>NW_025963835.1:17624405-18363155 GCF_023055435.1 Haliotis rufescens
TCCCAGCTGACGCCCAAAATGGAGACTTTCATAAAGAAAGAAACGGAAGACGAAGCCGGGTCATCCATCTCCTTCTACAAACAACGTATCTCTTGTCAGTTGTGTGGAAAAGAGTTTTCCCAGCTGGAGAAGCTGTCCTATCACATCTACAACAACTGTAAGGATGAACCGGAGGGCGACCTTCAGATTGACGAGTCGCCCAGACCTGACCGCTCACAACCGAGCATGGAATCCCCGGAAAAGGACGAGGCAGGTGAAGAGGATGATCCATCTCGGTCCCATGCATGTGATATATGTGGAAAACATTTCCCCAAACTGCAGAATTTACAGGTCCATGTGAGATCCCATACTGGTGAAAAGCCGTATAAATGTCAGTGGTGTGACAAGACCTTTTCCAGCTATGGCAACATGAAGGCTCACAGTCGCGTCCACACAGGGGTACGCCCTCATCAGTGTTCTCAGTGTGGCAAGGAATTTGGCACTGCCCAAAATCTACAAGTACATATTCGAACCCATACAGGTGAAAAACCCTATAAATGTGCGGAGTGCGGGAAGGGGTTTGCCGGTCAGGGAAACCTTAAGGTCCACCAACGCACCCACACTGGGGAAAAGCCGTATAAATGCCAAATGTGTGGGAAGGATTTTAGGAACTTGCAATCTCTTCATATTCATGTCCGTTCTCACACTGGAGAGAAGCCGTTTGAATGTTCATTTTGTCACAAAGCGTTCACAAGTCAAGGCAACATGCAGGCACACATGCGCATCCACACTGGAGAACGTCCTTTCAGCTGTGGCGAGTGCGACAAGAACTTCTCCAACATGCAGGCTCTGAAGATCCACATCCGCACCCACACTGGCGAGAAGCCCCATGTCTGCCATGTCTGCGGTAAAGACTTTGCGAGTGTTGGAAATTATCAAGTCCACATGAGGACGCATACCGGGGTGAGGCCATACTCCTGTCGAATGTGTGGCAAGGACTTCACCACTATGTCCAACATGCAGACCCATATGGTGAGAACACATGCTACAGAGCTCTATGCTGAGAATGCGCTACTATGGAGTCGGATGCAGGAACTTTCTAGGCAGTACATGCAGATGACGGCCATGCCAGGGGTGAGTGGAGATCAGGCCACCCCGACAGGGCCTCCTCCCTTGAACATGGCCTTTCCGATGGATCTGTCTCCAGGATTTGAACAATTAATTGCAGCCAATCAGAAGCTGTTCTCAGCATCTGCTGCTGCGATGAGTCTAAATGAATCTGATCTTGCCGAACAGGAACAATCTGAAAATGAAAACACAAATTCCACGAAAGATCCATTGACAAGTAATACTGGTTCCTCAGCAGGTAGTCCTAATGGTGAGGGCCCTGACTCTCCTGCGGGTACAGGGTCAGATAACAGTACCAGTAACCCGGGGACAAGTACAAATCCAAAGGACACAGCCCCTGAAGAACCCGCATATTCTTCAGCTTCAGTTGAAGCAAATCCTATTCAAACTGACAACAGTGTTACCGAGGGATCACCATCCCCAAGTCTTAACACAGCACCAATGGAAGTAAATCCAGCAAGCAGTGAATCACAACCTTCAAACAGTGATTTCAGACCAGCAAGCAGTGAATCACGACCTTCAAACAGTGATTTCAGACCAGCAAGCAGTGAATCTCTACCTTCAAACAGTGATTTCAGACCAGCAAGCAGTGAATCTCGACCTTCAAACAGTGATTTCAGACCAGCAAGCAGTGAATCACGACCTCCAGCCAGCGATTTCAGACCAGCAAGCAGTGAATCACGACCTTCAAACAGCGATTTCAGACCAGCAAGCAGTGAATCACGACCTTCAAACAGCGATTTCAGACCAGAAAGCAGTGAATCACGACCTTCAAACAGTGATTTCAGACCAGCAAGCAGTGAATCTCGACCTTCAAACAGTGATTTCAGACCAGAAAGCAGTGAATCACGACCTTCAAACAGTGATTTCAGACCAGCAAGCAGTGAATCACGACCTTCAAACAGCGAATTCAGACCAGCAAGCAGTGAATCACGACCTCCAGTCAGCAATTTCAGACCAGCAACCTTAGAATCCAGAGCTGCAGCCAATGAATCAAGAGCTGCAGCTAGTGCATCTAGACCAGTTGCCAACAATCCTGACATGACAATCTCTGGTCTGAGACTCATCAACTCTTCCTTAGCATCTTCCAGTCCAAGCCATGGGCCCCCAAACCCAAGCACCAGCACCCGTGACTTGGATAAGCCCACGTCTAATCACAACCTTATGGCCACTCATTCTAGTCACTTACTCAACCACAACAACTCTAACCCCACCCCAGGGGCAACTGGAGGGAATTATCTACTAAATCCAACACACAACCATTTCACTAGTCTCTCAATGAACATGAGGAGTGCCATTGACGCCTCAAGGACTGATCAGGTCCTGGCACACGACTCAACCAATCTAGGATTCGACCCTCAAATGCACGACCTCCTTGCGATGAACAGGAGCATGCAGTTGGGCTACCACTTCCCCCAAATGAACGCTCCCCTAGTACCAAATGATTATGCTATGAACATGTTCAAGAGACCAAGTATGTTTCAAGCCAAGCAAACGGGTAGTCTCAGTTCTACGGATAATATCATGAACATGTTTGGTTTCATGAACAACCCAACCTATCCATCTTCATCTGAACATATAACAGGCCAACTGCCGAACATGTTCACACAGTCCTCCATACACGGCCACAGCGCCGCAGCCGAGACCAGCTCAGGGAATCTGTTTCCGATGCCACCAAATCTGAAGTCGGACATATCCTCGGCAGATCTGAACAGTGTTGTTCAGACCGCGCTGAACATGTTCTCATGTGACAATGGACCAGATTCGGAGTATTCCGATGTGTTCAGCAAGAAGCCTGATCCAGGGGGGGACTGTTCCTTCACAGGGTCAGGTGGTCCAGTCTTTCCTACTAATATGTAATGCTGAGTCATCATTTAAGGGCATTAAAAACAATTTTCACCAGAATATAATTTTTTAAAATAGCCATGATGACTAGGTGAACAGGCTGTTTGGTTTTTTTTGTAACAAAAAAAAAGTGATTCAAAGTCAACATAAACAACCATGTTATGATAGTTGAGACAAGGAAAGAACTTTTCCATTCAATGCAGACAATATACTGACATTCAAAGAAGTGATTTTAATACCTGACAATACCGAAATTAATGCTTATCTTTTGTGCACAAGGATTTATCTAGTATTCCATACTGAGTACACCTACAGACAAATTGAGATCGTTTCATTAATGTGTTCAAAATTGGTATTTTTAAAAAGATCTTATTTTTCTAAATTTCAGGGGTATTTTCACATTGTTTTCTAATATTGCATTCAATGCAGTAATGTTAAGTTAAGCATTAAAGCCTTTGGCTTAAAAGAACTCTTTCACATTATATCAGAGAATAGCACTGGTGCCAAATGATATGTGTTTCTTGTTATGTCTGTATCATTTTATATCCATTCATGACCCAGTGATACAAAACATTGTATTGTGGCACCACAGAACCTTAAATTTCTTATTAAAATAACGAAATTGTATGCCGTTTTTCTACCCAAAATTCCCTCTCTCTATTCATATATAAATCCAAAGTTCAGATTGAAATAATGAAAGTATATGCCTTTTTACAACCAAACAACCCTATCCCAATATACCACTCAACTTTTGACAGGGATTATCAGATATGTCATTCTACTTAAGTATACACTTGACATTATGAGAATCAGTTTGGTGTAGCGTCGAAAAATATCCCTATCAGTGGTGGAGTAATATATATACATCCAAGTTATGATTTCGGTGATGAAATTGTATGCCATGTTGCTATCAAACGATGTTTATGTGTATGGAGTATGTGTTTGATAGCAAAAAGTTTGTTAGTTAAAGATGACTCGTTGCAGAGCAAGCCAGAGTTGGGACGACCTCATTCATGGGCCGCAATGTTGAAAGGCTGATTATAGAGTTATCTTGATACGACCCCCTGTGGCGGTGTCGTCAGATCTTCATGCAAAGAGGTGTGATATCGGAGTAAAAGATCTGATGTTCATGAGATTGGAGCCGGGAATGATGGTAGTTAAATGTGGGGAGGGTTAAGCAGTGTAGCGAGGAAATATAACAGACCCTTTCATTTGATATGTTAAAGACAAAGAAATACTTTTCTTTCAAATAACAGGATTAGGATTGGATGGGTCCGGTTGAGATGGGAGGGTCAAGGGGAGGTGGGATGGTCAAAGTTAGGTGGGATAGGTCCGGGTGAGGTGTTGGAGGTCAAGGTTAGGTGGGTTAGATCAAGGTGAGGTGTTGGAGGTCAAGGTTAGGTGGGTTAGATCAAGGTTAGGTGGGAGAGGTCAAGGTTAGGTGGGAGGTCAAGGTGATGTGGAAAAGGTCAGGGTGAGGTGGTAGGTCAAGGTGATTGGGAGAGGTCAAGGTGAGGTGAGGGAGGTCAGGGTGAGGTTGGACAGGTCAAGGTGAGATTTTAGGTAAAGGTGAGGGTCAGATTGGGGTGGGGGGGGGGATTAGGTGCCAATTTATTTTATATGTGTTGGTTAGAATGTGCCCTAGAGTGAGTCTGTAGTTGTGTTTCTCAATACCTCAATGTGTGTATGTTGAAATGGAATAAATAGGGAAAAGATGAAGTGACTTGATTTTGATTTGGGACATGTTTTATGGAAATCCATCCATAGTTGTGAAGATACTTTATGAAAGTCTTCAGCGAAGATTTATCTTGCAGATTCATATTTCTTTGGCGTAACATGTGATTTCACATAAATAAACCAGTTTTTTTTCAAATTTAGGTTGTACAAGCGTAAATATATTGTTAGCTCACCTGACCTGTAGGTTTAAGTGAGTCTATGTCGAAGACTATTGTCTGTCATTTGTTCTTCTTTTATCCACATATCTGTAGTTTTGTTTGTTTGTTTGTTTGTTCTTTAACGCTGCACTCAGCAATATAACAGCTATATGATGGCGGTCTGTAAATTATCGAATCTGGACCAGACAATCCAGTGATTGATATCATGAGCATCTATTCACGCAATTGGGATACGATGACATGCATCAACCAAGTCAGTGAGCCTGACCACCCGATCCCATTAGTCGCCTCTTACGACAAGCATAGTCAACTTTTACGACAAGCATGGGCTGTTGAAGACCTATTCTACCCTGGATCTTCATGGGACATATATCTGTAGCTGTACACACTGACACACGATTATTATGTCATAGAATTTATATATGATCTGTGGCGTCAATTCCAATCGTATCATTTGGTTTATATAAGATGTTGTTTGGTTCAATCAACATTGTTGTGAGTTATGTCTGCCTACCTACTATTCGTGGTGTTGTGGCGAAATGTAAAAGGCTATCTTGTCAGTATGTTGGTAACGTTGGTTTAGAAGAAATTGAATTTTGTTATCCACGTCTCCTCTGAAATTACAAGACCCTAGGACCTGAAACTTCAGATAGGCTAGTTCAATTTTCACATCACTTGAAATACCCATACAGTGCTTTGGGTACTGAAGACCCATTCTGTCCTGGAATCCCCACAGCGGGACAAGCATGGGATACTGGGGGCCTATTCTGACATTTATACCCCACAGGAAGACAAGTCTGGGATACTGGGGCCCTTTTCTTACATGGAAACCCCCCAGGGAGACAAGCATGCAGTAATGGGGATCTATTCTGACCTGAAATCTAACGGAAACAAGCATGGGATAGTGGGGACCTATTCTGATATGAAATCCCCACAGGGAGACAAGCATGGGGTACTGGGGATCTATTCTGCCCTGGAATCCCTACAGGAAGACAAGCATGGGGTATTGGGGACCTATTCTGACCTGAAATCTCCACAGGGAGACAGGCATCGGGTACTGGGGACCTATTCTGACCTGAAATCTAACAGGGTGACAAGCATGGGGTACTGGGGACCTATTCTGACCTGAAATCTCCACAGGGTGAAAAGCATGGGGTACTGGGGACCTATTCTGATATGGAATCTCCACAGGGAGACAAGCATGGGGTACTGGGGACCTATTCTGACCTGGAATCTCCACAGGGAGACAAGCATGGGGTATTGGGGACCTATTCTGACCTGGAATCTCCACAGGGAGACAAGCATGGGGTACTGGGGACCTATTCTGACCTGGAATCTCCACAGGGAGACAAGCATGGGGTATTGGGGACCTATTCCGATATGGAATCCCAACAGGGAGACAAGCATGGGGTATCGGGGACCTATTCTGATATGGAATCCCCACAGGGAGACAAGCATGGGGTACTGGGGACCTATTCTGACCTGGAATCTCCACAGGGAGACATGCATGGGGTACCGGGGAACTATTCTGACCTGGAATCCCCATGGGGAGACAAGCATGGGGTACTGGGGACCTATTCTGATATGGAATCCCCACGAGGAGACAAGCATGGGGTACTGGGGACCTATTCTGACCTGGAATCTCCACAGGGAGACAAGCATGGGGTACTGGGGACCTATTCTGACCTGGAATCCCCATGGGGAGACAAGCATGGGGTACTGGGGACCTATTCTGACCTGGAATCCCCACAGGGAGACAAGCATGGGGTACTGGGGACCTATTCTGACCTGAAATCTCCACAGGGTGACAAGCATGGGGTACTGGGGACCTATTCTGATATGAAATCTCCACAGGGAGACAAGCATGGGATACTGGGGACCTATTCTGACCTGAAATCTAACAGGGAGACAAGCATGGGGTACTGGGGATCTATTCTGACCTGGAATCTCCACAGGGAGACAAGCATGGGGTACTGGGAACTAATTCTGACCTGGAATCTCCACAGGGAGACGAGCATGGGGTATTTGGGACCTATTCTGACCTGGAATCTCCACAGGGAGACAAGCATGGGGTATTGGGGACCTATTCTGACCTGGAATCTCCACAGGGAGACAAGCATGGGGTACTGGGGACCTATTCTGCCCTCGAATCTCAAAAGGGAGACAAGCATGGGGTATTAGGGACCTATTCTGACCTGGAATCCCCACAGGGTGACAAGCATGGGGTACTGGGGACCTATTCTGACCTGGAATCCTCACAGGGAGACAAGCATGGCGTACTGGGGACCTATTCTGACCTGAAATCTCCACAGGGAGACAAGCATGGGGTACTGGGGACCTATTCTGCCCTCGAATCTCCACAGGGAGACAAGCATGAGGTACTGGGGACCTATTCAGCCCTAGAATCCCCACGGGGAGACAAGCATGGGATACTGGGGACCTATTCTGATATGAAATCCCCACAGGGAGACAAGCATGGGGTACTGGGGACCTATTCGGACCTGGAATCCCCACAGGGAGACAAGCATTGGATACTGGGGACCTATTCGGACCTGGAATCCCCACAGGGTGACAAGCATGGGGTACTGGGGACCTATTCTGATATGGAATCCCCACGAGGAGACAAGCATGGGGTACTGGGGACCTATTCTGATATGGAATCCCCACGAGGAGACAAGCATGGGGTACTGGGGACCTATTCTGATATGGAATCCCCACAGGGAGACAAGCATGGGGTACTGGGGACCTATTCTGATATGGAATCCCCACGAGGAGACAAGCATGAGGTACTGGGGACCTATTCTGATATGGAATCCCCACGAGGAGACAAACATGGGGTACTGGGGACCTATTCTGATATGGAATCCCCACGAGAAGACAAGCATGGGGTACTGGGGACCTATTCTGATATGGAATCCCCACAGGGAGACAAGCATGGGGTACTGGGGACCTATTCTGATATGGAATCCCCACAGGGAGACAAGCATGGGGTACTGGGGACCTATTCTGACCTGGAATCCCCACAGGGAGACAAGCATGGGGTACTGGGGACCTATTCTGACCTGGAATCTCCACAGGGAGACGAGCATGGGGTATTTGGGACCTATTCTGACCTGGAATCTCCACAGGGAGACAAGCATGGGGTATTGGGGACCTATTCTGACCTGGAATCTCCACAGGGAGACAAGCATGGGGTACTGGGGACCTATTCTGCCCTCGAATCTCAAAAGGGAGACAAGCATGGGGTATTAGGGACCTATTCTGACCTGGAATCCCCACAGGGTGACAAGCATGGGGTACTGGGGACCTATTCTGACCTGGAATCCTCACAGGGAGACAAGCATGGCGTACTGGGGACCTATTCTGACCTGAAATCTCCACAGGGAGACAAGCATGGGGTACTGGGGACCTATTCTGCCCTCGAATCTCCACAGGGAGACAAGCATGAGGTACTGGGGACCTATTCAGCCCTAGAATCCCCACGGGGAGACAAGCATGGGATACTGGGGACCTATTCTGATATGAAATCCCCACAGGGAGACAAGCATGGGGTACTGGGGACCTATTCGGACCTGGAATCCCCACAGGGAGACAAGCATTGGATACTGGGGACCTATTCGGACCTGGAATCCCCACAGGGTGACAAGCATGGGGTACTGGGGACCTATTCTGATATGGAATCCCCACGAGGAGACAAGCATGGGGTACTGGGGACCTATTCTGATATGGAATCCCCACGAGGAGACAAGCATGGGGTACTGGGGACCTATTCTGATATGGAATCCCCACAGGGAGACAAGCATGGGGTACTGGGGACCTATTCTGATATGGAATCCCCACGAGGAGACAAGCATGAGGTACTGGGGACCTATTCTGATATGGAATCCCCACGAGGAGACAAACATGGGGTACTGGGGACCTATTCTGATATGGAATCCCCACGAGAAGACAAGCATGGGGTACTGGGGACCTATTCTGATATGGAATCCCCACAGGGAGACAAGCATGGGGTACTGGGGACCTATTCTGATATGGAATCCCCACAGGGAGACAAGCATGGGGTACTGGGGACCTATTCTGACCTGGAATCCCCACAGGGAGACAAGCATGGGGTACTGGGGACCTATTCTGATATGGAATCCCCACAGGGAGACAAGCATGGAGTACTGGGGACCTATTCTGATATGGAATCCCCACAGGGAGACAAGCATGGGATACTGGGGACATAAAGTACTAATACTTTGCATTGATGATAACACCAGTGGTGTGTCTGAAAAAGACTTGCAATAGTCTGATCTGGAAATGATTTGAAGTGTTTTTACCTACAACACATTTTTTTCCAGGACATGCAGTGCACAATAGTATTTTTCATGTAAAACGTGAGGTAATATTATTTTTTCCAATGTGTTCCCGATTTTTTTTTATTATTAATAAAAAAAATATATATATTCAACTAGATACTCATGTAACTTATGTACTGTTGTACATGCTGGGAGGATACCTGTTGAAACATATGCCACTGGTTTGCATATTGTTGTGGACCCTTTAAGACCACTGACATAACATATTCCAAAAATGATCAGGTGAGCTACAAACAGGCTGTACATTGATTTTGTTGGTTTGTTTAATGCCGCAGTCACTTCAGCTTTATGACGGCGGTCAGTATATAATCAAGCCTGGACCAGACAATCCAGTGACATCATGAGCATCAATCTATGTAATTGGAATACAATAACATGCATCATGTCAGGAGCTAGACTAACATCTAGTCTCTGAAATGAACATATCGTACATTAAAAAAACAGTTGTTCAGTTATCTTAATAAAAATATAATAAAAAGGAGCCCAGTGACTCTCTTCATTTTCGGGTCTGCAGTGATCTAGACTTGCCAAACATTATAGACTTGCATGGGCTGTATTTGATATATATTTGTATCAGGGTCTGTAAGACAGACTAGTCAGGAGCCTGATTATCCGATCCTGTTTGTCACCTCTTCCGACAGGCATGGGTTGCTGAAGATCAAATCAAACCCTGATCTTCACAGGTAATGTACTTTGAACAGCGTCATATCTCACACAACTTTATGGACAAAGTACATGTAAAATTAGGTCATGAGATTTGACTGCAGTGGGCATATGCATCACATGATATGAAACTGTTATCTGTCCGGAAGTACCTGTATCTGCTGAAGCTGCTGTATGCAAGTGGGCATGTAAACTGAACCTGATAAGAATAAACAATGACGAAGGGCATCCTTGATGCAGGTGTGCAACAGATTACCCAGCTTCATCTTACTCAAGTTAATGTACAGAAATACCCATGAAGATCCGGGGTAGAATAGGTCTTCAGCAGCCCATGCTTTTCGTAAAAGGCGACTATGCTTGTCGTAAAAGGCGACTATGCTTGTCGTAAGAGGCGACTAATGGGATCGGGTGGTCAGGCTCACTGACTTGGTTGATGCATGTCATCGTATCCCTATTGCTTGGATCGATGCTCATGATGTCAATCACTGGATTGTCTGGTCCAGACTCGATTATTTACAGACCGCCGTCATATAGCTGGAATATTGCTGAGCGCGGCGTTAAACAGCAAACAAATTCTGCCAGATTACCTTCGTGATTTAGCAGCAGAGTTGCAGAGAATATGGCAAGCCATTCCACAAGCCTCCCATGCCCATTAGATAAACTGCGGCGATGCACTGCTGTTATCGCTGCTCACGGTGGGCGTACCCTTATTGAGTTCACGACATTGTTGCTTGATCACCGCCACGCATTTGGACTCGTAACGTCATTGTCATGGACATTAAACATGCTGTTCTGTCGTCTTCGTATGATCTCAAAATCCACCTATTAAGGTTTGCATGGGAACTTTTCATTGTTGTTATATTTTCAAACTTAGAAATAATTTTAACAATGCACAGTTTCATTTTGTGGCTGGTATATACTAATATACTGTTTAAATGTTTGTTGTTTTAGATCGCACTTGGCAATATCCAAGATTTATGACGGAGGAGTGTAAATAATCTCTTCTGGAAGAGCCAAACCAATTTTGAGCAAAGTTCGGTGTCGTCAGGATGCGATGACACAAAAAAACGAAAGTTTCGGAGCTTGACCACCCGATCCATTTGGTCGCTAGGTACCATTAGCATAGTTTCCCGTGGACCTTCTCTAACCCTGGACCGCGGTGAACGTATAGGTAGCATGGGTACCATAATTTCCTCAAAACCTTAGAGAAGTTAATTCCATCTGAGCAAAGACTGCGAATAGTGGTTTTTTTTAGAATCACATTGCGTTATCTGAAAGATCGGAGCTATACGTCCTGTTCGGCTTTTACTGTCCGAGTTCTACCAGTCGTTACCTAGCAACGATTTCGCATCTTATCATTACATTTTTTTAGTTTTCTAATTTAAAAGCTTATCCCGTTTGCATTATTATCATCGCCATACAATTTTAGTTTGTGAAGTCATGTGAGGTGAGGTGAAATTGGGTTTAACGTCGCGTCCAAGATTATTGCACTTATATAGCGACGTGCATGCACGTGTATGTGTGTGGCTGCTTGTACTAGTCCGGACTGATGCCGATTTATAGTGCTAGCCCACTGAGATACCATGCCGCAGTTTAACATGAATACCCCACTCAGACACAGTATACTGACTCCGAGCCGACCAGTCCTTGTTTTAGCCCCTTAATGCCGAGCGCCAGACAGGGTAACAACAAGTACAATCTTTTAACGTCTTTTTGTATGACGCGGCCCGGGATCGAACCCTGGACCTTCCGCTCTCCGGGCGGACGCTCTACCACAAGACCACGGAGGCGGTGTGAAGTCATGTAGATACGCCACCTTAAAGAATGTAATCGTCATCATCATCATCATCAACAACAACATCATCATCACCGTCGCAGAATAACTACTGCCATTGTCATCAGCGGTAAAATCATTAGCACAGCTCAGCGTCCACTGTCGTTACAGTCATCATCATTACCATCAATCATCATTAGCGTCCCTGGCTTCTCATTATCTTCACATCTGCAGAGCCGTAGTCAGCTCATCATCATCATCATCATCATCATCATCATCAGCCTTCTCCCTCTGTTCCAGAAAACATCTCACATGACGCTGCATGATTATTGCTAGCATCATGCCAGAAAATCGTTATATCATCATCATCAGTGTGTTTTTTGTCTCTGTGATGTAAAACAACGTTTTTAATCTGGCATGCAAATTGCGTTTCGTGCCAGAATGATATTTACTTCGGTTACTTTGACGTACATTTATGTGAAACAGGCGGGAAAATGTCACTTAGACTAACGCTTAGTTTCTGAAAATAGACACTTGATAGAAATTATTAACTCCATATAAATTTAAAAAGCGCCCCAGTGAGATGGAAGATGCAGAACAGAAAATCTAGACTTGCTTAATATAGGGCTTTTGCATTCAGGGACTGTGAGACGGACTAGCTGGTACTTAGAGGTAACGTTTATGAGAACTGGTCTAGCGAGATATGATCCTCGTGCTTTCAGTAACAACCACATGAGTCAAAACTATGGAGCACTATGTCACTCAGGTCCAAGAGAATAATTTAAAAACTTAATCTAAACCAAGTCTAGATTTCCTCAGCTCTTGTCTCATCCTGAAAATAAGTATGTTCTGGACTCCATTTGGATTTTACTTTTTATTTTCAACTCGTACCACGTGTGAGTCTCGTCAGGCCATAACTGAATAACGGACATGATTATTCATAACATGTCCGTTATTCAGTTATGGCCTGATGGCCGAGTTAAAAGCACTAGCCAATTAAAACTGTGTTCAATCTTACTCCACTTATCACCATAATGTGCCTGAGAGTTAGAACTTTACTGTGCTTCTCTCTCTCTCTCTCTCTCTCTCTCTCTCTCTCTCTCTCTCTCTGAGATCCAGAACCCCACTCAGACATATACCCAGACAGGGTAACAACAAATACCCTTTTAACGCCTTTAGGGGTGACGCGACCGGGGATCGAACCATCGGCCTTCCTCTCTCTGGGGAGACACTTTTTAGTGACTATCCACTAGACCACAGATACAGTCTTTTATCTGTGACCACCTGCTGAAACATCAGAGTTCTCGTACTATCGTTTCTCCAGGTATCAGTGACCCGTGAAGAACCTAGGTAGAGTAGGTCTTCAGCAACCCATACTTACCGTAAAAGACGACTATGCTTGTCGTAAGTGGCGACTAACGGGATCGGGTGGTCAGGCTCGCTGACTTGGTTGATGCATGTCATCGATCCCAATTTAGTGGATCGATGCTCATGACATTCATCACTGGATTGTCTTGTCCAGACTCGATTATTTGCAGACCGCTGATAGCTGGAATATTGCCGAGTGCGGCGTTAAACAACAAACAAATAACCAATCAACCAGGTATCAGAAGTAATTTATTAAAATTACACCAAAGACATATGTGGAGTTTGGGAGTATATGAACAAAGGGTGGCCTAACTTATTTCCAATTGTATCCATTCAGTAAACAACATTCTCGAGAAATGGAAATTATCAGTTTTTGTAACAATAAGACATCTATTATAATATCGATGACGATATTTAAGGATAACAAAAAGGTTAATATTAAGCATAAATACCGGCGTCAGTGTGCAGTAATATTTTGATCAGTGGAGTTGTGGAATAGAGGTAATAATACAAAACCTTAACATGATAAACATGATGTACGACATGGAAAGAGGAGTTGGGCTTGGCTCCGTCATCATTACTGAAGGCATTGTTCTATTGATAACTGCTCGAGAATATATCTGCTGATGCCGCTCTTTTTACATTTCGCCTTTTAGAAAAACCCAGTATTATTTTAACTTATGTGCGCGATCGGTGGCAAAATTGTTCTTAGACCTACGATTTAAAATATCGAGTAGCTTCTAATTATTTACACACAAAAAACCAACCAATTATGGGTAAGCTTTATGCCCGGGTCACAGCTAGGTCACGAGGTCGACCACGTGGTTTTCAGCTCTGCATGTGCAATTTGCGTGAGAGATAGATCGAGCTTAACTATATGTCAAGTCATGTAGGTCACGACCGTCTGACGCTACATGCAAAATTCTAATGACAAGGCGAAGTGATTATAGGTCAGTTGCACCTGTCTTGAATTTGAAAGTGGGACGTGTATTACCAGGCTTTGGGGGATCAAGACGCGGAACACTTGACAGGTGCTGACAGCAAACGCCATATAGTGATCTACTGACGGATTAATCTGTTCATATCTACAGCAACTATGAATACGGTATCCAGGCTAGTTCGTGCGATGCTGCCCTCGGCTAAGGCACGCTTGTACAGTTCCACATCGACTATGGACATCAGCGGAATTTTCCCACCTATCCCAACCCCTTTCAACGCAGACGAGACAATCGCATGGGATAAACTTAAATCGAATATCGAGAAATGGAACAAGATTCCCCTGCGTGGGTATGTCGTTCAAGGATCTACCGGGGAGTATACATTTCTCACCCCCGAGGAGAGACTTGAGATGGTAAGACGCGTGAAAGACATGGCTGGTCCGGGGAAAATGGTGATAGCTGGTTCAGGCTGCGAGTCGACGCGTGACACGGTCAATATGACCCGGGAAATGTCGTCTGCTGGAGCAGAGGCTGTTTTAGTCGTGACACCGTCCTACTACAAAGGCCGAATGACCTCGAACGCTTTCATCCAACACTACACTCGCGTAGCAGACGACAGTCCCGTTCCGGTGATTCTGTACAGCGTTCCTGCAAATACGGGCTTCGATCTACCCTTTGATGCCATTATCAAGCTAGCCAAACATCCAAATGTCATTGGCATGAAAGACAGTGGGGGTGACGTCGCAAGAATTGGCAATTTGGTGTACAAGACTGCCGAGGATGAGTTTCAGGTTATGTCTGGGTCTGCAGGTTTTCTGTACCCTGCTTTTTCAGTAGGGAGTGTCGGAGGTGTGTGTGCCCTGGCTAACGTACTGGGTGGCGAATTGTGTCAACTTGAGCGGCTTTTCAAGGAAGGGAAGGCGAACGAAGCGAAGCAACTCCAGCACAGGCTGATAGAGGTCAATGCCGCTATAACGAAGGTGTACGGTATAGCGGGGTTGAAGAAATCCATGGAATGGTTCGGGTTTTATGGTGGGCCTACACGATCCCCTCTTCAGCCGTTAACACAGTCCGAAGAAAAGGCCATGAGAGACACTTTCGCTAGTGCTGGCTTTTTGTGAGGGTCGAACTTCACGTTTGTAACTTAATCAGAAGGCTTATGTTGTGTTGACTGGTCTATTAATCAAGTGAACTTTAACCATGAACCTGAAGATATATTTGTTTATAGATTACAAATGCTTTCTATCTTGGTGACATTTTTATTTTTCCTCGTCTAGACCTTCGACTTGCATTAGACAGTCTCGGTGGTCTAGTCGAGTGAGTGAGTGAGTTTGGTTTAACGCTGCTTTTAACATTATTCCAGTTATATCGCGGCGTGTCAGCTTAATGTGGAAAGTCCGGAGGGATGCAGGCCTCAGAAGTTTACCACTTCGGTGAAACCCACGAGCACGGGTATGGTGCTGACAAACCTAGAAATATAATCGGGGCGAACCGGGATTCGAACCCACAACCATAGGTTTCTGGCGTACCTAAGGGACGCAACTCTGCACAGCGAATCGCAGCGCCTTAGACGACTGGGCCATCCGTGCCCCTGGTCTAGTGAAGGTCAGTGGTCGGACCCCCTGGTCGCGTCATACAAAATAGATGGTACTAGTTGTTGCCCTGCCAGATGATCGACACTACGGGGATAGAACAAGGACTGGTCGGCTCGGTGTCGGTATACTGTGTCTGAGTGGGTATTAATGTTAAGGCGATTATGTTTGTTTTAAGAGGCGACTAACGGGATCGGGTGGTCAGGCTCGCTGACTTGGTTGATACATGTCATCGTATCTCAATTGCGTGGATCGATGCTCATGATCACTAGATTGTCTGGTCCAGACCCGATTATTTTCAGACCGCAGTCATATAGCTGGAATATTTCTGAGTGCGGCGTTGAACAACAAACAAACAATCAATTAATGTTAAACTGTGGCATGGTATCTCTCTGAGCGTGCACTATGAAACAGGCTTTAGTCCGGACTGGTACACGCGCACGCACACGCACACACACACACACACACACACACACACACGCTGTTTGAGTGCAATAATCTTGAATTTCGCGTTAAACCCTTTTTCACCTCGCCTCAAAACGAACAAAGTAATATTGTAAGAAATCAAAAAGGAGTCATGCCTAAGTCTTTGTATCGAACACGACTATAGCTGACAGGGATAGGACTCTATTTCAGTGTGTTTTAGAGCAACATTTAAATACTGCGTCACGTGCCTGTATCATCGGGGACACATTGTCACGAAATGTCGACATATAGTAAGCTGTAGTCTATATGCATCAGGTGTATATGCAGGTCAGTAGTTGACAACACGCTGGCGTAACACGATGACGCATGATCAAACGACCCGCGGTTAGAATAGGTCTTCAGCAAGCCATACTTGTCTTAAGAGGCGACTAACGGGATTGGGTGGTCAGGATCGCTGACTTGGTTGATGCATGTCATCGTATCCCAACTGCGTAGATCGATGCTCATGATGTCACTCACTGGATTGTCTGGTCCAGAATCGATTATTTACAGACCACCGTCATATAGCTGGAATATTGCCGAGTGCGGCGTTAAACAACAAACAAATAACCAATGGATCCGTCTCCAAGTTCTCAGATTCCAGTTGTGTCGCACAATACACCATGCTAAAAGAGCAGCTTTGTGGTGATCTCTCAACAAGGGACGCTTTGTGACTCGTCCAGCCCTCAATCCTGCTGCTTTCTGGCGGTTCCTGGCGGTTCTGGTGCTGAAACGACGATTGGGCAACCACAGCTGTTTCAGACGAGTAATTGTTAAAAGGGGTTCAGGGCGTATGAGACGAAGACCAATGGCATTACAAGACATTCCTGCGTTATGCATGCCTATTATTTGCCAACTTGTGGCGTTTGATAATCGCCTTCGTGCCATGGTCACACAATGTCATGGAATAACTGTTTAAAACCGAACTTAAGAAAGCAATTTTAACGTTTGGATACACTGCTTTTAGAGATACTCGAGGGTAGCATGCTGCACGGGCATACCATGCGTGGCACGTGTGCTTTCGTCACGCATGACTGGTTACATCATCTCGAGAAAACATAATTCGAGTTATCCGAGGTTCGACACAACCTAAAATTGAACTTGGGATACATTTACCGATTGACATGAATAAGTAACACAAAACATACGACAAACAAACAACGAAAAATGAAATGAATGTTCAACATTATTTTTATTGTTGATCACTACTTGAACCATGATGACTGATGAGTCGAGGGGCGGGGTCGACTTATCAGAGTAAATGTCTGCTGGAAGTACATGTTTGGGACCAGAAAATGATTTCGAAACAACCGTATTTCGACACATCAGAGGTTAGATAATGATGAATAAAGAAGGAATACGCAGGGATCAAGTTGTGTTTGACTGTGTGTTCAGGGGTAGCTTTCAGGTTAAACCCGACAGTTACACGGGTGGTCGTGGTCTCCATAGAGTGTTGTTTTAGGTCACATCAGATTAGAGATCAGATCACACATCCTTAACGCAAGAATTACCAGGAACCAGTATCGGTAAGAAGAAAGGGCTCGCTATGTGTGTCTGTGTGTCTGTAATGGCAATGGGGCCAGTTTTTCATTTGTTCAGTAGTAGAAGATTTATAGATTTCTCGACTGCTTGGCAGTAAAATTGCTCCAATATGGATGTATGGTTCGGAATAATGGGGTATTAATTATCATGTCACATTTGAAGAGATACAAGTATTATATTTTAAACGTTTTCTTGGTGTGGGTAAATTTGCAGCAAAAAAAAAGCTATTTTTGGGTGAAGCTGGGGTCATTGTGTGTGTTTATAGATACGCAAGTAAGGATAACTAAGTACTGGATTCAGCTTTTGAGAATGAATGTACGTCGATACCCCGTCCAAAGTTATGTTATGCTTAAAGAATTAGATGAGAAAACTAGAATGTGAGACAAATGTTATTTAATAGCTGTTGTGCGTATGTGTGGTTATACCAAGATGTTGGTGATGAGAACGTGTTTTTGTCTACATTTAGAAGACTCTAAGCACATATTTATTTCCAAACATGGTACCACAGTTTAGAGTGTTCTACCATTTTAGTGAATGATGCTAATATAACATCCCTTATGCAACCTGAATTATATGTATACTGTAAACTACGTTTGTAACGAAAACGCTTATAACGAACTGACTCATATAACGAACTTTTTTTTTTTTGTCCAGACTATTTGCTGTAGTTATGCTGTATATATGCTTATAACGAACTACGGTTATAACGAACTAAAATTAGTGGTCCCTTTGAGTTCGTTATAACCGTAGTTTACTGTATAATTGTACTCAGAGACGATTAGTTGGAGCAATGTGTAAATTTCGAGTCAACATTATTCGTAAAAGGTTACTGTTAATTGTACCTCATACAGAATCTGTATGTACAAACTGTGACCTTTATTTAGAAGAAGATGAATACCATGTTTGGTTTGTATATAAGAAATATATTTACTTGAGAAATAATGTTGTTACCTCATTACAGAAATGATAAGGTAGAACTACGTTTACAAATTTATTTAACTCCTGTGCTATTAATTTACCACGCTTAATAGCTTTATATTTATGTAAATTATTTGAAATGAGATCGACAAAGATGTAACACTCTAGTCTCGTGACCTAGATATAATTTATCTTACAGCTGTACTGTAGCCTGAATTACGAAATAAACTGGATGTTTGCGCGCGCATCCAGCGTACCAATATGGGGGAAGTGATCTATATGGCTGAACCGTTGTCATGTAATTATTTGTAAAAGAAAAATCATCCAATCAATGCGTACAGGTGAGTGTGTGCGAGGTCGTTTTGTTAATTAGGTCCCTTGGAGATCAATTGTTCTCACATTCAGTTAGCAAATACAAGCATTAATTAGAGGTATTTTTGCATTAAAGAAGACTTGGATATATCTAACTGAAATTGAATTTAAAATATGCTGAGAATAAAACGTATATATAAATGGTTGATTCTTTATTTTTTGTATTAAAAAGTAGATCTGCCATGACAGTAATTATCAATTGATAATTTCCTTGTTCAGATGTGTAGTGTACGTTTTTCAATGTATCCTGAAATGTGGAAGAGGTGTGAAGTTAAGGTAGGAGGTACGACAACATTTCTTTTAACTCCTTTGTACTTTTGATAAGTCCCTCTAATGTAACTGTGCACTCTCCTACCCAGAGTTCCATGCGGCCGGCAGCCAGCTAGCATAGTACCTCTGCCACAGGCCAGCGCCATGTGACGATTCGTCACATCTTTCACAGTCCATTCAAGATATTGCATATGCTTTTCATCCGTTTCATGTTTGACAAGTCTACACATTTTCATAAACAAATGTCAAAGAATGGTTAACTTTCATTAAGAAAGTATGCAACTACGTAAAAATCTACTTGTTTTTGCGTAGTTATCCTATGTTTACATTGGTTGTACGGCTCCACGTGCTGTCATCGAAGCCCAACGGAGAGCTATAGCGACACGGTCACTTTGATGCATAAATATATATTGTCATGCAACTCACTGTCGCAGTTGTAGTAGCATATCTATATAGTTATGCAAAACAATATGTAAAGCGCCCCCAAATACTTGCATTAGTCCGTTCTATACTGATTTCTGAAAAAAGCGCGTTTGTTTACAAACAAGAGAAAAGTCCGGTCACGTGATATGCAAATTAGCCTGTGGCAGTGGTGTTATGCTGAGTCACCACTGCGACGGAGTGTGGTAACTGTGCACCGAGATCGATTCTGTGGTCAAGGGGAGATCACTCTCATTTCGCGTCCCCTTCCAGAAAGCTCGTGGAAGGCTCAAGGTCAGTTGCAGAAGCAGATCACGTTTCGCTTCAGGTTAGTTTCTCTGTGTGAGCACAACTGCTAATATAACCTGTCATGGCTTAAATATTACTGGAACTATTTATAACGCTTCAAATACCTCAATCCTCAACCCGAAGGACATGAATACTTTTAATGACAATTGTGTTTATGCTGATTAATTTAGCTGACGAAATATCACTGTGCAGGTCTTCTAGTGTCTTTCAGTATCAGTATCAACGCGAGGTGATATCGGTATGCATGACGTAGCATGTTAGTAGATTTCGTCAGTTGGGGATAACAAAGTCTTGGACTTTAGTCCGAACCTATCTTCAAATTGTTAGTGCCGTACCTGTCTTCATATTCGCTTATTGCACCCTGAAGAAGACTGACTGCTTGGGACAAACAGTTGGTGGTGATTACTGCAGTGTTGCTTGCTTCCCCTTAAAACAGTATGTGTTCTGTTCGGTTAAAATTTAATTCTTTTATTTACTAACAATTGGTGAGTTTTGTGCTACAATAGAAAGGAAAGATTCAAGTTGAAATAAGGAAATATGTAAGGATAAGCACAGGACCATGTAACAATAAAAATGAAAAAAGTCGCAAAAAAATCATAGACGAGGCAAAATTTGCGTATGATTTTTTTGCGACTTTTTTTTATTGTTACATGGTCCTGTGGGATAAGATATATGGATGAACAACATTATCAATTAAGATCGACATTTGGGTGTAGGATTAAACACTGCTATCAGGCAAGTGGTCCAATTTCAAACGCTGATACAAAACGTTGGCAAGGAGAGTTTATAGTGTAAGTTACAAAATATGTTATGTCTCACTTAAGATTTTACTGTGTCTGATACTGTAGATGTATACGAATTGTTTTGTTCAAGCACAGGACCATGTAACTAATAATAATTACAAACTCGCAGACAAGGCCTCGTCTGCAAGTTTCTTAATTATTATCATTACATGGTCCTGTGGTTAAAGTTAGAAGCTTTTGTTGCAATTTAGCTTATGTGAGGTCCATGCACTGTATCATGGTGGATGTGTTCATGAACATAATGAAGGATAAACATTGGGGCATACAGCATATTACAGTTTTCAGGTCGGTAGTATAAAGTGTGGACATGGTAGTGGTGGGATGATACACCGATGCATCGGAGAATCACAATTTTTTTACTTCTCTATACAAGTATCGATCACAATCGCACACTAAGTAAAAAGTATCTATTCTACCTTAAATGATTTCTTAAAATAAGTGTTACACCAAACACTACTTAGTAGTGAAAATGCGTAGTGAGAATGTAAATATTTTCATCCATTGCACCATCTGGCTTCAACAACTTAATGAGGAATGAATGGTAACATGTTGAGTTGCATACAGGAAGTGTTGCCTTATCTGATTTCAGCTGAGTCATGGTGATGTCCAAGTTCTTCGAGACGCTCCCTGAGGGGTATGGCTACGTGGTGCTCGCTGGCACTGGCAGCGTCTTCGTCAACATGTGGATGGCCATCAATGTTGGCAGAGCTAGGAAGAAGTTTGAAGTCCCAGTAAGTGTAAACAGGGATGGGCCATAAAGTGTTCAGTATATCTTTGTGAATCTTGACTGCCTCCATGGTCTAGTGGTAGAGCGTCCGCTCGGAGAGCGGAAGGTCCGAGGTTCGATCCCCGGCCGCGTCATACCAAAAGACGTTAAAAGATGGTACTTGTTGTTACCCTGTCTGGCGCTCGGCATTAAGGGGCTAAAACAAGGACTGGTCGGCTCGGAGTCAGTATACTGTGTCTGAGTGGGGTATTCATGTTAAACTGCGGCATGGTATCTCAGTGAGCTAGCACTATAAATCGGCATCAGTCGGGACTAGTACTGTACAAGCAGCCACACAAACACACACACGTGCATGCACGTTGCTATATAAGTGCAATAATCTTGGATGCGATGTTAAACCCAATTTCACCTCACCTCACCTTGTGAATCTTGTATACACATCAGACATGTGCTGAACTGGTGCCTTTTACAATTCAGAAGTTTCAGAAAATGTATTTTTGATGTTTCCAGGGCAACAAGTTGGACATGGGTTGAATGAGTGAAGGGATTGTTTCCAGTGCATAACTTATAATCTGTCCAATATTTCTTTGTGAAACTTTGTAGACACATCAGGTATACATTGAACTGATGCCTTTTCCTGTTGAAGGAGTTTTGAAATTTTGTGCTTACCTGACTCAAAATCAAGTGAGCGTTTTGTCTTAGCCTACTTGTCCAGCGTCAGTCGACCATCATAAACATCTCCTCAGAAACGACTGGAACCTTTAAGCTGAAACTTCGTTTCCTTCATCCCACCATTGATGACACCTCAATCTGCCAATTTGTTGCCATTACTCGGTCGGTTTCTGTTCAAATGACACAGAATTTGGTTGAAGTGTTACTGTGCAGTTAGTAGTGAGGCTCAATATGTATGTTCTGTTCTCGGTGATATTTTAAAGTTCGACCTTGACTTGACCTTTGCAGTGATGGAAATTTGCCAAGTAGATCTACTAGTCGAAAGTGATTACATACATAATATAGCATACCAAGGTGACTTACTATTTTTAGATACAGGGGCCTAGCTAGTAAATTTATAAATGGTTCAGAAACAGTGGATGATGGAAATACCAACAACATTCTGTAAGTTGTACTCTCATAGAGCTTGTGATGGTAGGTGCAAAATCGTCATCAGACTTGAGTAGACCGTTACGAAGGTGTGAATTGTAGCAATGTATTATCCACCAATGGATGTTGTATAGCTAAAGCGGAGCAATACATGGTCACAAGTTTGCAGCTAATATTTCCTTTTAGTTTGAGATGAGGTGTACAAGTGTTTGGTGACGTGTCTGTGTTCGTTGCAGTACCCTGAGATGTACAGCTCCTCGTCCAAAGAATTCAACTGTATCCAGCGGGCTCACCAGAATACGTAAGCAGCCTCCAAAATATATTTTTTAAGGCTAGTTCAGAGGATTAGTTGAAACCTCATTTCAAAAGTCCAAAGCGTTTGCAGCTAGTTCCGACTGAACAAGACAAAAATGTTTACCATGGTTACATTTTCTGCGGGTTTATTCAGTGCCAGTTTGAAGCAAAATGGAAGCCTTGAGAACTGGTGCAGAATAATAGCCCTCAAATGCTACCAGTCAATAAGGGGGGGCATGGGTGACCCAGTCGTCTACAGTGCCACAGTTCGCTGTGCAGAGTTGCGCCCCTTGGGCACACCAGAAACCTATGATTGTGGGTTCATTTCTTGGTTCACCCCGATTATGTTTCTAGGTTTGTCAGCACCATACCCGTGCTCGTGGGTTTTGCCGAAGTGGTCCAAGTCTGAGACCTGCATCACTTGGGGCTTTCCTCCCACATTAAGCTGACACGCTGTGATATAACTGGAATACTGTTAAAGCGGCGTTAAACCCAACTCACTCACTCACGAGTCAATGAGGACTGCAATTGTTGGATTTTTGTGTGTCCTTGGCACAATTTAGTAGTCTCTTGACTAGCGTGAATTTCAAACTCTGCATTAGTGTATCTGTTTTTCATATGATTAATAACAGGCAAGTTAGAAAGAATCCATACAACATCATACTGTGAAGTGATTTCACACACACTACAGACTTGACGGAGTGTAGATTGTTGACGTAACCATGGTTATGGAGAGCATTGTTGACGTAAAGTTTAACCTTGATGATGTCACAGTAATAATGAGGGGCGGTCGGGTAGCCTAGTGGTTAAAGCATTCACTCGTCACGCTGGAGACCCAGGTTCGATTCCCAACATGGGTACAATATGTGAAGCCCATTTCTGGTCTCCCCCGCCGTGATATTGCTGGAATATTGTTAAAAGCAGGGTAAAAACATACTCACTCACTCAGTAATAATGAGGTAGCGTATTGATGTCAATGTCATATTGACCCTGTTACCATTCTTGACAAGAATCATTACACCTCTTGAGACCTGCTTCAATTCAGGCTTTTCTCCCACATTAAGCTGACATGCTGTGATATAACTGGAATACTGTTCCAGTGGAGATAGAACCAACTAACTCACTATTATCTGAGCTTCAGATAACTTTTTGAGCAATTGAGTTTTTACTCTAGGGTTTCTATTTTAATTGGGTTATTACATTTTTCATTGGGTAGCCAATATTTTTTCACTCATCTATTCATCACTCTATTGGGTTTTCTCTAAAGAGTGATCATTTTAAGATTTTTAAAAAGTGAAATAATGTTTTAGATGCATATAACCATGATAACTGTTCTGAACATATATAGGCTTGACTCAGAAAGTAAATTAGCTCGTAATTGTGTTTCAGAAATTAGCTCCTTTGTACGCATGCTGAAAAAGCTTCATTGGGTATTTACGCGAGATGTTTTTATACATTTGAGTTTTTCATTTTATGCATGCATTTCTGTACGCAAGTTAATTGAAAGTAATTGGTTTTGAATATTTTTGGGGGGTATTTTACTCAAATACACTGCTAATGTGTAGCTCTGGTATTATGTGTGGAAACTAAAGAGATTATTAGGTATACACGTGTGACCTTGGTGATGTGTAGGTCATCGTACTCAAACAGTGTGATTGTTCCTCATGCTGTCAACCACTTGTTTGTATCATTGGTCTCTAAAGTGTCAGGGGGCACGGGTGGCCCAGTCGTCTGAGGCGCCGCAATTCGCTGTGCAGAGTTGCGTCCCTTGGGCACGCCAGAAACATATGATTGTGGGTTCGAACCCCGGTTCCCCCTATTATGTTTCTAGGTTTGTCAGCACCATACCCGTGCTCGTGGGTTTCACCGAAGTGGTAAACGTCTGAGACCTGCATCACTTAGGGCTTTCCTCCCACATTAAGCTGACACGCCGTAATATAACTGTAATACTGTTAAAAGCGGCGTTAAACCCAACTCACTCACTCACTCAAGGTGATGTTAAACTCACTCTAGCTTAGTTTGTCTCCATTTTGTATGTTTTGTTTCAGATTAGAAACGTATCCTCAGTTCCTCATGCTGTTGTTTGTCGGAGGGCTCCAATACCCTGTAAGTCTGCTCCATCTATACAAGTGTTTCAAATAATTGATTCTGTCAACATTTTGTTTGTAGAGAAGTACACATCTATGGTGTATTTTGGAAGAATTGAACACATGCAACTTCTTTGTTGTTTGGCACAGACTCTATTTAGCTATATAAAACATGCACAAGTGCAACTTATTATTAAGACATGCAGACTAATATTTATGTCTTCATGCAACAAATGCATGTAAAAAATTTCACATTTATTTCTGACTAACCTTTACTTGTCCCCACAAAATCAGTGTCAACATATCCCAGTTGTGTGAATTGATGCTCATGATATCAATCACTGGATTGTCTGGTCCAGACTGTAATATTTATAGACCGCTGGAATGTTTCTGAGCATGCTGAGTGCATTGTTTAACAACAAACCAACTCTATATATGTGTTTGATGGGCTGAACATGGACCCTGTTATGTTTTCCACTGATTTTAATCATTTTGCAAATTATTTTTTGTAAAAATGTCCTTGAACAATTTTTTAGTTTCTTGAGATTTAGCTTCAGTGAAATATCTGGATGTTTTATTCCTATATGAAATGAACAGCGTTTGAAAGGGAAACATCACTCATTCTCTAATCAAAATACTTGTTCAAATTGTTCATTCATTTATCCATACAAACATCTCTACAATTTGTGACTTGTAATTCTGATTTTCCTGTGCACTGTGTTCTTCTTTGGTACAGAAAATCAGTGCAGCGGCAGGAGCGGTGTATCTGGCCGGCAGGATCGCCTACGCTCTCGGCTACTACACTGGCGGTAAGGGGAGACAATCAGGAACAATATATCATGTGATATATCAAAATTCGAAATTAAGAATTGATCATTTTGAACACTGCTTATGATCACAGATCATTTTGCTGATTATTGAAATCCAGGGTGATATGTTTGATTTCAAGATGCTGTTCGTTGTGGGCATGGTACAGAACTCTTCAAATATTGAGAACCCTAAAATTGGTCCCCAGAAACCAATGCTTGTCTTAAAGGGCAGCAATATGGGTTGGGTGGTTGGGTGACTTAGTTGAATGCGTATCATCGTAGCCTTGACATTACTCATAATATCAATCACTATTTGTCGACCCGTGAAGATCCGGGGTAGAATAGATCTTCAGCAACCCATGCTTGCCGTAAAAGGCGACTAACGGGATCGGGTGGTCAGGGTTGCTTTCTTGGTTGATGCATGTCATCGATCCCAATTTCGTGGACCGATGCTCATGATGTCAATCACTGGATTGTCTGGTCCAGACTCGATTATTTGTCAAAAAGCTGGAATATTGCTGAGTGCACGTTAAAAAACAATCCAACCAACCACCATCTGTCAGGCCCAGTATCGGTTGTTTACAGACTGTTGTGATCTGGCTGGAATATTGCTTGCTTAGCACGAAAACAAACGAGTGTTCAAAATTAATTATTTAAATTAAGCCTTGCAGGACTAGCTACAAACTCTGAGATTGGAAACAGTTTTGCATGAGTTCTCTGTAAGGTCCAGTCTTAAAAAATCAATTCTTTCTGTGTGTTTGACTGTCTTATGAAGTAACGTGTTGCATTGCTATTTTGTTGAAATGCTGCTGCATCACTGCAATACCTTCTTGTTTAGCAGTCCGAAACAGATTGTTTATCTACTTAAATATGAGAGAAAAAGTCGTGTAAAGTACAAAGAAATGTTCTCATCTTTTTTCAAGGACAGTGCTGTAAGAATGGACAAAACGTTCATCTATGTTCATATCTGTTGAACCCTTAGTACTCTTGACTCGAGCGGAAGGTCCGGGGTTCGATCCCCGGCCGCGTCATACCAAAAGACGTTAAAAGATGGTACTTGTTGTTACCCTGTCTGGCGCTCGGCATTAAGGGGCTAAAACAAGGACTGGTCGGCTCGGAGTCAGTATACTGTGTCTGAGCGGGGTATTCATGTTAAACTGCGGCATGGTATCTCAGTGAGCTAGCACTATAATTCGGCATCAGTCGGGACTAGTACAAGCAGCCACACACACACACACGTGCATGCACGTCGCTATATAAGTGCAATAATCTTGGACGCGATGTTAAACCCAATTTCACCTCACCTCACCTCTTGACTCTCTTTTCTTAAACTAAGAAGTCAGAGTTTACTTGTGGTTATCGTGAACTGGTAAGACTCAGAAAGTTGATAAGTATTAATTCAAGTTTTTTTCCATTGCCAACTTTCACCTGCAGACCCTGAGAAGAGGAGATGGGGAGCGGTCGGCCATATTGCAGAGTTGGTGCTGCTTGGCAATGTGTTGTCCCTGGCCGCCCACCAGCTGGGCTGGGTCGGACACCGCCATTGTCGTATGAGATTTTGAATGTGGTAATAGTCCCATAATCTTCCGCCTGCTTGATGCTGTTGTTTTTGTTTTCTTTTCTTTGGGGAGATATTATGGACTCTACACTGACTTGCAGAAGTCAGCGCTACCAAAACATTAGTCAATAGTTTTGGATGACAGAAACATTCATTATCGGTCTTTTTAGTCAGCATTTTTAATGCATTTGAAATTTGCGTCATGGTTATGACTTGACAATGGTAGAGACTTGCTGCAAGGGTAGGTCCGTATTGTCGCCCGCTCTGCATGTTCCTGTGAGGGTGATTGGTCAGTGGTGCCTTGTTGCTGGCAGATCCCGAGAAGCGGAAACGGGGCGTGTTCGGGGCCTTCGCGATGCTCATCTTGTTGGGAAATACCATCTCCCTTGGAGCTCACCAGCTGCGATGGGTTCCCTTGAAGTAGCGCGATGTCGACAGGGTACTGTACTAATGCTTCTGCTGCATAACACTACAACTAATTATGCTGTTACTCATCCATTTAGATTCTCAGATTTGTTGCCATTTGCAGAGCTTAGAAGCATTGTAATGTGTCAGAAGTTACGTGTGCTAGATGTCGCAGTTATCTGTGTGGGGATAGGACCACAGTACTTTCTGCTTGTTGTAAGAGACGAGGCTTTAAAGCAGACACTACTTCACCACAGCTAGTTGTGATGTGTGGCCCAGTCGTCTTTAGGCGCTGTAGTTCTGAGTGACGTCCCTTGGGCACCCCTTTTCACCAAAGTGGTAAATGTCCGAAATGTGTATCACTTGGGCTTTCTTCCCACATCAAGCTGACACACCGTGATATAGCTGAAATACAGTTCAAAGTTGCATTAAACCCATATCAATCAATCGATCAATCAATCAATCGGCCAATCATTCAATTAACCAATCTTTTAATCGGCCAATCATTCAATTGACCAATCTTTCAATCGACCAATCATTCAGTTGACCAATCGATCCAAGCACAGCAATCAATCCAAGCAAAGCAAATGGTCGGGCTGTTTGACGTAGCTGATTGTGTGTCATCATAGCCCAGAGATGTGGATCATTGTTCTTTGTTTGGGCAAGCCTGGCTGTTAAGTCGACTAAGCTGCCCCTGTTAATTCCCTTGGTTGTGCCTGACACCTACAGTCATGGGTTGGAATCCCACATTGTTTTGGGTTTTCCTGGCCCAGACTCGATCTTCCAAGGCTGTGATCTGGCTGGAATACTGCTAACTTTCACTTACTGTTAAATCATATTACCATTTCTGAAGGGATTTTTTGGAAAACATATCATTTACGACTGATATTGGGGGTTGGGGTGGATGGGGGGTGGGGGGTACGGGGGGATGCACGGGTGGCCCAGTTGTCTAAGGTGCCATGATTTGCTTTGCAGTGTTGCGTCCCTTGGGCACGCCAGAAACCTATGATTGTGGGTTCGAATCCCGGTTCGACCCAATTATGTTTCTAGGTTTGTCAGCACCATACCTGTGCTCGTGGGTTTCACTGAAGTGGTAAACGTCTGAGACCTGCATCACTTTGGGCTTTCCTCCCCCAATGACTGAGAGTAGGCAATCCCAAGCAGGTCAGAAGCTTTATTAGAATGGAGGAGAATAAGCGAACGGAGGAAGCAGTCGCTTCACAATCAGGATGCATCTCATTAGCGAGGTTGCAATGTATGGTATTAGATGAGGCCTACTTTACAATCATAAAAGATGTCATCAATTAAGTGTGTATATTTGTCTTTTGACTATGAAGAAAATTGAAGTTGTTTGAGGCAAAGAAGCACATTACAAAAAAAAACATTTATGGATCACTGAAGTGGGGATTAGATGGTCAAAATGACCAATGACTATGGTATCAGATGGTGGGGTAGCCTTGTGGTTGAGGTGGTCGCTCGTCACACCAAAGACCCGGGTTCGATTCCCCACATGGGTACAGTATGTGAAGCCGATTGCTGATGTCCCCACTGGTGTAAAACCTCACTCACTCCACTCACACTCACTCACTCACTCACTGCTGTATACATGCATGGAAAGTTGCCCCAGCAGGTGCCCGGAGTCCTTCACACCTGAATCTTCCTTCCCTGTCTAGTTAGTTACACAATTTCCTTTTTCTGTTTTTGGCCGATTATTTTTGCTTTCATATTGTTTCATGTAGCATGGCTGGTGATTAATCAGGTCAACATTTTTCACATTTTCTGAGCGACACCTTCTCTACTTAGAATTTTGAAGATTTAGAATGTATTTTCTCTGTCAGATATTCTAATATAGGAAGATAAAGTTTTTAAAAATATCCGCAAAATATTGACTGTTGATTTGGAAGTTCCCTACCAGCATCGTAGTCCAGGATTTTTTTAAGGTCGTCTCTCCTTTGCTTTTTTTCAAGCATTATATGTTTGTTTTTTCATTCATTATTTTTTTTGATATTGTACGTTATTCTTGTATCCAAACCTCCAAACTAAACTTCCCAGTTGAGCTGTTTTTATTCCATTATTTTTGTGCAAGTGGTATTCAGTCTATTTGTATTTTGTCTTCAGATGGGGAATGTTTTTTCAGCATATTATTATAACATTACTTGATAGATTGTTGGTTTTATGCTCCAAATGTCTCGTTTGAAATCAACTGATCAATTCTCATGTCAGTCACTCGATTATTTACAGACAGCCGTCATATAGCTGGAATATTGCCGAGTGTGGCGTTAAACAACAAACAAACAAAAAACAATCCTGCCATTATGAACATGAATCCTAATCCCAGGGAACCTTCAACACGTTTCACTTCCTAAAACACTTGCCCTCAAATATGTGTACTCACATTTTGTCGATAATGCAACTTTCTATGTTTTTATCGGGTTGCAATCATTGAGAGGTTCCGGATGTTTGGGCCGCCATCGCAGAGCGCAATGGCAGATACAAAACCTTTACCATTACAGTTCCCAACTAAACAAGTAACTCACTCACTCACTCACTCACTCACTCCACTCACTCACTCACTCACTCACTCACTCACTCACTCACTCACTCACCCACCCACCCACCCACCCACTCACTCACTCACTCACCCACCCACCCACCCACCCACCCACCTCACAATAAGTAAATATATTGTTGCAGGATATAAGTACTCATATTTGAAGGCAAGTGTCTGAAGAAATGAAACATGTTGTATTTGAGGCTAGATCACGACACATGCACTTTGTTAAAGCACATAAAATGCTATGCAGATTTAGATTGGGGATCTATAGGAAAAAGACAGATACAGTTACCACAGTTAACTGGTGTCATGGTGTCTGGAGTCAACAGGTGCTTATTTCGTCAACCACGAACGTGCCTTGCCCATACACATTATTTAACACCACCATGGTATAGCTGAAATATTGGTGTTTGTGATGCTAAACAGTATTTACTCCTGCTATTCTGATGATTAGAAAACTGTTTTGTCCTATTCCAGATGCTGTGAAAAGCCACTGAACAGGAAGGGTGCCTTTTAGATAATAAGAACGGTGGTCGTCAATATCACGATCGTCAATAGCAGTGGCGTACATTGCCTAACCATAACACTGCACATCAGGATTCAAGAGAAGGCACAACAACTGGGTCATGAAATCCACGGGAAGACACCAATTCCCGGATTCTAAGCTTTATTAATTTCCAATGAAGAAAAATGCTCTATTTTGATAATGCTTTACTTTATTTTAATTCTTAAGGACATTTCCATGACATGAAATAACAATGCAGTGTAGAAATTAACCCATTGGATGTTATGAATCATGAACTTGAGTTGTTAATATTCAGATATGATATGTGTTCCATGTTAGAGCATATTCCAATTTAGGTCAATGAAAAACTGGTAGGTTTGGAATGTTTGGTATTTTATTGAAAGTCCCTGTAGGGCTAGTCTTGTGAATGTCTTTAGATGTGCCACCTGCTCGTGCACCTTCGTTGAATGTTAGGTGTGAGTGTCCTTTGTGTGTTTAGCTGCTGACAAGTCCCGTAAATTGGCTCCATTCAGGCTGTAGTAGTAGTTTGGCATCTGGTAACCTCTGTAGTTTCAGGCTTGTTTTCAAAAGAAATGATAAAAATAATTGTCAAGTATATATAGATATGTTTTCAAAAGAATCGGTAAAAATAATTTTCAAGTATATATATATATCTATCTATCTTTCGATTTCCAGTTGGTCATTTTATTTCAGTGACATTTGTCCTTTTTTAATGGAGGACCTACTGTTAGATTTTTGACTGTCAAAAAGGATGAAGATCAGGCTGGTTTCACTGTAGAACAGTACTTGTCATTTACACGCAGCATGGACCAATAAAGTGTCTGTATGCACAGCATGTTGTTTTTCTTCTGTTGAAGGGGGGCACGGGTGGCCCAGTCAGCCCAGTCGTCTAAGGTACCGCGATTCGCTGTGCAGAGTTGCATCCCTTGGGCACGCCAGAAACCTATGATTGTGGGTTCGAATCCCGGTTCGCCCCGATTATGTTTCTAGGCTTGTCAGCACCAAACCCGTAAACGTCTGAGACCTGCATCACTTCGGGCTTTCCTCCCACAGTAAGCTGACACGCCTTGATATAACTGGAATACTGTTAAAAGCGGCGTTAACCCAACTCACTCACTCTTCTGTTGAAGGGCTAAAAGTGTGTAGAGTTAATACCGCTATGAACTGTATTTCACTTCTCGGTTTAATTGCTAAACGTGTACGGTTAATGCTGCCCCACTCAGAATCCCGAGCCGACCAGTCCTTGTTTTAGCCCCTTAATGCCGAGCATCAGGCAGGGCAACAACAAGTACCATCTTTAAGCGTCTATTGGTATGACGTGGCCGGGGATCGTACCCCAAACCTTCGGGTCTCCGGGCAGACGCTCTACCACTAGACCACGGAGGCTGTCTTATGCCGCTATAAACTGTATTTCTGTTCTCTGTTGAATGGCTGAATGTGTGTAGGGTAAATACGGCCACGAACTATATTTTTGTTCTCCTGAATGCCGCCATGAACTATATTTCTGTTCTCTGTTGAATGGCTGAATGTGTGTAGGGTCAATGCAGCCATGAACTATATTTCTGTTCTCTGTTGAATGGCTGAATGTGTGTAGGGTAAATGCCGCTATGAACTTTATTTCTGTTCTCTGTTGAATGGCTGAATGTGTGTAGGGTCAATGCAGCCATGAACTATATTTCTGTTCTCTGTTGAATGGCTGAATGTGTGTAGGGTAAATGCCACCATGAACTATATTTCTGTTCTCTGTTGAATGTGTGTAGGGTTAATGCTGGTATTTCAGTTCATCACAGCATGTCAGACATTGAGGCTAACATCATCAGGGAATATTTTGGATTCGCAACCTAAAATCAGCAGATCGCATCACCACAAAGGGACACAACTCTGTTTAATTGTTGGCTGTTCAATGTTCCTTCATCTGCCACACAAAATGGTATTTAGGAACTTCCCTTTTTGCCCTAATCAGCTGTAAGCAAAACAAGTCACCACACAAAAAAACTCTTTAAAAAAGAATGTATTTATTTCATTGTACATATGCAAAGTAGTTTCACATCACGGATGTGGGTAATTTAGACGGTGCGTAAGAAACGCGTCAATGTACATGGCTACATGTGACAGGTGCCAGGCAATATATAAACACTGGATCTAGCACTAGCTGATAAACACCAGTAATTTTCCGACAGGGTTGGCAGCTTTCTAGAGTTGCCTGCACTTTAGTAAATACAGTAACTGAAATTTTGCACGTGTAAAGTTCTCAATATACCATCGACAGTTCTCCAAAGCCTTTATGAATCATTTCTGTACCTAAGTTATGATGAAAAGAATACTGGTAAGAAAATCACCATCCATAACCTACACCTACTTTGACCACCCAGTCCCCTGTTTTACGATCGGTACCCCAGCATTAGGAACTGATGACAATAAATAATCTGCAGACAGGTTATCCACCCCGTCCCATTGACGTGAATTGCCTGGCCTCTGTCCCACCAAGTAATACTCTGTTCATCAAGCCTAGCACGCACACGCCAACCACTAACAAAACAAACACAACACTCGCTCATAACTCCTTACTTAGCCTTGAGACAGTATATCTAAAATGTTAGACATGCCACTTTACAAATCGTCTTCAACATCTCAAATCAGAATGCCCTCTTGAACACAATCTCATTAAAATCAGATCTTAGTTTTCGCTACCGCTGAACAAAGATCTGAGGACATCCCATTACGGGTCACGTCAGAACGACCTTTCGTGAATTATGATCGACCAATAAAATGACCGACAAGAAATCGACATTAGCCAATCAGAAGGCAGCTTTCTTATGCTTTATGACACTAGTTTCAAACTTGCGACTACGCTTCGAAACATATTTTGACATATTCTCAATTAAAAAAATTAAAACTGATAAGAAGACTCTGGAATGGCTTATAGTTGACCTAAATTGTATGGATATCATCATAAAACCCGTAACTGTCGTTCGGAATACCCAGTGTTAATAATTTCTTGATTGCATGATTAGAAAACACATTCCGACTGTCACTTTAATGATCTGGTAAGCGACGTTCTGATTTGGTTGGATGAAAGGTCGTTCTGACGTGACCCTTAATGGTATGTCCTCAGATCTTGGTTTAGCGAAAGCGAGAACAAAGATCTGATTTTAATGAGATTGTCTTGAACACTTCCTACAGAAGTGGAAAAAAAAGATCTCTTTCCATATGGGTACAGGGTATGTATTATATATTAATACTGGGAAGTATACTACTAAAAAAAAGTTAAGGATCACCAGATCCTCTGATATGACTATAATTAATCTGCCATGGCATGTCAGATTTACAATAGCAATATGAAAGAATCAGGTGATCCTTAACTTTTTTAGAGTAGTATATTATTTTAGGTAACATGACACTAGCTCGGAATGGTAAGGCTACATACATGGCAACTCTGAAATGTTGCACAATGGTCTGAAAGTACAAAAATCCAGCCAGCCTGGCTCCGATCATTGCAAGACAATTTGAGCTACAAGGGAATAAGCCACTGTTTTAAGAATCTTTGAGATCACACCAAGCCAAACAGAGAGAGGAACAAGGGTTTGGATAACAATATTTTGCCCTATCATCGTGGGCATCAAATTAGAAATAAACAGTTTTCAGATTTAGTGGTGTTAGAGAGTATTTAAAAGCAGAAGCTTTCATTTGAAACTGGCAGTGTTAGCCAGAGGTTTCAAATGTTACAGTTTCTGTGCATCAAATACTCCCATGCCAAAATTGAAAACATGATATATGATATAAAAGTTATGTGTTGATATTCCCAGTTGTGAGACAGATATGTCACCCTGGAATACTTTGACATCAGGATACAATGGATGACGGCTGGTGTCTCCATGATAAGACCGTTCGCTCAGTCTCCAGTTGTTCCCCATGCTTGTGTGAGCCGAGTAGGATGTGGCCGAGATGCCAGCCCCAACTAGCGGCAATTAATAACATTGGTGTCAAATAGTGAGTGAGTGAGTACGGTTTTACGCCGCCTTTAGCAATATTCCAGCAATATCACGGCAGGGGACACCAGAAATGGGCTTCACACATTGTACCCATGTCGGGAATCGAACCCGGGTCTTCGGCGTGACGAGCGAACGCTTTAACCACTAGGCTACCCGACCGCCCCTTGGTGTCAAATAAGTCATTTAAAAAATATTGTAATCATTATTTGCATGACTGAATGGTTTTGATGAAAGTACATACGGAAGGAATCTCACCTGAGTGTCTTTCGATATCATATCTATTAACACAAGTCCTAAATTTTGAACTTTATTAAAGAGTCGATATATTTGATATCTAAAGAAACATGGGTGATATTTTTATTTATCTTCCAACTTTTTCAGTTTGTAAACAATAACATTAAGTGTATTGAGTAAAAAGTACCGCTAACAAGTTTGTGTTAAAGAGATTAGTGATGTCATTTGATTGTGATGTCATGGTAACTGATGACATCAAATGGCCCGCAAAGCATTGTGATGCAATTTCATCCTAGGGCATCTCCTGTGGAAGCCAGGTTTGGATGACATAGTGTCGTCTTTTAAAAAATATTACACTTTTCTGTATTAGCTGAACTTGAATCACCATCATAATGGTTGGCGCCTCTGGACAGGTGGAATGGATCATTTGTCATTGTACCACAATTGGTGTTCACTCTATCAACCACCGGTTTGTCAGGTCTAGACTCAATTTTTTTTTACAAGGAATCATGATTAAGCTGCAGTACTGCTGACTGTGGGAGCAGTCATTATGATCACACACACATATGAAAAACCAAGTTGTCTTTAGTGCAGAACTTGTAGTACAGAACCAAAGTCAAATCATCAACCTGAACGTAAGAGTGAGTGAGTGAGTTGGGTTTAACGCCGCTTTTAACAGCATTCCAGTTATATCGCGGCGTGTCACCTTAATGTGGGAGGAAAGCCCGAAGTGATGCAGGTCTCGGACGACTTGGATGTAAGTGAGATTTTCGCTAGGAAATTAACTTGAGTAAGTTAAAATAAAAATAAATGTATACCGGTAGTCAATATTTTCTTATTTATTTGAAATAACATTGAGTTGTAAAACATATATGCTAATATTGCTTAAGGGCAGGATTTTTAGTATTCTTATAGTAGCATCTAGATTTCTTTTTCATTCTCTTTACAAGAGGTTTACAGAGACCAGAGACAAAAATGCATTTGATCAATTATTTTTAAAAAAGTTCATAGTTACTTTAATTTCATAACAATTTTGAAGTAACAACATAATAAGTATTCTCAAGATAGAGAAGCTGGGCAAATAAAATAAAATTTAAACATTTAAAAAAAAAAAAATTACTGTGGATTTTAGTACTGGTCAGTTTAATTTGTAAACAGAAAAATCCCACTTTCAATAACTGGATGTGCATGCAGTAAACATAGAGGACCCAGTTTCTCGTGCAATCTTAGCGCCAAGTTTAAGTTGAAGTCAAAGTATACCTTTGTGAACCAGTGCCCCGAGTCCTATGATCGGGGATGCTGTTTAGCTTACCACGTGACCTTGTGAAGTGTTACATCGACACAAACCTTCATGATTGCAGGTTGGAAAGTTTTGCCTTCATCAGATCGGAGGGTACACTCCATAAGCAGATCTTGGTGGGGATTTCTTATTCCCTGTTATTATGATCTGAGAAATTAGTTTACACACCAGAACGCTATCCTGTACCTGTTTTTATTTCTCTTCACTCATAAAAGATGATGCTGTCATATCAAAACAGGCTTTGTATGTATGCTATTTCTCCTATAAACAATCTGTAAAACATTATGGCCTGTCCGATTATGTAAAACTACTCATCTGTAACTTCTATGTATCTGGGCCGGAGTCTTGAATGTATTCTGACGTATCACAAGACTATTACAATCACATCTGATGATTAGTTTTCAACATAAAGAATATTAATACGAAATGCAAACAGATAATCTGCACTGTATGTTAATATCTGATAACAAAATGCACTTATCTTTCCAAACACCTGAATCAGTGCATGCACTGTGTATATGAAACTGCCTTGTACTGCACAATGCATATTCAGGTGAAATGGTTCAGTGTTGGAGGGAAATGAAAGGAACCTGAATGAACTGACTTGAAGGTTCCAATAGGTTCGCTGTACCCCTGTTCTTGTTCCTTGTGCACGGTTCTGTGACTAAACGTAACACATTGATGAATCATGATAAGATACATCCCAACCCTGCCTTGTAGAAATATTGACAAAGCCCCTTTGGTTGAGAAATCGAACATTACTCTCACGCATGCATACACACGCACACTCACACGCACACGCACACGCACACGCACACGCACACGCACACAAACATGGTCACAAACGCTTACACAAATAAGCTCGTATTTTGATATGACCAACACGTCAGTTGTCACTTTGGTTTGAAAAAGGCATATGTAAACAGTGTGAAAACTCCTGTAGAAAATTGCAATGCAAAGTATAGGGTTCGAGGTTACTGTAAACAGCGTCTCAACAGACATGGGACTGCAACCACACACAAATCTGATTAGTACCGACATATTAATAGCGAAGGCTTGAATCCTTAACTCCCGCACTTCCCTGCATCCATCACACAAGTGATTAGTATCAACGTATTCACAGCAAAGGCTCGACTCCCACACCTCTGCGTTGTAGCATGTCAGGCACAGTGTTCAATCACGAGTCCTTGTAGGTCTAACCAATATGAAGAAAATGGCTTCATATGCAGAAAGTTACCATTTTGTCAGAAAACAAGATCCACAGGCAAGCACAGAAAAAGTCCTGCGTTCCAGGGTCTGGTGAGAGATATGGTTGAGTCGTATAGTCCCACAGATGAGCTCCACTGGGTACTCACAGGTCAGCTCCAAAGGTGTGTTCCACGGGCTACTTCCACAGGTGAGTTCCCAGGGCAAGTCCCACAGATGAGCTCAACTGGGTACTCACAGGTCAGCTCCAAAGGTGTGTTCCACGGGCTACTTCCACAGGTGAGTTCCCAGGGCAAGTACCACAGATGAGCTCCACTGGGTACTGACAAGTCAGCTCCAAAGGTGTGTTCCACGGGCTACTTCCAAAGGTGAGTTCCCAGGGCAAGTACCACAGATGAGCTCCACTGGGTACTGACAAGTCAGCTCCAAAGGTGTGTTCCACGGGCTACTTCCACAGGTGAGTTCCACAGTTCCCAAGAAAAGGTTCACTTAAGATGCCACTGGAGGGGCCCGCAGGTGATTTAGTTACTGATGAAGAGCCCTCGAAGCAGCATTACTGATGAAGGACATGCCGTGGTGAATCTCCTTCAAACTGTCCTAACCTGACAATCAGGTGAAATATTGCCAGATTTTTCTGCATGACGCTGAAGGAAACAAATATGTTTTCAAGTGGAGTTCCTCCTAAATGTCACACACAAAAAGGTCGAAGAACAGGAATTCCAAGCTTGACATATCCAATATATTAATAACAATATTTATGACCATATTCATTTTCCTCACCCACTGGTTTCCAACATCAATATTCACAAACACTGCCTCATGTGGAAAGCTGTTCGTTACTTTGGGTCAGAATGATGCTGACAGACAAGAAAATAACTCATGGTTTTGTTGAAGATTTGTGTCGCACAACAGGAATAAAGTTGAACTTGATGCAAGTAATCTTGTATAATATTATCATCACATCTCCCTTGAGAAGTATGTGCTGCCATTTGATGACTACACTGTTTCATATCCTCAGGAGGGGCTCTTTTTTTGTCCCTAGGAGCCCCAAACAGGAATTCATAGCGAAGTCTTTCTTCAGTTAATTTGGAAATTTAACAAACTAGTATGAACAAAGCGACACAGCTTCTTTTACAAGTACAAGCCCCAAATGTGGACTCTACCATTATTCGCTCCATAGTCTTGGTCCTTCTTTCATCAGTTCCAGCATCAAATGTGGATTGTCACCACAGCAAAGAACAGAATCAGCATTAGATGAAAGGTTGAACTGTCTGAGATGTCAGATAAATGTCGATAGAAGGTTCTTCCTCGCTAAATCGCACCCTTATAGTGTATAATAAATTACAAACTCTGCACACACGTCAATTTGTCTTGGAAACACTCCTGTCCAAGGTTGAAGAAATTGACCATTGTTAGAACATCTCAACTGGCCTACAAACAAAGAGATGACCTGAGGTCCATCTTGTCAGGTGTTACACATCCGGGTCAACACAATATGTAAGGTCTGACACATCAGGTCCAACAAGTCTGGTCCATCAAGTCTGGTCCAACGAGTCAGGTCCAACAAGTCAGGTCCATCAAGCCGGGTCCATCGAGTCGGGTCCATCAAGTCAGGTCCATCACTTCAGGTCCATCGAATCAGGTCCAACAAGTCAGGTCCAACAAGTCAGGTCCATCGAATCAGGTCCAACAAGTCAGGTCCATCAAGTTTGGTCCATCAGATCAAGTCCATCAAATCAGGTCCAACAAGTCTGGTCCATCACTTCAGGTCCAATAAGTCAGGTCCATCAAATCAGGTCCAACAAGTCTGGTCCATCACTTCAGGTCCAATAAGTCAGGTCCATCAAATCTGGTCTAACAAGTCGGGTCCATCGAATCAGGTCCAACAAGTCAGGTACATCAAGTCTGGTCCATCACTTCAGGTCCAACAAGTCAGGTCCATCGAATCAGGTCCATCAAGTCGGGTCCTACATGTCATGACCTACAACTCGGGTCCTACACTTCAGTTCCAACATGCAGAGTCCCAGAGAGTGAGCCAGGAGGTGAGCCAGGAGGTAAGACATGGAGGAGACACGGAGCTTCACAACTTGAGTGTATGGAGATACTGTAGTTTGAGATGAACGTGGTCGTGCACAGCTCGAGAAGACTGCTGGTAGCTACTCTCCACCTTCAACCATACTTCCTTCTCTATCTCCATCTCTTCCTGTGGGAAGAAATAAATATTCACAAGATAGAGAAGCTGGGCAAATAAAATTAAATTTAAACATTTAAAAAAAAAAAAATTACTGTGGATTTTAGTACTGGTCAGTTTAATTTGTAAACAGAAAAATGATGTAGACAGAACATGTACCAAACTTCACGACATATTTTCAACATGGCAGCCCAGATACTGATCAGTCCAGGCAATGGAGGGGAAGTGCTTATGTCATATGGCTGTCCCTGTGAGGTTGAGGGTGCTGAGACCGAGGGAGGAGATGGGGGTTACCAACCTGGCTGTCCAGGAGAGGTTGAGGGTGCTGAGACTGAGGGAGGATGAGATGGGGTTACCTACCTGGCTGTCTGTGAGGGTGTTGAGACTTAGGGAGGAGGAGATGGGGTTACCTACCTGGCTGTCTGTGAGGGTGCTGAGACTGAGGAAGGAGGAGATGGGGTTACCTACCTGGCTGTCTGTGAGGGTGCTGAGACTGAGGAAGGAGGAGATGGGGTTACCTACCTGGCTGTCTGTGAGGGTGCTGAGACTGAGGGAGGAGATGGGGTTACCTACCTGGCTGTCTGTGAGGGTGTTGAGACTGAGGGAGGAGATGGGGTTACCTACCTGGCTGTCTGTGAGGGTCCTGAGACTGAGGGAGGAGATGGGGTTACCTACCTGGCTGTCTGTGAGGGTGTTGAGACTGAGGGAGGAGATGGGGTTACCTACCTGGCTGTCTGTGAGGGTGCTGAGACTGAGGGAGGAGGAGATGGGGTTACCTACCTGGCTGTCTGTGAGGGTGCTGAGACTTAGGGAGGAGGAGATGGGGTTACCTACCTGGCTGTCTGTGAGGGTGCTGAGACTTAGGGAGGAGGAGATGGGGTTACCTACCTGGCTGTCTGTGAGGGTGTTGAGACTGAGGAAGGAGGAGATGGGGTTACCTACCTGGCTGTCTGTGAGGGTGCTGAGACTTAGGGAGGAGGAGATGGGGTTACCTACCTGGCTGTCTGTGAGGGTGCTGAGACTGAGGAAGGAGGAGATGGGGTTACCTACCTGGCTGTCTGTGAGGGTGCTGAGACTTAGGAAGGAGGAGATGGGGTTACCTACCTGGCTGTCTGTGAGGGTGCTGAGACTGAGGGAGGAGGAGATGGGGTTACCTAGCTGGCTGTCTGTGAGTGTGCTGAGACTGAGGGAGGAGATGGGGTTACCTAGCTGGCTGTCTGTGAGTGTGCTGAGACTGAGGGAGGAGGAGAAGGGTTACCTACCTGGCTGTCTGTGAGGGTGCTGAGACTTAGGGAGGAGGAGATGGGGTTACCTAGCTGGCTGTCTGTGAGTGTGTTGAGACTGAGGGAGGAGATGGGGTTACCTACCTGGCTGTCTGTGAGGGTGCTGAGACTGAGGGAGGAGATGGGGTTACCTACCTAGCTGTCTCTGAGAGTGCTGAGACTGAGGGAGGAGATGGGGTTACCTACCTAGCTGTCTCTGAGGGTACTGAGACTGAGGGAGGAGATGGGGTTACCTAGCTGGCTGTCTGTGAGGGTGTTGAGACTGAGGGAGGAGATGGGGTTACCTACCTGGCTGTCTGTGAGGGTGTTGAGACTGAGGGAGGAGATGGGGTTACCTACCTGGCTGTCTGTGAGGGTGCTGAGACTGAGGGAGGAGATGGGGTTACCTACCTGGCTGTCTGTGAGGGTGTTGAGACTGAGGGAGGAGATGGGGTTACCTACCTGGCTGTCTGTGAGGGTGCTGAGACTGAGGGAGGAGGAGATGGGGTTACCTACCTGGCTGTCTGTGAGGGTCCTGAGACTGAGGGAGGAGATGGGGTTACCTACCTGGCTGTCTGTGAGGGTGTTGAGACTGAGGGAGGAGATGGGGTTACCTACCTAACTGTCTGTGAGGGTGTTGAGACTGAGGGAGGAGATAGGGTTACCTACCTGGCTGTCTGTGAGGGTGTTGAGACTGAGGGAGGAGATGGGGTTACCTACCTAACTGTCTGTGAGGGTGTTGAGACTGAGGGAGGAGATGGGGTTACCTACCTGGCTGTCTGTGAGGGTGCTGAGACTGAGGGAGGAGGAGATGGGGTTACCTACCTAACTGTCTGTGAGGGTGTTGAGACAGGGAGGAGATGGGGTTACCTACCTGGCTGTCTGTGAGGGTGTTGAGACTGAAGGAGGAGATGGGGTTACCTACCTGGCTGTCTGTGAGGGGCCCAGAGAGGTTGAGGGTGCCGAGACTGAGGGAAAGGAAGACAGGGTCGACCTCCTTGACAGCCTGGTGGAGATCAGATGCCCCCTTTTCCAGGCCATCCACCATTGCATTAAAGTTGCTGAATGTACAGGGCTGGAAAAAACAAACACCTCTGATTAGGCCTCCACATCATCGTGTGTCTCATCCTAATGACCAGCTGATGAGGGTGCGGGCAGTGTTCGAAAAACTAGGGAGGGTAGATCTTGTGTCGGGCCCGTACTTTCAAATTTGTATTAGTCCTCATGGCTTGCAGTAAATTTATGTGTCGATTTATTTGTCACAACAAGCTGCAGTTTTTAAATGAGAGCCTTAAGAGTTTGGTCAGGACCTGCAGCTTCTAAAATCTGTGGGTCCTGATGGCAGCCTGGCAATATTTTTTATTTCAAACACTGGGTGAGGATAGTTGGAAGAAAATAACAAAAAATTATATTCGTTTGGGAATACAGCTGAAAAGCATATGTTTTCACATATGTATATTACGACAAGTTTAAAAAATATTGAATTACTTTCCTTTCCAGACAGAAAATATTTATGGTGACGATACATTTGTTCACAGTTTTCCTGAGTGGGATAATACAAAGCTAGGTGAGCTAGATAGTGGAAACAAAAAACGTTATTTAATTTTGGGCAGAATAGGAATTTGGGATGACAAACACACAAAACAAGACAGGAATAATAACACGGGAAATACTGCAGCTGCAAATCTCAAGGCCCCCAGGACCTCCCAGCAACTCAAGATGTATTGCAGCTGCAAATCTCAAGGCCCCCAGGACCTCCCAGCAACTCAAGATGTATTGCAGCTGCAAATCTCAAGGCCCCCAGGACCTCCCAGCAACTGAAGATCTATTGCAGCTGTAAATCTCAAGGCCCCCAGGACCTCCCAGCAACTCAAGATGTATTGCAGCTGCAAATTTCAAGGCCCCCAGGGCCTCCCAGCAACTCAAGATGCCTTGCAGCTGCATCATGGCAACTGAGGGAGTGATTGTCGTTTGACGCCACAGTCCGCAATATTCCAGCTGCATCATGCTTGTCGTAAGAGGTGATTAGCTAATGTATGTCATTGTATCCCAATCGCATAGATTGATGCTAATGATGTCAATCACTCGATTGCCGAGACTCCATTATTTTCAGATTGCCATCAAAAAGCTGAGTGAGGCGTTAAACAAACAAACAAACAAACAAACAACCATCCAGCTATAAGACGGTGGTAAAATAATCGAGTCTGGACAAGACAATCCAGTGATTGACATCATGAGCAGCGATCCAAGCAATTGGGATACGATGACATGCATCAAACAAGTCAGCAAGCCTGACCACCCGATCCCGTTAGTCGCCTCCTACGACAAGCATATTTGCTTTTTCGGAATCATGGGTTGCTGAAGACCTATTCTACCCCGGATCTTCACGGGTTTAAACAACAAACAAACTGTTACCTGTGTTGGTGCAGTGTCCTTCTTCTTACGTAACTTTTTTGTCCACGATGATTTTAGAGGCTTGAGAATTCTATTGCACACTCCAGCTAGGATAGTTGCATAAGATAATGTCTGCAATTACACAATCAGTCTTCAGTTGCAACACAAGGAAATCAACAAACATATCAGAAACAGTATAATTTTGACAAACTATCATCACTTTGATGATAAATAGTAACTGTCTGTGATATCTATACAAGTATTCGAATGATTTGGTTTGGTTTATTTGTTTAGCGCCGCACTCAGCAATATTCCAGCTATATGACGGCGGTCTGTACATATCGAGTCTGGACCAGACAATCCAGTGATTGATATCATAAGCATCAATCCACGCAATTGGGCTCGATGACATGCATCAACCAAGTCAGCAAGTCTGACCACCCGAACCCGTTAGTCGCCTCTTACGACAAGCATAGTCACCTTTTACGGCAAAAAAAGGTTGCTGAAGGCCTTAATCTACCCCGTATCTTCACGGGTCGTATTCGAATGAACAGGATCATTACTGTCAAATTGTTGACCAGGACCCAGTCATGACATACCAAGCTAGTACTCATCTCCATAGAATTGTGATACGCTACAATGACCTTGATGAAAGTTAGCGATATTGTTGACCTTGACCTTAGTTAACCTCCTACTGACCTCTGCACAGAGAACAAGATTTTCAAGCACTTCTGTGTTAAGGGCAGCCCCTCCCTCTGGACTGTTAATTAAGGGACACTTGTGTTGAGACACCGCCTCTGAAGAAAACAAATAAACAGAAAACATGAATACCGAGTGAGTGAGTGAGTGAATATGGTTTTACGCAGCTTTTAGCAATATTCCAGCAATATCACGACGGGGGACACCAGAAATGGGCTTCACACATTGTACCCATGTCGGGAATCGAACCCAGGTCTTCAGCGTGACGAGCGAACGCTTTAACCACTTGGCTACCCGACCGCCCCGAAAACATGATTACAAAATTCACAGAGCTAGTGTATGAGGGAGCATAGGTGAGCCAGTCATCTAAGGTGACATTCGCAGTGCAGAGTTATGTCCCTTGTGCTAACCAGTAACCTATGATTGTGGGTTTCAATCCTGGTTCGCCCCGATAATAATTCCAGGTTTGGCAGCACCATACCCGTGCTAATGCATTTCACCAAAGTGGTAAACGTCTAAGACATGCATCACTTCAGGCTTTCCTCCAACACCAAGCTGACATGCTGTGATATTACTGAATATTGTTCAAAGTGGCGTTAAACCCAACTCACGCACTCACTCGACTATGATGTCATGAAATCAGAAACCTCTCAAGATTACACTTTGTTGTGAGTGAGTTGGATTTAGCGCCACTTTGAACAGTATTTCAGTTATACCAAGCTGTGTCAGCTCGATATGGGAGGGGGAAATTGATGAAGATTTAGACTTAAGGTTGCAACTTTGTTGAAATTCAAAACATGTGTATGGTTCTGGTAAAACAAGAAACAAGCAGGGCTTGATAAGATTCAAAATGTAGGATTCAGACCCATGATCCTAGGTTCCTGGCACACCTAAGGGAAGCAACTCTGCACAGCAATCATAATCATAATCACGAAGTTAACTCGAACAAACCTTGCAGTAACTCAGGGACAACTGTTGTGAATCTCTTTTCTTCATTTTCTTCACTTTTACCTGAAACAGAAAAAATCCAAGTAAAGGACAACGTAGAATACTTCACTGTGAAATCCTGGGGCATTTGAAACCTATGAGTACTTGTACGGTGCTCACAAACCATTAATCACCATAAGGAAGAACCTGGGATTCAGACCCAGCACTCAGCAATATTCCAGCTGTATGACAACGGTTTGTAAACAAATAAAGTTTGGACTAGACAATCCAGTGATTGACATCATGAGCATTGATCTACGCAATGGTGATACGAAGACACGTATCAACCAATTCAGCAAGCCTGTCTTACCCAAGCCCTGTAGTCGCCTTTTACAACAAGCATAGTCACCTCTTACGACAAGCATTGGTTGCTGAAGACCAGTTCTTAACTGGATATTCTCGCGTCCACATTACATTAGATTGTGTGTTAGGCCTTACTTTTATTTCTTGGTTTATGGATCCGATGACCTTAAATATCGAAAATTCAGATGAAGAAAAATTGTTTTCTTATATGCCACTGGTGCTAACAAACACTTTGACAATAAAAATAATCCAAGTGGTTGATAATATCAGCAACGTCCCGTGTCATCAGGGTACAAGTGAGTGAGTGAGTGAGTGAGTGTGGTTTTACGCCACTTTTAGCAATCTTCCAGCAATATCAGGGCGGGGGACACCAGAATTGGGCTTCAAACATTGTACCCATGTCGGGAATCGAACCTAGGTCTTCGGCGTGACGAGCGAACGCTTTAACCACTAGGCTACCCGACCGCCCCCATCAGTGTACAATAACACGAATCAAGACACCAAGTCTGACCACCCGATCAGTCACCTCACATGACAAACAATTGTCTGAGGGTCCCCCTGCAAACACATGCACCACTAAGACAACATGAGATATACAAGATCCTACCCATGACATGAGACGGACGATGTGTATCTTACCTACACCTTTATCCTGTAGACTATTTGAATATAAAACACACTGCACCATTTCTTTGAACACTTTATGGTGACCGCTGGAGAGGAACGTTGAAAGTCTTGTCCGGTACGGGCCGTCAACCTGACACTGCAACATGTGAACCAGTCAGGGACCAGTGGTACTCACAGCCAGAAACATTTTTTTACACCATCTCATTAAAATCAGATCTTTTACTCCAATAAAATACCTGTCTGAGGGGAAATCTCACAATGGCACTCAGAAACAACAACGGGAGTCAAAAACAACAGGGTATATAACATATCCACAACAATATCATAGCAAGGCCTTTTTATACTCCATTCGGAACTGCCCATTTAGGCTTCATTTTAGAAGCTGCTCTGAAAGCTTTGCCCACTTGTACTGAGAATTTAGAAGCCTCAATTTTGATTGGTTGAGTAAAACGTTTACCTGGCACTCCTATCAATTTACATGATCACAGTCATGTTTCGTCTGAGCACACTTCCAGACATAATTAATGATGATATTTGTTAGATTCCTTTGTATTTTTGTTTCAAACTGAACCCCAAATGATCCCCGACATTTTGTATGTGCCTCAAGCATCTAGCTGCACTGAAAACCCATAAAGAAGAAATGAAACTGGGAACTAACCAGCATGCTGTTTGCGAACATATCCACAACAATATCATAGCAAGGCCTTTTTATACTCCATTCAGAAGTGCCCATTTAGGTTCATTTACAGGGGACAGAAATTTAGAAGCTGCTCTGAAAGCTTTGCCCACTTGTACCGAGAATTTAGAAGCCTCAATTTTGATTGGTTGAGTAGAAAGTTTACCTGCCTCCAGCACCTAGCTGCACTGAAAACCCATAAAAAAGAAATGAAACTGGGAACTGACCAGCATGCTGTTTGCGAATTTGTCGCAGTCCTCTAGATGGGAGGTGAGCTTCTGTAGCAAGTCCTGTATCACCTCGGACATGGGTTTCCTCTCCTCCGACACGCCGTTGTTGGTGTGATGGTTGACGTCAGGCTGCCGTCCCAACATCACCGCCGCTGCCAGCAGTCGCAACATCAGGTTCCGCAGCCGGAGCCATGCTTTCTGACAACAGCAGATCACACAGAGCTTCAAATGTGAACAATCTCACTGAGCTCAGGGCCCACTTGCACAAAGCGATCTTAGCGCTAAGACTATGTTAAAGTATGGGTGTTACGATCATCTTAGCGCTAAGATCGCTTTGTGCAAGTGGGCCCAGATCTTAGTTCTTACTATCGCTAGACAAGGATCTGAAGACATCCCTTTACAGGACACACCTGACAACTTCATCCGACAAATCAAGAGTGACAGTCGGAATGTGTTTTCTCATTAAGCTACCTTGAAAAGTTTAACACAAAGTACAGTAAACTACGGTTATAACGAACTCAAAAGGACCACTAATTTTAGTTTGTTATAACCATAGTTCGTTATAAGCATGTATACAGCTTTAATACAGCAAATGTTAGGGACAAAAAAGTAAGTTCATTATATCCGTCAGTTCATTATAAGCGTGTTTGTTATAAACGTAGTTTACTGTATTCCGAATGACAGTTACAGGCTGTATGATGGAATGCGTGAAAATCATCGTTTATGCCTTGCTTCAGAGGGATAAACATTTGGTGAGGTGAAATTGGGTTTAGCGTCGTGTCCAAGATTATTGCACTTATATAGCGACGTGCATGCACGTGTGTGTGTGTGTGTGTGGCTGCTTGTACTAGTCCGGAGTGATGCCGATTTATAGTGCTAGCCCACTGAGATACCATGCCGCAGTTTAACATGAATACCCCACTCAGACTCCAAGCCGACCAGTCCTTGCTTAATGCCGAGCGCAAGACAGGGTAACAAGTACCATCTTGTAACGTCTTTTGGTATGACGCGGCCGGGGATCGAACCCTGGACCTTCCGCTCTCCGGGCGGACGCTTTACTACTAGACCACGGAGGCGGTCGGATAAACATTTGGACACAAGAGACTTTCCATTGCACATGGGAAGTACTGGTCTGCCATACAATCTCAGCCATCTTTTTGACATTCCATAATGTTCTTTAGTTTAGTTTACAAATTTTAAATTGAGAACTCTGTCAAAAGTGTAGTCTGGAATGGAAGTCGCCAGTTTGAAACTTGTGCCGTATAGCTCAGGAAAGCTGCTTTCTGACTGGCTAATGTCGACTTCTTGTTAGCTGTTTCATTGGTCAGACAAAATTTGTGAAAGGTGGTTCTGATGGGACCTGTAATGGGTTGTCTTCAGATCTTTGTTTAGGGGTAGTGAAAACTAAGATCTCATTCTAATGTGAAATGTGAAAAAGAATTAATTAAGTAAGAGGTACCTTTTTGGTTGCATGAATAAGAGAGAATGGTTTCTTGTAGTTTTAATGCTTTGAGGAAAGTGTGATATATCAAAGTTACAGAGGACACATTTACCATGAGCCAAGGATCATCATGGAAGACTGACATTCAAACCCATGATCAGCGGATCCTGGAACAACCAAGGGATGTAACTAAGTAGTGAATTGCAGTTCCTGAAGCCATGGGGCTTGCCATGCCCCTGTGTACAATGGTGTAATATAAGTCTGCAGTGCACAACGTCAAGCTGAGTGATGAAACAAAACAAATCTCAAACAATGGCTGACATACCTCCTCTTCAAATGATTGTCTTTGTAATGTCTCAAGGTCAAACCTGAAAGAGAAACCAAATCATTCACGTTGCGGCAGGGGATAATAATAACCCAACAACGGCTCAAAAGCAGTCTAGATCAGACAAACCAGTGATTGATATGATGAGCAAAGGGGTTTATGTAGCCCTGCTCTGAGGCCAATATTCAGCCAAATCTGCAGCAAATGACACTCAAAATTCCAAATTTGAATTTCCAAAAATCCAAATTCCTCCGAATTTCCAAAAATATGAATATTAGTTTGCTGTTTGTATATGAATGCCTTAAACACCAAATTTATCAGCTCTGAAAAATGAAACATATCATTAATAGAAAGAATAGGCTGCGATGCACAGTGATGTGTGTATACTGGACAACAATTACCGTTTTTCAGCCTAGGGGGCACCTTTTTTATTTTTAGGTTTACAGATACACCGACGATGGAATGGAACGGCAACTTACAGTTCAGCAGGCTCCCAGCAACTCATCACTTGAAAGTCTCGGTTATCACACAGCTGGTTGATATCGGTCTTGTCTGGAAGGGAACAGTGGCAAATTCAGTATTGGATTAATATTTGTGATGAGGTTAATCCTTTGGCCCAACGCTGTTTGAAACACCTGATCCTGTGACACAGTGAGGTTTGTGACCATGTTTCACTGTTAGGGTCGTACAGTTATGGTGTCGAAAATCAGTATCGTGTTAAATTTTGAGTGAGTGAGTGAGTGAGTGAGTGAGTGAGTGAGTGAGTTGCATCAAACACAGCACTGAACAGTATTCTAATCATCTCCAGGGAAGCCTAGAAACATAATCAGGGCGAACCAGGATTCAAATCCACAATCATAGGTTTCTGGTTAGCCCAAGGGGCACAACTCTGCACAGCCAATTGTGGCATGTTAGATGTCTAACACCCATGCCCAGTTAAATGTTGAGAGATGACTGGTCAGGAGTAGTCATGGGTTACACATTATCTATCTACTCACAGGATCAATGGAAAAGTTACCTTTTTCAGGGTCAATCTCCATATACGTTATCATTTGTTCTGTACTATTGTGACTGAAACAGAAAAAAACAAAAATAAATACATCTTAAAATCATTTCTGAAAAGCAATCTAAACAGCAAGCAAGCGACTACAAGACAAAAGTACCATGAGTACAAGTTGTATAGATGTTATCATTACTGCTACAACTGGTACATTATTCTCAGGGCCACCTGTTAGTGACTGTTTGATTGGCATTCTAGAAGTTATTGGTAAATAAGAAAACGTATGGAGAACCACTTCTGGTTCATTGCGTTGGCGACGTTTCCATATAGATTCTTGCACCATTTTAATGATGGAATGACAGCTTCAAAATGGTGCAAGAATCTACATTAAAACGTCATTAACGACTTAAATGAGAAAGTTGTTCTCCATAAAGTTTTATGTTGTCTTAAACCTATAAGTGCCTCAATACTAGTGCCAGTAGTTGCTGGGGACCAATTCTAACCTGCAATCCCCATGGGGTCGCCTCTTATGACCAGCATAGGCTGGTAGGGACCAATTCTAAACCTGAATCTCCACAGAGTGATTATTACAAGGACAAGAGACAACTTGTCTGTTCTACAGGCCAGCGATGAGGTGGTAAATCTTTCTGTCTCCCTACAGATGAGCATGGGAACACCCCTCACCTTGCTGTTTCTAGGGTTAGGTCTAGCAGCAGCCTCTCCGATGTGGCGCTTGCATACTGCAAAGAGTTCTGTAGCTTTTCTCGAAAGTTAACGAATTCCCTGATCTGAAAAACAAAACAACAACATGACGTTTCCTGATTCTATTTCATTAGTGAATGTACCAGCTTTAACTGTCACACTGTCACATCATAAAAACTAGAAGCAAAAACATGGAGCAATGACTTTAACGTTTATTTGTTTTACCAGAGTAACCAAAACATTGACATTTCATAGACGAGAAATGAAGACATTTTGCTACATACCTTCCCAAAAGACCCATATTTGTAGGATGATATGAGGTATTCTGTGGTCTGAAAGGAACAGAAATAGCAGGCATGATACATACACACAAGTACAGTCGGCAATATTACAGTACAGTATGTCAAGGTGACCTGTGACGTAACAGTCCGGACCAGTGGTCGATAGTGTGAATGTCTGGATACAGTGTCACACATTCAGACAGGGCACTGACAAGTGAGTGAGTGAGTTGGGTTTTATGGTGCTATTCCCCTCTAGAGGTTTGTGTGTCTGTGTCTGTGTGTGTGTGTGTGTGTGTGTCCCTGTGCGTGTGTGTCTGTCTGTCCGTCTGTGTGTGTCTGCCTGTGTGTGTCTGCCTGTGTGTGTGTGTGTCTGTCTCTGTGCATGTCTGTCTGTCTGTGTGTGTGTCTGTGCGCGTATGTGTCTGTCTCTGTGCATGTCTGTCTGTGTGTGTGTCTGTGTGCGTGCATGTGTCTGTCTGTCTCTGTGCATGTGTGTGTGTCTGTGTGTGTTTTTGTGTGTTTTGTGTGTGTCTGTCTGTCTGTGTGTGTGTCTGTCTGTGTGTTTGTGTGTTTGTGTGTGTGTCTGTCTGTTTGTGTGTGTGCCTGTGTTTGTGTGTCTGTCTGTGTGTTTGTGTGTGTGCCTGTGTTTGTGTGTGTCTGTCTGTGTGTTTGTGTGTGCACATGTGTTTGTGTGTGTCTGTCTGTGTGTATGTCTGCCTGTGTGTGTCTGTGTCAAGGCCAAGGAAGGATACCATCTACGTCAATATCCTTAGCATAGTATACATGAACAAGTCAGTCAAAGCCCTTCAGCTATCCTGTTTCCCAAGGCTGATAAAGAATGACTTTGAGCATGAGAGCTGATAAATTAAATATGTGCAAACATCTGAACATTATCACAACCTGTAGAGATAACATTCTGTGGTATTTCCTCTTCAAACAATTCCAAAACAAAGGCTACAAAGCTGTCTTCAGCAACCCATGCTTGCCGTAAAAGGCGACTATGCTTGTCCTACGAGGCGACTAATGGGAGATCATGTAATCAGGCTTACTGACTTGGTAGATGCATCCCAATTGCGTAGATCTATGCTCATGATCGCATGAATCTTTGCTCACAATATCAATCACTGGATTGTTGGGTCCAGACTTGATTTATTACAGACCGCTGTCATATAGCTGGAATACTGCTGAGTGTGGCATAAAACAAACAAACAAACCTCTTTATGGTTGACTGTGAAGAACCGCAGCATGGTTCCGTACATCGCACAAGCTGCCACAAAATGCCCCAGTCGGCCCACGTGACTTGATACAATATGGCTGGACGTAGAAAGGAAAGAGTTGACAAACATTTACCAAATGAACAATTTTTCACTTGCAACATGTTGAAATAGCTCTGAAAGTAATCTTTCAATGACTTACATATGATGTACTCATGCAAAAAACATAATTTATTCATGAATGACAAATGGTCTACTCACGATTCACTCATGATTTAGAAATGATTCACTCATGATATACAAATAATTTACTCAGGAATTACACATTATATTTAAGTTGCTGAACTTCTTCAATATTTAGCACACACAGACAGGCTATATTTATTGAGCGTCTCATTAGTGTGAGAACCGGACCTACCCAAGAGTGTCGTTCATAATGTGTTTGATCTCCATACCATCATAGAGAGCTGGACACGGGCCGAAGGCTCCTGTAAACACACCGCCTTGTCAGTGAGTAAGGGTAAGATATATGGGTAACAACTTCTTTATTACAATTAGGATTCTAAGTTCATGTATTGTTGTTTAACGTCCCAGTCAGCAATATTCCAGCTATATGACGGCGGTCTGTAAAAAAAAAAAAAAAAAAAGAAAAATCGAGCCTGGACCAGACAATCCAGTGATTGACATCATGAGCATTAACCAAGTCAGCTAGCCTGACCATACGATCCCGTTATTCGACTCTTATGACAAGCATAGTCGCCTTTTACGGCAAGCATGGGTTGCTGATGACCTATTCTACCCCGGATCTTCACGGGTAGACAATCAGGAGCCAGGAGCCAACTTGTCAGTGGCTGTAAACATCTTGGTCTAATTTCCCCCGAAACTCAATACAGACCCTGAATGAATACTGTTTTATTCAAACCCACACATAGTGCAGATCCTGTGACAAAAAAGGGGCACAACTTGGTCATCCATCTCCCCACCCCCAGGTCCGACGGAAACAGATAATTACTGTGACATCACCTTCAGTTTTTAGTGGCCATGAACTACAATCTCATTAATGAAACTAGCGCGTTATGTACTGCACCACAACAAGGAACGCTTGGATTAGAGTGAGTGAGTGAGTTGGGTTTCACACCGCTTTTAACAGTATTACAGTTATATCATGGCGTGTCAGCTTAATGTAGGAGGAAAGCCCGAAGTGAAGCAGGTCTCAGACGTTTACCACTTCGGTGAAACCCACGAGCACACAATGGTGCTGACAAACCTAGAAACATAATCAAGACGAACTGCACTTGGATGAGAAGATGGACTCTTCTCTGACTTCTCACTGATGTCTCTTCCAGTCTTACCCATAATGCAGTAGAGTCTGACGAGGAGGAGTTTGATCTGGAAGTTGGAAGGGGACTTCCTCATGCCGAGCTCCAGCTGCGTCACCACCTGCCACACGTAGAGTTGTTTACCTGCACAGATCATGGTGTAAAATTAAAATAAAATAAAATAAAATAAAAGTCCAGCTATTTCACCTCAACTGACTGATAAGAAATAAATTTTGTTTGTTGTTTAACGTCACACTGAGCAATATTTCACCCAGTCAGCATATAGTGCTACGACCAATATCTAACCCCCAAACCCCACAGGTGCATGTCTGTATCTCTATGGGCCAGGCAACCTAGTGGTCAACAGCATGAGCATTTATCAATACATGACTACACAAAATCAGACACATTGTGTAACCAGCAATCTTCTTATGTCGGCGCCTGCATGCAAGAGGTACTATTCTATCTTCAAATGCCTCCAGCTGCCCAATATTCACAACAATAGCAGGGCTCACTCTAGGAATTTTCTGACATGGGACCTTTATGTGAAAATTTCAAATATTCCAGAGGTACACCCACACTTGCCCATATAGCACAATTTAAAAATGCCCCAATGTATTTGAAAATGTGGGCCTTTTTTCAAATTTAGGGGCTAAAAGCATAAGGCCCCACCCTAGAATTATCCCTGCAATAGATATTTCCATCTCATGTCAATTATGTCATTTTCCACCTGCCTACAGAAAGCAACTGTCTACATACAGCACCTACAGAGAACACCTGTCTACATACAGCACCTACAGAGAACACCTGTCTACAGACAGTAGGCTACAGAGAACACCTGTCTACATACAGCACCTACAGAGAACACCTGTCTACATACAGCACCTACAGAGAACACCTGTCTACATACAGCACCTACAGAGAACACCTGTCTACAGACAGTAGGCTACAGAGAACACCTGTCTACATACAGCACCTACAGAGAGCACCTGTCTACAGACAGCAGGCTACAGAGAACACCTTCCTACATACAGCACCTACATACAGAGAGCACCTGCCTACAGACAGCATCTACATACAGAGAGCACCTGCCTACAGACAGCATCTACATACAGAGAGCACCTACACAAAGCACCTTCCTACAGACAGCACCTGCCTACAGAGAGCACCTGCCTACAGACAGCATCTACATACAGAGAGCACCTGCCTACAGACATCATCTACATACAGAGAGCACCTGCCTACAGACAGCATCTACATACAGAGAGCACCTGCCTACAGACAGCACCTACATACAGACAGCACCTGCCTACAGACAGCATCTACATACAGAGAGCACCTGCCTACAGACATCATCTACATACAGAGAGCACCTGCCTACAGGCAGCACCTACATACAGTGAGCACCTGCCTACAGACAGCACCTACATACAGAGAGCACCTGCCTACAGACAGCATCTACATACAGAGAGCACCTGCCTACAGACAGCACCTACATACAGAGAGCACCTGCCTACAGACAGCACCTACATACAGAGAGCACCTGCCTACAGACAGCATCTACATACAGAGAGCACCTGCCTACAGACAGCATCTACATACAGAGAGCACCTGCCTACAGACAGCACCTACATACAGAGAGCACCTGCCTACAGACAGCATCTACATAGAGAGAGCACCTGCCTACAGACAGCACCTGCCTACAGACAGTGCGTGCCTGCTGACAGCACTTGCCTACAGACAGAACCTGCCTAAAGACAGACAGAACCTGCCTAAAGACAGACAGCACCTGCCTGCAGACACCGCCTACATAGAGAGAGCATCTGTCTACAGACAGCACCTACACAGCACCTGCCTGCAGACAGCACCTGCCTACAGACCACACCTACATACAGAGAGCACCTGCCTACAGACAGCACCTGCCTGCAGACAGCACTTGCCTACAGACAGCACTTGCCTACAGACAGCACCTGCCTGCAGACAGTGCCTACATACAGAGAACACCTGCCTACAGACAGCATCTACATACAGAGAGCACCTGCCTACAGACAGCACCTACATACAGAGAGCACCTGCCTGCAGACAGCACCTACATACAGAGAGCACCTGCTTGCAGACAGCACCTACACAGCACCTGCCTACAGACAGCACCTACAGACAGCACCTGTCCACGCACCTGACTGCCTCCATGCATCCAGGAGGAGGTGAGCTGCCAGAATGAGATAGTTGTCGCTGTATTGTAAATCTGTTGGGAGGAGTTCCGTACCTGAAACAGCGAGAGAAAATCAGTGTATCATTGTGCCCTGACCTTTGTTTAACTGCAAACAGAAATATAAACAAAAAACAAAAATACCACCAGACAGAAATGTCACAGACTGAGTGGAATCGTTGTTTCATGCCTAAAACCGCAACATCACATATCCTATATATCCAGGCCAGTGATTGATAGCATGAGCATCAAGACCCAGCGATTAGCTACAATGACACACACTCATCTATCACATCTTTACTTGACCAGTGAAGATCTGGGGTGGAATAGGTCTACCATGCGACAATGCTTGTCGTAAGAGGCGACTAACAGGATCAGGTGGTCAAACATCTATGATGCATGTCATCAATCTCAATTTCGTGGATTGATGCTCATGACATGAATCACTGGATTGTCTGGTCCAGACTCAATTATTTACAGACTGCCGTCATATAGCTGAAATATTGCTGAGTGCGGCGTTAAACAACAAACAAACAACATCTTTACTTGACTATTGTATGTTTACTGATGAATGAAATACAAAATGACCAACTTACCAAATTCAAGTCCTTTTTTATGCCTATCTAAGAGATCTTTGGCTAGAGTGACTTTATCCGAGTCAGTCATCGCCCTGTGTTGTCCTATGTAACGACTAAGTTGTAATACTGATATATGACGCTGCATGTGCTTGATCTGTAGCAAACAAAAAGCATCAGGAAAATAACTCATTATTTTATCTGACAGTTGTTTGAAGCAACGTTCGGCCAGTTTATTTATCTCCCCAAACTGGTTTCCATAGGAGATATCGCTTGGGTGAAATCAAGGGATATCTCATGGAGATATTGCTACAATGAAATAGCATCACAATGCTTTGCAGGCCATTGTGATGTCATTGGTTTTACCATGACATCACAATCAAATGACATCACTAATCTAAAGCAGATTAGTTTTACTTTTTACACTCAAGACATTGTTATTATACTATTTACAAGCTATAAAAGTTGGCAGAATGACATTGCATGAAAAACATGATATAAAGAATCTCGCCCTTTATCTTTTGGTATCAAACATATCAACTCAAGTCGAAAAAGGGTTAAAACTCCTTGGCAAGCCTTATAGTCTGATACATGTACTTTAGTTGACTCGAGGTGATATGTCTAAAGAAACACAACACTTGGATGTTACTCTCCTTCACAAATATTTAAGAAGAAAGAAGCAATTTTGGAAACCATGTAGAGGATCATAGTTGATGCAATCTTGGACAACACCCATAACCAGCAGATACTGGCACTTATAAGGGAGGCTACTCTGCTATGAACACTGAGACAGCCATCCTCACATCCTCCAGAAATAAATTGAATAAATATTGGGATGAAAATCTCCAGAAAATAAATGCAAAAATAATAATCTTGTAGAAAATGCTTCAAACTTATATGCAATTCTAATCTAGTTTGGTTATTTTCAGGAGACAATCAGTGACTTACATCTTGAGCATAGATGGTGGGTTCCCCTGGCTTGTTAAGTTTGAGTGACTCAGTCATGTACACCAGCAGCTGCAAGACAGTGGATAACACAGTTAGTAGGTGAGGTGAAATGGATAATTAGACTTATATAGCGACGTGCATGCACGTGTTATGTGTGTGTGGCTGCTTGTACTAGTCCGGACTGATGCCGATTTATAGTGCTAGCACACTGAGATACCATGCCGCAGGTTAACATGAATACCCCACTCAGACACAGTATACTGACTCCAAGCCGACCAGTCCTTGTTTTAGCCCCTTGATGCCGAGCGCCAGACAGCGTAACGAGTACCATCTTTTAACGTGTTTTGGTATGACGCGGCTTGGGATCGAACCCCGGACCATCCACTCTCTGGAGGCGGTCAACACAGTTAGTAAATGATGCTGGACATAACAAGGCCACATATACGGGAATACTTGGAAAACGTACAGTGGATTTAGACTCTTGTAACTGGAAGCCTATTTCCATGAATGACAACGAGAATGAGGTTCAAACTTGGTTGGTTGGTTGGTTGGTTTAATGCCACACTCAGCAATATTCCAGCTATATGACAGCGGTCTGTAAATAATCAAGTCTGGACAAGACAATCCAGTGATTAATATCATGAGCATCGATCAATGCAATTGGGATCGATGACATGCATCAAACAAGTCAGTGAGCCTGACCACTCAATCCCGTTAGTCGCCTATTGCGACAAGCAAAGTCGCCTTTTACGGCAAGCATGGGTTGCTGAAGACCTATTCTACCCCGGACAACATTACTGCAAAGTTGCATGCCTTCAGACCTCACTCCCACATCCCAATTGCTTCGTTTTCTGTCTGCTGAAAATTATTTCCCAAATTCCACTATGCGTTTTCATAGTGTGTCAGTATATATACCATCATACAAGATTCATGTTGACTAACATTAAGTCTCTGAAATGAAAATATGATATCAAGGAACCCACATTGGACCCATGTGGGGAAAGAACCCGGGCCTTCGGTTTAACCACTAGGCCACCCCACTGCCCCACAAAGAAAAGAGCTTTATAATTGCTACAAAAACAGTGTATCAGTAATATCACACAAAGCATAGGAATAGTCCTCACTAAGCATGCTACTGACAATAATCAGCACATACCGTATTCGACATAATAAGCGCCCAGGGCGCTCTCAAAATTAGAAATAGGGGGCTCTTATTAGAATATTATTTTGTCGAAAAAAACAGAGTTGAAAGATAAATTCCGTGGTTTATGCTGACAGCCTGAAATGTTTATATACGAGAGATATATTTTTCCAGAATTTAATTGCCCATAATTAAGGGTGCATATAACACACGAGTGCGTATTATACACGAATAAATAAGTCTTGTGATCAATCGGAAAGGGTGCTAATTGGGATTGTTGACGAGCCAATATATTAGCAAATATCGCTGCGGGCGCTTATTATGTCGAATACGGTAACTGAGATTCGAACCCAGGACATGGGGATCTGGGCAAGCTTAGGGAATAGCATTCTGTAGAACTAGACACCACTCTGGGCATTAGGGCCGGCAGTGCCTATTAACCGTGGGAAGTCCACCACATACCTCCTCCTTCTCCTTGACGCTGAGGATGCGAACAAACAGCTTCATGTCCCCGAAGTAGGTGCTTCTGTCACTGTACTTGTCGAAGTACTGCTTGAGGAGGGTCAGGGGACAGCCTGGAAAACAGGAGCAAATATTACACAAGTGGGTTTTTCTGTCATTAATATCATGTGTTAGGAGTAAAAATTGTGTTATGCAGGTCTTTTACGATATGGAAACAAATGATGGTGATCCCTTTAATCATGATGACAGTCTTAAAATATTTGAAGCTTATTTATTTGTTTGTTCCTTGTTTAACGCTGCACTCAGCAATATTCCAGCTATGTGATGGCAGTCTGTTAATAACAGAGTCTGGACCAGACAATCAAGTGATCGATTCATGAGCATCGACCTACACATGATACGATGACATGCACCAACCAAGTCAGCAAGCTTGACCACCTGATCCCGTAAGTGGCCTCTCACACAGCATTAGAAACTGGCACTAGTCCTCCAGTCCTTGCCACACTACCCAATAGTTAAGGTATCATAAGGACTAGTAGAAGTCTGCCATTTTTTAGGGTTTTGCTTATATGTTATCATTAGAAGGACTAGTGGACTAAAAATGTTAGTTTCTACCGCCGTTACAACAAGGATGGGTTCTTAAGACCAACTATAATCTTGATCTTAAGACCTATTTTCATTCATGATAGTAACTTTAGAAATAGCGCAGGAATACAATATATGAGAAAACCGCCACTCTCATTCCCTATAGTGCCAAGTACTTGCAGCCATGTTTGTTAACATAAGCACATCGGGAATGTAAATAAACTTTTGGGGAACATTATGCAAAAGCTGTAGAGCAAGATGGAGTATATAAAGGTAGTTCCTGCCAGATGACCTCATTTGCATATTTATTGGATCATGATACGAAGCTTATCAGATTGGCTTACTGCATCAATAACATCATCCATTATATGAAAATACTCAGCATTCCTCATGTCCTAAGTAATACTTATCCATTCAAATTCTTTATCATGTTTTTTTCGTACTTCACATTGTGAGGATGCAAAAATAAGGACCACCATTTGCAATATGGATCCTAATAGCTGACCAATCACTTTCATAGATAACACAAGGTCACTGGACCTAAAAGTACTGTGCTTGCTTGAATCAAATCAGGACTACAGATACACGTGGTTGATAGAATCATTAAATATCCAACCTGTAGGTGACAATGACACACAAATAATCCAGTCACACATTGCATTGTTTCTTATGTTACACTTCAAGTCAGCAATATTTCAGCAAGGTCACTGCAGTCTGGTTCAGCCTGACCAATTAACTATAGTTGCTTCTTACAACAAGCAATAGAGAACTGGGGCCTTGTTCTAAACTGGGGCCCTATTCTAAACAGGGGCCCTAAACTAAACTGGGGCCCTATTCTAAACTGGGCCTGATTCTAAAATGGGCCTTATTCTAAAATGGGCCTTATTCTAAACAGGGGCCCTATTCTTAACTGGGGCCCTATTCTAAACCGGGGCCCTATTCTAAACTGGGGCCCTATTCTAAACCGGGGCCCTATTCTAAACTGGGGCCTTATTCTAAAATGGGCCTTATTCTAAACAGGGGCCCCATTCTAAATTGGGCCTTATTCTAAACTGGGGCCTTATTCTAAAATGGGCCTTATTCTAAACTGGGGCCTTATTCTAAACTGGGTCCCCACAGGAATACACACTGTAACCACCCAAGTTGGCCCTTTTTGACAACCAAAGTATGCTGGAACCTATTTTACACAGAATTGTACAGAACTTGCATGGAATTGACATGGAATTGCACAGAAATTAAAGGGAATTTAACGGGGATTGGATAGACTTTGCATAGAATTTACCTTGGATTGCACGGACTTGCATGGAATTTGCTTAGACTAGCACCGAACTTGCATCAAATTTACCCATGATAGCACCAAGCTCTGCATGGAACTTCCCCGCAACTGTCACAACATATCCACTGACCTACAATGCTGACACTTTCCTCGCCTCTGGTCTGCAGTAGTCGTATAAGTTCAAGTCGAGCCAGGTAAGGGCCGCGAAACAATCTTCCGTTCTCGCATCCCTTGATCTGCTCAGTGATGAAAGACAGGGCCTTCTCAACAGAGTAGTCTATCTCAGCGCTGAAAATAATACCACCATTACCGTCACTGTCAGATGGTGTTCAACAGTTTCGAACAGAATCTTTCATTGTTTCAGATCTATCCCAGAATGCACCCTGGTGTCCATCTGTGTGTTTGTGACCAGACTGTGCACACGCACCTACTCACTAGAACCACAGCATATCACATGCATTCTTTCACCTGTAATTCGTTATGAACCTGAACAAAAATAACCAAAATAACTAGATTTTTTTTTAATGGCACACTTTTGTAATTTTATGTTTCACAGATATAATCCAGCCTTTCCACACAGGGTCGGTCGAAATAAAAATAAAAATACATAGCTACGTCAATCTTTATTTATTTATATGAAAGTCATTCTGCCATGGAGTTTTTTAAAACTGCAGCTGGCTTCTTGAATCAATTTATCAATAACATTTTATATTGTATTAGAGGGTCTATATAACTAGGGGGAGACATAATTAAATAATATTTTTTATGTGTTATTTTTTTTCTTTTCCAGCTGACTTTTCAGTAGGGGCAGCGGGCCTGTGAAATGAAAAACAAAAAATGTGTGACCTAAGTCCAAAATGGGCCCATACATTGAACTTCCCACACACATTTCTGAGAACTCCGTAGTTGTCTGCCATGTTCTTGGACGTTGATGATGCATAATGGACACAATATATACAGAAAGCTGGTCACAGGAATCGGTTCCTAATTTCTGAATTTCATAATTTCAATTCAACTTGTCACTTACCGGTATGTAAACTTCCAAACGTGCATATAAGTATTCATTAGCATTTCAAAACGTGGAGTAACTGTCTACTGGTAATACCGCGCACCTCTAACACCGAGCACCAGGCACGGTAACATAAAGTACCTCTCTCAACATTTCTCGTATGATGTGGCATGTAATGAATGGTAACAGCTGTGCAAATCCCTAACCATACGACAACACCCCTTCCCCAACTGCTGTTAATCCTTCAGTTGCCATGGTTACACTGACCTCTGGTCACCTTCCTCAGGCACCCACTGACAGTCCACCAGGTGGAAAACTGTGTCGATGTAAACCGACCAGAACTGCCACTGGTCAGGGCTGCAACATAAAAAGTTTACATTTAAATACACATATTCATTTAAATTTGGGAAATTTTTAGTTCCAGTTTTAGAATTTTTACTGACATTAGCTGTACTTCTGCCAACTATCCACCTCTGAACAGGTGTAGATAACCCCTGTATCAACTGACTTCTGCCAACTATCGACCTCTGAACAGGTGTGGATAACCCCTGTATCAACTGACTTCTGCCGACTATCCACCTCTGAACAGGTGTAGATAACCCCTGTATCAACTTACTTCTGACGACTATCCACCTCTGAACAGGTGTAGATAACCCCTGTATCAACCTACTTCTGCCGACTATCGACCTCTGAACAGGTGTAGATAACCCCTGTATCAACTTACTTCTGCCGACTATCGACCTCCGAACAGGTGTAGATAACCCCTGTATCAACTGACTTCTGCCGACTATCCACCTCTGAACAGGTGTAGATAACCCCTGTATCAACTGACTTCTGCCGACTATCCACCTCTGAACAGGTGTAGATAACCCCTGTATCAACTTACTTCTGACGACTATCCACCTCTGAACAGGTGTAGATAACCCCTGTATCAACTTACTTCTGACGACTATCCACCTCTGAACAGGTGTAGATAACCCCTGTATCAACCTACTTCTGCCGACTATCGACCTCTGAACAGGTGTAGATAACCCCTGTATCAACTTACTTCTGCCGACTATCGACCTCTGAACAGGTGTAGATAACCCCTGTATCAACTTACTTCTGCCGACTATCCACCTCTGAACAGGTGTAGATAACCCCTGTATCAACTGACTTCTGCCGACTATCCACCTCTGAACAGGTGTAGATAACCCCTGTATCAACTTACTTCTGCCGACTATCCACCTCTGAACAGGTGTAGATAACCCCTGTATCAACTTACTTCTGCCGACTATCCACCTCTGAACAGGTGTAGATAACCCCTGTATCAACTTACTTCTGCCGACTATCGACCTCTGAACAGGTGTAGATAACCCCTGTATCAACTTACTTCTGCCGACTATCCACCTCTGAACAGGTGTAGATAACCCCTGTATCAACTTACTTCTGCCGACTATCCACCTCTGAACAGGTGTAGATAACCCCTGCAGCTGTATCAACTTACTTCTGCACCAGCAGCTGGCGGTACTCAGCGTTGGCCTTGGGCCACTTCTCCAGCTTCCTGTACAGTTCAGCCAGCTTGGTGGCACGGAAGTTCAGCTCACTCACAAACTTCTCTGAAATAACAAGAAGACAATGAAAGCTGAACACTGAGCATGCTGAGAGATGGGAAAAAATGCCTGCAAACACGACATTGGTTTAAACAGATTCAGTGTATTACGGTTTTTTGATTGTCATGAAACTTAAAGGTTACCAGATACACTCAACCCCAAGAGGCACCCCAAGAGGCCCCCCAAGAGGCCCTTCCAACACACATACACTCACCCCAAAGAGGCCCCTCCAACACACATATACTCACCCCAAAGAGGCCCCTCCAACACACATACACTCACCCCCAAGAGGCCCTTCCAACACACATACAGTCACCCCCAAGAGGCCCTTCCAACACACATACAGTCACCCTCAAGAGGCCCTTCCAACACACCTACAGTCACCCCAAAGAGGCCCTTCCAACACACATACATTCACCCCAAAGAGGCCCCTCCAGCACACATACACTCACATCCAAAAGGCCCCTCCAGCACACATGCACTCACCCCAAAGAGGCCTCCAACACACATACACTCACATCCAAAAGGCCCCTCCAGGACACATGCACTCACCCCCAAGAGGCCTCCAACACACATACACTCACATCCAAAAGGCCCCTCCAGGACACATGCACTCATCCCCAAGAGGCCTCCAACACACATACACTCACCCCAAAGAGGCCCATCCAGCACACATACAACTCACATCCAAAAGGCCCCTCCAGCACACATGCACTCACCCCCAAGAGGCCTCCAACACACATACACTCACATCCAAAAGGCCCCTCCAGGACACATGCACTCACCCCCAAGAGGCCTCCAACACACATACACTCACCCCCAAGAGGCCCCTTCAGCACATATACACTCACCCCCAAGAGGCCCCTCAAGCAGCTGAGCTGCGTCCTCCCATCTGTCCATCTGTTCCAGGATCATCAGGTACAGCAGTACTTCTGAAGGAGACACAAAGTCATCATTATTGTTCAAATACAGAAATACAATGTCAATTTCCTGTTGGTTCTGACCAGTTAACATGCACTGCACAAAGTCCTGTATAAAGTGAACAGATTACACTAACAGCACTTTCACATTCCACACAAGGCCCGCAAACCCATTGCCTAGGTGTCCCCTAGTTGGGAGTACATTGTAGGAATATGATTGCCACAAAATCCCTGTAATGGTAAATACTGTCTACAAAAAGCATCTTGCTCACTAGATGTTGTTTGTTGTTTAACACTGTACTCCAATATTCTAGCTATATGACAGCGGTCTGTAAACAATCAAGTCTGGACCAGACAATCCATTTTTTTTTATATCATGAGCATCGATCCACGATCGGACACTATGACATGCATCAACCAAGGCAGCGTGCCTGACCCCCCTGATCCTGTTCTTATGAAAAGAATGGGTTGCTGAAGACCTATTCTAACCTGGATCTTCACAGATTTAGCTCACTTGACCGGAATGCAAATAATGCCTTAGAAACAAGCAAACAAAAGAAATCCAACAACAAAATCTTCCTAAAGAATGGTGTCTTTTATGCACTGGGAACACAGCAGTGACAAGGAAAATATGTACCTTAGATTTCTTATATAATTTATATCAGATTTTATTTGCTTGCAGACATGCTGACCTGCTTCAGCTTCCACCTTGCCCTCGGTGACATACTTCTTGGTCATCCTCTCAGCCAGTGGCAGGTACATGCTGGTGGCTAGCTTCTTGTCTGTGGCACTGTGAGCCTGCAATAGATGTGTGTATGTACGACACTCCTGCAATATACACATGTACATATCACACCCCTGAAATATACACGTGTACGTATCACACCCCTGCAATATACACATGTATGTATCACACCCCTGCAATATACATGTGTACGTATCACACCCCTGCAATATACACATGTACATATCACACCCCTGCAATATACACGTGTACATATCACACCCCTGCTGTATACACATGTACATATCATCCCCCTGCAATATACACATGTACATATCACACCCCTGAAATATACACATTTACATATCACATCCCCGCAAAATACACATGTACATATCACACTGGCTGACACACACAGAGAGGGGACACTACTCTACGTGTACATGCTTGTCTGCAACATACATGTCTTCATTTCACAGAACAGAGACTCAGCATTATTTTGGCATGTCAGCAGCTTATTGTAACAGAGACTAGACCAGGAAAACCAGTGGTTGATAGCAGCCCATGATAGAAACAGTACAATCAGCCAGATCATGCATTGTAACCATGGTAACCACAGAATACTCAGTGTGTCAGCTCATACAAAACATAGGGAACGGGAGACCTTGACCTTCACCTCTAACCTCTCACCTGCATGATGATGCTCATCACAGCCCAGAAGTAGTAGGGGTTCTTCTGTGGCCGCAGCTTATGCAGCAACATGGCCGTCTGTTGCTGTTTTTTGTAGTCGCCGAGGCGCACGTGGGCCATGAACAACGCTGACAGGATTTCCTCGTTGTCAGGCCGGGACTTGTGGGCGTTCTCGTACAGGTCGGCAATCAGCTCCACTGTGCCACACAAACAAGAGGATCAATATGGATTGTGTTTGTTGTTTAACACCACTCACAAATATTCCAGCTATATGACTTATACCATCAAGCCTAGACAATGCAAACTAGTGATTGATATTATGAGGAACCAAATGACACACAATCAACCAAGTCTTACAATCTGACCCATAAAGTCGTCTCTTATAGGTTGCTTGGGACCTATTCTACCCAGGAATCTCTATGGAGTATTTATGTTCTACCACAGAAAATAACATTCAACCCAGGATTATAACTTAGGGCTAGTTAGGTCCTGTTCCCCTTTCCACTGGTCAATATATACAAGTAGCTACAAGTCACTCCACCATGACTTTGTTAAGTAAGGATAAGATGAATGGATGAACAACTTTTTTATTACAATTAAGAGTGACGTTTCAGTGTAGGTGTCTCCTACCTGTATATATACTTGTCAACCATACACTGTATATCACTTGCTTGATAACGGTGTTAGAACCTACACAGAAACATCACTCTTAATTGCAATCAAGAAGTTGTTCATCCATATAGTCAAGTCCCCTTAATCCGACATGGTTGGTTGCATATGATTATGTCGGAATAATGAGTATGTCGGATAAACAAAATTAAGTATCAACATTCGTGATAGAAAATTGGACAACTACACGATAGATAACGATACAAACACTAATTGTTCATTAATCAGCAAGTTTATCTCTACAGCCATTGTAATATGCAGCTACCAGCCGACTTGTCTCGCATCAAAACACGGGCAGATGACCATGGAGTACGCTGATCACTGTGTCGGATTGACGAGACTGATTTATGAGTAATTTCGGTAATTATATGCAAATTAGGTGTCAGAGTCCGAGTGCAAGACTGTCGGATAAACGGGTCTTAATAGCACTGATTTAATCGGTTCCCAGCATTAGTGTCGGATAAAGCAGATTGTCGGATTAACGAGACTTGACTTTATCTTATCCTTACTTAGTACTCCAACTTCTAAATGCCTGTCAAAGAAGTTATGACTTTGTTAAAATCCTCAATTATCCTGTGTACAAAACCACCAAATCCTTATTTTAAACCGTAATTGAAAGACAAAAGTTAAAAATAGCTGTCCAATCAAATGAACACGAGATAGTGAGGTCACTTCCGAAATGAGCCGAGGGTATTTATCATTATAGAATGAAGATAGAATACACTAAGTAACGTATAGTGGCTCAGACTATAATGACTATACTATTGTTTGTTTAATGCAACACTATCTGTTGTATCTGCTATAATTGCTTCATGTCTGCAAAATGACATACCATCTGAGACCAGCCTAGGAACTTGTTTGTTTGTTGTTTAACGTCGCACTCAGCAATATTCAAGCTATATGACAGCAGTCTGTAAATAATCTAGTCTGGAGCAGACAATCCAGTGATCGACACCATGAGCATCGATCTACGCATTTGGGACCGATGACATGCATCAACCAAGTCAGTGAGCCTGACCACCCAATCCCGTTAGTTGTCTCTTACGACAAGCATAGTCGCCTTGTACGGCAAGCATGGGTTGCTGCAAACCTATTCTACTCCGGATCTTCAAGGGTTCGGCGGTCTATGAATAATCAAGTCTGGACCAGACAATCCAGTGACTGACATCATGAGAATCGATTTACGCAATTGGGATACGATGACATGCATCAACCATGTAAGTGAGCCTGACCACCCGATCCCGTTAGTGGTCTGAGATTCCACTTGCCTGATACTGGTGCTAAACCTGATACCAGTGCTTGACACTTACTCTTGTGGACTTCCCGGTAGCATATCGACATTGCCTGTAGTGTAGCCTCATTGTGGGGATGCTGGGCATGGACTTCCTGCAGGATTGCCGAACTGTCGTCATGACGACCCAGTCGCAACATCGCCAGTGCTTTGAGAACCTAAAAAACATTTGTCATTAAATACACATTTTTCTGAATATTAAATCATGGCCACAGGAATTAATGTCATCATTCTACAATTTCTTGTTATGTAACCATGGTTACTATGATTCCTAAGTATCCCCACTGTAATAGGAGACAGGCCATGACAAAAGGTCACTTGGTCACATGACACTGCTGAGCTAAACATACTCAATATACACATGTTATCAGACAACTTTGTGAATTCAGTTCAAACAGTGAAATAGCATTAAAATTGTCAAGTCTTAGATGACAGATTTCAAGCATGCATGAAAAATAACATAAGTCTGCTCATCTGAAACTGGTAAATTTAGGGAAGGACAGTTCACATATTGTCGTGGATCACCACTCTTACCATTAAATAATAGATGGCAATTCCATAGCAGATCATTTATCATGTTCATCATGTTCATGTGGACTTGAGAAAACAAACAATATCATCAAACAAGAAACTTCATATCCAGAATTGGGATGGTTGGGGGGGGGGGGGGGGGGGGGGGGGGAGAGAGCATACATCCCTTTTTCAGAAGGATACTTTTCAAGTACATGTAAATATACTTAAAGTTAAACTATTCTTATAATGTAAATTTATATTCTGAAAAATAAATTGATTACTTAATTCTTAGTGACCAAACAATCGCCATCCATACACCCATCCCCACACCTGAATTAAGTGGTCATCTAGCATCTTGCATGTTAAATGCACCCCCACTTTCCAATCAGAAGTATCTGTGCTAGTCATTTACCTTGGCACACTGGAAATCTTTCTGTTTCTTGAGGACCTTGTCCGCCTCCTGGATTGCCTTCTTGTTGTTGCCATTGTCCAAGCAGTCTGCAACAACAAATACACTAAGATCAGAGATTTATCTGGCATTCAAAACTAAGTACCCTTGTTGGCCATCTTCCTGAGACAAGGGAGTTAACTGACTGTAAAAGTCCAGTTTCCACCACTAGGCTGGAATTTTGTGGCTCGATCATAGCGCCACCAGTGGCGATTACGAATTATGTCCCTTCTATTGACCAATCGGATTCCACCTCTCATATCACCTGCATTTGCTTCAAACACTCAAGACGATCTGATTAATAAATCTGGGACACCAGAAATGGGCTTCGAAATAAGGGGAATCGAACCCAGATCTTTGGCTTGGCGAGTGAACACTTTAACCACTAAGGCTTCTCGAGCACCCTACAGAGAGTAGGGATGTATCCTGGATTTTCATGTGATACATCATACGCCTACCCTGTATCGATTCATGATTTAATTCTGTAAATTTTCCAAATGAAATATTTACGAAGTTCAACAATAACCATGATAAAGTGGCCTGATAACTACCATAGCTACTGGGGGAAGTATTACCCTACTGCTGAAACAAATGGTACGTCTGACTGCATTATGCCATTAGCATTACTAGAACTCATCACAAACTTAAGCATAAATTGGTTGATAGCCAAAACCTCTAGTTAGTAGACCCGTGAAGATCCGGGGTAGAATAGGTCTTCAGCAACCCATGCTTGCCGCAAATAGCGACTATGCTTGTCGTAAGAGGCCACTAACGAGATTGGGTGGTCAGGCTTGCTGACTTGGTTGATGCATGTCATCGTATCGTAATTGCTTAGATCGATGCTCATGATGTAAATCACTGGATCGTCTGGTCCAGACTCGATTATTTACAGACCACCGTCATATAGCTGAGTGCGGCGTTAAACAACAAACAATCCAATCTAGTTAGCATGGTGATATATCAAGGCCACTTTTCAATTGAAAACATTCATGCAAAAACATCACAAATTATTTGCGAAATGTATGCCATATTGCAATATGAAACAAAACGTGAGGTAGGCAAACCATGACACCTCTAATAACGAGAGCCAGAGGATTTGGAGTGAGCCAATGAACAATGCCTGAGTGAGACAATGCATGTTGTTAAACACTGCAGTCGGCTATATTCCAGCTATATCAAGCAGCCTGTAAATAATCAAGCTTAGACAAGGCAAACCAGTGGTTGATAGCATGAGCATGAAATAAATGAAAATAAGTTGTATCAACGTTTGTAATCGAAAATCGGACAACTACACGATAGATAACTACACAAACACATTGTAATTAAAAAAGTTAAAAATATGATTTTTTTAAATCTTTTTTGTTTATTGAAAGCATTACCCGGGTAATTTTTTATTGTGAAGTTATCTTATCTCTGTGACCATTGTGATATGCAGGTATAATAGCCGACTCGTCTTACATCAAAACACGAGCCTGTGTACTCCCAGGCAGATGACCATGGAGTACGCAATCACTGTGTCAGAGTAACAAGACTGATTAATGTGGTGAATTTGGTAATTCTTTGCAAATTAGATATCTCATAGTCGGAATGCGAGCCTGTCAGATTGATGAGTATAAATAGCACTGATTTTATTGGTTCCTATCATTTGTGTCGGATAAAGCTGATTATCAGAATAACCTATAACTAAAATATCCCCTACTTTTTATTCATAATATATACATATGAAACTTGTTACCATGGAAACTCGAAAAAAAATATTTAAAATCCCACAAATTCAAAAGGTAATAGTTAACCCCTTGATCTATTTTTGTTGCCAAGTTTGGGGAAGAAATAGTGTACGCTTTTCAAGTTCTGCTCCAGAATTGAGCACTACCACCATTTTCAATCTAAGTCAAGGTTGTTGCCATGGAAACTTGACAAAATATAAAAAAAATAAAATCCCAAACTATCAAAAGGCACCAATTCACCACTAGACCTATCTGTATGCCAAGTTTGGTAAAATGTAATAGTGAACAGTTTTTAAGATCTGCTCCCGAAACGAGCACAACTGACATTTCCAGCCTAAGTCAAAGACTTGTTGCCAGGGAAATTCGAAAAATATGTATTTTTTTTAGAAATCCCAAACTATTGACCATCTACCACTACATTTATCTCAACACCATGAAGCTGTGCTGAATACAAATTACAAGTAGTAGCTAGTGGGACGATGCATCATTGCGTCGATAGATCTCGATTTTTTACTTCTCGATACAAGTATCGATCACAGTAGCACAGTAAGACAAACATATTGATTCTGATCGCACTGTTGGTGTATTGTCCCAGCCCCATATATAGTACAAGACATAATGCCCCGCTGGGCATGAAGACCTCATGAAAATCCGAACTTTCACTCAGATTTAACATCTCTCTCTGCCATAAGAATTATCATCATTATAGCTCGTAGCTCAACATTAATATAATTTACATTCAAATCAGTAGAGTGAGTGAGTGAGTTGGGTTTAACACCGCTTTTAACAGTACTCCAGTTATATCACGGTGTGTCAGCTTAATGTGGGAGGAAAGCCTGAAGTGATGCAGGTCTCAGACGTGTACCTCTTCGGTGAAACCCACGAGCATGGGTATGGTGCTGACAAACCTAGAAACATAATCAGGGCGAACTGGGATTCGAACCCACAATCATAGGTTTCTGGCGTGCCCAAGGGATGCAACTCTGCACAGCAAATCGCGGCGCCTTAGACCACTGGGCCCCTCAAATCAGTATAACATTAATATAATTTACATTCAAATCAGTAGAGGTGTGGTGGGGTTCTGATGATGATTTGTGTCCTAATGCTATGGCTGCAACATGATTTGTACTTTTATTTCCTGAGTTGATATTCTCACTTTTTTTCAGGTGAATCACAACCTTGAATGATTTGTATTTTTAATTTTGGGAGAGATCAAACATGTCAAATATGCGGGCAAAATATAGGCTAGAGGGCACTGTGAATGTAATGCTATTCAGATTCTTTATTACAGTATAAAGGCCAAAGGCCCATAAAAAACGCTTGATTTTATTAACATGTACTGCGCTTACGCTAATATAAAGGCAGATGTACAATCATATGCAAGAAAGTGTGGTACATGTTTCAAATGTTGACAACAGTTGTTTAACATTGAGACATTATGTTTCATTGAACTATAAATATCACTCATCATTTAAGAGTGCAATTCCGTGTTCATAAACTTTATGTAAATACTGACAAGTATTATGAATAACATAATTATCTGATGACCTAATACTTTTGCAAGAAAGTGTGGTACATGTTGTTTAACATTATAAATAGTGTGTTTGAATGAACTATATATATCACACATCCTTTAAAAGTGCAGTTCCGTGTTCATAAACTTTATGTAAATACTGACAAGTATCATGAATAACATAATTATCTGATGACCTAATACTTTTGCAAGAAAATGTGGTACATGTTTCAAATATTGCCAACAGTTGTTTAACATTATAAATAGTATGTTTGAGTGAACTATGAATATCACACATCCTTTAAGAGTGCAGCTCTGTTTATAAACGTTATGTAAATACTGACAGGTATAATGATGACAGAATACTTATGCAAGAAGGAACCATAACCAACAGGGAACTAGAGAATCTGTGTAAGCTGGTGGTTGAACTGTTTCTGTGTTTATACCAATATAACCTGAATGTAATGTACCACATGGATCGTGATACAGGGGTTGTAAATTTATGTATTATACCGTGTGTTGTGTATTGGGAAACAATACTGTATTGCCATATTGTTACACCTCTACAAATCAGCCAATCCACATGGGGGCTTCTAATTTCTCTGTATGAGCTAATGAAGCATTCTGAGCATCCTTTAGATCACTATGGCTAGCATTACGAAAACCGACACTAACCTACAGACCTATCCCCATGGTCCTCGCAATCTTGAATTATCTGCCTTTGATTTTCTTTAACACTCTACTGACCAATCAAACGTTGTGATAAGGAAAAAGATCATGGGTAAGGGAGGCAACTTGTATTGCCTAGAAACCAAAGCTACAGCCTGTTTTGATGGACACAATGACATCCTTGCCATCAAAAAGATTTTTGAGGGTTTTCTTTTACGTGTCAGTCAGTTTTTCACTGTTACATTTCTTGCACAATCGTAATCAGTTGGATTGGCAGCTATGCTGTAATCGCCAACCCATCATTGAGGCTAATTTGTAACTCGCATTCTGATCGGTACATTGGACCTTGTAGAGTAGCCAATCAGATTGGATGGGTCCAGGGTGAGGTGAGGTGATATGGGGTTTAACGTCGTGTCCAAGATTATTGCACTTATATAGCGACGTGCATGCACGTGTATGTGTGGCTGCTTGTACTAGTCCGGACTGATGCCGATTTATAGTGCTAGCACACTGAGATACCATGCCGCAGTTTAACATGAATACCCCACTCAGACACAGTATACTGACTCCGAGCCGACCAGTCCTTGTTTTAGCCCCTTAATGCCGAGCGCCAGACAGGGTAACAACAAGTACCATCTTTTAACGTCTTTTGGTATGACGCGACTGGGGATCGAACCCCGGACCTTCCGCTCTACCATTAGACAGCGAAGGCGGTCCCGGATGGGTCCAGGGGTTTGTGTAGGTTTATCGAAATGCTAGCCCGGGAGACAAAGGAACTGCATTCAGAGAAGCATAATACAGATTAGAACCCAGGTGTCTGTAATTAGCATAACCATTAGCTCACAGACTGACCATCACGCTAACATAACCCATAAAGACCTTGAGTGAGTGAGTTGGTCTTAACGCCTCTTTACACAGTATTCCAGTTATTCCACGGCGTGTCAGCTTGAAGTGGGAGGAAAGGCCTCAGAAATTTACCATTTTGGTGAAACCCAGGAGTGTGGGAATTGTGCTGACAAACCTAGAAACATAATCGGGGCGAACCGGGATTCGAACCCACAATGAAAGGTTTCATGAATAACCAAGGGATGCAACTCTGTATACAGCAAACTGCAGTGCCTAAGACGACTGGGCCATTTGTGCCCCTTCAGGACCTTGAATCAAATTTGCTAAGACTGTCAGTTTACAATAAGTCAAGTGTTACCACAGTGTCTTTAGTCTTATCACGACATGCTGCACGTGATTTCAGAAAACTTTATCTTGCACGAGACAAAGGGTGCATCTTGAGTCATGGATCTATGACGTGATGTGATGCGTTCATAAGCATCTGTTCACACAACATACCAGTATGTTCCTTTGTGCATCGAACCAATCTAATATATCTAGAATACGAGTAATTCTTCATATGGCCCAGTCGTCTAAGGCGCCGCAATCTCATTAAAATCCATTAGGGGTCATGTCAGGGCGACCTTTCATCAGACCAATCAGTATGTTTACCAGATTATGAAAGTGACAGTCGTAATGTAATTTCTAATCATGCAATCTCAAAAACTTTAACATGGGGTATTCCGAACGATAGTTAAAGGTTAATCCTTGCAATCTAGACCATCTATTAGTCATTCCAGAATGTTTTTTTGTTCAGGTTTCAAATTTGTCAAAATATGTTTCGAAGTGTAGTCGCCAATTTGAAATTTGTGCCGTAAAGCTCGAGAAAGCTGCCTTCTGATTGGTCATTCCATTGGTCGGTCAAAGTTCGCGCAAGGTCGGTCTGACGTGACCCGTAATGGGATGTCCTCAGATCTTTGTTTAGCGGCAGCGAGAACTAAGATCTGATTTTAATGAGATTCAAGGCGCCGTGATTTGCGTCCCTTGGGCATGCCAGAAACCTATGATTGTGGGTCCGAATCCCAGTTCGCCCCGATTATGTTTCTAGGTTTGTCAGCACCATATCCGTGCTCGTGAGTTTCACCCAAGTGGTAAACGCCTGGGACCTGCATCACTTCAGGCTTTCCTCCCACATTAAGCTGACACGTCGTGATATAACTGGAATACTGTTAAAAGCGGTGTTAAACCTAACTCACTCGCTCATCCTATCTGGTAGACGAGGAGACATGTCAACCATGGTAAAGTAGTATTTGAATCCTGTGATACATACACATGTGTTAGAACTGATGATAGCCCAATTGGAAAGAGGTTAGGAGAGGATGAGTGGATGCAATCCCTTTTATCATCTATGTGATGCTTCTAACATGTATAAGGTTCTTTTATGGGTTATAGCTAAAACAGCACCTCAGAAAAACGTCACCGAGTGAAAACAGCACTGATTGGCGAAAACACAACCTTTCCTAAAACGAAGACAACAACTATTGCCTGGCGATACAGCACCATATTTTTTTTAACCTTGGTACTGAAAAAAATGACATTTCACATGGTCAAATGCAAATGGTCAAATAATTGTGAAATGTTAAAACAAGATTACATTAGAAATTAGCCTCTACTCAATTTACTCGTCCACTCTAATTGGGAGGTGCAACTAAACTTATAGTGAAAACATTACATGCTTTGAAGTTTTAAGTACCTTTACTCAAATTTCAAATTAACTCAATGTCAAGCTGAAACTGTATTTGTGGAAGACAAGACAATGACAATGTAAATGTAGCATAAATACTACAATATAACATAATAAAGCATGTAAATATAGCATAGAGTCTACATACTACTACATAAATCGTTATCATTATTAAAAAAAGAGGTGGCATTTTCGCCTGACAATTAGTAGACGTTTCCACTTGAGGTCCTGTTTTCACTTGAGAAATCGGTGCCAATTTAGCCTGCAGCCCTCTTTTACCATGTTTACAGCTTCCATGGTTCAAGATACCTGGTGTTATTGTTATGAACATCTGTGACAAAATAGCAGAAGGCATATCTTCAACAACAGGTCACACAAACACTATCCCGCCATAACAACTACCTAACATGCTACAATCGTAGAAAGGAACAATCATTATCTTGTAACCATGATAATAACCTATGCAAGTGTCAACATTCGGACGTCTTGTGGTACCAGCATTCAAAGAAAGTCCAGAAACTATGGCCCGAAAGTAGCCTTCCTTTGAGGCCAATAGCATATCATGGCACCATAAACGGTGATACACAGTAACGTTATGCACACGAAATAACATGCGAAACATGGAATAAAGGATCAGTTCATGTCGAATGTATAGTAACTGGTATGACTTCGCAGTACACAATTTGGGACTCAGTAACCTCCGAGGAAATCGCCATAGTCATTGAAATCGCTCAGAGAAAATCACACAGAAACACCCCCTGGGCATTCGGACAGTGTGTTTCCATCCAACCGTTTACATAAGTGATAAGCTTCACGTGTCTTACCATATATAAGCCGCAGTCTCCTTTCGTTCACTTCCACATGGCTACGAGACGCCATTTTGGATAATCGTCTCGCCGGATCTCGCAAACGTGCCGAGACTTTATATACAATTCTCTTTTTTTAATTATCATTTACATTTGACAATTGATAATAGGGAAAGGTCCGAAAAGACATTATAAAACACACACCGTTACATATTTTGAAACGCTACGCCATTCTGAATAGAGGCTAGTCTATTTATAGTATCGCGGATTTTTTAAAAAGTGAGCCCTCTCTTTCCTTGGGAGTCATGACTGCGCCGAAGTGAGAGTGAGTGAGGGACTTGGTATGACTCTGGGAGAAACGGCCAAAGACCTCCTTTTATCCAAGTTATGCCAAGCGCCACGCGCGATCAAAACTATCATATAAATCCTCCAAAACTGGCTCCTACAGTAGATATCGCTTGGGTGAGAAGAAGCCATATTGACCACCAAGGAGATACTGCTACAATGAAATTGCATCACAGTGCTGAACATTGTGACTTCATCGGTTACCATGACGTCACAATTAAATGTCATCAATAACCCCCCTGCCTCCGAAGCTGGTTAGCCGTACCTTTCACACTGGTAAAGCCACCGTTACACCCTTGAAAACTTGGATAACAAAATTTGGTCAAAGAAAACTTGAGAAGGCAGCGTCCGGGTAGGCAAAGGAAAATGTGGTCACGGGATTGGCTACAGAGGAGGCACCAGCCTAGTGCCTATTCGGTACTCTTTTCCAAGAGAGGATTCCAGTGCCTGTGTCAACTTTCTAAGAATGAACAGGTTTCGTTTTAAGTCTTTTACGGTATGATACTCTATCAAACACTTGGTCAAAAAGGACTTTGACCAAAATATTTTTTTTTTATCAAAGGTTTTGATAATGTAACTGGGGCTTAATAACACCCGTGTCTTCTGATATCGAATGTATCAACACTCATATCATCGACTCGTTTTGAGATATATTGATATGTATAGTCACATGGGTGAGATTCTCTTCATAATGTCTAGGTTTCTGGGCAGGACAAAGCCAGTGGATAAAGACGGTATCTTGTGGGGGTCATTGACGGATAAATATGCAAATATAAAGGTCAGGGTGCCATTGTACAAAACAACATTAGCGCTTTGACTGTCGTAAGTCTATGTCAGGGTATGGGAGTTACGATCACTTTAGCTCTAAGATCGCTCTGTACAGCGGCACGGTACCCTAGTATGGGTACTGCTTTCAGTGCTTACAAACATATATTTTTATATCAAACTCATTAAAATCAGATCTTAGTTAGCGTATAGCGAGAACTTAGGTCTGATTTTAATGAGATTGATTTTATATCGGCTGTCGATGAATTCAGAATTAAGTACTATGGTTCTTAACAAATTACTCTGGTAATTGTAATCATTATAATAAATATTATTTTAAAAGACATTCACACTTAACAACTGTCGTGTGCAACTAACTGCACGAAATAAAGTTGTATACAATTCGACAGTCACAGGGAGATCTTCCGACTAAAATTTCGCCGCTGAATCCTGGTGGCCGAGTTAAATTTCAGACGTACATATTTATACCCCATGGTGTAAAATTAAGATTTGAAAAGCAGAAAGTGCTTAAAGTTGTTCAAGTTTCTGTTTTGCTAACGAAAAAAACTCTAAATACACCGATAACGATCAGTGCTACGAAAAGTTTTATTTGGAAACTTCATGTAAAATGCGAGCGAACAAAATACTGAACGACATGTATATTTGAGTTGTAGGGCTATGTTTAACGTGACACATTCGATACGAAAACTTCCTTTTTGTAGTAGTGAAAATGCCGAAAATCAATTTTCCGCAATCATGCTATAGAGCCAAAACAGGGCGGCGAGGTCAACGCGTGTACAAATTAAAAGGGGCATAACTCCGCTATGCTTAACTGTAAGCGATTGTATCCGTGACCCGTGAAGATCCGGGGTAGAATAGGTCTTCAGCAACCCATGCTTGCCGTAAAAGGCGACTATGCTTGTCGTAAAAGGCGACTAACGGGATCGGGTGGTCAGGCTCGCTGACTTGGTTGATGCATGTCATCGATCCCAATTGCGTGGATCGATATTCATGATGTCAATCACTGGATTGTCTGGTCCAGACTCGATTATTTACAGACCGCCGTCATATAGCTGGAATATTGCTGAGTGCGGCGTTAAACAACAAACAAACCGTGGTACATAGTATACATTCTATGGTGTTTCTTTGTTCGGGAGTAATCCAAATGTTCCCCCAGAGCTATCGACATTGATACCCAGGGTTAACATCGGTTCCGTTTCTGGGATATTCAATGATTGTCACAAAAATGTCCTGAAGATATTTCAAATGTTGTAATACTATTGAAGGATGCCCGATAAGAAAACATGAAAATGTCCTGTGTTCAGTTGCCTCCAGCAGAATCGATGAAATCAGATACTTTTTGGTGTTTTTTTAAAACTATTTCCTGGAAACGACGAAATCAGTACCTTACTTATTACTTTGGAGATTTAACGTGCGCTTTCCGACTGATGCGTATTTCGCACACGGTAAATCAGTACCACAAATACTAGAGTAACATTATAATAGATTTCCCCTACTATTCGTTCATGATATAGAAACTCTTCTGTTGAAAGAACAGAGTGTTAGGCTTTATCGACACCAGCAAACACACACCCGCCTCCACCAAAGAACCTCAGATGGTCGGCCCCTACAAATCCAACCTGGTGCAACCTCAGACATCAATATTCTGTCAATCAATCTATCAAAAAAAAACTGTAACACAAATGCATACTTTGTCCATACTTTTGTATATATTGATAAAAAGAAAGTTAGATGAATTCCTTCAGATATATATTTACTTCTTTTAATAAAGTTGAATGATGTAGCTTTTTTAATTAACCTATTTATATAAATTTGTCATAAAGATTATTTCACTATTCGCCAAAGGAAATATGCAGTGTGATACAATGACAAAAGAGATGCATTACACGATGGATGTCAATTTCTATGTTCAAACAAACAAAAGATTATCAGACGTTTAATAAATATTGGCATTTATATCATATTAAACCGTAATAGATACATCTACCTACACTGGGACAACAAATATTTAAGAGATATTCTAATTATAATTCAAGACTGAAACTATACTTAGAGTAAACGTACAACTTTATGGATTAGAACTTCTGGTATATTGCGTGCAACGTGAAGGATAAGATCTCCTGGTATATTGCGTGCAACTTAAAGGATAAGAACTCCTGGTATATTGCGTGCAACTTGAAGGATAATAACTTCTGGTATATTGCGTGCAACTTGAAGGATAAGAACTTCTGGTATATTGCGTGTAACGTTATGAATAAGAACTCCTGGTATATTGCGTTCAACTTGAAGGATAATAACTTCTGGTATATTGCGTGCAACTTAAAGGATAAGAACTTCTGGTATATTGCGTGCAACTTTATGGATGAGAACTTCTGGTATATTGCGTGTAACGTTATGGATAAGAACTTCTGGTATATTGCGTTCAACTTGAAGGATAAGAACTTCTGGTATATTGCGTGTAACGTTAAGGATAAGAACTTCTGGTATATTGCGTGCAACTTTATGGATGAGAACTTCTGGTATATTGCGTGTAACGTTATGGATAAGAACTTCTGGTATACTGCGTTCAACTTGAAGGATAAGAACTTCTGGTATATTGCGTGCAACTTTATGGATGAGAACCTCTGGTATACTGCGTGCAACTTTATCTATAAGAACTTCTGGTATATTGCGTGCAACTTTATAGATAAAAACTTCTTGTATATTGCGTGCAACTTTATGGATGAGAAGTTCTGGTATATTGCATTCAGCAATAAACCAGGAGTTGTTATGCATTAATTTGTACGTTTTCTTATTTACTCAACAACGTCTATAGAATGTCAATCTAATAGCACCTCAGAGAAGATACCAAATATGTACTACAATAATCCGTACTCAGCAATACCCCAGCTGTATGATGGCGATTTGTAAATAATCGAGTCTGGACCAGACAAACCATTGATTGGCATCATGAACATCGATCTACTCGACTGGGAGTCCAGAAGTATGTTGTAGACGCCTCACCACACACGCACACACACACACGCACGCGCGCACGCACACACACAGGTATTTATTGGACTCATCCCTTTTGAAAATACTGGCTCCGCCCTTGCCATCAATAATCAATAACGTCAATCAAAAACGAAAAAAATGCATGTTTAGATGTGAGGGTTATCAAAGTTGGTACTGCAATTAAGACAGATATGTTTACAAGTCTACAGACACTCATCAGTATCTAGCTTCAAACGTCTCATCCACGCCATGTAAAAATGTTTACATTCCGTATAGTATGGCTATGAAGGATATGATGTATTGTGTCAGACGCATATACGCGCGATTCACGACTGGCGGAACTAACTTCCTACCTCCTTCCTAAGACTTTGGGAATACCAAGAAAAGAAGTGATAAAAAAACAAAAACATCTCAGACCCAGAACTACAGAACTATTCTGTGTGTGATATACCTGTAGCCCTAGAAATTGCAACTTAATGCCCGTTGTTCGCTCTAATACCCCAGTACTAGAGCAAAGTGAAAAGATGAAAGCTTGTTTAATAAGTTTAATATATTCACAGCACAAGGCAGCCAAAGAATCTAACAAGATCGTTGTTTCCATAAAATTATAATTTTCGTAAATTAGAAAAGACTGTTAGCCAGTATCTCGAGAAGTAAGTGTTTAAAAACTATTGCTTAGTCCCAATTCTACATTTCCTTTCCGTTTGAGCGGCTCGACTGAACAAACACATGCACGACAACATTCTCGCAATCGGCTTACATGACACAGCACAGAAACAGCATTGAGCACTACGTGTGCAAAATGACCTCCTTCACGTTGTTGATTCAAAGCGAGCAGCAATTCTTGTCATCTTGGATCTATCAGCAGCATGTGACACAATAGATCACTCAACTCATCTCAAGACGCTGGAGTCAGAGGCGGGCGTTACTGGTGAGACGCTATCATGGATTATTCACATCTCATCTCACAGGACGCCATAAGTCGAGGCGAACTGAAATTTGGAGTGCCACAGGGATCTGTTCTTGGCCAAATACTTTTCACTATATACACCCAACGAGATGGAAGAATTGCAAGATCTAATGATCTCAGTTTCACCTGGATGCTGATGATACACAGCTCTATCTAGGATTCAAACTATTAATTGCCATCATCATCACCCCTAATGGGATGTCCTCAGATCTTTGTTTGGCGGTAGCGAGAACTAAGATCTGATTTTAATGAGATTGTAACAGAGCTGGTGTTGCTCTACATGATGAGTCTCCAGTGGACATCATATCAGGAAATCCTAGGATATAAGCTGCTGCCGGTCAACACTCAAGACCATCTTCTTCAAAGACCATATGGCTGACCGCTCTTGAGCTGGGAGTATCTGAAAAAGATGCGCCGTATAAATCTATAATTTATAAGTTTGATATTCGGCGTGGCGGAACATTTCCCTCTATAATTGAGCGAGTGAGTGAGTATGGTTTTACGCCGCTTTTAGCAATATTCCAGCAATATCACGGCGGGGGACACCAGAAATGGGCTTCACACATTGTGCCCATGTCGGGAATCGAACCCGGGTCTTCGGCGTGACGAGCGAACGCTTTAACCACTAGGCTACCCGACCGCCCTTCTATAATTGAGGCAGTAACATTTCATTCCAAAACAGACAAAATGTTTTCAGGTTAAAGGTAATATGACATGTCGCAATAAATATGTGATTTATGTCACAGAATGTGACGGTTGTGGTGCCAATTACATTGGCGAAACTGGAGTGGAATTAAAAGACCGTGTTATTGTTCACCAACAACAGATAAAAGATCCGAATAATACAGTGATTAAAAATGATTTGATCGGTGTTGAAATGGAATTTGTAAATTATGAACAGATCAAAAATCAATTCGCCAAGAGAGACACTGTTCATGAATATATACTGAACAACAAAAGTTCCTGTGACTTTGAATAGGATTTAATGCAAAGTAATGTTTTTTACCAAATCTGAAACAATTCGGTTTGCAACAGATAAAAGACTCCTGTAAGTGTTCAAATGGTTTAATTTGCCATACTGACTTCAGAAAATGCGTGATTTCATTAAAAAAACATGAACATGTCAAAATGTCAATTTACAAATCAATAGCGTGTGTGTCCACCTCTGGTTGCGATGCCAGCAGCACATCTTCGTCTCATGGAATGGACCAAGCGTCGCACAAAGTCCTGTGGGATATCTGTCCATATCTGCTAGCATGTTCCGAGGTTCCTGGAGTGTCTGTGGAACACGTGGTTGACGTCGAAGGCGCCGATCCATCTCATCCCACATGTGCTCGATTGGTGAGAGATCAGGGGAGCGAGCCGGCCAGGGGATGACATTCACGTTGTTTTGTTGAAAAGATTCCTGAACAAGTCGAGCAATATGAGGTCGGGCGTTGTCATGTTGGAAGGTAATGCCTGGGCCTTGACGACGCAAAAACGGTAGAACAACAGGGCTGATGATCTCGTCGCGGTAGCGCTGTTCATTGAGATTTCCCTCTACCACTATCAAACGGGTCCTCTGTCTTGCTGTAATTCCACCCCATACCATAACGCTGTCCAGTTGTCTTGTCGATTATTGGTTACGCGTGGCCTGCCACTCAGAGGATACATGGTCTCTTACTGCATTCGTCTGTTGCCAACGTTGCCATAAACACCAAATGGTGTTTCTGTGGACGTTAAATTGTCTTGCAACATCACGTTGACTCGATCCTGCTTCAAGCATACCAATAGCTCGCAGACGATCATTTTCGGACAAGCTAGGCATTTCGTAATGTTTAATTTTTGCGTAATTTTGTTGTTTTTCTGAGTGGTTGTTGTCAGCACGATGCTAAACAATGTATATGGAATCCCGTTAACGCACATGTTTTTATACCAATTCTTGGCTAGTGAAATGCATGGGGCTTGCATAAAAGTAAACTTTTGCTTGGAAGCATGCTTTTCTGAAGCAGTTGCGTTTTTTTGACTTGATTCCATACATGTACTACAATATTGAAACCCAAACTTTACTTGTTTGAAAAATACACTAAAACATTGGTGTCACAGGAACTTTTGTTGTTGAGTTTATTTCAACCAATCCTAAACTCTGTTAAACAATTAATGAACGTATCTCACGAACGCCTATAAAAGGAACTTATTGTTCATATGCGTACATAGTGTACATTTCACGCCCATGCGTCATGCTTGGTCATGACGTCACATTGCAATGGCTATGACGTCATACTATGCTGACATCACATTTTATCATCCAAAACTGGCTCCCACAGGAGATATCGCTTTGGTGAGATCAAGCGATATTATGGCAAGCCGTTTTCACTCGTTGATAAAAGTGGAAAAATCCTCGGCAAGCCTCAGAGTTTTCCCACTTTTATCAACTCGTGTTGATATATTTGATATCAAAAGACACTCTGTTGAGATTCTCTATGTAACAGTTATGCGAAGGTACTTTGCACATCAGTATGACACACATGGAAGTGTGGTAATTTCTTTATTACCAAATACTTCTTATTGAGCTCCCTTTTAGAAAAAAACGATCACGACCGCCGTCTCAGAAAACCACAATTGTCGAATGACGTCAACAATCTTCAGGTATGACGTCTTTTCTAGTATAACGTCATTACGACCAGATGACGCAAACAATACATTGGTGCTCGTAATGTGATATTTGAATTTGTGCACATAAGATGTTTATGAACTCGGTTATTTCTAACCCCATTGGTAATAAGTCGCAGAATATTCTTGAAAAAAATGTTTATGCCTGAAATACATTTTTGCAAGTTGTGTTTTTAAAAAAAAAAAAAAATGTTAGCTGCAGCCTAAATAAATATCCAGTCTCCATACAAAATCCAAGTGTATCATATATCCTTTCTATTTAATTATCATAACAGAATGGATATATAATGCTCTGAATAGTTATCAGAAATCGAGGATAATTATTTATAGACATAGTTTGAATATTTCTGACGTTAAACAATATTCACTCACTAGTGATATTTCGGGTATAAAGCGAAATGTTAAAAGATTCCCGGGAAAAAAGCAAAAATCTCTCTCTCTCTATATATATATATATTTAATACATGAATTTTTGAAGCACGCTGTGCATGTTTGGTGGATTCGTTACCAAGTAATTGATGTTAACATCTATTTATAGTATCAAAACGGGAAGTTGCATGTGCTTCGGCAACAACGCATACTCCACGCAGTGCGTCCAATTTATGTGAACCCAATCGCCTGATACGAAGAGCGCGGCAAGGAGCTGTTACTCTCTCTGCATGCATTTGACGTATGGGTCGTCGCTATTTTACACAGGTAGATTTGCTTCTTGTTCATGGTCTTGCACAATATATTGCACAAACGGTTGACATTCGGTACTCGTACATATGTTTGTTGTCAGCTGGCTATTCGTGCACTTAACACAGGACTATCTTTCGGAATGGCGTGTGCTACCCCTTCTGTTAAGAAACAACTGACAACTGAGCCATACGCCGATCAAAAACAACACTGGCCAAAAAGCGGCCGTCACATTGTGGCCCAGTACGACGAGAATTCAGTGGTTGTGTATCAAGCTTTCAACCCGTCTATCGCCAGTTATGCAGTGGAGCACCAGGAGTAAGTGTACATCTTTATCACCAACGTATAATCTAAGACCACATGAACTCATTATTGGTCGGTAAATAAAAATGTATACCGTATTCGACGTAATAAGCGCTCGTTGTTTATTCTGACAGCCTGAAGTGATACAAAAGAAAAGTATGTGCGTATCATACACGACAGATATATTTTCCAGAATTTAATTTCCCATAATTAAGGGTGCATATAACACACGAGTGCATATTATACACGGACAAATAAGTCTTGTGTACATTGATCAATCGGAAGGGGTGCTAACTGGGATTGTTCACTAGCCAATATATTACTATTTTATTAGCAAATATCGCCGTGGGCGCTTATTACATGACCCACGTCTTGACTCTCCGACCCCGTCCCGGCTCTCAGCAAGGCTGGATTCTAGTCAGGTCTGACAGCCATTTGGGCGGACTATGTAGAAAGGTAAACAAATCATTTTGATTTATCTGTATAACAATACAACATGAGTTATTGAACAAGCAAAACAATTAATTCCAACTTGCTTTGGTTCACAACAAACCCAAACATAGCTGCAAAATTGTAGGAATGTACTGCTATCCTTTAGTCTGTCTTACAGACCCTGATACAAATATATATCAAATACAGCCCATGCAAGTCTATAATGTTTGGCAAGTCTAGATCACTGCAGTATCCGAAAATGAAGAGAGTCACTGGGCTCCTTTTTATTATATTTTTATTAAGATAACTAAACAACTGTTTTTTTATGTACGATATGTTCATTTCAGAGACTAGATTTTAGTCTATGCTATCCTTTTATTGTCCAACATAGTGAGTGAGTGAGTGAGTATGGTTTTACGCCGCTTTTAGCAATATTCCAGCAATATCACGGCGGGGGACACCAGAAATGGGCTTCACACATTGTACCCATGTCGGGAATCGAACCCGGGTCTTCGGCGTGACGAGCGCCACACTCAGCAATATTCCAGCTATATTGCGGCAGTCTGTAAATAATCAAGTCTGGACAAGACAATCCAGTGATTGACATCCACGTGATTGGGATCAATGACATGAATCAACCAAAACAGCGAGCCTGACCTGACCCTTACGACAAGCATAGTCCCCTTTTACGGTAAGTATGAGTTGCTGAAGACCTATTTGACCCTGGATCTCACATGTGACTACTGTTTCAGGTTTGGTGGTGACAGCTTCAGTTACACGCGCATGTCATGGATCAAGACCAACTTCCTGTGGATGATGTATCGATGCGGGTGGGTCGCGAAGAAGAACCAGGAGAGAGTGCTTGCCGTCACCTTAACACGCGACGGCTTTGAGGAGATACTCGCAAATGCCTACACAGTCCATGTAAGAACACATAAGTAGAATGTTTGAAGGGTGTGGACATTTTTCATAATTAATAGAGAAATCCTTGATTATCCCAGATCAGTGCACTACCCTAGCTTCGTTTCAAGACTGATAATTGTTAAAAATAGCCATCCGGTGAACCTTAACACGTAAGGTGAGTGAGTGAGTTGGGTTTAACGCCGCTTTTAACACTATTCCAGTTATATCATGGCATGTCAGCTTAATGTGGGAGGAAAGCCCGAAGTGATGCAGGCCTTAGACGTTTACCACTTCGGTGAAACCCCCGAGCACGGGTATGGTGCTGACAAATCTCGAAACATAATCGGGGCGAACTGGGATTCGAACCCAAAATCACAGGTTTCTGGCGTGCCCAAGGGACGCAACTCTGTACAGCAAATCACAGCTCCTTAGACGACTGGACCACCCGTCCCCCCTACAGCTATTAGAAACAGTATTGCCATGACAATCTAAGATATGTTCTATTGCCTTTGCAGCGTTTGTTTTTTTATTTGGGAGCCAAGTGGCTCTTAAAATGTTTAGGAGCTAAACCTAATTTTTATACGCTAACCTTTAAAATTTTCCAAGAAACCAGACTGAGAATCTTAGATAGGAGTGAATGAGTATGTTTTTTTACGCCTCTTTTAGCAGTATTCCAGCAATATCACAGCAGGGGACACCAGAAATGGGCTTCACACATTGTACCCATGTCGGGAATTGAACCAGAGTCTTCGGCATGACGAGTGAACGCTTTGACCACTACGCCCCCTGAGAAAGAACAAAGGTTCTCATGGGTTTTGTAGTGAGAAATCTAAACATCTTCTGTTTTTTTCAAAATATTGCATCCCAAGTTTGGTATGCACTTTATGCATGAGTGTGCAATAGGTAGATATAGTCGCCAGTTACATATATTTTAGGTAGCCAAAGTGGCGAGCAGTAGATGAAATTCAGTCACCAATCATAGATTTAAGTCGTATTAGCAACCAACATGGTCCCTACTTAGAGGGCTTTGAGTATACATGTACTTACAAAATCTGGGCGGTCGAGTAGCCTAGTGGTTAAAGCGTTCGCTCGTCACGCCGAAGACCCGGGTTCGATTCCCGACATGGGTACAATGTGTGAAGCCCATTTCTGGTGTCCCCTGCCGTGATATTACTGGAATATTGCTAAAAGCGGCGTAAAACCATACTCACTCACTCACTCGCTTACAAAATCTCAGAAGAAAATTTTGCAATCAGTTTCAGAAGTCACGCAATGTAAGGACAGAAGACATTGAAGTACGACTACAGTGGGACCCTGATCACACTCCTTCAGGAGGGAAGGTGGAGCGAAGGGCTATTCAGCTTGGCCTCAAAGGAAATGTAATTATTTTGTCTTTGGTTTGGGCTGTATCAATTTATATATTAAAATACGGCATATCCATTTACGAATTATATTTGGTTATATCATTTTATTTTTGAGCATGATGAGGTTATATGCATATATATCTTATGTTAGGTTATATCGATTTATTTATTAGATAATATGTATTTATATATCATATTGGGTTATATCCATTTGTAGTACAGTCAAGTCCCATTGATCTTACATGGTTGGTTGCATATGATCATGTTGGATTAACGGGTAAATGAAATTAAGTAGTATCAACATTCGTGATCGAAAATCGGACAACTACACGATAGATAACGATTGAAACATGTAATAAAAAAATAATATAAAAAAATATTCATATTGTTATATTACGTTGTTGGCGGAATATGTTTTCTAATCATGCAACCTCTAAAGCTTAACACAAAACTACTGTTACGGACCCTATGACTTATTCAACATAATTTTAAAAGCATACTTTCTAAGTAGCTAACGTTGACTTCCTGTTAGTAATTTCATTGGTCGGTCATAGTTTGCGAAAGGTTGTTCTGACGTGACCTGTAATGGGATGTCCTCGGAGTTAGCGAGAACTTGTATCTGATTTTAATGAGATTGAGGTAATCTAAGCATGTGATTAAACCTGCTTTCTTTATTTAAAGCACTAATTGTTGAATGTTAAGCAAGTTTATCTCTGCAGCCGTTGTAATATGCAGCTACCAGCCGACTTGTTTTGCATCACAGACTGATTAAGGAGTGATTTTGGTAATTCATTGCAAATTAGATGTGTCTGAGTCCGAGTGCGAGACTGTCGGATTAACAGGTCTAAATAGCACTGATTTAATCAGTTCCCATCATTAGTGTCGGATAAAGCTGATTGTCGGATTAACGAGACTTGACTGTGTATATGTATTGATAGGTTATTTCCTTTTATATACCCCCTTGGGGAATTCAGGACAGAATAGGTCCTCTTTACTAATGCTTGTCCTGAGAGTTGACTTAAATGAGGAGGGGGCACGGGTGGCCCAGCCCACTTGTCTAAGGCGCCGCGATTTGCTGTGCAGAGTTGCATCCCTTGGACACACCAGAAACCTATGATTGTGGGTTCGAATCCCGGTTCGCTCGACTTATGTTTCTAGGTTTGTCAGCCCCACACCTGTGCTCGTGGGTTTCACCGAAGTGGTAAACGTCTTAGACCTGCATCACTTCAGGCTTTCCTCCCACATTAAGCTGACACGCTGCAATATAACTGGAATAATGTTAAAAGCGAGGTTAAACCCAACTCACTCACTCACTCACTTATATGAGGATCAGATGGTTACACCAGGTGACCTGGCTGATTGTGTGTCTTCATATCCTGATGATGTGGGAAGCTGCTCATGACATCAACCACTGGTTTGATTCATCAGTTCTTGATTCTCTACCAGTTGCCATAATTTAACAAGAATATTTATAGCTGCCGTGTAAACCAACACATTCACCCTCTCACTTCTACAGGGAGGAAGCTTGACGTGTTTCCCTGTACTTGTATGAAGCTGTGGGTAGTTTAGTTCCTAGTTCCTCCATGAAGGTCCAGGTCGAATTGGTCTTTAGCAACCCTTGCTTTTTGTACAAGGTGCCTAATGGCATCGGATGATCAGACTCTCTGACTTGGTTGAAGGGTGACATGAAATCCCAATGATCGATGCGCATTATGTCAATCACTGGATTGGCTGGTCCAGATTTGATTATTTATAGACTGCTGTGATATTGCTGGAATATTGCTGAGTGCAGCGTTAAACAACAACCATGCAAGCCAGTAATACGTATCACATATTTTAAGCACGGGCAAACAAAGAAAGAAAGAAACCGTAACACGGTTTATTGTGAAAGAGTGAGTTGGGTTTTACACCGCTTTTAACATTATTCCAGTTATATCACGGTGTGTAAGCTTAATGTTGGAGGAATGCACAAAGTGATGCAGGTCTCAGATGTTTACCACTTCGGTGAAACCCACGAACACGGGTATGGTGCTGACAAACCTCAAAACAAAATTGGGGCGAACTAGCATTCGAACCCACAATCATAGGTTTCTGGCGTGCCCAAGGGATGCAACTCTGCACAGCGAATCGTGGCGCCTTAGACGACTGGGCCACCAGTGCCTCCCTTATTGTGAGAGAAGGTTAGGCCTATTAGATGGTGCGTCATTATGCAGACATTAAGGAATTATACCATATACATGTTTATATTTTTAATCCAGATGCTAAAGAAGTATGGAAAGCAATTCATTGTGAAAATTGAAGACATTACACCATTTGTGAAGGAGCAACATCAGGTATTGAACGAGAAGGGTCAGTGGGAGATCCACACCCCTAGTGAAAGAGTCTACAACGTCACCGACCAGGCCGTGGCACAGAGGATTGCCCTGGACTTCCATGAAACTGGGCCAACTCTGGTCTCCTCAACATCATGAAACTGGGCCAACTCTGGTCTCCTCAACATCATGAAACTGGGCCAACTCTGGTCTCCTCAACATCATGAAACTGGGCCAACTCTGGTCTCCTCAACATCATGAAACTGGCCTAACAACTCTCTCCTGTAGATGCAGAAACTTGTCCAAGTATTGTCCCCTGGAGGTAACGAAACTGGTCCAAATATTGTCCCCTGGAGGTGACGAAACTGGGCCAAGTATTGTTTCCTGGAGGTGACGAAACTGGGCCAAGTATTGTTTCCTGGAGGTGACGAAACTGGGCCAAGTATTGTTTCCTGGAGGTGACGAAACTGGGCCAAGTATTGTTTCCTGGAGGTGACGAAACTGGGCCAAGTATTGTTTCCTGGAGGTGAAGAAACTGGTCCATGACCTTCTCCTGAAATTAATTTAAGTTGGCTGAATATTGACTCCCAGTGGTGATGACATATTAGATCTGGTTTATTTTCTCATTGTTGAAAAGCATTTTATATATACATTTTTAGCAGTATACATTTTTAATAAAAACTGTGAAAACTCTAAAAAGAAGTTTTAAGTGTGAATTTGTTATGTGATATTTCTCATGTGCAAGGAGTAATGTGTTTTTCATCTGTATTATGCAGAAAATATTTGAATATAAAATTTCAGCAGTTCTTTTTATGAAGTGACTTTCTTTGACATCTTAAACTGTTGACTACATACCCAGGTGAGCTACAGCCGATTCCAGGGGCAATACATACTTTTGTATGAAATAAACACAAATATACCAATTATTGTGACAAACTGAATTTTTCAGTTTCTACTTTCACATTTCTGTGCATTAGGCTACCTTAAAACTGAAGAAGACATTTTGTTGTTGAACTTATGAACAAATAGCATTTTTGGATGGATACATGTCATTGTGTTGAAAAGTTTATTGTTATTACACATGATTTTGTTGATATTCATATGCAATAAATGTATCAGAAAGTGATGTCTTCATTATTTTCTTAGAGACATTTTTTCATGAGCAGTCCAAACAGAATGACATACAAAATAATTTATGTTCTTCTTGCAATCGCCCAAAACAGTGATAATGTTTAAAAATGTTTTACTGTTTATATTTTCGTGTTAACTATTTATTATCTTCTTTCTCTGAAACAGATCAAACGTTCTTTTGATTTAGAAGTTCCAATTGTTTCCATGGGAAAAAATATCCAAATATATATTTTAAAATTACCATGTTTATATAAAAGTACCACACCTCTTGGTTGATGTGTGTGCAAAAGAGAGGGCGAGTTCTATTTATAGTATCAAACAGGAGGTTCCATGTGTGTGCAACACACATGCAATACCCTATAAGAGGGCACAGAAAGGAGCTGTTATGTCTATGTCCTTGTTCGTTGGTCTAGTGGATACAGTGTCTGCCTGGAGAGCAGATTGTCTGTGGTCTGATCCCTGGCCATGTCTTACTAAAACACGTTAGGAGATACCTCATCCGCATCATACCAAGACGTTAAAAGATGGTACTTGTTGTTACCCTGTCTGGCGCTCGGCATTAAGGGGCTAAAACAAGGACTGGTCAGCTCGGAGTCAGTATACTGTGTCTGGGTGGAGTATTCATGTTAAACTGCGGCATGGTATCTCAGTGAGCTAGCACTATAAATCGGCATCAGTCCGGACAAGTATAAGCAGCCACACACACGTGCATGCACGTCGCTATATAAGTGTTATAATCTTGGACGCGATGTTAAACCCAATTTCACCTCACCGTTAGGAGATAGTACTTTTTGTTACCCTGCCTAGTGTCGGTATACTGTGTTGGGTATCCATGTTAAACTGCAGCATGGTATCTCTGTGGGCTAGCACTATAAAATCGACAGAAGTCTGGATTAGTACAAGCAGCCACACACACGAGAACACAAACTACAGTTTCAATCTTTTTATTATTGCGCAGTTGTACAAACAGCATCAGATTGTGAAGTGGAAAACAGTATGAATGCACTGGTCAAAATATGTTATGGAATGACAGCATTATATATCTACATAACAACAGGGAAATCACACTTTTCTGTAATATTATATAAATTAATATTTCACGTCTGGTATGTCTAGAATTCATAACTACATTCCAAATCTATATATATCTCTAGATTTACATAGAATCTGCATAAACTTTATCTGCTTCTGTATACCACCATGAATATTAGTCATTCCTTCAGTACATTCACAACCTGGGAAGTGTCATATGCAACTCTGAAGAAGTTACAATCTCATTAAAATCAGATCTTTGTTCTCGCTATCGCTGAACAAAGATCTGAGGACATCCCATTAAGGTTCACGTCAGAATGACCTTTCATCCAACCAATCAGAGTGTCGCTTACCAGATCATGAAAGTGACAAGTCGGAATGTGTTTTCTAATCATGCAACCACGAAATATTTTACACGGGGTATTCCGAACGACAGTTACAGCTTTTATGATTATGTCCATACAATCAAGGCAATCTATAAGCCATTCCAGAATGTTCATCTTATCAGTTTTAATTTTTTTTAATACGTCAAAATATGTTTTGAAGCGTACTCGCCAGTTTGAAACTAGTGTCGTAAAGCTCGAGAAAGCTGCCTTCTGACTGGCTAATGTCAATTTCTTGTCAATCATTTCATTGGTCGGTCAAAATTCGCGAAAGTTCGTTCTGACGTGACCCGTAATGGGATGTCCTTAGATCTTTGTTTAGCGGTAGCGAAAACTAAGATCTGATTTTAATGAGATTGAAGAAGTTAAGTACCACGCGACTCATTCATATTACTATGGTACTATAGTTCATCTATTTTGACATAACAGATTAACTATAGTAATATGAAAGTAAAGAGGGTCCTTAACTTCTTTTGAGTAATATACGAATTGATCATGTTTCTAAGATGCTACAGTTGAACAACAGGTAGGGATGGCTGCTGAATTCAGATGGAGGGATGGAGTCCAATGCTGCAGTCAAACAGGAGAGGCTGGTTCTGAGTTATAACACTGCATTAGCAAAACAGTGGTCCCCGTGTTTGCGCTTCTGCCGTTTTGGTCGAGCCAGGTGATGTCTGTGCCCGTTTCTGCACATCTGCTGTTCAAGCCAGGTGATAGCAGTCCTCCTGTCTCCGAGCATCTACCGTGTGTTCCAGCCAGGTGATAGCAGTCCTCCTGTCTCCGAACATCTACCCTGTGTTCCAGCCAGGTGATAGCAGTCCTCCTGTCTCCGAACATCTACCCTGTGTTCCAGCCAGGTGATAGCAGTCCTCCTGTCTCCGAGCATCTACCGTGTGTTCCAGCCAGGTGATAGCAGTCCTGTCTCCGAGCATCTACCGTGTGTTCCAGCCAGGTGATAGCAGTCCTCCTGTCTCCGAGCATCTACCGTGTGTTCCAGCCAGGTGATAGCAGTCCTCCTGTCTCCGAGCATCTACCGTGTGTTCCAGCCAGGTGATAGCAGTCCTCCTGTCTCCGAGCATCTACCATGTGTTCCAGCCAGGTGATAGCAGTCCTCCTGTCTCCGAGCATCTACCGTGTGTTCCAGCCAGGTGATAGCAGTCCTCCTGTCTCCGAGCATCTACCGTGTGTTCCAGCCAGGTGATAGCAGTCCTCCTGTCTCCGAGCATCTACCATGTGTTCCAGCCAGGTGATAGCAGTCCTCCTGTCTCCGAGCATCTACCGTGTGTTCCAGCCAGGTGATAGCATGAGAAATAGGGGAGCACAAACCCTGAATTGCATCCCCCTCTGAAGTCAGCCTATGTATGAGGACGTATGGCTTAAAGCAACACAAACTATTACCAAAATTAATACAGAAATATGCACAATGAGCTGAAGGAACACCTCTATCGCTGGCCACAACATGATGTACATTGAGATACCATGGTAGATCCCTAATGCACCCAGCACCACTAAAATTGTGAAATAAGAGCAACATAATGAGAGTGTTTTTTATTATCAAGCACAGGGGGGCATGGGTGACCCAGTCGTCTAAAGCGCCGCGATTTGCTGTGCAGAGTTGCATCCCTTGGGCACGCCAGAAACCTATGATTGTGGGTTCGGCGGTCGGGTAGCCTAGTGGTTAGAGCGAAGACCCGGGTTCGATTCCCGACATGGGTACAATGTGTGAAGCCCATTTCTGGTGTCCCCCGCCGTGATATTGCTGGAATATTGCTAAAAGCGGCGTAAAACCATACTCACTCACTCATTTATACAAAACAGAAATGTGTACAGTACTTAAACTGTATATGATGTTTATTTCAAAACATGTAATGTGATAGGGACACTAACAATTATACCAGGATAAGTTTTCTTCTTTTCATAAATACTCTGACTAAGTTCTAAGTAATGATCAATGCCGTTCTCCAACCACACACTGAGTGACAGGACGACGGTGTGATGCTACAGTATACTACTTGACTTCACATGCATCTATCAACATCGGTTTCATATGTGACCACCACATTCTGACCCTCTGTGATTTGCCACAACAGCAAGACATGTTTGATTGACATAAATGTCACACTTCTACTTTTCACATAAAATGTATTCTATTCAAATGCATTCAATCATCAACGATCCTGCGTAGCCATGACAACATTTTTACATGTATATCATTTCAGGATGTGGTTCTATGCCCCTACATCCCCATATGTTGTCAGTGTCAATTTCTACTTCCAACTGTAAATCACTCATCTCAAATACTGTAATTTCTTGTGTGTTTCACGCACCTGCATTCCCCATTGTTTCAAGAAAAATTGCTGTGTCAGCAATAAATGCACAGCTTTAATTTGGAGAAGGGGGAGTGTGAAATATACACAGGAAATGTAGCATGATGTATGACATTTGATTGACAGCTTCTCTTTTTACTAACAACATCTATCTCTCTGATGAAAACCAACATCTGGCTACACACATCACCACACGTACATGCATCACATGAAACTCATATATACACCATGGACAATGTCTATTTCATGTCTATTTCGTTGCTAGGATTGATTTTGCATTTGTGATTGAAGTTTCTTCATCGTGGCCTCATCTTGCTGTGACAAGGACGTCAATTTCTTGCCAATTCGGTCGTGGATTTCCAGATACTTCGCGACGCATCTGTCGATACACACGGCTTCTCCTTTCGTCAAGTCAGGATCTCGGTACTTGGCGGGAATGCATTTCTTCTGACACGCGTTCGTCATCCTGAAAAACACAGGGAGACATGTACACCTTTGCTGTGTGGATAGGGTGCAGTTTACAAGTTTGATGTTGGACAACAAACTTAATTCCTTAAGTTTTGAGACATACCTCCTTACCGCCTAAAAGCCATGAGTGCATAAACGTTGACATCCTCGTAGTTAAACCACTGATGACATCATGCTATTGTTGTTGCATTTGATTCTGAGCCAGGAATTCACAGGCCATTTATACTGGCCAAATAAAACTGATGCAACTATAGATCATTATAGAAAATTATAGAAAATTAAAGAGAAATTATACACCAATCATCACATGGTTTATGTTGGAGAAATCGCTTGAATCTGTTGATTCTGATAGTATAATCAATGAGCACCAGTATTTTCTGGATTCTACAAGTGGAATCAATAGATTTTCACGATTGCTCCAGTTCAGATTATTGTGTCATGCAAATCCAATCCAATTAAAATCAGATCTTAGTCCTCGCTACTGCTAGACAAAGATCTGAAGACATCCCATTAGGGGTCAGGTCAGAATGACCTTTCATCCGACCAATCAGAGCCTCGCTTACCAGATCATGAAAGTGACAGTCGGAATGTGATTTTGAACCATGTAACCTCGAAAACTTTAACACGGGATATTCTGAACGATAGTTACGGGCTTAACGACTGAATCAATACTATCTAGAACATCTATTAACCATTCGAAAATGTTCTTTTGTTCAGGTTTCAAATTTTTAATCATGAATTTGTCAAAATATGTTTTGAAGCCCAGTCGCCAATCTGAAATGACTGCCGTTAAGCACGAGAAAGCTGCCTTCTGATTGGCTAATGTCGAATTCTTGTCAGTCATTCCATTGGTCAGTCAAAGTTCGCGCAAGGTCTGACGTGACCCATAATGGCATGTCCTCAGATCTTTGTTTAGCGGTAGCGAGAACTTAGATCTGATTTTGATGAGATTGATGCAAATCCTACCTTACAACAATTTATATATAGCTGGTGATGTGGCAGAGTGTGTCAACAGCTCTTTTACTAAACTCATTTTTATGCTAAAACCAGTAAGTGAGTGAGACAGTTTAACGTCACTTAGAAACACTTCTTTAAGTGTCCTTTAGAAGTTGGTACGGTGATACCACCACTGTTTACACTTGCTGGTAATGGTGTTAGTATCTACACCGAACGTCGCACTCATAGCAACAAGGAAGTTATATCCATTGAACTATCTCCCATGTTGACTTAGAACAGTAATTTAGTAATATCACAGGAAAGCTAAAAATGAAACAAAATAGTTAGAAACAAACAGTAGTCACTATATCCCAAACACTTTCTAGTTTTTTTAATATTAATATGTTACAAAGACATGTGAAGACAAACAAGTGCTTTGCTTAGCTGTAGATTAATGGAATATTGTTCATTTACGATATAACAGATACATATACACATACAAAGTAAGAGCAGAAATTATGAATTATGAATACAATCATGACAATATTTGATGTTTGTTTTCATTCATTTTCTGTAGCATTGACCAGAATCATGCTAGTTCTTAATGCTTTCTTGGAGAATTCCTTATAAATGTGACAACACCAAGTCATTGCTTTCACAAATCTTTTCGTTTGTAGGCTTGTAAACACGATATAATAAGTGAGTGAGTGAGTTGGGTTTAACGCCGCTTTTAACAGTATTCCAGTTATATCGCGGCGTGTCAGCTTAATGTGGGAGGAAAGCCCGAAGTGATGCAGGTCTCAGACATTTACCATTTCGGCAAAACCCACGAGCACGGGTAGGGTGCTGACAAACCTAGAAACATAATCTGGGCAAACCGGGATTCGAACCCACAATCATAGGTTTCTGGTGTGCCCAAGAGACGCAACTCTGCACAGCGAATTGCTGCGCCTTAGACGACTGGGCCACCCGTGCCCCCCGATATAATAAGTAATGCAGAGGGGAAATCATTAGTCTGTGTAAATTCAAAGTAAAATTCAAATGAAAATCAGAAAATGCCTAGCAAATCCATCCTGGAGGCTTTAGCCTCTAAAATATTGTTATACCAAATAACATAGTTATTCAAGTTCACACAGCTTTGTAGGGATTATTAATCGTATGGGTATTAACAGCTGATTAACGTTGGACAATCTGTGTGAAATATGAAAGGGCAAATAAAGTGAAAAAATTGATTGAGGTTTTTTTTCAAATATCAATTGTCCAATATATCTTAAGTCAATTTCCGAGGGGAAAAAAATCATTACATTGGTACAAAGTACTTAAATGTCCAAGCAAAAGTACTGAAATCAGACGCTCCATAATTCACCACCCCTCGATATGATTTGTTGATGTCAACCCACCCATTAAATTTACATGTCGATTTATTTGTCACAATAAGGGCCTGAAGAGTTTAGTCATCACCTGCAGCTTCTAAAGTCTGTGGGTTCTGATGGCAGCCTGTCAATATATATTTTATTTCAAACACCGACCCACTGTTCAGGGTCATATATTGTGCTTCATGACAAAATCATCTTTGGTCTAGTGGTCAGGCATCCTCTGGGAATATTTTCAATGAACGGAAGTCCGGTCTTAATCATGAACTTGTATCAGGCAAAAGTCAAATGCCGACCCCTATTAGAATGGGGAATATACTGTATATCAACCTGTGCATTTGCCACAGTGGAATACTGTTTCTTGTCTGTAATTACTTTTATAGCCCAAAGCATACTAAATGATTAATATGTTCAGTTACGATTTGATTTATATTTTTGTCCTTTAAAGGATGCTTTCCTAGGACATTTGATGTAACTCTGTACAGTTGGATACCATATATGTTCGAGTCTCTATCCCGATTTCATATCATTATTACGATTACATCATTCGTATCATGATAACATTTTAAGTTAGCCGTCTGTTGTCTGTAGAGCAATCGTAAAAAATTATCTTAGAATGGTGGTGGTGTCTCTGTGATGCTTCAAACCCGCTTAGGTTCTGAACTGAAGTCAGATTTCAGTCAAGATCGCCCACTGACTAACAATGTCAAAAAGAAAATTGACATTTTCACTCGTGATGATTGTGGGGTACCTAAACTTATTGAGACTGTGAAATTTTGACCGGAAGATACAAAGATTACCTGTTATACATGTCAGCCATCATTTCAATTTCGAGATCAGCAACTAGTTTCATCTGTGCATCGTTAAGATTTGCCATTTTTGTTGATGTTTGTGTACAATATGCAGTGAGATTGGACAACACACGTGCAGCAAGGTTACAACATGTAGTAATTGAGGGTGATCTCCCTTATTCTCAATCAACGATAACCAATGGAAAGAGAGCTTTCTTGTAAGGTACAACCAATCGTACTCCCTGTACTATATCGCTACTCGGTAAGGAATGCCAACAAATGTTTGGTGTCAAGTTTGTTTTGTTGTTGGTCAAAATAACTTTGTCATCATGTAAGTATTGACTGATTTGGAAGAAATCGATTCTGTTAGCCCAATATCACCTTGTTCTAATAATCGTGTATATCACAATTTAACAAAAATGGCTGTGTGTTTAGAGGAAATGTGTATTAATCATGGAGAGTCCGAGGCCAGGAAACGAAAATGAAAGTTTAGAATTTCCATCTTGAGGTTTTGTGTGGTGTGATTCAACATGTGTTGGCAAAAGGCAACTTTGATTTTGTAAATGATTATGACGGAAACCTTATGTTGATCATGTTACTGAAGAGTAGACATCGCTGCCTTTGTACAATGTTCACTTTTCAACCCTCTGATTATTCACTCGATCATATCAAAAGTAGGAATGACTTTCCCTGCAAAATAATGTTCCTTATAAATTCCATTGTGCCTGAGAAAAGAATAATTCAGTGACAACTTGTTTGTTTGTTTGTTTAAAGCAACACTAGCAACATTCCACCTAGATGGGGGTGTAAATAGAGTAGACAATCGAGTATGGATTAGACAATCCAGTGATTGATAGTATGAGCAAAGATCCATGCCACCACCCGGGTATGTTGACACCAGGGCTGTTATGATTCACTCGCGATCCGGGAATCGAACCGTATGGATTCATGAATTGAATTCGTTATTCATGGCCTCTAGAATCAAATATTTAAGAATATGCAATCATGTGCATTTACATACCCTGTACCTTAAATATCCATAAGAACATATTAATTATTATATGCATAGATTTCTTCCAAGACAACACTCTTATAATGGATATAATATATATTTGATTTGAGAGTATTGTGGTCACTGGTCCTTGTCGCAATTGAACAGATACTAGTGCAGTATATAAATGTATAATATATTAATATTTAACAAAACATGTCAAATAATGTATGTTGTTATTGTTTCACTGAATATAACAAATAATACATCAGCTGCTGACATGTTATTGTATTCATGATTTAATAATCATATTTGTTACCCTATATTCGCGATACAAATCGTATTCGCCACATAGTGTATTCGTTGCAGCCCTAGTTGACTACACTATTAATCAAGCCTGGGCTCCCTGGTCTGTTTGTGTTTTGTTGTAAGCTACTGTCAGCAATATCCTGCTCACCTGTACATAGAGCCAGATAAATTAGTGGTTGACATTATGAACAACACTGTCAGGTATGATAAGACTCACAATAAACCAAGTCTGACCAAGTCAACCGATACCTTAAGAGGCCTCTTATGACAGGCATAGGATGATGGGGGCCTATTTATAACATAATCCTTACAGCATAATAACAACATTCATTCATGTCCCATTTGTGTCAAGTTTGGTGTATGTCATGTCAAACATGATGCTATTTAGATATCAGGTGCAGATTCCGATCTATTGCAAATTCTAAACATGTGCTGTCCACAAACCACCCCTGTGGTCTAGTGGCACAATGTCCATCTGGAGACCAATCACTGGCCACGTCATACAAAAAAACCCCATTAAAATACGGTGCTTGTTGTTACCCTTCCTGGCACTCTGCATAAGGGGCTAAAACAAGGACTGGTCCACTTGGTGTCAGTATACTGTGTCTGAGTGGGGCATTCATGTTAAACTGCAGCATGGTACCTCATTGGACTAGCACTATAAAATCTGCATTAGTCTGGACTAGTACAAGCAGCCACACACACGCACACACACACGCACACGTACATGCAAGTCACTGAATCTTGAACTCGACGTTAAACTGATGAGTTGGCTGTCCAGAGTTTGTTAAAATTTATGATGACACTTATGGACAGACATGTACTTTGCTGTCCCTGCCCTAGGTTATATATCCAACATAGTAAGGGGAAAGGGGAAGAACTCATATACACCACTGTCGAAACTCAAATATTTGATCAACTGCAACAGGATATATAATTCTCTACAGTAAATAAAAACACAGACCAGCACGACATTCTTCCTGAACATTTGATGTTGGTTGTATACATATGTTCTCCAAACTGAACATATTGCTGTAGACAGTTTAAGCATGATTGTTAGTACTAGTAGTCCCACAACTGCATTATGCAATGTTTTTGCAAAGTTTTGTGTTCATCTTTCTTTCAGTCTCATTAAAATCAGATATTTTTCTCCGATTTGATGCCCCTGCATTCAGATCCGAGGACGCCTCCCTACCAATCTAAATGGGTATTAGATCAATATTTAATCCTTGATTATAGTCATCAGAACATCCAGGGGTAATACTTGACATGTTTCTAAGAAACTGATCTCTTGGCATATGTCAAGCACCAAACAATCAATATGAATGTTCCGAAAAATGTTATTTACAATGTATTTGTCTACCATCCCACCATAATGACATGTGCCATGTATTTCTCTGACAGGTCACCTGTAGACGGAACATTTGACTGAAAAGCAACAAGCTAGCCAAGTGACGATACTCTGCGAAGAAGGGAATAGAGATTCGGAGACCACCATGGCTGACATTGCCACGGAAACCAAGTATTGCTCCAACTGGTAAGTATGTCGATTTACATATGAAGTAAAGAGGAAAGAATGCAAATTTTAGATTAGAAGCACTGGATAAGCTAAGGTGCTTTTACATTCAGGAATGTATCTAGGATTTCATACGACGTGCCCTTGGCAGGCAATTTTGGGGAGAAAATCTATTTGTCAGTGAAATACAAGTCACCTGTCCAAAGCTGTAATGGTAGTTATTACTGTATAAAGTGAAATGGATAGTTGTCATTCAAATTTGGGAATATTTACTGACATTTCCTATGGACTTGGGTCAGAATATCCTCTCAATCTCATTAAAATCAGATCTTAGTTCTCGCTACCGCTAAACAAAGATCTGAGGACATCCCATTACGGGTCAGTCAGACCGACCTTGCACGATCTTTGACCGACAAATGGAATGACCAATCAGAAGGCAGCTTTCTTGTGGTTTACGGCACTAGTTTAAAATTTGCAACTACACTTCGAAACATATTTTGACAAATTCTCGATTACAAATTTGAAACCTGAACAAAAGAACATTCTGGAATGGCTAATAGATGGTCTAGATTGTATGGATTCAGTCGTTAAACCCGTAACTATTGATCGGAGTTAAAGTTTTTCGAGGTTGCATGATTGGAAATCGCATTCCGACTGTCACTTTCATAATCTGGTAAGCGATGCTCTGATTGGTCGGATGAAAGGTCGTTCTAACGTGACCCCTAATGGGATGTCTTCAGATCTTTGTTTAGCGGTAGCGAGAACTGAGGTCTGATTGTAATGAGATTGATCGTCCTCTGAGCAGGCCTAGACAATCCCTGTCATAGTCAATACTTCTGGGGTTTGCACACACTATGTCCTTCCATCGCCTGTGAATAGGTTACATGGCAGCTTTACGGTGTATTAAAGTCACAAGATAACCTGGTTCCGGCAAGTACTCAATCAGTGACAGTGACAACGGGTGCGCTACACTGTAAATCAGCCCAGTACTTTCCCTGGAGATTGAGGAACATTGTGCATGAGAGACTGTCAAGTACTGACAGTGGATTTCTTTTTGGGGTTACTTGTACTCTTTATTTTTTATGAAGTTTTTATTTATGTTCTATATATTTTAATAATACATGGTCACAGCTAACAAATATATACTCACCGCCAAAAGAAATGTTAATACCATACATGTTGGCTTATCATGTAAATCACATGCAGCATATCGTAACACTGGCAGTACTTGACTGATTGTTAGTTTTGTAATTAGGTTGCACACATTGGAAGCATCTCTTCTTAACATTCATACTTCTCTATATGTTTCTACGGTTCATGTTTCTTTTGGTTGTGAGTATACTATTGGATGTAATCCAGGCTCTTAAGAAAAGGATAATATCCAAACTCAATGTTCTTTGAAAGTGTTTTACAGCGTTAGAAATCAGCTGCTGAATATTTAGCTGTACATACAGTGTTTCTATGTAAATATGACGAAATGTCATAACGAACCTTTCATAAACCGCATAATCCATTCCACTCATGGAGACCCAGGTTAGAATAGGTCTTCAGCAACCCATGCTTCTTGTTAGAGGCGACTAACGGGATCGGGTGGTCAGACTCGATGACTTGGTTGATGCATGTCATCATATCCCAATTGTTGGATAGATGCTCATGATGTCAATCACTGGATTGTCTGGTCCAGACTTAACTCTTTCAACACCGTAGGCCGGTTATCCGGCCAAGAAGCATCAAGTCCCCAGACACCGCAGGCCGGTTATCCGGCCAAGCCGTAGTCACATCAAAATAGTATATATTTTTATGGACCTACCTGTAATGTCATTCATTTATTAAATCTATCACATTTCACAATGTCTGAAATACATATTCCATTTTAATTTAACATTTTTTATCGTTAAATTAAAAAATTATTCACTATTTCTCGCGATGTTATTGAAAATAAAATTCTCGGACACACATTTCGACAACGGGTCCACATCGAACACGTCAAAGAGGAAAATAAAGACGTTTTAAACAAATCTTTAAATATATTATACAAAGTAATAAATAAAATCAACAAAAACATATCTAAAATTAATCAAACTTACATCTATATTATTATTTCCATCTTTTCATGCGATCGCGTGTAATGTAAGTCAAATGACATCTCGGCTTTCGTCGCCTTGAATTCTCGGCTCGGACACGATGTTTAATGCTAAAATATATGCATGAAAAATCTTTGTCACAGCTCGTAACCTAGCACGATACATTCACGAAGTTCCATATTTTTAATATATATCGTGATTTCCTGCTCAAAACGTTCAGAACAACACGATTTAACAAAATTCTTTCGCAAACTTCTGTAATTTATCGAACACGAGCTTGGTATCACAGCTGTAATTTGATTGGCTGCCTTAGGTCACGTGTTCAAAATTGACCAATCACGAAACTTGTAGCAGATTTCAGCAAGAAAGCGTCATTAGAAACCAATTTCAATCCAATGAAATCACTTGTTATAACTACGAAAAAAAACCAGTCGATGTTACGAGCGTGTAGATGAAGGAATAAGCTTTCCAGCGATGTGTCATATGCCATTCTTCGACGCACGTGTTATTCATACGAAACCTCGAAAACAGGGGTATTTCTTCATTTTACTGAGCGGACAGTCGCTGTTATCGGGAAATGGGCGATCACAGAAACTATTTATAATTCTTTTTAAAATGATTTTCCAATTACATAAACAATGAAAATAAAACAGAAATAGGTACGTGGATATTATGAAATCATATATTTGCCGAAAATCGTCAAGTTTTCGCTTCCTTGGTCCTTAATCTGGATGTTAACAACGTGTTAGCGTACATTTTTTATTTACAACGAATTTAATTAAGTTGTAAATGCATTTTTTTAAATAATGTGAAAAACATAACTTTCATAATTATAAACCATAGGATCAGACCTTTCAAATGGTGTATAACATGTAGTAGCAAATATATTTTACAAGCAGGTATTTTCTTTGATAAATGTTGGCTTCATCTATCACACAAGAGTCTCTGGGAACTCGGTGTCCCAGCAGTAAACACTTCTGGTTGACTGGTGTTGAAAGAGTTAATTATTTACAGAAAGACGTGCAAAAACTGGAATAATGCTGAGTGCAGTTTTAAACAACAAAAAAACAAATAAAACAAAATATAATCCATTCTATTCAATTTAATATTTTGTGAAAAGTACATATCACTTTTCAGGAAGTGTCAAAAATGTAAACATGACTTGTTATCAGAAATTTAAAAAAGCGAATATGAGTATGACAAATTTCATTCTGATAATTAAAGGTTTTTTCACCTCTGTCATCAATCATGGCTGAAATACTGCTGATGTGACTTTAAATTTAAACTCCCCGCAAAAGCATAAATGTTTCAAAGTTGTTTGGATTGTTTGACAGCAAGAAGGACATCTCTGCAGCCAACTTCACCATGCATGAGGTCCACTGTCGGCGCCACATCGTCCTGTGTCAGCACTGCGATGACCCTGTTCCCCGGTCTGAGATGGAGGACCACTTCAGTGAGCACCATGCCAAGGTCTCCTGTAGTCAGTGTGGGGAAGAGCAGGAGAAGACACAGCTACAGGAGCACATGGTGAGGGGGGAGGGGATAGTCAGGGCTGAATAGTGAGTGAGTGAGAGAGTGAGTGAGTGAGTTGGGGTTAACGTAATAATGCAGAATAAGTATACAAATGTAAAAAATGTTTAAATTTTACTAATTTTAATCGTATTTAAGTCATAAGTCAGCTTAATGTGGGAGGAAAGCCCGAAGTGATGCAGGTCTCAGGTTTATCATTGGTGAAACCCACCAGCACGGGTATGGTGCTGACAAAGCTAGAAACATTATCAGGGTGAACCAGGATTCGAACCAACTCTGCACAGCGATTTGAGGTGCCTTAGACGACTGAGCCACCCATGTCCCGGCTGAATAGAGAGTACTTATGATAAGTCTGTGTGGGGAGGACCAGGTGAAGACACAGCAAAGGGAGCACATGGTGAGGGGGGTGTCAGGGCAGAATAGAGAGTACTAATGATAAGTCTGTGTGGGGAGGACCAGGAGAAGACACAGCAAGGGAGCACATGGTGAGAGGGGTGGGGGGCTGAATAGAGAGTACTAATGATAAGTCTGTGTGGGGAGGACCAGGAGAAGACACAGCAAAGGGAGCACATGGTGAGGGGTGTGTCAGGGCTAAATAGAGAGTACTAATGATAAGTCTGTGTGGGGAGGACCAGGAGAAGACACAGCAAGGGAGCACATGGTGAGGGGGGTGTCAGGGCTGAATAGAGAGTACTAATGATAAGTCTGTGTGAGGAGGACCAGGAGAAGACACAGCAAGGGAGCACATGGTGAGGGGGGTGTCAGGGCTGAATAGAGAGTACTAATGATAAGTCTGTGTGAGGAGGACCAGGAGAAGACACAGCAAGGGAGCACATGGTGAGGGGGGTGTCAGGGCTGAATAGAGAGTACTAATGATAAGTCTGTGTGGGGAGGACCAGGTGAAGACACAGCAAAGGGAGCACATGGTGAGGGGGGTGTCAGGGCTGAATAGAGAGTACTAATGATAAGTCTGTGTGGGGAGGACCAGGAGAAGACACAGCAAGGGAGCACATGGTGAGAGGGGTGGGGGGCTGAATAGAGAGTACTAATGATAAGTCTGTGTGGGGTGGACCAGGAGAAGACACAGCAAAGGGAGCACATGGTGAGGGGTGTGTCAGGGCTAAATAGAGAGTACTAACGATAAGTCTGTGTGGGGAGGACCAGGAGAAGACACAGCAAGGGAGCACATGGTGAGGGGGGTGTCAGGGCTGAATAGAGAGTACTAATGATAAGTCTGTGTGAGGAGGACCAGGAGAAGACACAGCAAAGGGAGCACATGGTGAGAGGGGTGGGGGGCTGAATAGAGAGTACTAATGATAAGTCTGTGTGGAGAGGACCAGGAGAAGACACAGCAAAGGGAGCACATGGTGAGAGGGGTGGGGGGCTGAATAGAGAGTACTAATGATAAGTCTGTGTGGAGAGGACCAGGAGAAGACACAGCAAGGGAGCACATGGTGAGGGGGGTGTCAGGGCTAAATAGAGAGTACTAATGATAAGTCTGTGTGGAGAGGACCAGGAGAAGACACAGCAAGGGAGCACATGGTGAGGGGGGTGTCAGGGCTGAATAGAGAGTACTAATGATAAGTCTGTGTGGGGAGGACCAGGTGAAGACACAGCAAGGGAGCACATGGTGAGGGGGGTGTCAGGGCTGAATAGAGAGTACTAATGATAAGTCTGTGTGGGGTGGACCAGGTGAAGACACAGCAAGGGAGCACATGGTGAGGGGGGGTGTCAGGGCTAAATAGAGAGTACTAATGATAAGTCTGTGTGGAGAGGACCAGGAGAAGACACAGCAAAGGGAGCACATGGTGAGAGGGGTGTCAGGGCTGAATAGAGAGTACTAATGATAAGTCTGTGTGGGGAGGACCAGGAGAAGACACAGCAAAGGGAGCACATGGTGAGGGGTGTGTCAGGGCTAAATAGAGAGTACTAATGATAAGTCTGTGTGGGGTGGACCAGGAGAAGACACAGCAAAGGGAGCACATGGTGAGGGGTGTGTCAGGGCTATATAGAGAGTACTAATGATAAGTCTGTGTGGGGTGGACCAGGAGAAGACACAGCAAAGGGAGCACATGGTGAGGGGTGTGTCAGGGCTATATAGAGAGTACTAATGATAAGTCTGTGTGGGGAGGACCAGGAAAAGACACAGCAAAGGGAGCACATGGTGAGGGGGGTGTCAGGGCTGAATAGAGAGTACTAATGATAAGTCTGTGTGAGGAGGACCAGGAGAAGACACAGCAAAGGGAGCACATGGTGAGGGGGGTGTCAGGGCTGAATAGAGAGTACTAATGATAAGTCTGTGTGGGGAGGACCAGGAGAAGACACAGCAAAGGGAGCACATGGTGAGGGGGGTAGTCAGGGCTGAATAGAGAGTACTAATGATAAGTCTGTGTGAGGAGGACCAGGAGAAGACACAGCAAAGGGAGCACATGGTGAGGGGGGTGTCAGGGCTGAATAGAGAGTACTAATGATAAGTCTGTGTGAGGAGGACCAGGAGAAGACACAGCAAAGGGAGCACATGGTGAGGGGGGTGTCAGGGCTATATAGAGAGTACTAATGATAAGTCTGTGTGGGGTGGACCAGGAAAAGACACAGCAAAGGGAGCACATGGTGAGGGGGCGTGTCAGGGCTGAATAGAGAGTACTAATGATAAGTCTGTGTGAGGAGGACCAGGAGAAGACACAGCAAAGGGAGCACATGGTGAGGGGGGTGTCAGGGCTGAATAGAGAGTACTAATGATAAGTCTGTGTGAGGAGGACCAGGAGAAGACACAGCAAAGGGAGCACATGGTGAGGGGCGTGTCAGTGCTATATAGAGAGTACTAATGATAAGTCTGTGTGAGGAGGACCAGGAGAAGACACAGCAAAGGGAGCACATGGTGAGGGGGGTAGTCAGGGCTGAATAGAGAGTACTAATGATAAGTCTGTGTGAGGAGGACCAGGAGAAGACACAGCAAAGGGAGCACATGGTGAGGGGGGTGTCAGGGCTGAATAGAGAGTACTAATGATAAGTCTGTGTGAGGAGGACCAGGAGAAGACACAGCAAAGGGAGCACATGGTGAGGGGCGTGTCAGTGCTATATAGAGAGTACTAATGATAAGTCTGTGTGAGGAGGACCAGGAGAAGACACAGCAAAGGGAGCACATGGTGAGGGGGGTAGTCAGGGCTGAATAGAGAGTACTAATGATAAGTCTGTGTGAGGAGGACCAGGAGAAGACACAGCAAAGGGAGCACATGGTGAGGGGGGTGTCAGGGCTGAATAGAGAGTACTAATGATAAGTCTGTGTGAGGAGGACCAGGAGAAGACACAGCAAAGGGAGCACATGGTGAGGGGGGTAGTCAGGGCTGAATAGAGAGTACTAATGATAAGTCTGTGTGGGGAGGACCAGGTGAAGACACAGCAAAGGGAGCACATGGTGAGGGGGGTAGTCAGGGCTGAATAGAGAGTACTAATGATAAGTCTGTGTGAGGAGGACCAGGAGAAGACACAGCAAAGGGAGCACATGGTGAGGGGGGTGTCAGGGCTGAATAGAGAGTACTAATGATAAGTCTGTGTGAGGAGGACCAGGAGAAGACACAGCAAAGGGAGCACATGGTGAGGGGGGTAGTCAGGGCTGAATAGAGAGTACTAATGATAAGTCTGTGTGGGGAGGACCAGGTGAAGACACAGCAAAGGGAGCACATGGTGAGGGGGGTAGTCAGGGCTGAATAGAGAGTACTAATGATAAGTCTGTGTGAGGAGGACCAGGTGAAGACACAGCAAAGGGAGCACATGGTGAGAGGGGTGTCAGGGCTGTATAGAGAGTACTGATGATAAGTCTGTGTGGGGAGGACCAGGAGAAGACACAGCAAAGGGAGCACATGGTGAGGGGTGTGTCAGGGCTGAATAGAGAGTACTAATGATAAGTCTGTGTGGGGAGGACCAGGAGAAGACACAGCAAAGGAGCACATGGTGAGAGGGGTGTCAGGGCTGTATAGAGAGTACTGATGATAAGTCTGTGTGGGGAGGACCAGGAGAAGACACAGCAAAGGGAGCACATGGTGAGGGGGCGTGTCAGTGCTATATAGAGAGTACTAATGATAAGTCTGTGGGGGGAGGAACAGGAGAAGACACGGCAAAGGGAGCACATGGTGAGAGGGGGGGTGTCAGGGCTGAATAGAGAGTACTAATGTGTGGATCAGGTGGACACAATGGATGCCATTGATGATTTGTGGTTCAAAATAGAATTCCAACTGTCAGTTGTTAGGTAGTGGATTTGGCTGGACATTAGACATTAGATAATGAGACAAGAAAGATTCTTAGTAGGCTTGTAACTCAGTGGCCTCTCACAGACTGATGGTAAACTGGTTTCCATTTACCCGTGCTTGTCATGTCAAAGTGTGGTGTTGTGGGTGGGTTGGGGAGAGAAGGTAGGGCTGAGACGAGTCTGAATTTACTATCCGGGTACCCACCCACCCCTATTACCCAACCCTACCCAGGTACTCACTGTAGGTCTTAAGAGATAGGTACAAAATGTCCGATTGGGCATTTTACCAGTCCAGGCCCTAAGAGAAGGTATTAGGGATTGGGCTAAAATGTGGTTCAGCTAAAATGTGCCTGTCAAAGCCCTAGTTACGAATGTTGCTTTCTTTCAGGAGGGCGCCTGTAGCAAGAGGCCAATACGTTGCGTCTACTGTGAGCTGGAGCTGCCTCGGTGTGACGTGAACTCCCACCAGGACTACTGCGGCACCAGGACGGAGCCCTGCCCAAAGTGTGCCCAGTTCATCATGAAGAAGGACCTGCTTCAACACGAGGCCAGCAATTGTGACTATCCAGCCCCCAAACCCGCCACAAACGGCCATGAGGGGGATCGGGATAGAGACAGATTTGTGGACTTTCCCGAATATGGTTATGAGTTTGCGGATGCCGGGTTTGACAATGCGTTTGCAATGGATGAACTGTCCAGGATGATGGAGAACACCAGGATGCAGGGGACTCTCAACTCCCAGCTTGATATTCCTGGGTTCGGTCGGCCGAGGAATGTTCCGGGAACACAGGCCAGGTCGTACACCAATAATAACACCACACGCACCCGGAAGAGCACAACCAACAGAAAGTCGGAACTGAATAGACAGAGGCAGAGAGGTACTGTCGGGGTTTTCTATCAGGCAGGGAAGTTGAAAATTACATAAATTAAGCATCGGGTTTGTATGGGTCATTGAATCCTGGAGAAGTCATGGAACTTTCGTTTTGAGTTTTCCAGTCCTTAAATCGATTTGGAAAAGTCATTGAAAAATAATATTTTTATGCCAGTTTTTTTTATTTCTGATGATCAATCAGTGACAGGCAAATAAATGCTTTGTTCAAATGTGATAAAGTTTGAATTAATTAAGTAAATAAGTTTTGTCGTGATTTATTTCGATGGATAATTTGCATAATACCCTGGAAATGTGTTTTGCTAATCATGCTAAAAGCGTTTGAACCCTGTGTAAAAGTTTATTCAAGTAACTGTTTAACACTTGAAATAATTCCAGATATTGCAGACAATATTTGGTTATTAATTATGGTAATAATGCTTTTATTCTGTCTTTGAATTAAATAAGATGACATGGTCCTGCCTGGAACCCAGGTAGATAGTTTAGTAACACATGTGTTGCTACAGTTTCGGAGCCGGATCCTGCAGATGATGAAGACGTGGATGAGGACCTGATGCTGGCCCTGAGGCTCCAGCATGAGGAGGACCAGGACATCGGACACCTCATACGCCAGATTGAGAAGACCTCGCCACCGGTCCAGACCCCGGTCTCACCTGCTACATCCCCTGCTAATGTGAACACCTTCCCTGATGGTAGGTCACCTCACCACCAGTCCAGACCATGGTCTCACCTGCTACATCCCCTGCTAATGTTAACATCTTCCCTGACGGTAGGTCACCTCGCCACCGGTCAAGACCCCGGTCTCACCTGCTACATCCCCCGCTAATGTCAACACCTTCCCTGACGGTAGGTCACCTCGCCACCGGTCAAGACCCCGGTCTCACCTGCTACATCCCCCGCTAATGTCAACACCTTCCCTGACGGTAGGTCACCTCGCCACTGGTCCAGACCCTGGTCTCACCTAATACATCCCCTGTTAATGTCAACACCTGTCCTGACGGTGGGTCACCTGTCTCCTCCGCCACGTCCCCCGCTAATGTAAACACCTGTCCTGACGGTGGGTCACCTGTCTCCTCCGCCACGTCCCCCGCTAATGTAAACACCTGTCCTGACGGTGGGTCACCTGTCTCCTCCGCCATGTCCCCTGCTAATGTCAACACCTGTCTCCTCCGCCATGTCCCCTGCTAATGTCAACACCTGTCCTGACGGTGGGTCACCTGTCTCCTCCGCCATGTCCCCTGCTAATGTCAACAGCTGTCCTGACGGTGGGTCACCTGTCTTCTCCGCCATGTCCCCTGCTAATGTAAACACCTGTCCTGACGGTGGGTCACCTGTCTCCTCCGCCATGTCCCCTGCTAATGTCAACACCTGTCCTGACGGTGGGTCACCTGTCTCCTCCGCCATGTCCCCGCTAATGTCAACACCTGTCCTGATGGTGGGTCACCTGTCTCCTCCGCCATGTCCCCTGCTAATGTAAACACCTGTCCTGACGGTGGGTCACCTGTCTCCTCCGCCATGTCCCCTGCTAATGTCAACACCTGTCCTGACGGTGGGTCACCTGTCTCCTCCGCCATGTCCCCTGCTAATGTCAACACCTGTCCTGATGGTGGGTCACCTGTCTCCTCCGCCATGTCCCCTGCTAATGTAAACACCTGTCCTGACGGTGTGTCACCTGTCTCCTCCGCCATGTCCCCTGCTAATGTAAACACCTGTCCTGACGGTGGGTCACCTGTCTCCTCCGCCATGTCCCCTGCTAATGTCAACACCTGTCCTGACGGTGGGTCACCTGTCTCCTCCGCCATGTCCCCTGCTAATGTCAACACCTGTCCTGATGGTGGGTCACCTGTCTCCTCCGCCATGTCCCCTGCTAATGTAAACACCTGTCCTGACGGTGTGTCACGTGTCTCCTCCGCCATGTCCCCTGCTAATGTCAACACCTGTCCTGATGGTGGGTCACCTGTCTCCTCCAGTGATCAGATCGTATGGGTCGCTATGCACAAACTATGTGTGTGACCCATTTCTTTGGGTTGTGACCATGGTGATGCTGGGTGTGTTCGGGTTAATTGTTTTTTGAACTGGAGACGTTTTGAAGCACGTTTCCACACAGGATCGAAACAAGAGAGAAGAAATGCATAGTGTGAAAAAGGATAAGTATATAAATATAAAATATATTTGAAAATTTTCTATTCTTCATTGTAGATGATGACTTAATTCCCTGTGAATTTTGTGGCGAGCCATTTCCTATTGACATCTTGGTGCAACATCAGGTAAGAGATGATAGTTACTTCATCAGGTAGGTGATGGGCAGTTTGATTCGGCCATTGTTTGTAGTAGGCAGAAAACTAATTTAAACTCATAAGCAATCATATAGAAGAGTGCAGGCAAAGGGAGATAACTCTACCATTAAACTTAGCGCTAAAATGATCATAACTCCCATGCGTTACATTGACTTAGGCCTTTTCTTAGGGTGGGGAGACGTTGCAATAAAAACCATCATTTAAAGATAATACTTTTAATCACTTCAGAGGTGAAAATCTTTTGGATAGAATATGAAAAAAAATATTTCTGGAATCTTGCTACTCAGTAATGAGACATCAAAACTCACTTATATGCAATAAGAATGGCTTCTGCAATGATTTACATGACATTGCAGTGTTGACACAAAGGGGAAGTAACTCCAGACACATCCTGGTACCTTGTCATCACAGAATTGTCTATTTTTTTCACCTACTGAACTGATTTGTTTGAAGCAAATGCTAGTGATACTGAGAGGTGGAATCTGATTGGTCCATAGGAGAGGCATAGAAGGGACATAACTCGTAATAACCACTGGTGGCGCTATGATCAAGCGCAGGAATTCCAGCCTAGTTCGGCAAGGGTGGAAACTGGACTTTTAAAGTCAGTTAACTCTCTTGCCTCGGGAAAATGGTAAAATATTTGTTACCATGTTGACATTATCTGCAAAATGATGAGAGAGAAGGTTTTACCTTTTCACAGTCTCCCTTGTTGTCCAACCGTCCCTTGTCAAGGCTCTGAGAGCCAAGCTGGCATAGTGTTCTAAGATTTGGTGCCATTTGTCACAATGTGTTGTACCCTGACAATGCTTGTTTGTGTACAGAGTACCTGTGACCCGTTGTCCACTGGCAACTGGAACGAGGACACCAGCTGGAGGGGGGAGCGGAACAACGAGGTGGAAGGGGGTTCGCGAGGAAGGGGCATAGCAATACCTGTGATCAACAACCTGGACAGCCAGTGGACAGCGCCGGTTCGGGAAATCCCCATCCAGAGGGAATGGTAGGGACAAAGTCTGTGGGTGATATCTGCATTATAATCCCACCATTCCAAGTGGAGTGGTATATGGCAGTTAGAACTGTACAGTATTTCTGGTATACTGATATACCATGTATATATACTTCAATCTGATTCATTTTTTCATGTTCATTATTATTTATATCATTTAATCTAAAATCTACCCAGAAATTCATTCACTAATCATGTTTCCCCTCCATATTGACTGACAAAACAGCAGAAACATTGAAGTGATTTTTTCTCTCATGTTGTTATCTCCCCTGTATCCATGACAACAAAATGGCGGCAAGTGACCATATTTACTCTAGTATGTAGAAGCTAGGATCTGCATGTACAATCAGTGTTAATTATTGTCAATCACTTTAGTTCCCGATATATCGCAATAAGTATCATAATACATTGCAATACAAATTATTTGCCAATAATGGCAACAGCTGTTCCATCAGACTGAATAATTTTAGAAAATGGTATTTAAACTTTTTGGAATTAATTTCAGATGGTAACTTAGGATCAATTGATTTTGTTGGTTCGATAATTTTGGGTGAGTGATGTTTTGTGTTGTGTACATTTCAGGGAGAGCCCACCTCTCACGCCCCCTGGTGACTTTTTAGATGAGGCAGGGGAGGTAATTCTTCCATGCGAGTTCTGTGCGGAGCCTTTTCCTTATGAACTTCTTATTCAACACCAGGTAGTAATTTATTGAATCACTTTTTTAAGTTCAGTTTAGTATACATTATCTTGACATGGGTAAATATATCGGGGTGTTGGTGTATGTTGGTGTGAACAAACTGGAAAATTGCAACATGGTTTTCAACTGAAAAATAGATTTGCATTAATGTCTCCAAGATCTGGAATAAGGATTCTGCTGAGAATATTAACTGACATTGACTGAGTTTGAGTTCACAAAGTTTTACTGCATTAGAATTGAACATGCAGACCAGTGTTACGCAATTTGTTTATCATGATTATTAAAAAGACCACTCATGTTGCTCTTTCAAAATGTAGTGAATATGCTAGCGACAAATGTGGTAAGGATATTTTCATCCAGGAAATTATGTCTACTAGCCAAATAGTGATAGCATATAGCAATATCCTCCAAAATGTTTGAAATTCTACTAGCCTATAGGATACCTGTAACATTAACAACACTAGTCCGGTCTAGCGAGATAATACTATTAACCCTAGTGGTAGAGAGTCCGCCCGGAGAGCGAAGGTCTGTTAAAAGATGGTACTTGTTGTTACCCTGCCTGGCACTTGGCATCAAGGAGCTAAATCAAGGAGTCGGCTCGGAGTCTGTGTCTGTGTGTCTTTGTTGGGTATTCATGTTAAACTGCGGCTAGTACAAGCAGCTACACACACATGTGAATACACGTCGTTATATAAGTGCAATAATCTTGGACACTCTGTTAAACCCCATTTCATCTCATCTCTTTGTTCTTCATGTTCTTGGTAACCTTGTCAATAAACACGCGCGTGATCGCGAGAATTTCATGTTGACATAGAATCGTCAAACAAAAACAAATATGACTTTTAAGGAGTCAAAGTATGTCATTTATGATCTACGTATCCATTCTCTGTCAACTAAAGTTCGTTTCAAGGCGTCAATAGCGGTATTCTGACCGTGGTTGCTGTTAATAACGGTGAGTTGTGCGATCTTCCGATCGCTTCACACACGATTTCGCCGAAATTAATAAAAACAATATTAAAAGGAATTTTTAATTAAATTAATGAAATAAGTTACAAACATAAATCCAGATATACAAAGAACACTTTTTATAGCCAGACAGTGTAATTACATGATTAATTTGCGTACTTCAGTATGGATTTGTTGACATGGTATTTCCGGTGTTACGTGCTCACGGTAATGTCTTTCCATGGGGGAAAAAAACATCCAAACTCATAATTCGTGTATAATGCGCAACCCCTTCTACACAGCTGTGTTTTTTGGAAAAAAAAGTGTGCACTATACTCAAGAAAATACGGTAATAATTACAAACAAAACACTGCTGACCCATGTAGAGAACATGCCAAGTACAGCAACAGCAGTCCTGGTGAATAAATAAACAAACAAACAACATAGGTGGAACCTGTGTAATATTTGTCAGTGACACAAGCTATGTCATTTGAATATGCAATATTTAGAATTTCCTGCTTTTGATTTTTGGAAGTTAGATCACATGTCAAGCAGTTGAAGTTAAGATCTGTGAAGATCCGGGGAAGAATAAGTCTTCAGCAATCGTATCCTGATTGTGTAGATCAATATTGTTCTGTATTCTGTAAAGGTTTATAACAAATGTTGAATTTTTAGTCTGTGTGTGACCTCAACCCCACCATGACGCCCCGGGTTCAAACCCCAGCAACCCCATCACAAGGAAAACCTCATTTGCGGAACAAAAACCTCCTGTCGCTAACTGCCCAAGAAATGTTGATGGGTGAGTCAAGGTCACATCGGCACCAAGGTCTTCCAACATTCGGTGAGGACTCGGGAGATGAGATCATCGACCATTTGCAAGGATCAAGGAATGGTGGAAGGCCTCGCAACAGTGGTGCTCGGAACAACACCCCAAGTTCCAGGTCTGTTGCTAGCAAATATGGTGCAGCAGTCAATCGTTTTGATGAACATTTGACGAAAGGGTCAAGGCCATCCCAGAGGTCACGTGATGATGTTAGTGGTCGGACATCTAACTCAGACAGGGCTGGTGGGAGAACAGGAAACTCCAGACGAGGCAGCGAGACCCGGACTCGGAGTACACTGGACGAGTTGCTGAAGGAGCCCGATGCCGACAACGACCTTCTAGTCCCTGTAGGAAGCTCAAAGAAGAAGGCAGCCAAAAATGAGGACAACTTGGTTAAACGTGGATCTACATCAACAGGTAATGTGTGTGTTGATCACAGGTGTCATCAAACAGAGTACCGGCTCTATAATATAGGTCGAAAGAGTGCAGATTCTGTGATAAATAGTACATGGTGTTTGATAAATAGTACATGCTGTATGATAAATAGTACATGGTGTTTGATAAATAGTACATGCTGTATGATAAATAGTACATGGTGTTTGATAAATAGTACATGCTGTATGATAAATAGTACATGCTGTATGATAAATAGTACATGCTCCATGATAAATAGTACATGGTCTATGATAAATAGTACATGCTCTATAATAAATAGTACATGCTCTATGAGACCCGTGAAGATTCCGGGGTAGAATAGGTCTTCGGCAACCCATACTTACCCTAAAAGGCGACTATGCTTGTCGCAAAACTAACGGGATCGGGTGGTCAGGCTCGCTGACTTGGTTGATACATGTCATCGATCCCAATTGCATGGATCCATGCTCATGATGTCAATCACTGGATTGTCTGGTCCAGACACGATTACTTTACCGACCACTGTCATATAGCTGGAATATTGCTGAGTGCGGCGTTTAACAACAAACAAACAACATGGTCTCTATGATTAATAGTACATGGTCTATGATAAATAGTACATGCTGTATGGTAAATAGTACATGGTCTATGATAAATAGTACATGGTCTAAGATAAATAGTACATGCTCTATGATTAATAGTACATGGTCTATGATAAATAGTACATGCTGTATGGTAAATAGTACATGGTCTATGATAAATAGTACATGGTCTAAGATAAATAGTACATGCTCTATGATAAATAGTACATGCTTTATGATAAATAGTACATGCTCTATGATAAATAGTACATGCACTATGTCAGATAGTCCATGCTCTATGATAAATAGCACATGCTAGCAGCTCACTCACTCACTCACTCACTCACTCACTCACTCACTCACTCACTCACTCACTCGTGTTTTGTAGGTGCCAAGAAGAAGCTGGCTACCAGCACCAGTGCCTCTGCCCGCGACGTGATGCGGGAACTCAACCGTCCAACCAATCCCCCTTCAAACAGTCACAAGCCCAGTAGGAGAAGGTAGGACTGACATCAGCAGTTTCATGTCATTACAACGGAATTCTACATGTTTTCAATATGAGGGTCGTAAGTCCCTTTATGCATGCTGGAGAGGCGATCGGGGGGTCGCAGATCCCTTTCTGCAAATTGTCGACATTTTGGTGTTCCTCCAGTGTTGTTTGAATGACAGGTTAGCTGCCACCTACATTCAGGGATACTCCACGTCTATTTCCACATTTCAACGACTCAAAGCAAACGCTGTCACGATCTTTTGTGGCTAAAATCTTGGCAGCATATGCAGTGATAGGCACTGCCAATAGAGGGCTTCAAAACCCACATTCTTCTCATGTTGTTTGTCCTTTTCTGGTGACTGACACAAAGACAAAATACAATACTACTAAGTGTGCACTAGTTGGTGGACAGGCGGCTCCTTGAAACAAGAGTTGTCGTACTTACAATAGCGACCGCCCCCGTGATCTGGTGGTAGAGTGTCCGCCCAGAGTGAGGAAGGTCTGGGGTTGGATCCCCGACCGCGTCATACCAAAAGACGTTAAAAGATGGCACTTGTTGTTACCCTGTCTGGCTCTCGGCATAAAGGGGCTAAAACAAGGACTGGTCGGCTCAGAGTCAGTATACTTGTGTCTAAGTGGGATATTCATGTTAAACTGAGGCATGGTATCTCAGTGAGCTAGCACTATAAATCGGCATCGGTCCGGACTAGTACAATCAGACACATACACACACAAAAGAATGAACGTTGCTATAAAAGTGTAATAATCTTGGACACGACGTTAAACCCAATTTCACCTCACCTCACCTCACCTCACCTCACCTCACCTCACCTCACCTCACCTCACTTACAATAGCACTTGGTTGTTTCCTGGAGAAGCTTCTAACACTGCACTTACATAGCACGACATGGTCTTTCCTTGTTCATGGCTTTGTACAGTTATCAGAGGGGACATCATGTTACTTATTTCAGCATCCTCGGTTACTTGTGAATCACTGCTGATTTTGTAAGGTATGTCATGATGTTCATTGGCATGGATGGCCCTGTTGTCTAAAATTCTGCATTTCACTGTGCAGAGTTGCATCCCTTAGACGCACCAGGAACCTACGATCATTAGTTTTGTCAACACCAAACCTGTGTTCGTGAGTTTCACCAAAGTGGTAAACATCTAAAACCAGCATCACTTTGAGTTTCCCTCCCACATTAAACTGACTGTGATGCAACTGAAGTCTGTTTAAAACAGCATTAAACACAACTCACTTACTTACTTTCAATTGCTGGTTTGGACCTGTGAAGATCCGGGGTAGAATAGGTATTCAGCAACCCATGCTTGACGCAAAAGGCGACTATGCTTGTCGTACAAGTTGACTAACGGAATCGGGTGGACAGGCTCGTTGACTTGGTTGATGCATGTCAGCGATTCCAATGGCGTGGAACGATGCTCATGATGTCATTCACTGGATTGTCTGGTCCAGACTCGATTATTAACAGACCGCTGTCAAATAGCTGGAATATTGCTGAGTGCGGCGTTCAGCAACAAACAAACAATTGCTGGTTTGCTTTGTACAAACTCAAGTGCTTCCAGTCTGAGAAAGCAGCACTATTGCTGACAGTGGTTTAACCCACCTATTCGACTCCATGGGGATTCTGGGTTACAATTGGTCCCCCTAAACCTTTGCTGATTGTAAGAGTCATCAATGTGTAGCGGCCATAAAATTTCCGAGTCTCGTGATGGGATTCAAACCATGGACCTTCTGATCCAAGGTCGGACGCCTTGTCCACATGACCAAAGAGGTTAACCCCGTCAGCAAGCTGACAAGGTAAAGAGGGCATCTTTGGATGACTCCACGCCCTGCTACATACTCCCCCGTCAACAGAAGGCACGTCCCGGGCCGCATAGTAGGGTACTGAGGCTTATTTTGCTCAAATTTAATATGAAAGTGCTCAGCCCCACGTTGGGCGCCAATGTAGCGGCCATAAAATTTCCGAGTCCCGTGATGGGATTCGAACCACGGACCTTCTTATCCGAGGTTGGACACCTTGTCGACATGACCAAAGAGGTTAACCCCGTCAGCAAGCTGACAAGGTAAGGATGTCATCTGTGGGATGACTCCACGCCCCCTGCTACAAATGGATCAGGTGGTTAGACTCGGTGTCTCGTTTCTTACATGTCATCGTACCCCCACGGCATGGATCGTTGCTATCGTATCGAATGCTGGATTGTCTGGTCCAGACTCAATTATTTACAGACCACCATCATGTTGCTGGAATTCTGCTGAGTGCGGCGTTAAACAACAAACAAATGAGATCGGATAAGGCTTAAGATCGTGTGTAACAAAGGGCTGTGGAATTAATTATCAATGTTCTTCTATTCATTATTCCATGATGTTTATAATTCCTTCGACTACCCTACCTCCACACTCCGGCGCAGTCGGTGACTTATAACACTACTGCCACAGGCTAATTTGCATATCACGTGATCAGACTTTTCTCTTGTTTGTAAACACACACGCTTTTTCAGAAATCAGAATAGAACGGACTAATGCAAGTATTTGACGGGGCTTTACATATGTTTTGCATAATTATATAGATATACTACTACAACTGCGACAGTGAGTTGCATGACAATACATATTTACACATAAGAGTTACCGTATCGCTAGCTCTCTGTAGGGATTCGATGACAGTACAAGGAGCCATACCACCAATGTAAGCATAGGATAACTACGCAAATAGAAATAGTTTTTCACTCCCTCATTTAGGATATTTTCTCAATGAACCATTCTGTGTTTATCTATATGTGTAGACTTGTAAAAAATGAAACAGATGGAACACATATCTGATATCTTGAATGGACTGTGTAAGTTGTGACGAATCATCACATGGCGCTGGCTTGTGGCAGATGTACTATGTATTGGAGAAAACACGCTCATGAGGTTTTGGTAGACAGAGCATACCCTGGGGAGAGGGAAAAACCAAGAGGGCGAACCGCGTTTTTTTGCTCTGTCTACCAAAACGAAGGAAAAGTGTTTTTCCATGCTTATAAACCGAAAAAAGAAACTTAAAACATTTATCAACATTTTTATGTTTCGAACATACTTTCCATGAACCTTAGGAAACGCGCGTAAAATATCAGTTGCTGGCGTACGGATCTTGAAAAGGACATTCTAAAAACCAGTGAGGCTTATCAACACCTCTGTAGCCTCGTGGTACACTCACTGGGCTACAGATATGAAGGTTGCGAGTTCGATCCTCGGGAATATAAAGAAAACATTTGTCATTTGATTTTACATTTCATTACATGTTACAATCTGAACGGAAGTTATATTAATAAAATACCCAGGACATTATATAAAATCCCTGGGATATTATATAAAATCCCAGGGACATTACAATGTCCCTGTTTATGAGATTAAAACCGACTGGAAAGTAAAACCTCACAATAGGTCTTAATGCCTATAGAAAGAAGTCTCTTACTTAATAGCTATCCCAATGAATAGGTTTATATCTTGAATGGACTGTGTAAGATGTGATGAATCATCACATGGTGCTGGCTTGTGGCAGGTGTACTATGCTGGTCGCATGGAACTCTGGGTAGAAGAGTGCCCTACCTCAGCGAAGGATAGGGTTTTACTTTTAGATATGTTGACAGTGAAGAGGACGTCTGTTGAAAAATTATGAAATTTAAAGGTGTGATTCTCAACCTGAATAGGAATTTAAGGCTATGATGGAATAGGGAAAGAATTCCTAGAATGACACATAATGATAACTGTTGTTTGATTTCAGAACAAATGGAAGCCTCAATGATGATAGCACCCCACCATTTCAAATCCAGGCTGTAGGTCAACCTCGTCCCAGACATCGCACGACCCAGGTGTTTAATCCTGAGGTCAGGGGTCCGAATAGTGAAACCAGATCTCGGAGAAAGGTGAGAGTAAATCTAGGGTTAACATTATTACAAGTTGTTAACTATAAGTGGACAGTATTATTGTGTAGCAGGCCAATAAGTCCTAGGTTCACCATGACTCAAGACATCTACATGTTTGATCCAGTTTGAAAATACATATTCTATTTCCTTTTTATCCCCCGCCGCGCGAAAGCGCGAAGCGGGGGATATAGTATTCACGACCGTCCGTACGTCCGTCCGTACGTCCCACCTGTTTGTTGCCGCGATATCTCAAGAACTAAACACTGGATTGTCTTCATATTTGGAACTATGGTGTATATACAGACTCCGCAGACACCAGTCGGTTTTGGTGACCTTGATCCCATTTTCAAGGTCACAGCAGACAAATCTGCTTTTAGAGTTGGAAAACGGTGTTGCCGCGATATCTCAAGAACTAAACACTGGATTGTCTTCATATTTGGAACTATGGTGTATATACAGACTCCGCAGACACCAGTCGGTTTTGGTGACCTTGATCCCATTTTCAAGGTCACAGCAGACAAATCTGCTTTTAGAGTTGGAAAACGGTGTTGCCGCGATATCTCAAGAACTAAACACTGGATTGTCTTCATATTTGGAACTATGGTGTATATACAGACTCCGCAGACACCAGTCGGTTTTGGTGACCTTGATCCCATTTTCAAGGTCACAGCAGGCAAATCTGCTTTTGGAGTTAGAAAACGGTGTTGCCGCGATATCTCAAGAACTAATCGCTGGATTATCTTCATATTTGGAACTATGGTGTATATACAGACTCCCCAGACACCAGTCGGTTTTGGTGACCTTGATCCCATTTTAAAGGTCACAGCAGGCAAATCTGCTTTTGGAGTTAGAAAACGGTGTTGCCGCGATATCTCAAGAACTAATCGCTGGATTGTCTTCATATTTGGAACTATGGTGTATATACAGACACCGCATACACCTGTCAGATTTGGTGACCTTGATCCCATTTTCAAGGTCACAGCAGGCAAATCTGTTTTTGGAGTTGGAAAACGGTGTTGCCACAATATCTCAAGAACTAATCGCTGGATTGTCTTCATATTTGGTACTATGGTGTATATGGCGGGGGATATTTCGTCACTCTGTGACAAATACTTGTTATATCACTGTTGTTTTGTTTGTTTGTTGTTTAACAATATTCCAGATATATGACTGGATTGTCTTGGTGCTTGCTACTTATTCTTCTCAAGGGGCGGTCGGGTAGCCTAGTGGTTAAAGCGTTCGCTTGTTAGACGAAGACCTGGGTTCGATTCCCGACATGGGTACAATGTGTGAAGCCCATTTCTGGTGTCCCTCGCCGTGATATTGCTGGAATATTGCTAAAAGCGGTGTAAAACCAAACTCACTCATTCAATCTTCTTCTCAAGGTTATCTACAAGATTTTCCAAATAAGAGGAATATTAAATTTATTGTAAAGTTATCAAATTTATACTGATGTACTGATGACTGTGTTACAGCCTCCCACTCGGAGACCATACGAAGAGGATGATGATAATATATGAAGCCCATCCAAGATGCCAATCCAGCGATGACCTGTCAGCTTCTTAGTAGCAAATATTTTGCATTTTCCTGCGTTTAGTCTTGCAGTCGTGTCCAGGAGAAGTTGAAGGTCACATTGCCTCCCATTGTATGTCCTTGTCAGTACTTCACGGGTTGGTATACACTACGTTCCCTAACAAACCCTTTTGTCTTTAGTTGGTTTACAGATTTGACTCAATGCATGTCATTGTACCCCAATTGCATAGATCTATATTCATGATGTCAATCACTGGATTGTCTTGTCCAGACTTAATCATTTACTTACCGCCGTCATATAGCTGGAATATTGCTTGGTGTGGCCTGACCACCTGATCCCGTTAGTCGCCTCTTACGACAAGCATAGTCGCCTTTTACGGCAAGCATGTCGGCCCAATGTATTCATGGGAGTATGAGGTGAATGGGGTTTAATGTTGTGTTGGAGATTATTGCACTTTTGTCAGTGAGTGAGAATGGTTTTGACGACGCTTTTTGCAATAATCCAGCAATATCACGGCTGGGGACACCAGAAATGGGCTTCACACATTGTACCCATGTCCGGAACCGAACCCGGGTCTTCGGTGTGACAAGTGAACCCTTTAACCACTAAGCTACCCGACTGCCCCATTGCAAACAGTCTACTGACTCTGAGCCAACCAGTCCTTGTTTTAACCCTTTTATACTCAGTGCCAGACAGGGTGACAGCATCCTTTCCTAAGACCCAGACGGGGATCGAATACTGATCTCCTTTCCGGGCAGACACTCTATCCACTAGACCACGGAGGCAGTCCACGGGTGTTGGGAACGTAGTGTATACAAACTTGTGCAGAATGACAATGTTAGGTTACTGCTGGTCAGACAATGGCTGCTTCATCATTGATTAATTAACAGTGTGAGCTATATCAGCACAAAATCTGTCCCCTATGGGGATTCTTGGGTAGAATATGCCCCAACTATCCCATGCTTGTATAATAGGAGCTAAAAAGAATCAGGGTGCTGTTCTTAGCGCTAAGGTGGTCGTAACTCCTGTACCTTAACATAGAAATTTTGCAGTCGTAGCGCTACGGTTGTTGTGTACAACGGCACCCAGGAGGTCAGGTTCAGTGACTTGGTTGAGCGTATGTCATTATGGCCTGATGATGTGATCATTCCTGTGCCAGGGATTTATCTAGACCTGATCAGAGGCCAATATTCACATTGGCATTAAGAATATCCCACTTCATGTTAATATCTAATGTGATGGCTTTATAGAGGTAACTTGTATATCACTGGAAACAGGACCAGTAAAGAGAAAGAGGCTTTAGCGCTTATATTTACATAATTGCAAGGTTAAAATACAGAATTTAGGAAAATAAGTTTTAAGAAATCCCAAATTGAACAAAATGATTTTTTTTCCTACTTTGCCTGTGATTGGCGCTTGGTTTAGAATCCTTGAAAAAATTATGGATGCTTAGATTTCTAGTCAAAGCAGTAATGTTGCAGACATGAATTGTTGCTCATAATATCAATCAGTGGTTTGTCTGGTCCAAACTAGATTACCTACAGGCCATCATCATATGGTAGAACATTGCTGACTGGCATTAAATAACATTACACACCTTAACGAATGTCTGGTAGTACCTATCTTGACGGGTGCAGACATATGATATCAGTGACAACTATGTGAGAAAGGATGTTCCAAAGTCATGACCCAACACTGACTGTAAGTGGAATTCAGTGTACTCGGTCAAATCTCAAAGTAGTGACTGGCTAACTAGAAACCACAAGTAGATACTATGTGTTTAGTCCATGATTTGCCAAATAACGAGATTTCAACTGTTCTCGTATTCTGTCAAAATGTCACTTATGACAACAACTGTCTACAAAAATCTTCTTGTCTGTAAGTCAAACTTACAGGTCAGGCAAGATCATCTTCCCGAGGCAAGAGAGTTAACTGACTTTAAAAGTCCAGTTTCCACCCTTGCCGAACTAGGCTGGAATTCCTGGGCTCAATCGTAGTGCCACCAGTGGCTGTTACGAGTTCTATGCCTCTCCTATGGACCAATCAGATTTCACCTCTCGTATCACTTGCATTTGCTTCAAACAAAACGGTGGCGCCCCGTCAAGATGATCTGATCGATAATCAAGATCTATATTGTGATAAAACGAGTCTCACATCACGGAGTGCATCAAATCATGTGAGCACCTTGATTAAATACATGAAAAGATTTAGAAAATAACTGTTGACAACGAGTTGGCGGTGCACATGCTTTGCAAATCCTCCAATCGACCGAAATCTGCATGACAGTTATGAACCGGATTTTGATTTCGGAGCGCGATTGTGATTGGACTATGCATAGCCTCGTTAGTCCAGCCAAAATGTAACTCCATAATACCAGCCTAGTTCAGCAAGGGAGGAAACTGGACTTTTAAAGTCAGTTAACTCTATTGCCTTGGGAAGATGGGCAAGGTGAGCTTGGCAGAGAGCATTTACCGATATAGGTCTCTGGGCTTGATAAATCTACACTCCGACTCAGCTGCACAGCCTAGAGATGAAGATCATTAGACACTGTGACCATCTCATGTTGGGGATAGAGGTTTGTTTGTTGTTTAACGCTGCACTCAGCAATGTTCCAGCTATATGACTGTGGGGATAATGATTTGTCTGCCAGTGCAATGATTGGTGTCCTGGTGTCCCCCGTGTGATTTTGCTGGAATGTTGCTAAAAGCGGTGTAAAACAATACTTACTCACTCACCCACTCACTGAATCGATTACACCTACATGGACATCATAAAGTAACAGTATTCCTGAGATAATGATGTGATTCTTTTACCAAACTTAACATAATTTTGGTCCCTCCTTATATTATACAACTCATAAGAAGCTCAAGAACACCTGATTTTGTCATATGACTATAGTTAATCTGTCATGGCGGGTGGGTATTGTGACAGCCAATTGTGGGTGTTCTTTTACTTGTTTTGAGTCGTATACATGAAAGTCCCCCTCTTGGGATAAATTCTGCCTGAAATAATAAGATGTTACCACATTATGTGACACTCATTTCAAAAATGTAAAAGAAAACACTACATACACGAGTGCTGTATTTATATTTAATATATTAGCAGATGCTTTTTCTTTAGTGCTACAAACAAATTATTTAATTTCTTAATTTGTAGGGGGCACAGGTGGCCCAGTCGTCTAAGGCGCCGCGATTCGCTGTGCAGAGTTGCGTCCCTTGGGCACTCCAGAAACCTATCATTGTAGGTTTGAATCCTGGTTCGCCCCGATTATGCGTCTAGGTTTGTCAGCACCATACCCGTACTTGTGGGTTTCACTGAAGTGGTAAACGTCTAAGACCGGCATCACTTAGGGCTTTCCTCCCATATTAAGCTGACACACCGCGATATAACTGAAATAACTGTTAAAAGCGGCGTTAAACCCAACTCACTCACTCTTAATTGTAAATGTTTTCCTACAAATGTTATAAGGTTAACCATCTTTGATAATTTTTCCTAATGAATTTGTTAAGATGACATCCAGTAACTGGAATAAGTTTGATCAAAACAAGGCTGTGAACATTTCTCAATGGAGCGAAAACCCAAATGCCAAACATTGTATTGTGTGTGTTATGATGATCACTGTGTTATTTAATCTGAAACAACTGCTGGTATATCAGGCTTCTGGTCCCTGCTCCACAAAGTGCTCTTCATGCTAAGATGATCATAACTCCCATACTTCTAAAGAGACCCAAGACAGTCGTAGCGCTAAGATCACTTTATGGAACGGGCACTGACATTCTCAGTATTTGCGGCGTTATTTATTGTAAACCTTAAAGTGTTATCATGGATTTTATTCACTGATATTGAACAAGAAAGTTGCAAAGTTTGCTTGATCTAACAGAGCCCTTGGCCCTGTTCCAATAAGCGATCTTAGCGCTAAGATGATCGTAATCTTCGGTTAACCTAAAATCAAAACACAAATAAAAAAACAGGGCCCCATTTCAGGAAGCTATGTTTGTGGTAGGCCAGTCATTACTCCCATACCTTAACATAGCCTAGCGACAGCCATAGCTCTATGATTGCATGGCTGTGGGTCCTTGTATAACCTGACTATATAAGCCATGACTATCATAAGTCTGTGTTAAGTATGGGAAAAACGATCAGCTTAGAGCTAAGATAGCTTTGTGGAAGTCCTGGCTTTTGAATTTCTGTTAATTTTTAGGTTAATCGATACAAATGATCATGAAACTTGTTGCATATTTTCTACCCAGTATACTGGAACACAGAAAAAATATTGCAATACTGATCTTTTAAGAAGAGTATTGCAGTATGCTGGTAATATAGTAATGTCCTATGTATTTGTACTGTTTACTTGTGAAACGATCATGTGGCCAGGCTGACAGGGAATACTCATGTGATTGGTTAATTATGATTGTCCCTAATCCAATAAGAATGAGTATTTCATGACAGGCTTTAAGGTAAAGCTACCTGAGAAAAAATCAGTTTGGTTTTGTATTATTTGACAGTCATTTTAATCTGGGGAATTTTAGTCCGATTTGATACCTCTTTGCATGAAGATCTGACACCTCCATAGGCTATACAGAAATGAGATGTTCTTGTCTGAATCCTTGTTGTTGATTGGAGAATTTAGAAGCCTCAGCTCTGATTGGTTGATTGGAAAGTTCACCTGACCCGACCTTGACCTCCTACGGAGGTGTGGTCATGTGGTCATGCAGAGACGTATTATACTGGAGTAAAAATCTGATTTTAATGAAATTGAAATGCAAAACTTATAAATGATAACTTTTTGAAAAGATACAGAATTAAAAAATGAAATTGAACTAAACGTATTGTTTACCATATCATCAATTACAATTGATTGTAAATTTATGATGCACCCATTCATGAGTGCAATGTAACACCCTAATGACACACATGCTGCCCTGTCTGTCACAGTGAGTGATGGGACTCTGAAATAGATGAGGTTTGTGATGTATTTCAGGTTCAATGTATCTATGCAAGGTTTATACAAGTGTTGTATTATTGGAAAGATTTCCGACCGTAACCCCTACTTCTAATCAATCTCATTAAAATCAGATCTTAGTTCTCGCTACCGCTAAACAAAGATCGGAGGATATCCCATTGCGCGAACTTAGACCGACCAATGGAATGACCAATCAGAAGGCAGCTTTCTCGTGCTTTACGGCACTAATTTCAAATTGGCGACAATGCTTCGAAACACATATTTTGACAAATTCTCAATTAAAAATTTGAAAGCTGAACAAAAGAACATTCTGGAATGGCTAATAGATGGTTCAGATTGTAGGGATTCAGTCGTTAAACCCGTAACTATCGTTTGGAATACCCTGTGTTAAAGTTCTCGTGGTTGCATGATTAGAAATCACATTCCGACTGTCACTTTCATGATAAGGTAAACAACGCTCTGATTGGTTGGATAAAACATTCCGACTGTCACTTTCATGATAAGGTAAACAACGCTCTGATTGGTTGGATAAAAGGTCGTTCTGACGTGACCCCTAATGGGATGTCCTCAGATCTTTGTTTAGCGGTAGCGAGAACTAAGGTCTGATTTCAATGAGATTGACTTCTAATTTTCCTTGGGTTAGGCAAAGACGTATATACGTCGTTGGGTTAGGGCAACCTGATCCTGACCCTACCTAATGATCCTGAATCTCCACCTGCTTGGAGGCTGATATTCTGCCCCAAGTCGGAAACAACTGTCAGTAAAAAGTTTTCAAACTTTAATAGTGTTTTTGCCATGGTATGTTATGGTAGTAACTACATTGTGGCTTTCTGAAGGTGACCAGCACTTCACATCAGGAGCAACAAACAAGAGACTTAATGTTTAGTTTTATATTTTTGCATTGAATACAGCATTAAAATACCCCTGAATTTTTTAAAATAAGGACTTTTTAAGAAAGTCTCAATTTTGAAAAAAAGTGTTTTTTCCCCATTTTGACTGCCACGGCACTTAGTGTGGAATCCCAGATAAGTCCCTGGGGAGTTTTTAATACTTCCAGCCAGGGTTTATGATTCTTAATAATTTGGAGGCGGGGGGTACGGGCGGATGTTTTACTGTTTTATGAAGCTCATGCCCTGTAATCAGGAACCATAATCAGGTGTTGTTGCTGTTGTTTCTGTGTTGTTCTGGTAGTACCAGTAGCACTCAATGTCTCAACGAACAATGTCAAGAGATTTATTTGATTTGATTTAACGAATAATGCCTGGAGATTTTCTCTTCAAACTGTTGCCTTTTTTCATGAGATCACAGTTTTATACTACCGTATTCGACGTAATAAGCGCCCAGGGCGCTCTCAAAATTAGAAATAGGGGGCTCTTATTAGAATATTATTTTGAGTTGAAAAATCGTAAATTTCGTTGTTTATGCTGACAGCCTGAAATGTTTATATACGACAGAAATATTTTTCCAGGATTTAATTGCCCATAATTAAGGGTGCATATAACATACGAGTACGTATTATACACAAATAAATAAGTCTTGTGTACATAAACCACTTCGAAGGGGTGCTAATTGAGATTGTTCACTAGCCAATATATTGGCAAATATCGCCGTGGGCGCTTATTAGAGCAGGGCGCTTATTACGTCGAATACGGTATTCTTTTCATACCATTTCTTCAACAGTGTCATATTCAGGACATATATTCTGAAATAAATTTTGTTTCAGTAAGCACGTGTACATTTGTCGGAGTTTGTACAATGTTGTTTCTTCCCATGGTTTGTTGTGTAACCTGACATAATTGACACCTTACAGCAAGGAGAAATATGCTGATCGTTTGGTGTGTGTGTTGCTCTGTCTGTGTGTAACCATGGTGCAGTTTGTCATAGAATCATGAGATTATTATCAATAAACAATAGGGAATGAACGTTTTATTTTCTTGTGGCCTGGGAGTTTTGTTTTGAAATATAAAAAGAAAATCATATTTTACATCTTTGTCATATTTTTCTTGCAGACCAGTAGCAGCATCATTTTACTTTTTGCATCCATACCACTTTAGAAATGTCTGAAAGTGAAATCTTTTCACTTCAGCGAAACATAGTTTGTCATTGCCTGGATAATTTCTTGTTCAAAGAAAGATCCTTATCACAGGTCCTTTAAGTCATGTTAATATATAAGGAAGAAAATGTATGGATGTCAACTTCTTTATTATCAACCTCATAATAAAGAAGTTTACATCCATATATTCTCTTCCTTATGTGTATCATTTCTAAATGTCATTCAAGACTTCATGTTAAAATAGTTGTCCCATATAAGGCTTCATAGAAAACAGCTGGACCTGTCATCTGAAAGCTGTGATTGATATGATTTAACAGGGTGATGGAAGAGTTATAGATGTATTGAATATATTTATAGGGCATTATAAGTGCTCGAAATAGCAATACTATGGAAACTGTCATATATTTTGTCGTGGATGCAGCTACTGAATATAAAGAGAGGCTGTTTGCAATAGAGGGCTGATTACTTTTATTATACACAGGTGGCCCAGTCATCTAAAGGAAATGCAATTTGCTGTGCAGAGTTACATCCCTTGGGCATGTAAGAAACCTGTGATCGTGGGTTTGAATCTCACTGTTGTCTGGGCACACTGTCTGATGGATCAACTGGCTTCTGAACCCAAGACCCCTCAAAAGGGAGGGTACAGTCACAGCTGAGAGCTGGTTCTGTTGTAAGTTTGCCCTCTGATAGATCAACTGACTGAGACCCCTCAAAAGTGAGGGTACACTCTACATCTACCTTGTCACAGCTGAGAGCTGGTTGTTCTGTTGTAAGTTCGCCCACTGATGGATCAACTGACTGAGACCCCTCAAAAGTGAGGGTACACTCTACATCTACCTTGTCACAGTTGAGCTCTGGTTGTTCTGTAGTAAGTTTGCCCTCTGATGGATCAACTGACTGAGACCCCTCAAAAGTGAGGGTACACTCTACATCTACCTTGTCACAGCTGAGAGCTGGTTGTTCTGTTGTAAGTTCGCCCACTGATGTATCAACTGTCATTCTATGTCACCTGCCTTATTTCTAAAAAATAATATGTTACATATCCTGCATCATATATCAGTGTTGCTGTCATCCCCATGACAGTACTACTCAAAAGAGGTTAAGGAATTTATTGGATTATCCTTAACTTCTTTTGAGTAGTATATATTTTGATGACGTGGTGTAGTGTTTCAGTCAATTGTCTCAATGGAAAAATTATACATATAAGTTGACCGCAATTTGAGGAAAATGTTGATTTCCCCCGCCTCACCAATTTGAAAGAGAGAAAAAATGACCGAGAAAGATTTAATTATTTATGCATCCTTGTGCTTACAGAACCAAACATGGTTTATTCACCAAATATATATTATTCTGAAATATTTTGTTTGTTAAGGCACCCTTGGATATCTGTTGTAAATATTTTGTTTTAATGGCTTGTTTTGTTGTATTTTGTCGAAATGATTTCGGAACAGAATGCAAAGATTATGCAAATTGTGAGCTTGACATTGCCAATATACTTTGTGTGCTGATTCAAGTAATTATTTTCCAAGTGATTATGACAGGTGTATAGTTTATATTTATACTGTCATTCTTTAATTAAGGCATCATTTGTAAAAAAAATTAAGTTGTTATAGATTAAAGGACAACTGAATTAGTAAATGTTTGTTGTTTGTTATGCCACTTTGTTTTCTCATTTTTTAACAAACTTTCAGGTAATTTGGTTTGGTTGAAATAAAACTAAGCATATATTGGTGAATTATTTCTTCATATAAACTTATCTCCATGAAAATTCGGGTTAGAATTGGTCTTCGGAAACCAATGTATGTTGTATAGGGCAACTAACGGGATCGGGTGGTCAGGCTCGCTGACTTGGTAGATGCATGCCATCATATCCCAATTACGTAGATTGATACTCATGACGTCAATCACTGGACTGTCTGGTCCAGACTCAATTATTTACAGACCGCCGTCATATAGCTGGAATATTGCTGATTGCGGTGTTTAACAACAAATAAACATAAAACATACACTTCTTTACGTTACCATGGTTATCTACAAACAACAGACAACAAAGTGGATAACAAGGTATTTTTATTTTGCATGATATAAATTATGATATATCAACAACGACCTGATGTACGATATAATTGTGCATACCTCCGAAATCTATATGCCATATGAAACACACAGTAACAAAGTCTATATTAAACATGTCTATTAATCTCATACATATCTGAGCATATTCTACCACAGGTACCAGATGTAGGCTATGTGGTGGCGTCCTCACACACAAGGCAAATCTAGGGAGTGGATTACATAAACTGGATGGGATGGGGTGGATAGAGGGAGGACTGGGTAAACTGGATGGGTGGATGGTGTGAGGGTCACATTGTGGGGTGGAGATCAATGGGATGGGATGTGGATTGGTGGGGTGAAGGAGGACTCGGTAAACTGGATGATGTGAGGGTCACTTTGTGGGGTGAAGATCGATGGGATGGGATGTGGATGGGTGGATAGAGGGAGGACTGGGTTAACTGGATGGGTGGATGGTGTGAGGGTCACATTGTGGGGTGAAGATCGATGGGATGGAATGAGGATGGGATGAGGATGGGTGGGGTGAGGAAGGACTCGGTAAACTGGATGGTGTGAGGGTCACATTGGGGGGTGAAGATCAATGGGATGGGATGAGGATGGGATGGGATGAGGATGGGTGAGGAAGGACTCGGTAAACTGGATGGGTGGATGGTGTGAGGGTCACATTGTGGGGTGAAGATCAATGGGGTGGGATGAGGGAGGACTGGGGAAAGTGGATGGTGCGAGGGTCAATGAGATGAGTTGGGGGTGGTGTCAGAATGGATGTGTAGACGGTGTGTCATGTGATTAGCAACATGAGATCTCGTGGACTGAAATTCTTGGTCCTGATGGGGAAGAGTCAGATGGCATGAGAAGGCAAGACTATGAAGATAGGGCAAGTTGACTTGAGGTAAAGGGTTGTGATGGGGTGTGTGGTCCAATGGCACGCACGGTATGGGCTTCAGGTATTGGATGGGGCAGGGAGCAGCACTTCCAGGCTGGGTCTTTGGGATGTTACTGTTAATAACACCAGATATTTTAATAAAAAGTTTTTTGGTCTTATTCTAAACAAAACTATCCAAATATGTTGCCAAGTCTGTTAAATTGAGCTTGTCTTGTCAGTTTCGCAGTTTAAACTATCATCACGATCATAAGCACAATGTTATGAGTGAGTGAGTGAGTGAGTTGGATTTAACGCCGCTTTTAACATTATTCCAGTTATATCACGGCGTGTCAGCTTAATGTGGGAGGAAAGCCCGAAGTGATGCAGGTCTAAGACGTTTACCACTTCGGTGAAACCCACGAGCACGGGTATGGTGCTGACAAACCTAGAAACATAATTGGGGCGAACCGGGATTCGAACCCACAATCATAGGTTTCTGGCGTGCCCAAGGGACGCAACTCTGCACAGCGAATCGCGGCGCCTTAGACGACTGGGCCACCCGTGCCCCCCACAATGTTATGAAACATTGACGAATTAAATCTTTTCGTATGCAATGAAGTAATGTTGTAATGTTGTGATGGTATGAATTAATATGAGGTTAAATTGGGGTTATGGTATGTGAGGTTAATATGGGGCTGTGATGGTATGAAAGATGTCTGCAAGGAGTTGTGTGGAATGTAAGATGTGGAGATTGGGTTATGAGATAAAATGCAGACAAAAATTTAGAAAAAGTGAGGTGGGTATGTAGGATTGGATGACGAGGATGGGGCATAAGACTAGCGTGTTCAGATACTGAGATTAGTGGAATGGGTTGTACTGAACCATTCTCACATCAACAAGGCTGATTGCACAACACTGTGCCCTAAGCCAAGCTTTACTACTCAAAAGAAGTTAAGGACCACCCGATGCTTTCATATTATAGCAATCTCATTAAAATCAGATCTTAGTTCTTGCTATCGCTAAACAAAGATCTGAGGACATCCCATTAGGGGTCACGTCAGAACGACCTTTCATCCAACCAATCAGAGCATCGCTTACCAGAGCATGAAAGTGACAGTCGGAATGTGCTTTCTAATCATGCAACCATGATATATTTGACACGGGGTATTCCGATCGACAGTTACAGGTTTTATGATTATATCCATACAATCTGTGCCATCTATTAGCCATTCCAGAACGTTCTTATCAGTTTTAAATTTTTTAACTGAGAATACATCAAAATTTGTTTTGAAGCATAGTCGCCAGTTTGAAACTAGTGTTGTAAAGCTCGAGAAAGCTGCCTTCTGATTGGCCAATGTCGATTTCTTATCAGTCATTTCATTGGTCGGTCAAAATTCGCAAAAGGTCGTTCTGACGTGACCCGTAATGGGATGTCCTCAGATCTTTGTTAGCGGTAGCGAAAACTAAGATCTGATTTTAATGAGATTGATTATTATAGTTATTGTCATGCCAGGTTAACGATAGTGATATGAAAGAAACTGGTGGTCCTTCACGTCTTTTGAGTAGTATAGTTTATTTACAAGCCACTCTTGGTGAGTTGTTTCTGAGAGTTGGGTTGGGAATGGGAGAGATACAATGACAATGTGAGCACAGCCAAATATTACTTCCTCTATACTGATGCCATGTAAACAGCAATTTCACAACTCTACAGTCGTACATCACAACACATTGTGTAAATATTTACAAATACCATATTCACCGTAATAAGTACACTGGGCACTTAGAAAATTGACAGGCGTTTACAATGAGCTTGTTCACATGATAAAACTCTAGCGGTATTCGGCTAAAGGGTTTGCTTTGGTGTAAGTACAAACTCAATGTCTGTGTGTACCCCTTGTGTTCAGGCCTGTAGAAGCTGGGGGGTCCAGGGCAAAGGCGGATCCTGATGGGGTAGGGCTGGGATGGGTAACTCAGGTGCGTCCTGAGTAGGACCCGGGTACCCACAGGACTACCCGGACCCGTGGTTAGTCACGTGATATACTGTTTAATGACAAAAACTCACAAAAGCACAAGTCACCAGTGTTCGCATTTCTTTCTGACGATGCACACATTCCTTTTGACTTGTAAAAGTTTGAGTAAAGATAAAGCTTCAGTAAACTTCAGTGAACGCATGATCTGATTGTTTGATACATGTATCTAAATAGTTTTAGCCAGGGCTGCGGTAAAACAGTTACCAATCAGACATTTTTTTCTCAACTCTTGAAACTTGCAGTGGGTACCCGGGTAGGGTTGTGTAATAGGGGGTCAGGTACCTGGTTAGTAAATTTGGACTCGTCCCAGCCCTAGTCTAAGTTTGGACCCATTCCTTTTAAAAAATGTTGGATTGCAGGGGGTCTTTTTCACACCAAACGGTTTTTTTAAACAAGAAATTTTCACCAGAATTTTGCTCACCCGTCTCCATCCATACAGACAGAGTATCTGCTGCTAGAACAAAACATCAATATTATTTTATATGCAGACGTTTAGATTTAAAAATATTCATTTTAATTTTGTCTTAGGTTTGTGTGTCATGAAGATTCGGAATCGGTGCCATTACACCCCCCATGGGCCTGGTGTCATACACAAGCACATTCAGATTGTCATGTACAAAACATCCCCCATGTGCAGGCTCATTACAGGTGCATGAAGATTACTTAGTAAGTTGGATTGGTGAAGTCCGGTGCTGTAATACGGCTAATAGGGCACGTGAACTTCAAGCAGGAGAAGTATAACACCTGGTCTCTCCTGTTGGTAACTTCCTGTACAACTTGAACAACAATCAAGGGACACATGTTTGGACTTGATCACTCGGGTTAATACAGTGGGCAACAAATGGATTCCTTAAAGGGGCTCTTCGAGTAAATACAAAACACTGCCACTGAAACTAGAATGTTCAAGTTGTTACTGTAAATGTGTTTGCAAATCCAGAAAACAATCACAGCAAACTGTAGCCTGGAAAGATAATGGTTTCATGCAGAAATATTCATTGGCTGTTGAGATTTGGCAGGAAACAAATGCAATCTCATTAAAATCAGATCTTAGTTCTCGCTACCACTAAACAAAGATCTGAGGACATCCCATTACGGGTCACGTCAGAACGACCTTTCATCCAACCAACCACATCTTCGCTTACCACATCATGAAAGTGACAGTCGGAATGAGATTTCTAATCTTGTAACCTCGAAAACTGTAACACAGGCTTAACGACTGAATCCATACAATCTAGACCATATATTTGCCATTCCAGAATGTTCTTTTGTTCAGCTTTCAAATTTTTAATCGAGAATTTGTCAAAATATGTTTTGAAGCGTAGTCGCCAATTTGAAATTAGTGCCGTACAGCACGAGAAAGCTGCCTTCTGATTGGCTAATGTCGACTTCTTGTCAGTCATTCCGATGGTCGGTCGGTGTTCGTGCAAGGTCGTTCTGACGTGACCCGTAATGGGATGTTCTCAGATCTTTGTCTAGCGGCAAAACAAATTCTACTTGTTTGAGACTTAAGTCCAAATTGTTTCCATGGAAACACAAGAAATTTTAAAAAATATATTTGGAAAAAAATTGAAAAGGCAATAGTTTAGCATGTGGTCATTGCACATGTATGGAAATGAAGCCTTGAGTTGTTTGAGACCAAACTGTTTCCATGGAAATGTAAGTTAAAATTTGGAATCAAATTAAAATAGCAAAAGGCACCAGTTCAGCTGATGAGTAATGCATTTGCCAAGTTTCGTTGAAAAAAACTGAATGGTTAGAATATATTTACTTCTTGTCCCTTTGGTACAATTCAAATCATGGTCATTCAAAGTGAGCAGGTGTAGAATTGTATTAATGCCATTTTCATTCAGCAACACCACAGTCATATTTCAACAATATCACCATAATATTTCAACAATATCCCATCAATATTTCAGTCATATTTAAACAATATCGCCAAAATATTTAAGCAATACTTCAGCAATATTTCAACAATATACCATAATATTTTAGCAATATCCCAGGAATATTTCAGTCATATTTCAACAATATCACCAAAATATTTTAGCAATACTTCAGCAATATTTCAGCACTATCCCAGTAAGCAGGACCAGACACACATATAGAGCAATGTGTAATCCTATCTTGCTAATCAACCATTGTGACCATCTGATCCACAATATGTATATATACACATGTAACAAACTCATAGAGACCCTTTAATCCTTGTTTGCAATGTATAAAATTAAGCCTGAAAGAACGGTGCAAATGTCAAGGTCCCCATGACCACTCTTAATTTGAAACACTGTGTGAGTGAGTGAGTGAGTGAGTTGGGTTTAACGCTGCCTTGAACTATTCTAGTCATATCACGGCGTGTCAGCTTCATGTGGGAGGAAAGTGATGCAGGTCTCAGACGTTAACCACTTTGGTGAAACCCACGAGCACGGGTATGGTGCTGACAAACCTAGAAACATAATCGGGGCGAACTGGGTTTCTGGCCTGTACAAGGGACGCAACTCTACACAGTGAATTGCGGTGCCTTATACTTCTTGGCCACTCATGGCCTCCTGTCTGTGTGCAGAGTGTTGGTGATATTTGTATTTCCTCTAATAAATGCCAATGAACTATCTTTAGTGAATACACTGAAGGGTTGCACAATTTATTTACAAGCATGGCTAAACACTGAATGACCATCTATTTTTAATTTAACCATAGCTTTCTGATGTTTTTTAACAATTAGCAGGAGTTAGGGATTGTGCATTACACTCAACATTTACAAGAGGAAATACGGTATACAGATGGAGGACCCTATGCCACAAAGAGGCTAGCTACATGCATAGTGAGGTTCTAGTTGTATACTGTTGTAACAATCACAGATATACTATTGCATAGGCTGACCAGCTAGTGGCCACTACAGAGGACTGACCAGCTGGTGGCCACTACAGAGGACTGACCAGCTGGTGGCCACTACAGAGGACTGACCAGCTAGTGGCCACTACGGAGGACTGACCAGCTGGTGGCCACTACAGAGGACAGACCAGCTGGTGGCCACTACGGAGGACTGACCAGCTAGTGGCCACTACGGAGGACTGACCAGGTAGTCGCCACTACGAAGGGCTGACCAGCTGGTGGCCACTACAGAGGACTGACCAGCCAGTGGCCACTACAGAGGACAGACCAGCTAGTGGCCACTACGGAGGACAGACCAGCTAGTGGCCACTACGGAAGACTGACCAGGTAGTGGCCACTACGGAGGACTGACCAGCCAGTGGCCACTACAGAGGACAGACCAGCTAGTGGCCACTACGGAAGACTGACCAGGTAGTCGCCACTACGGAGGACTGACCAGCCAGTGGCCACTACGGAGGACTGACCAGGTAGTCGCCACTACGGAGGACTGACCAGCCAGTGGCCACTACAGAGGATAGACCAGCTAGTGGCCACTACGGAAGACTGACCAGGTAGTGGCCACTACAGAGGACTGACCAGGTAGTCGCCACTACGGAGGACTGACCAGCTAGTGACCACTACTGAGGACTGACCAGCCAGTGGCCACTACAGAGGACTGACCAGCCAGTGGCCACTACAGAGGACTGACCAGCTGGTAGATTCTACAACATCACCCACGGTCAGCTAATCAGTCGGCCAATAGGTGGGTATACGTGAACATCCTGTTCTGTGCGAAATATAATACAATACAATGTCATTAGTCATGTTAGATACACTCGTGTAAGAGGCCATTAAAGAACACATACACAATTGGTTAAACATAATGAATGCTGAAAGTAAAGCTGACAGGCTCTGTGTTTTAAACATGAAATTTAAAAATGAAATTCTAAACAATCTGCTTTAAAGATTCAACAAGCTGACATTCCTGACATTGTCTGTCACATCACTGTAAGGAGTATCGTTTAGCTAAATTTAATATAAAGACCAACAATATGTATGCCATGATATAAGCTCAATAAAGTGAACCTGGGGTTCAAGTAGGCTTAACATTAAATTAAATTAAATTAAATTATATTAAATTAAATTAAATTAAATTAAATTAAATTAAATTAAATTAAATCAAATCAAATCAAATCAAATCAAATCAAATCAAATCAAATCAAATTAAAATAATCAAATCAAATTAAATTATAAAGGGAATTATCAAGGGAAGATCAAGGCTCAGTTCATAACATATTTTTGTAACAATGACATAGATTAATGGCAGACATGTTAGGCACATCCTTGACAAGGGTAGGCCCTCTCACTTATCTTAATCTATGCAGGACTTATCTGTCTGAATGATGAGGTGAAATTGGGTTTAACGTTGCATCCAAGATTGTTGCACTGATATAGCGATGTGCATGCATGTGTGTGTGTGTGTTTGTGTGGCTACTTGTACTAGTCCTGACTAATGCTGATTTATAGTGCTAGCTCACTGAGATACCATGCCACAGCTTAACATGAATACCCCCACTCAGACACAGTATGCTGACTCCGAGCCGACCAGTCCTTGTTTTAGCCCCTTAGTGCTGTGTTCGCAAAGATGACTAGATGGAGTGTAAGTGTAGGTGTTATTGGGTGTAAGTAGAGATAATAGGTTGTGTAAGCTGGGATCTTCTTGAGTGTGAGTGAAGATTTCAGTGGATATATGTGTACATGACCGTGGAGTTAAGTGTAGATCTTAGTGCAGTGCAGATCTTAGTGAGATATCATCTTAGTTAAGTGTAGGTGTAGATCTTAGTGAAGTGTAGAACTGAAGTGTAGATGTAGATCTTAGTGACGAGTAGATCTTAGTGAAGTGTAGTGTACATTTTAGTTCAGTTTAAGTGTAGATCTTAGTTAAGAGTCATCTTAGTGAAGTGTAGGTGTAGATCTTATTGAAGTGTAGGTGTAGATCTTATTGAAGTGTAAGTGTACATCTTAGTGAAGTGTCATCTTAGTTAAGTGTAGGTGTAGATCTTAGGGAAGTGTAGGTGTAGATCTTACTGAAGTGTAAGTGTACATCTTAGTGAAGTGTCATCTTAGTTAAGTGTAGGTGTACATCTTAGTGAAGTGTCATCTTAGTTAAGTGTAGGTGTACATCTTAGGGAAGTGTAGGTGTAGATCTTACTGAAGTGTAAGTGTACATCTTAGTGAAGTGTCATCTTAGTTAAGTGTAGGTGTAGATCTTAGGGAAGTGTAGGTGTAGATCTTAGTGAAGTGGAAGTGTACATCTTAGTGAAGTGTCATCTTAGTTAAGTGTAGGTGTAGATCTTAGTGAAGTGTTGGTGTACATCTTAAAGAAAGTGGAAGTGTACATCTTAGTGAAGTGTAGATCTATGTGTGTGTAGATACAGAAAGTAGAGACAAAGTGAAAATGTGACTATTTACAAATTAATCATTTGATTGACAAAATATATAGAGGATTCACTTGTATGAGGCGGGCATTTTGAATATGCAAAACTCACATTGGTGTATTTTGATTGGCTATTGATTTCCTGCTAATGAGGAGGACAGATTCTGTGCTAAGTATGTAGTACATGAGATGGAGATTCGAACTGCACTTCCAAATGGAAGCTGTGGGTTTTATCACAATAGAAAGATGATATGCTGCACTGGATAACCGAGGATCCATCCTAAACAGGCTTTTCTATAAAAGACCCTGCATGTTACTGATATTAATTCAACTGCCCTTTCTATAGCCCGTACATCCTGGCACGTTGGCGAACATAATCAACAAGAAATCATTAAGTCAAGGCAATGTCACGACTATCAGATAATTTACTTTCATTTGATACTCTCTGCATCTTCCTGAGGCAAGGGAATTAACTGACTGTATAAAATCCAGCTTCCACCCTTGCCGATCAACGCAGGAAGTTATGGTCTTGGTTGAAGCGCCACCAAAAGCCTTGAATTTGAGTGTTCTATATCTGTATGAACCTTGACTGAATCAAAGGAAACAATCTGATTCTAAAGCGATACATAGTATAGGCATAGTAAAACATGTAGCTATTTGGATGATACCATATTTTCTTGTGTATAATTACATTATTGAGTATTTTTAACTGAATCACTGGTAGATATGGGAGAAAATGTGTGCACACCTAATTGCTATTTCCGTCTTAGTTTACAATACAAAAACACATGGTAATCTTAATCTCTGCATATAGAACATTGCCTAGCAGTACAGGAAACACAATTGAAAAGGTAAATGATCATGTTTAGTGATGTTTTATCAGAAATTTCACATTTTCAATGACCAAATTCGTTATCTCCTGTTTTTGAAGCATTACAGTGTAGTTTTTATACTGTGCATAATACATAAAAAAAGCAATTTTCCAAAAACTTTTACAATTCAAGGTGTGCATAATGCCAGGTGCGCACAACACAAGAAAATAATGTTATCTCTTATATTGCTACCTGTGGAGGAACACATGACAAACAAGTTCATGGAATGATTGGGTGGGTGAGTGAGTGAGTTGGGTTTAACAAATCTTTTAACAGTATTACAGTTATATCGCGGCATGTCAGCTTAATGTGGGAGGAAAGCCCGAAGTGATGCCGGTCTCAGGCGTTTACCACTTCAGTGAGCCCATGAGCACGGGTATGGTGTTGACAAACCTAGAAACATAATCGGGGCGAACCGAGATTCGAACCCACAATCATAGGTTTCCTGCGTGCCCAAGGGACGCAACTCTGCACAAGGAATCGCGGCGCCTTAGACGACTGGGCCACCTGTGCCCCCTGGAATGATTACAAAAAAGAAACTAACACAAAACTACAATAGCCAAGTTGGCTAGTCGTCTGAAACATTTTCTAGTCCTGAAAAGCTAACCCTGCATTTATATTTTGGTTTTGTTGAAAATATATTTGATCTAATCTGTGAAAAGTGTGCAATGAAAACAGCTATGTGAAAAGAATTTGCACCAAATTTGTCGTCAACTAGAACATAAAATCAAGATCAACAAACTAGTAATGCAAGCGACCTTCACATTTCACTAGCCCTTTAGAAATGTTACTTGACACAGTCTAGTAGGCTAGTGTTTTTTGGTTAATGCTGCAACATAAATAAAGCAAGATACACAAAGGTACAATATACATAATCTCAACTTTGCGTGTAGTAATGGTGCATTATTCAACACTAACGGAGGTATACCATAGTAAGTACAACAATCAGTGAAATGAATGATGACCGTATTCGACATAATAAGCGCCCTGCACTAATATTATTGCTAATATATTGGCGTGTGAACAATCCCAGTTAGCACCCCTTCCGATTGATCAATGTACACAAGACTTACTTATTCGTCTATAATACGCAGTCTTGTGTTATATGCACCCTTAATTATGTGCAATTACATTCTGGAAAGATATATCTGTTGTATATAAACATTTCAGGCTGTCAGCATAAACCACGAAATTTTAGATCTTTCAACTCTGTTTTATTTCACCAAAATAATATTCTAACAAGAGCCCCCTATTTCAAATTTTGAGAGCACCCTAGGCGCTTATTATGTCGAATACAGTAATAATATACAATTCATCCACAACCAAGCAACATGTTCATCAGCACATGATGTTGAATAAATAGTCACCCATGGACCACTAGTACTTTCACAAAATGGCTGCAGTGATCTGCATGTTTTGTAACTTGGAGGTAAAATTAGTGATTGTAATGAGTGATTGTAACTTTTGTAATTCAGGGTAGCACAGGAAGTGTGAAACAGGAAGTACACGAAGTTATCTCCCTTTCTTCTGTGACGTCTGCTATTCACATTACACATCATGACAAGGGATGGACACATAATTGTAAAGTCATTAAGTGTGGTCTACAAATGTCTGAAATTATTTTCAAAGAATATTTGAACAAACAATGGTAAGATCTTTTGTAAAGAACATTCACGCCAAACTGCAGCTTGACAAGTATTCAGTCAAGACAGTTAGATGATGGGCACACTGCCTTATGTCCATTGTTCAATCCCTCCATTCTGCTGTCACACATGATCTTACACTGCGCCCATCTTGTGGAATTCTTGATAGTCTCAGACTGACCAATATTCTTTACATCTCAAATGACTATTTGTCAACTTCAACAAAATAAAACAAAACAAAATAAATACAAATTGTGTGGTTGACAGTTTGTGTGAATCCTTAAGCTATTTCAACATTTCCATGTCCGTGAGCACAAAAACTCAAAAACAATACGTGTAAGACCATAATACATTAATTATTTCTAATTAAATAATCAATTTGCCAATATAAAATCAACACGGGGACCAAGGAAAGGTTCTACTTACTTCTATTACGAACGCAGTTTTAGTTATCAAGTTTAAACAAATCATGAAACAATTTCGTTAAATCAGATCTGAGTGCTCGCTACTGCTTCTTGTAGAGGTAATGAGCACTAAGATCTGATTTTTATGAAATTGTCATAGAAAAGATGGCTGATTCAAGAGTATCTACTTATCGATGCAACAAGGATGTGTTATGATCAATATTCATATAATGTATTTGAAACAAATAACGTAACGAAACACCATCCCAAGAAATCATTTAAGCAGATTGATGTAGCTCAAGTGATACTTGTCTTCAGTTGATCAAGGAATCGCTGACCACACGATATAATTCAAAAGAAAAACCTCAAAAGTACTATTGTCATATTGCTGTAAACACACTGATGTGTTTAATGACTGACGAGACTGACTCACAGAACACTGCCATGTTACTGAGATGTTATTAAGATTTCAATAAAAAAAGTGAGGATTCTAGAACCTCAAATAAAATAGTACAGTGACGAGAGTCACAAGCTGACCAGGTCAAGTAACTTCTACAGATTTGATTTAATGAAATCATATATAGGTATTGTAATGCCAGAACACAATACTATCAAGTTTACATAAATCAAAACTCATTTTCTGCAAAAGTGAATTTTTTTAAATACTGTGTTTCAAAATATACACTTTTGGAAATGTTTTGGTTTGTGTTTTTGTTAAACCTTTGATTCAAGAATTTGTTGGAGGAACTCATGGCCATTGTTTAGTCCATATGTACCGGTATATTATATTGCAGAGGTATTTGTTGACTCAATAATTGCCTGAAGGTGAGTATGCTCATATGGGACTTGTCATCAATGCTTTGTTGCTTTGCTATAGGACAATGTTCAGCAACCACCTACACACAAATGTAGGCCAAACGTTTTGCAAACCAACAAATACATAATAAGGCCCAATAAATAAATGTGGTGTGACAGTTGACGTCACCCGCATCAGGTGGAGAGACTCGTCCATCCATCACCTGATCGAGATCTATGCACTTTTGTAAACAGTATATTACCAGGGTACTCTGACGTTCACTTCTGTTTTTAGACTCTACAAGGATAAATACAGATGTACACCACCGTGTCCAGCTCTTGTCTGAAAATGCGTCTGAAACAGTTCTTTGAGGCATTTGTAACACCATAAAAGTTATATTGCACATGCACTACAGATTATTAAATTAATAATAATGATAATAATAATAATAATAATAATAATGATGATGATGAAAATAACAACAACAATAATAATAATAATAATAAAGGTGCATGCTTGATAAAGTGCAGCATTATTGTTGTTATCCCTGTCATTAGATCAGTGTGCACTCGATTGCCATTCTCAGCTCCCTGGGGAGTATTCAACCCAAGCTGCTTATTAAAAAGGATAATAATACAAACTATTGTTTGGATGTTGATGCACATAGTTTCAGTTTCTGTTGCATGCTGGGAATGCCAACCCTGACCTTCATTACCAGATTAAAGATTGCTGAACATTGAGTGAAAAAGTAAATTTGTACTTGCATAACAAAACAATAAGTTTGAGACATTTGAAAATTTGACACCCAATTTGCCGTTTATAGGTCAAATAATCTTAAAATTTGAGGAATTTGCTGGGTGGGGCAAATGGTTTGACACAACAAATTCCACACATCAAAGTTCAACAACAGTGCTCCTGTGTTTCCCCCATCAACAGCTGGCCAGCCATCAAAGGGAATACACAGCATCAGTTGACATCTGATAAGCCCTACGTGACACCTTATACTACTTGTACATTGCATGTACATTGCGCCTGACACAGTGGCAATCATCCCCACACATGACATGCACATACTCTTTGGTAATTAATTGCTATTCTTAATGTTTAAACTGCTTTCTGGCACATGTTCTGTCAAAGATAAACCCTCAACACCAAAAGAGTCTAAGAGTAAAAGTAATAAATAGGTACTCTTATTAATGCCAAATCAAACACTGCCAAGTCAAATGTTAAGTGACAAAGGTTACCTGTTTTACATCCAAGTTTTGAAAAAATGTGAGGTGGGAGGCATTTTACCAACAATCTAAAATTACTTGTGTTACTATAGTTCTCGGTCTGATGAAGTCTGTTAAACAACTACAATTAGGCTAAAAAAATAAAAAGTCTTGGTTCTCAGGCACCATCTGCATCATCATAAAGTCTGCTGCACGCTTCAGTTTTATTTCCATTTTTAAAGAAAAAAATTAAATCCTAATACTTAATAACAATGCGATACAAAATAACACAGAGTTACTTCCCTTTACTGCACATCTCGTGTTATGGTCATGGCGGCAATAGGAGTTTGTATGCTTGTTTATGTAGGTTGGCCCTTTCCCAGGTTGATGGCACACGACTGTTTATTTGGTTACTAGTTTGCACAAGCCAAAAAAACCTAAACATTGCCTGCCTGCACAATTTTTTCAAAAGTCATTGCCTGAGAATCAATTCTTTTATTTTTTTTAATCCTTCTACACGTAACTCTGTCTGCCAATTACCGTTAAACATACATTTCAACATAAAACACAGTGACCAACTAACATGAGCATGTGTATACAAGATCAGAGGGGTGGAATGACGGGGTCATTATTTTCTGAAAAATGTTACCATGGTTACAGTGAAATCAGCAGCAGAAGAGAAAGCTAAACCTCTTTGGGTTTTTAAACTTGAATCAGTCTCATTGAAAAGTGCATTTTCACCACAGTGAGTGAAGACTTACCAGGAATGCACATTAAATGCCTGGTCAGTTTAAGCCCATGGGCCTAAAAATGGAACAATGGAAATGTTTCCAAGCCCATGGGCTTAAATTTTATGATATTTGTTTGACCAGTTATGTTTAATAACGTATAATAGCACTTACAAGCATGGCAACGTTTTTACACCTTGAGCGGTGTCAGTGGTTTCAGGGCTTACAACACCAACTGGCCATGTTAGTGAGTTGGGTTTAACGCGGCTTTTAACAGTATTCCAGTTATTAACATTAACAATCTCAGCCAAGGAGACCTTAACGTGAACAGATGCCTTACTAACTATGGACAATTTTGCACATAAGTTTAATCGTCTCGGACAAGCAAACTCACTTTAATTTCAAACCCAACTGACAGTTTTACAAATAATTTTACCAGTCTCGGACAAGAAAACTCAACCCTATCGACAATTTTGCACATTTTGAATGTTTGTTACTTCATTTGAAATGAACACCGGTGAAAACAAATATTAACAACAACCTCATCATCAGAACAAACAATAATGGAATCGATCGATCCAAGGGACCTCTGACAGAGATCACCCTGTAATAACTGTCATGTCAATTTGAAGGCTGAGATCACCAATTCAGAGTCCCACGAGGGGAGTAAACTGGTCCTAGTCACATGGTGGTCACAGGCTTGTGGACTGCAGTATCTGTCATCATCCATGCTGTCTACTTCAGGACCGGCAGGTTGTAGAAACTGAAGCCGGGGCGGCCCTGGACAGCGAAATAGATGTAGACCACGTGATACACTGAAACACAACCATGTCCTACACTGAACCACAACCATGTCATAAACTGAAACACAAACATGTCATACACTGAAACACAACCTTGTCATACACTATAACACAACCTTGTCATACACTGAAACACAACCACATTATACACTGAAACACAACCTTGTCATACACTGAAACACAACCACATTATACACTGAAACACAACCACATTATACACTGAAACACAACCTTGTCATACACTGAAACACAACCATGTCATACACTGAAACACAACCATGTCATACACTGAAACACAACCATGTCATACACTGAAACACAACCTTGTCATACACTGAAACACAACCACATTATACACTGAAACACAACCTTGTCATACACTGAAACACAACCACATTATACACTGAAACACAACCATGTCATACACTGAAACACAACCTTGTCATACACTGAAACACAACCACATTATACACTGAAACACAACCTTGTCATACACTGAAACACAACCACATTATACACTGAAACACAACCATGTCATACACTGAAACACAACCACATTATACACTGAAACACAACCACATTATACACTGAAACACAACCTTGTCATACACTGAAACACAACCACATTATACACTGAAACACAACCTTGTCATACACTGAAACACAACCTTGTCATACACTGAAACACAACCTTGTCATACACTGAAACACAACCACATTATACACTGAAACACAACCACATTATACACTGAAACACAACCTTGTCATACACTGAAACACAACCACATTATACACTGAAACACAACCATGTCATACACTGAAACACAACCACATTATACACTGAAACACAACCATGTCATACACTGAAACACAACCACATTATACACTGAAACACAACCTTGTCATACACTGAAACACAACCACATTATACACTGAAACACAACCTTGTCATACACTGAAACACAACCACATTATACACTGAAACACAACCATGTCATACACTGAAACACAACCTTGTCATACACTGAAACACAACCACATTATACACTGAAACACAACCATGTCATACACTGAAACACAACCTTGTCATACACTGAAACACAACCACATTATACACTGAAACACAACCATGTCATACACTGAAACACAACCATGTCATACACTGAAACACAACCACATTATACACTGAAACACAACCTTGTCATACACTGAAACACAACCTTGTCATACACTGAAACACAACCTTGTCATACACTGAAACACAACCTTGTCATACACTGAAACACAACCACATTATACACTGAAACACAACCTTGTCATACACTGAAACACAACCACATTATACACTGAAACACAACCATGTCATACACTGAAACACAACCACATTATACACTGAAACACAACCATGTCATACACTGAAACACAACCACATTATACACTGAAACACAACCATGTCATACACTGAAACACAACCACATTATACACTGAAACACAACCACATTATACACTGAAACACAACCTTGTCATACACTGAAACACAACCACATTATACACTGAAACACAACCACATTATACACTGAAACACAACCTTGTCATACACTGAAACACAACCACATTATACACTGAAACACAACCATGTCATACACTGAAACACAACCACATTATACACTGAAACACAACCATGTCATACACTGAAACACAACCACATTATACACTGAAACACAACCTTGTCATACACTGAAACACAACCTTGTCATACACTGAAACACAACCATGTCATACACTGAAACACAACCACATTATACACTGAAACACAACCATGTCATACACTGAAACACAACCACATTATACACTGAAACACAACCATGTCATACACTGAAACACAACCACATTATACACTGAAACACGACCATGTCATACACTGAAACACAACCTTGTCATACACTGAAACACAACCATGTCATACACTGAAACACAACCATGTCATACACTGAAACACAACCACATTATACACTGAAACACAACCATGTCATACACTGAAACACAACCATGTCATACACTGAAACACAACCACATTATACACTGAAACACAACCTTGTCATACACTGAAACACAACCTTGTCATACACTGAAACACAACCATGTCATACACTGAAACACAACCACATTATACACTGAAACACGACCACATGACACACTGAAACACAACCAAGTGATACACTGAAACACAACCACGTGATCTACTGAAACACAATCACGTGATATACTGAAACACAATCACATGATACACTGAAACACAACCATGTGATGTGATGTTGGTGATGTGATGTGATGGTGGTGATGTGATGTGATTGAGTGAGTGAGTGAGAGAGTGAGTTGGGTTTAACAACGTTTTTAACAGTATTACAGTTATATCATGGCGTGTCAGCTTAATGTGGGAGGAAAGCTGAAGTAATGCAGGTCTCAGACGTTTACCACTTCGGTGAAACCCACGAGTACCGGTATGGTGCTGACAAACCTAGAAACATAATCAGGGTGAACTGGGATTCAAACCCACAATCATAGGTTTCTGGCATGCCCAAGGGACGCAACTCTGCACAGCGAACTGCGGCGCCTTATACAACGGGGCCACCAGTGTCCCCTGATGTGACGTGATGTGATGGTGGTGATGTGATGGTGGTGATGTGATGTGATGGTGGTGGTGTGATGTGATGTGATGGTGGTGGTGTGATGTGATGTGATGGTGTGATGTGATGTGATGGTGGTGATGTGATGGTGGTGGTGTGATGTGATGTGATGTGATGTGATGGTGGTGTGATGTGATGTGATGGTGGTGGTGTGATGTGATGGTGGTGATGTGATGTGATGTGATGTGATGGTGGTGGTGTGATGTGATGTGATGGTGGTGGTGTGATGTGATGTGATGGTGGTGTGATGTGATGGTGGTGGTGTGATGTGATGTGATGGTGGTGTGATGTGATGTGATGTGATGGTGGTGGTGTGATGTGATGGTGGTGATGTGATGTGATGTGATGTGATGGTGGTGGTGTGATGTGATGGTGGTGGTGTGATGTGGTGTGATGTGATGGTGGTGGTGTGATGTGATGTGATGGTGGTGGTGTGATGTGATGGTGGTGATGTGATGGTGGTGGTGTGATGTGATGTGATGTGATGTGATGTGATGTGGTGGTGTGATGTGATGTGATGTGATGTGATGTGATGGTGGTGGTGTGATGTGATGGTGGTGGTGTGATGTGATGTGATGGTGGTGTGATGTGATGGTGGTGGTGTGATGTGATGTGATGGTGGTGTGATGTGATGTGATGTGATGGTGGTGATGTGATGTGATGTGATGTGATGTGATGGTGGTGGTGTGATGTGATGGTGGTGGTGTGATGTGGTGTGATGTGATGGTGGTGGTGTGATGTGATGTGATGGTGGTGGTGTGATGTGATGGTGGTGATGTGATGTGATGGTGGTGGTGTGATGTGATGTGATGTGATGTGATGTGGTGGTGTGATGTGATGTGATGGTGGTGGTGTGATGTGATGTGATGTGATGGTGGTGGTGTGATGTGATGTGATGGTGGTGATGTGATGGTGGTGGTGTGATGTGATGTGATGGAGGTGGTGTGATGTGATGTGATGGTGGTGGTGTGATGTGATGTGATGTGATGGTGGTGGTGTGATGTGATGTGATGGTGGTGATGTGATGGTGGTGGTGTGATGTGATGTGATGTGATGTGATGTGATGGTGGTGGTGTGATGTGATGTGATGGTGGTGGTGTGATGTGATGTGATGGTGGTGGTGTGATGTGATGTGATGTGATGTGATGGTGGTGATGTGATGGTGGTGGTGTGATGTGATGTGATGGTGGTGATGTGATGGTGGTGGTGTGATGTGATGGTGGTGATGTGATGGTGGTGGTGTGATGTGATGTGATGGTGGTGGTGTGATGTGATGTGATGGTGTGGTGTGATGTGATGGTGGTGATGTGATGGTGGTGATGTGATGGTGGTGATGTGATGGTGGTGATGTGATGTAACGTGACGTGACGTGATGTGATGATAGTGAAGGTGATGATAAAACTAGTGTTTTGAATTTTTATGTACATATTCATGACAACGTTATTACATACTCACCACCGGGTATAAAACACAGCAGACCGATGATGAAAAAGACCAAACAGTGAAGACCTGTGAATAGAAAACACAGGAATTGTACCAGGATCTGCTGCCTGGGAGCTCTGGTAACACAAATGTACCAATCAGATCACCATCATCCTACGCTACATCATGTGTTATTGTTCTTTTGTCATTGGGATTCAAAATAATTGTATATGTTACTTTCAATTGGGGAGGGGAGGGATGGGGGAGGTTGCCCCATGAACCACCCCTTGTATGTTACAGCAGTCCGTAATCATCGTACCGATGAAGATCTGTGATAGCAACCCATGCTTGCTCAAAGAGGCGACTATGCTTGTCGTAAGAGGCGACTAAAGGGATCGGGTGGTCAGGCTCGCTGACTTGGTTGATGCATGTCATTATATCCCAATTGCACAGATCGATCTTATGATGTCAATCATTTGATTATTTACAGATCACCATCATATAGCTGGAATATTGCTGAGTGCGGCGTTAAAGAACAATGAAGGAACAAAACTGTAAGTCATTGAGCCAAGCAAGGTCAGACAAACATACATAATAGGAGCAAGGTTTTAACAGTGTTATATCTATGTTGCGGCATGTCAGCTTGATGTTGGGGTCGTAAACCACCTGCGAGCACAGGTATGGTGCTGACAATTCAAGAAATTTAATCTGAGCAAACTGGGATTTCGAACCCACAATCATAGGTTCCTGGCATGCACAAGGGATGCAACTCTGCACACTGTAAAGCAATACCAGAGACAGATACAACACAGCATGACTCACCTCTCTGTGGTGATGCCAAAATTCCAATGCCAACAAAAAACAATACTGAAAAAGATGGAGGAAATCATTGGAACTTGATCATGCTCATATTAACAAGTTCAAAATGGCATTACAAGTGCAGGCACCTCACATCAACAGGCCATTACAGGTGCAGAGAAATTTGACCAACAACTTTTTAATTTGCAGGATTTTCTTTTTCAGGTATTCATACTACTTAAAGTTTCAAAATTTATAAAGCTGGGTGCCGTTGTACAAAGCGATCTTAGCGCTAAGATGATCGTAACTGACATACCTTAACATAGACTTACAACAGTCGTAGCGCTAAGTTTGTTTTGTACAATGGTATCCTGATCGTTAAAGCATACGATACGTAATTTAAACAATATGGATAACCTCCTTGGTAAACAGTTATCGCAAGTTTTATTTGGGTGTGTCCTTACGCTATTCACCTCCTGGGTCCCGTTCCATAAAGCCATCTTTGGGCTAGGATGATCGTAACTCCCATACTTTAACATAGACTTACGACAATCGTAGCGCTACGATCGCTTTGTGGAACGGGACCCAGGTCCCACTTGCACAAAGCGATCTTAGCGCTAAGATGATCATAACTCCCATACTTCAACATAGGCTTACAATAGTCTTAGCGCTAAGATCGCTTTGTGCAAGTGAGCCCAGATGCATGTTAGTGACACATTGTCGAATGGGTTCGACAGCAGTGTTGTAAGCATAATAATACATGACAAGTTGAGCTATTGGAGGAGGTTGAACGTACCCAATCTTATTGCTAAATCCTAAATCCTTAGATTAAGCAAGACTGTTATCATCATAATCATACCAATCCTCACCTAAACCAATTGCGGTAAGAACGAACGAACCCAATACCACTCTCCAATTCTCTCGAACTTTCGGGTGCCTCAGCCAACTGAAAGAGAGCAACACATCTTCAAGCACATAATTGTCTTGATCAAGGTATTCCAGAACATTATTATCAATGTGTTGCTAAGGAACTGAAGAATGAGACTGTCCTGAAACAAGGAATTCAAGAGCACCATAATCTTGATCAAGACAATCTAGAATATTTTCACTATTGCAGCTTCTATAGCCAGTAAAGGTAGAAGTGTTGCTGTATATCATGATATCGATGTATCAGTAATTTTTTAATGTTCATGTAGTAGTGATACAAATTGTGAATATTGATACTAAATTAATAATTCACAGCCTAAGAAATGTTAAAATTTATTAAGTTAAAATTCATTGGTTAAGATCAGGGATGTGAGCAGTCCCGATAAAAAAAAGAGGAAAAGTCTAGGGGGGTAGTGTGTGTGTGTGTCTTTTATACATTTGATTGCATTTTAAACAATTTCGTGCAGTTTGGACAGCATTCACACCAAGAAATGCAATAAGTCAATGGCAAAAGTCAATAAGTCACAGTTGGAACCTATGGCCAATAGATCCTGGCATGCCCAAGGGATGCAACTCTGCAACTTTTCCCGTTATTTGTAAGTCTCACTGAAGTGAATGAAAGTGTTGTGTTCAGAGCTGTTTTGAACAGTATTTTAGTTATTTCATGGCGTGTTAGCTTCCTGTGAGAGGAAGTCATATTGCTGGAATATTGCTGAGTGTAGCAATTAACAACCAAAATAATAATAATAATAATGCTGCAAGGGGACTCCACAAACTGACACTTGTCTGAGACATTTGCCACTGTCAACACCCATGAGACCTGGTAGAATTTGAGAATGATAATCAGGTTGGGACCCTAATCAACAGATCCTGGCATGAATAAGGGACACAACTCTGCACAACACATAACAGCACCTTAAACAACCAGGTTACTCGTTACCCATTCCTCCAAGTTCGCCATTGCTCTTACAACAAAGTCTACCCTGGAACTTAGGGTTATAAGCAATAAACATAAACAATACCTGTCACTATCTGAAAATGACCGCACAACACATAACAGCACCTTAAACAACCACGTTACCCGTTCCTCCAAGTTCGCCATTGCTCTTACAACAAGCTTCACCCTGGAATTTAGGATTATAAACAATACACATAAACAATACCTGTCACTATCTGAGAATGACCGCGTGGACACAATGGTTTCACTTGACCACGTGGAGAGAGAATGGGTGGACACGCCCCCCGGCAAGAGTTCCCCTGGTCTGAAATGTACAACAAGTAGTGGATTACATTTAGTGATTATATGATCATGATGACTGAAGAGAACCTCTGCATTGTTCTTGCCAACAGCTCCTTGCATAAACATGATAAAACCTAATGCGGGATGCATAAAACCCCATGTACCCCTTGTGATCCTGCTACAACATATATCATAATATTTTCATAATTTTATTGACATTTGGAAGAACATTCTTCTCCATCAGAACCAATTATCAATTTCTAAGACATTTTATTTGACAATCAGTCAATTTCCAAGAAAATAACCCGATATGAACTCCTGTGTCTGGGACTAGGAAAATTCTGGAAGGACAAGTGGTGTTTCCTAGTGGGCAACCAATTGTACCATTAGGAAGATGGCAACTCTGTAACTGATTGTTTTTTAGCAATTACTGTATTTCCTCTATTAGACGCCCAGGCTTCTATTTATTTCGGACAAGCCTTTGACCCGGCGTCAAATAGGGGCCCGGCGTCTATTGGAGGCCCGGCTTCTATTAATACCCCCATTTCACTATGACCACGAATTTAGGTCCCAAAAAGGGATCATTAATTGTATCGACCCGGCGTCTATTAGAGGCCGGGCTTCTATTTTTTGCACTGAACAATTGACCCGGCTTCTATTAGAGGCTGGCATCTAATAGTGGAAATACGGTACTTATTAAACCTGCTGTGATCATGCTGATGTGAATACAATTTACCTGAAAGACTTTTTCTCAGTACTTCTTATTAGGGGATTTTGTTGTGCACGAAACTGAAAAGAAAAATTATGCATAAGTTATGCAGCTCTACAAATTAATTAGACTGCCTCCGTGGTCTAGTGGTAGAGCGTCTGCCTGGGCAATGGATGGTCGGGAGTTCGATCCCCGGCCACACCATACCAAGACGTTAAAAGATGGTACTTGTTGTTACCCTGTCTGGCGCTTGGCATTAAGGGGCTAAAACAAGGACTGGTCGGCTCGGAGTCAGTATACTGTGTCTGAGTGGGGTATTCATGTTCAAATGCGGCATGGCATCTCAGTGAGCTAGCACAATAATATATATATATGTATAAAATAATGTACGGCACCAATTTTCGAACTCAATCTTGACAAGTATCTCTTATATAAGCATGCAAACTTTCATTCATGTTATTTCAGTAGTTGCTCAGAAAACTTGTCCACAATTTCACACAGTATGCACAGTTGAAAAGCACAGAGCAAAGGCCATAAGAAAAATGTAAGTGTGTAAAATTTCATTTCTCTAATGTTTCTGTAGTTTTTGAAAAAAATTGTCCACAATGAGGATAGGACGGACGGACAAACTCTGTTCCTATAACCCCCACTTTGTGGTGGGGGAATACTATAGTAATTACTCAAGACACAAGAAATGCCAAATGCTAACCACAGATAGCTACATATTCTTGACACTCTCAGAGGCAGGGGTGAACGTTATTTAGTTATTTTGCATAGTCTTTGTCAGGCAATCTGAGTGATTCTAGCTCTAATTATACTTATAATGAAGTCATTAACTGAGCATCAAGTGAATGATGAAAAATACAGAGGTGTAGGGTTTATGCTATGAAACATCCATGACATTAAGGGAGTAGTAATTGTTGTATTATATGCAATTTTAACAATTTAAGATAACACTTTACTAGTAAAGTACAGATTGTAGTAGGGCTGGGACGGGTAACTCGGGTCGGATGGGTACTGAGTAGGACCCGGGTTCCCACAGGACTACCTGGACCCTTGGTTAGTCATGTGATATATTCATTTGACAAAATCGTCATAACTAACTATTGGTATTGTATGTAAATACGATTTTGAAGTGTAGATACCTGAAAATGTTGTAACGGAATTTCTGTGCCCTCTTCCTCTTTATTTTCTTCTAAGTCTCGAATTTTGGCCCCTTGTAAAGGCGCAGAAACTCTTGTTGAGCCATACAGCCTGACCTTATCTTCATCGTCCGAGTCGGCGGTTTCGCCTACATTCAACTTATCGTAGGGACTGCTAGCTGTCATTTTCTTCCATCATTCTTCCATCTTGTCAAAACTAACGAAGGGAGATAACTCCTATAACTGATTCCATAAAGATCAGTCGCTAGTGAAAAAAACATTTGTTATTGATTTGCCAGGAAACGATGCTGAATGACAGGCATCGTTGGGTTGAAATAAAGACCATCCAGATGTTTGTATTATGCAAGTAATTCAATACTATATGATTGTGTCCATTCATACCAGGTCACATCTGTTTAAAACACATTCTTTTATGTTGGATATTTTAATAACTAATTAAGTGGTGTAGGTTTGAAAACTGTGGATCATATCTTTGTTCGATATTAAAGTTGTTTTGGGTCGGGCCATAAATGCCAATTGTTACTGTTTAAAGTGCAGGGAGATAAATAGTTTACAGTAACATGTCAGAGAAGGCCCGTTTAAGGTGTTTGCAGTGGCTAGAAATTACATTTGAATGCCTTTAATAAATTATTATTTTAAGCAATTAAAAATTATCTCGTCTGATTTTTGATTTTTTCATTTACTTTTTGGGTGCATGTCTGGGTTATAGAGAAAATGTCCCCTAGCAAAACTGTCCCCAAACAAAATTTTCGGCGGTCTGTAAATAAACGAGTCTGGACCAGACAATCAAGTGATTGACATCATGAGCAACGATCCACGAAATTGGGATCGATGACATGCATCAGCCAAGACCACCCGATCCCGTTAGTCGCCTCTTACGACAAGCAAACTCGCCTTTTACGTCAAGCATGGCTATTCTAAACCGGATCTTCACGGGTCAGTGCAAAATAGCTTAACAATAAATAAAATAAATCACTACGGATTTGTGTTAATTTCGTTTCTTGAAAATTCGGGTCCGTTTTCTCCAATATGTGTGACCATTTTAACTAAGTTTGTGGCCATTTTCTCCTAATTGACTGGGACCATTTTCGCAAGGGGCCATTTTCTCCCGCACCCACATCTTGGAGTTCGGGAGCAGTCACTGTGCAGACGTTTCTATATTCATTTAGATCATTATCACATAGACAAATAAACCTCATATTAATAGGAACACATAAACAGCTATTATTTTACATCAGCCATTTTAAAGTACACATCTTATTTTGTCTCACAATGCCTAGTGCATGAGATGAAACTGTGAGTGTTCGCAAATATCTTTCCACGGTAATCGGAAACTTGGACTGCTGTTCAAACTAAAACGGAGCAGGTCGGAATTCAATATTATTGACGTAGAAAGAGCAATGCACGAAACCCCGAAAAGACCGCCCACAACGATCACTGCCACCAAGGTCACCGGAAAGTGGGATTGTTATTCAAACCGAAATAACCTGTGTATTAATGTATAAAGGATCTGTTTCAATTGCCGTCGACGCAGAGTGTCGTTGCTTGCATATATTTATGCAACATCGCAGTAAACGTGAAAAACTTTCCCAATCACTAGTAAAGTGAGTATAATAGTTTTATTTCACTTTTGCGAGTTTTCCAATCTTTCAACCCAATCTTAGGCGGATCCAGAGGAGGGTGGGTGGGGTGGGGTGGGGCGGTGTGTGTGTGTGTGTGTGTGTGTGTGGGGGGGGGGGGGGGGGGGGGGGGGGGTTTGTCGTAGTGGTTGTGATAAAGAAATGCAGTATGTTGTAGGCAGTAATATTATCTGAGATATGATTTTGTTATTTTGGTCCACTCCCTTTAAAAATGCTGGATCCGCCCTTGCAACTTATTATAAAACCGGGGCGGTCGGGGAGCCTACTGCTTAAAGCGTTCGGTCGTCACGCCGAAGACCCGGGTTCGAATTCCGACATAGGTACAATGTGTGAAGCCCATTTCTGGTGTCCCCCGCCGTGATATTGCTTGAATATTGCTAAAAGCGGCGTAAAACCAAACTAACTAATTATTATTCTGTGAATGCTGACTAAGCGCCGCTAAGCGCTTACTTAAGATGAACTTTTGAAACTCAAACATACAATAAACAAACAAAGATTTCTAGTTTCTTTTTCTCCTCGGTTTATATAAATAAATTAATGTCGCACTGGCAGCAGTGCAGCCATTTAACGACGAGAGCAACTGTAATATTTAAGGACAAGGGCATAGGGGTGGCCCAGTGGTTTAGCGCTCGCTCGTCACGCCGAATCCCCGGTTCGATTCCCCACGTGTGTACAATGTGTGAAGCCCATATTGCACGGCGGGGGACAACAGGAAAGGGCTTCACACATGATACCCATGTGAGGAATCGAACCCGGGTTTTTGACGTGACGAGCGAACGCTTTAACCACAAGGCTACCAAAACCCCCTTACTGGAAACGCGGATATTCAACATTGAAACAGACAATATATCAACAGGATGTGTTATCAGGGAAGTGTAAATCGCATGGCAGGAATGACGTCTGTCAACAATGATGGACAACAACATCACCACCGTCTGCAGAAACGTACGTAGATAACGACGCCCCCGGACGTTATTTAGTTGGACCGATTTGGCCGCCTCTTCATTCGTCACAACTCGCCCCTTCCGTAACCTGCAAGAAGACTCGTACCCCTATCGATAAATGTTATGTGAGAATATAACACAAACCAATCAGAATGCGCGTATGACGTCACGTACTTCGGTCAAAGAATCCCTCACAAATATTTGTGTTTTAAATAACATCTTGAATATATATGACTTTGGGGAAATATACGCGAATCATTACGCAACGAGTTGACAATTTGCACTTAGACGGGACCCAGTCGCAAAAACATGGCCACCAATGTTCAACTTTGACGCCTGAATGAAGTAACTTTGAAACGTGTCTGGTCAAATCCTTGGCAACAAACTCGTAACCTTTTATGTTCTGTACATAACCCACAGTGGAAGTTTGAGAAAGGTTATTACTTACACTGGTAATCTACATGATAAATTATTGGTCCAGTCTGGCTCCGGTTATGTAATAATGATTTGAAAAAAGTGACAAAGAGAACTATCCCCAAGTTACATCATTTTGAAAACACATTTTTATAGAAACAACAATAAATAAATATACCTCATCTTAAGAATGCATAGCCAGATTTATTATTAATCACATTTGTTTTGGGAATGGCATAATGAAACAAACCTAGGAATATGCATATGAGCACGTTTGTTACGAACAAGTGTAACTGCTCTCCACAATTCCCCATGTCAGAATAACCACGATAGACCGACGGCTTCCGTTGCCGGCCAATAACTAACATAACATGAACATGTTTAGTGTGATAACCTAGAGCTAGGAATGTTTTTAAAATATTTTCCTATTTATTTATGTATTTCAAATGTACGCATATCATTATACACAAGTGAGATTAATTTTACTTCTTCTCCCCTCCCTCTTCTTATCCTCCTCTTCTTCTCCCGTCCCTCTTCTCCTCTTTCTTCTTCCCCTCCTCCTCCCCTCCCTCTTCTCTTTCTTCTTCCCCTCCTCCCCCTCCCTCTTCTCCTCTTTCTTCTTCCCCTCCTCCTCCCCTCCCTCTTCTCCTCCTCTTTCTTCCTCCCCTCCTCCTCCCCTCCCTCTTCTCCTCCTCTTTCTTCTTCTCCTCCTCCTACCCCCTCTTCCTTCCTCCCGTCCCTCTTCTCCTCTTTCATTTCCTCCTCCACCTCCCCTCCCTCTTCTCCCCCTCCTCCCCTCCCTCTCCTCCTCCTCCTCCCCTCACTCTCCTCCTCTTTCTTCTTCCCCTCCTCCCCTCCCTCTTCTCTTTCTTCTTCCCCTCCTCCTCCCCTCCCTCTTCTCTTTCTTCTTCCCCTCCTCCCCTCCCTCTCCTCCTCTTTCTTGTTCTCCTCCTCCCCTCCCGCTTCTCCTCTTTCTTCCTCCCCTCCTCCCCCCTCCCTCTTCTCCTCTTTCTTCTCCTCCTCTTTCTTCTCCTCCCCCTTCTTCTTTACAACGATTACTCATTCCCATGCTCCATGTAATTTCCTCAAACCAATAAATAAGGCACGGGTCCTGGCGCCGTGCAATAATGTTCGTAGCGTCATGTTCCAACTCACTCACTTGTAATACAACCACAACGAAGCTAGGTACATACGTACCGAGTACTGACTGACCCTTCAGTAAACACCGACCTCTACTAAGTCCCAATGCACTGAAATAAAGAAAGGTCGTATGTTCTAGACACCGAGTACGAGTAAATATATGGAGAATATCGTCTCTGACCTCTATCCTGCTTAGATCTGACCCTTGCGAAATGTTTTCTATTTCAATCTAAATATCACATGACTTTACCCTTTACAGACAAGTGTTCCCATTGAAGCACTGGCCGATAAGACCCGTGAAGATCCGGGGTAGTATAGGTCTTCAGGACCTGTTGTTTTACCGTTTTTGGACATGTTTTAACCAATCGCCTGTCACAGTCTGTGACTTAGTCATGTTTCGTAATGTAGATAATCCATGCAATTTGTTCATTTTGTTTTTAAAAGAGCTAAAAATGTTTAGGGGAAATATATATCTCCTTTCGCTAAAGTTAACCGGTCTATAATTTGTAAGAATAAACTATTGCGCATTGAGCGATTATCTCCTTTAGCTATAGGCGTAGTATAGAGCTTTATCACGCACTGACCTTGCTATGTTGTACATCGTATCTTATTCAAGCTGTATCACTGCGAGTGAGTGATTAAATATCAGGCTTCTATAAAGTATACTTTAAATTGTTGGATAGGCATTACTAAAACTGTGTCTACTAAGTATGACTTTGTTCAATAAACAACACATGTAAAACAACGGGTTTGATGTGAGAAATTTGTAATTGTCTTCATAATCACATGTATGGTGCTTGCTGTGCATAGTTGAGCACAGTGTGGTTTCAAGTAGTTCACTGTATGTAATGTATGATTCATACCGTTTCATGCGGCGGTTAACGGTTCTGTATGGTTTACTGCTTTGACAAGTTTTTTTAACTTCCGGCAGAGATTATACACCTACTTCTGTATGGTTGGTCTGCAGGTTGGTCTGTGGTTTGCAATTACTTTCTTTTAAAATAATACGGTTGCATGATATATTCACGATGTTTGGGTTGAACATAGTAACATTCTTCTGAACATTCGTGACCAACTCGTGTTATTCCGGGACAGGCCGAATAGCGACTCGTGTCCTTCTCATGGCCATTTTTGCAACCGGGTACCGTCTTAGCGCAAACGGGCAAACCTTAAACAATTGTCAACTCGTTGCGTAATGGTTCACATTTATTTCCACGTATATTTTATATTTCACATGCAATTTAAAGCACATCGCGACGTGCGGAACTATGCAGTATGATTGAACACATTTAACTGTGTCTTGGGTATATTTAGATGCAAGACATATGTCAAATCAAAAATTATTTCTGTGGGATTCTTTGACGAAGAACTTGAAATCATACGCGCATTCTGATTGGTTTGTCGTATTTTCACATTCATCGATAGGGGGACGAGTCTTCCTGCAGGTTACGGAAAGGAGCGAGTGGTGACGAATGTCTTCTGAACATACTTCAAATCTAAACCGGAAGTAATCACAACACAAACCCAGTTAACCAAACGGAGCCATACACAAGAATGAGTGCGGGAGTTGGGTTTAACGCCGCTTTGAATAGTATTCGTGTCAGCTTGGTTTGGGAGGAAAATCCGAAGTGATGCAGGTCTTAGACGTTTACCACTTTGGTGAAACCCACAAGCAAGGGTATAGTGCTGACAACATAATCGGGTCGAACCGGGATTCAAAACACTGTCATAGGTTTCTGACGTGCCCAAGGGACACAACTCTGCATATAGAATTGCGATTTAGGCGATTGGGCCAACCAATCCCCCGTACACAACTATAAGAAATTATCATACAACAAAGATGTTTTCGATGAGATATGTATTGCGTAACATCCCATGAAGAAACAGTGGCAATATTACACTATCACAAACTGCAAAATATATACACAATAAGCGCAAGTAAAACACACAGGTGCATTCAACCTACAAAGGAGGTACATTGTAACAATTTTATTATAAAACAAGTGTATTATAATGATATTGAAACAATATGAGAATTGAGCAAAACTATGGTAATGTTGTATAAACAAGGAATTTGTTGATAATTGTAGATATATATGATAACAGATCTTGGAAGTTATTTCTGGATTTGAGTTGGTAAAATTATTAAGAACTGTCTCATTAACAGAGTGTATCAAATTCCTTATCATAATTGAGGATTATTTGTGATTCTCTTTCTTGGTTGTGTTTTATACAAGACTGTACATAATGTTTTTTTCTGAGACATCACATGTTTCACAGAGACCTTGCTCAACGGGGTTGATGTTTTTGTATATCTACCAGTTTCACTTATTAGTTTATGATTACTTAACGAAGTTTTGAGAAATGAGACATATGAGCTTTGCTTTTACAATATGTAAGATAATTCTCAATATTTACAGACGACTTGACCAACCTGTATGTTCTTAACTTGCTGCTAGATAAATGGGAATTCTTTAATGAATGCGTGAACATATTTTTACAATTGGACTGAAGTCAATTTGCAGTGGATTCATTACATTTATTTGTTTTTACTATTTCAACAGTTTGTTATATTTAACTCCGCCAACATTGTGACCAGAAATATTGATATTTGCTGCCAAATCGTGTTCAAGAATGACATTTGTTGTGTTATCTATATAGGACTTGTAATCAATTACTTTACATATTACTAGTACTAATAGTTGGTGTTTACCAAGTTCTGCCTAACAGGCCCAGTTATAGGTTTTCTTGCCTTGGATTTCCATGTGCGTTGGTCAATTTAAAGACACCGTTTCTTCTATTGTGCTTTCGAAAGATAACTATATTAATAACAACCAGTTTGTACTTTACGCAAATCCTCTCCTCCCATAGCTTACACTTCCTTCCTCTGCATAGTGGATTCCACTTGCATAGGTGACTGGGCTCAGTTCTTATTCGGGGAATTCCCTTTTCTAGGAAAAGAGGCGGGGCGCTGGAGCCTGTGACATATTCCGGATGTCTGACCTGCCAAGTACACACTAAACTGCACGTTATATTGCAATATTGTAGTTCATGCAACTTTGTCTTGAAACAGACAAAATATGTGAGCAGGATGCAGGTCAGGCGCCTGTAGCAGGGCAGTAAACCGGATCTAGAAGCACTTATGCATTCAGGATTTACTTCTTGCATCGCACTTAGCAACTTTCCAAAATACAAACAGTATTTCGTAAGAAACGTATGAACATAATTGTAGTTCATACATGTTTGTCTTCGGTCGTCATCATCATCATCATCATCATCATCATCATCATCATCATCATCATCATCCTAACCATCATCTTGGCCACCATCACATCACACCACCATCATCACATCACACCACCACCATCACATCACACCACCACCATCACATCACACCACCATCATCACATCACACCACCACCACATCACATCACACCACCACCATCACATCACACCACCACCATCACATCACACCACCACCACCATCACATCACACCACCACCATCACATCACACCACCACATCACATCACACCACCACCATCACATCACACCACCACCATCACATCACACCACCACCATCACATCACACCACCACCACCATCACATCACACCACCACCATCACATCACACCACCACATCACATCACACCACCACCATCACATCACATCACACCACCACCACCACCATCACATCACATCACATCACATCACACCACCATCACATCACATCACACCACCACCATCACATCACATCACATCATCACATCATCACATCACATCACACCACCATCACACCACCACCATCACATCACACCACCACCATCACATCACACCACCACCATCACATCACACCACTACCATCACATCACATCACCACCATCACATCACACCACCACCATCACATCACATCACACCATCACATCACATCACACCACCATCACATCACACCACCACCATCACATCACATCACACCACCATCATCACATCACACCACCACCATCACATCACACCACCACCATCACATCACACCACCACCATCACATCACACCACCACCATCACATCACACCACCACCATAACATCACATCACACCACCATCATCACATCACACCACCATCATCACATCACACCACCACCATCACATCACATCACCACCATCACATCACACCACCACCATCACATCACACCACCACCATCACATCACATCACACCACCACCATCACATCACATCACACCACCACCACCATCACATCACACCACCACCATCACATCACACCATCACATCACACCACCACCATCACATCACATCACACCACCACCACCATCACATCACACCACCACCATCACATCACACCACCACATCACATCACACCACCACCATCATCACCACCATCACATCACATCACACCACCACCATCACATCACACCACCACCATCACATCACACCACCACCATCACATCACACCACCACCATCACATCACACCACCACCATAACATCACATCACACCACCATCATCACATCACACCACCATCATCACATCACACCACCACCATCACATCACATCACCACCATCACATCACACCACCACCATCACATCACACCACCACCATCACATCACATCACACCACCACCACCACATCACACCACCACCATCACATCACACCACCACCACCATCACATCACACCACCACCATCACATCACATCACACCACCACCATCACATCACACCACCACCATCATCACCACCATCACATCACACCACCACCATCACATCACATCACACCACCACCATCACATCACACCACCATCACATCACATCACATCACACCACCACCATCATCACCACCATCACATCACACCACCACCATCATCACCACCATCACATCACACCACCACCATCACATCACACCACCACCATCACATCACATCACACCACCACCACCACATCACACCACCACCATCACATCACACCACCGCCACCATCACATCACACCACCACCATCACATCACATCACACCACCACCATCACATCACACCACCACCATCATCACCACCATCACATCACATCACACCACCACCATCACATCACACCACCACCATCACATCACACCACCACCATCACATCACACCACCACCATCACATCACACCACCACCATCACATCACACTACCACCATCACATCACATCACACCACCACCATCACATCACATCACACCACCACCATCACATCACACCACCACCATCACATCACACCACCACCATCACATCACATCACACCACCATCATCACATCACATCACTATCATTACCGTCCCCATCACCTTTTTAAAGTCTGAGACTCAAAATTCCTAGACACCTTAGCCCGAGGTACAGCAATACTGGACAAGTTGTTTGATTCCGTGAAAACTCGATCGGTCACTGCTGATGCGTAGGTTACCAAGACAACACTATCATATAATCTCCAGTGTGTCAGACTGGCACGCCTCTTCCACGTGTGTGTGTCAGACTGGCACGTCTCCTCCAAGTGTGTGTCAGACTGGCACGTCTCCTCCACGTGTGTGTGTCAGACTGGCATTTCTCCTCCACATGTGTGTGTCAGACCGGCACGTCTCCTCCACGTGTATGTCAGACTGGCACGTCTCCTCCACGTGTGTGTATGTCAGACTGGCACGTCTCCTCCACGTGTGTGTATGTCAGACTGGCACGTCTCCTCCAAGTGTGTGTCAGACTGGCACTTCTCCTCCACGTGTGTGTGTCAGACTGGCACGTCTCCTCCACATGTGTGTCAGACTGGCACGTCTCCTCCACGTGTGTGTATCAGACTGACACGTCTCCTCCACGTGTGTAATGTCAGACTGGCACTTCTCCTCCACGTGTGTATGTCAGACTGGCACGTCTCCTCCACGTGTGTGTCAGACTGGCACGTCTCCTCCACGTGTGTATGTCAGACTGGCACGTCTCCTTCACGTGTGTATGTCAGACTGGCACGTCTCCTACACGTGTGTGTGTCAGACTGGCACGTCTCCTACATGTGTGTGTGTGTGTGTGTGTGTGTGTGTGTGTGTGTGTGTGTGTGTGTGTGTGTGTGTGTGTGTGTGTGTGTGTGTGTGTGTGTGTGAGAGAGAGAGAGACTGGCACGTCTCCTCCACGTGAGTGTATCAGACTGACACGTCTCCTCCACGTGTGTGTGCTAGACTGGCACGTGTCCTCCACGTGTGTATATCAGACTGGCACGTCTTCTCCACGTGTGTGTGTCAGACTGGCATGTCTCCTCCACGTGTGTGTGTAAGACTGGCACGTCTCCTCCACGTGTGTGTCAGACTGGCACGTCTCCTCCACGTGTGTGTGTCAGACTGTCACGTCTCCCCTACAAGAGTGTGTCAGACTGGCACGACTCCTCCACGTGTTTATGTCAGACTGGAACGTCTCCTCCACGTTTGTGTGTGTCAGACTGGCACGTCTCCTCCACGTGTGTGTGTCAGACTGGCACATCTCCTCCACGTGTGTGTGTTAGACTGGCACGTCTCCTCCACGCGTTTGTGTCAGACTGGCACGTCTCCTCCACGTGTGTGTATCAGACTGGCACGTCTCCTCCACGTGTGTATGTCCCTCCACGTGTGTATGTCAGACTGACACGTCTCCTCCACGTGTGCATGTCAGACTGGCACGTCTCCTCCACTTGTGTATGTCAGACTGGCACGTCTCCTCCAAGTGTGTATGTCAGACGGGTACGTCTTCTCCACGTGTGTGTGTCAGACTGGAAGGTCTCCTCCACGTGTGTATGTCAGATTGGCACGTATCCCCCACGTGTGTATGTCAGACTGGGACGTGACCTCCACGTGTGTATGTCAGACTGACACGTCTCCTCCACGTGTGTGTGTCAGACTGGCACGTCTCCTCCACGTGTGTATGTCCCTCCACGTGTGTATGTCAGACTGACACGTCTCCTCCACGTGTGTATGTCAGACTGGCACGTCTCCTCCACGTGTGTATGTCCCCACACGTGTGTATGTCAGACTGACACGTCTCCTCCACGTGTGTGTGTCAGACTGGCACGTCTCCTCCACGTGTGTATGTCAGACTGGCACGTCTCCTCCACGTGTGCATGTCAGACTGGCACGTCTCCTCCACGTGTGTATGTGAGACTGGCACGTCTCCTCAACGTGTGTGTCAGACTGGCACGTCTCCTCAACGTGTGTGTGTGTCAGACTGGCACGTCTCCTCCACGTGTGCATGTCGTTATTCACGGTAATTAGTGCGATTACAGCAGGACGCAACGTGTCCTATTTCTTCATGTTTTCTAAAATAGCCTTTGATAACTTTGAAAATAAAACTATCGTTTCATGTATACTTCCGGCGAGGTCTTGAGTTCGAGAATTCGATGTCGCGACTGAAATTGAAAAAGTCTGGAACCAGCATTCATACCGTAAAGCTAGGCTTAACAGAGACGCTGATTTAGGATTTTCGAAAAAAGGGTGTGTGCCTATAATACCGAAATCCCATAACCGAGGGCGCAGTTAACTGGAAGGTGTCTGAAGAAGTTGGTACAATCTAAATATCATCTTGTTCTGTCTTGCTTCGTGATTTCTAGGTCTTTATGGGGCGGTCGGGTAGCCTAGAGGTTAAAGCGTTCGCTCGTCACACCGAAGACCCGGGTTCGATTCCCGACATGGGTGCAATGTGTGAAGCCCATTTCTGGTGTCCCCCGCCGTGATGTTGCTGGAATATTTATAAAAGCGGCGTCAAACCATACCCACTCACTCTAGGTCTACATGTGGATTCCTTTTTTAATATCATCATTGATGTATGATTATGATATAGAAATTCTACTTTGAAGTTTAATTATGTAATAGAAAAAGTTCCTTAGCGACTGCCAGGGGTATTGGTCCCGGAAACTCGTTATTCCAGAAGATTAAGGTTAACGCAACTCTGGTTAAATGAGGTTTATTTTTAGTGGTAATAATTTCCACGTAGACTGTGGTAATTGCTACGTTACTGATAACAGACCGCTTTGTACATTCGGGTTGTGGGAAAAGTGCTTGCTCGTCATGTCGAAGGCCCAGGTTTGACTCCCCACAAGGCTTAGGGACCGACATTTAATATACTGGTCTTCTCTTCGACCACTGCCCCAAGAGATAACACATATGTGTCTGTCGGGAAGAGACGAACAATTATATTTTTTCAACAACACATTTGTTTTAGGACATTCTAACATGTCCAGTTGACAATCTTTTTTTGTAAAAGACTGAAGCCAAATATTTTTTTCAAGTATTTTCTGGAACAAATTATTTTGTTCAAAAATATATTCCCATCGTCTGAGATGTGTATGGTTGACCCTGCTGGTTTGTCTCGTCAAGCCTCGACTACCCCTGCGGCGTAAATATAACATTCACTCACGCACACGCCTCTGTTCTATACATCAAATCAATCAAACATAAAGGCACTTGTTCTTTGTTAAAATATATATATATATGAGGGCTGGTCAAAAGGCTCTAACCCTAACAAACAAAACTAACAATTGTGGAAGTGTTTTTTGTTTGTTTTTTTCAACACAATCTCCCTGCCTTTTAATACACTTCTCACTTTAATCGATAGTGAAGCTTTTCAATTCCAGTCAGTAAGAAGTTTTCTGAAGCCACCCCCAAAAAAGCATTCACTTCAGCTTTGAGGTCATCGTTGTCGTCATAGTGTTTTCCACGAAGGTGTTCTTTTAGTTTTGGAAACAGGTGGAATTCACTTGGTGCCGGGTCTGGCGAGTATGGAAGGTGAGGAAGCTCTTCGAACCCACATTGTCGCACAGCACCCTTTGTAAGTTGAGTGCAGTGAGAAGAGGCACTGTCATGAAGTAGTAGAACTCCAATAGTCAGTTTTCCTCGCCGCTTTTCTTTGATAGAATCTCTCAGGGGATGAAGGAAATCGCTTTCGTAGGCACCGGTAATCGTCTTTTGACTTTCTAAGTAATCAACAGGGATCATACCATTTGGGGTTGTTCTTTTCTCTTAAGTCAAAAACTTGATACTCGTCCTTGTCCAATTTATGTGACCATTTGGACCCCTATCACGTTCAACTGGTTGTCACTTTTATACAAACGGACTCACCAGACCAAATACACTTGCAATAAACTACTCAAACATTGTACTACATTGACTTGTTCATTTTGTTATGGCCCATCGTTGAAAGTTAGTCAGGCTTAGAACTTTTTGACCAGCCCACTTACAACTTTATGTTTATGCATACAATCAGTCCCCCGTGAAGATCCGGGGTAGAATAGGGCTTCAGCAACCCATGCTTGCCAAAAGAGGCGACTAACGGGATCGGGCGGTCAGGCTCGCTGACTTGGTTGATACATGTCATCGTATCCCAATTGCATGGATCGATGCTCATGATGCCACTGGATTGTCTTGTCCAAACTCGATTATTTACAGACCGCCGTCATATAGCTGCGTTAAACAACAAACAAAACATACAATCAGTGCTAAGTTTTTACATGTACATATACATGTATATGCTCTCTGCATCCTAGCATTCATTCACCCGATGCAGAAATAAGCATATACTCCGAGACGTTGTGTACCTCACAATAAAGAAGTTGACATTCATAAATTGTCACTTTTATGTGTATCGTTTCTAAATGCCATTCAAAGACTTATATTAAAGTCTATAATAGCTGGCAAGTCTAGACACCTGCGGTTTCAGGAAATGAAGGTCTCTGGGCTCCTTTTTATTGTATTTTATTAATATTATCTAACAAGTGTTTTTTTCTGTAAAATATTTCCATTTCAGGGTCTTGATGTAAGACTAACGTAGGCTGTAGGCCCGGACCCTAGAGAATAAATTAAAAAAGTCCAACTCAGGTCCAAAATGATTGGGCAAGTCTAGATTGCCTCAGGTCGAGGCATTGTTCTGGGCTCCTTTGGGATTAAAATAAAATCCATTAGATATATATATATATATATATATATATATATATATATATATATATATATATATATATATATATATATATTCAAATACGATAACTTTAATTCTGGGACTAAAAAAGTCTGGAGAGACTGTTTTATGCTGATTCAACGATGTCAGACATAGCAGATGGTATGTGGCCGCCCCGAGCAGTGTCTCGGAGAGAGGGAGGTTCCTGATAGCTGGGCTGGCCCGGGGCGTGTGGAAAGTTTTACGTAAGATCGTACTTATCTTGACATGTTGTTCCTTTGACCTGAGATAATTAGAACACATCTCCTTTGTTTGAATTTTCCAAATTCTTCATCATTTTGAAGACATCACGTTTGCACGCAAGGAAAACACGGGGATATATTTTCTGGGTGTTTGTTCATTATCCTCGACCTCGTTGGGATTCAGGGGTACAATAGGCCCACACTAACCCCTGCTTGTCGTAAGGAGCGACTTAATGGATCGGGTGGCCAGGGTCGGTGACGGCGTGGATCGTTGCTCACTCGTGAAGATCCGGGTAGAAAAGGCCTTCAGCAACCCATACTTGCCGTCACAGGCGACTATGCTTGTCGGAAGAGGCGACTAACGGGATCAAGTGGTCAGGCTGGCTGACTTGGTTGATGCATGCCATCATAACCCAATTTCGTAGATAGGTGCTCAGGATGTCAATCACTGGATTGTCTGGTCCAGACTCGATCATTTACAGACCGCCGTCATATATCGCTGAGTGCGCCGTTAAACAACAAACAAACAAAAAAACAACATTACATTAATAACCGGTTTGCCTGGACCAGACTCGACTTTTTATAGGTTGGCGTCATACAACTGGAATATATTGCTGAGTGCGGCGTTAAACAACAAACAAATAAACAACATTACATTGATGACCGGTTTGCCTGGACCAGACTCGACTATTTACAGGCTGACGTCATATAAGTGGAATATTGCTGAGTGCGGCGTTAAACAACAAACAAACAAACAAACAAACAAACAAACGACATTACATTGATAACCGGTTTGTCTGGACCAGACTCGATTATTTACAGGCCCGCGTTATATAAGTGGAATATTGCTGAGTGCGGGGTTAAACAACACAACGAAACAAGCATCATAAACTGTTGAAAGTAGAAAGACGAAACGAATGAATGATTGAACCGACGAATTAATGGATGGATTGTTCTTATAATTGTTTACAAACCAAACATTTTCCTTCATGGTATAATAGTACTACTTTGATGTTGGTGAGTGATTGATTTGGGTTCAACACGGCTTATCAGCTTAACGGAGGAGGACAGCACAACGTGATGCAGATTTGTGTGGTTCACGACGGTTATAGCCGACTATTTGTCATAACCGACTACTCGTTATAACCGACTATTCGTAATAACCCTTTCAGTTATAACCGACTATTTGTTATAACCGACTATTTGTTATAAACGTGTCCATTGTAACTGACTATTCACTGTAACCATTTCCCATGTAACTGACTATTTATTGCAACCGTTTCCATTATAACCGAATTTGTTATAACCGTTTCCATGATAACCGACTATTCCTTACAACGACTCCATTACAAGTGACTATTCGTTTTAACCGATTCCATTATAACCAACTATTCGTTATAACCGATTGCGTTATAACCGAATAGTCGGGGTTTTTTTATTCGTCTTCGTTATAACCGGAATAACCTCAACGTCGATTATTTTCGATGCATGTAATGAATGAGATAACAATATCTCCATCCCTTAACTTACCGCCCTGAGAGTTCAGCCTGATTGTGTATATAAATATGGCTACCGGTGTTTTGGCAGAGATTGAGGAAGTACGCAGTTACAAGCCAGTCTTCAACAGAAGTAGTCACGCACACACACACACAACGAGCCAGTGAATGTCACGCTGCACTAGCGGGTCGCATACCTCATCTTGGTTTGGGTGACATTGGGGTATTTACTTAATCAGAATGGCTGTACATCTATTTCTTGGAGCCTTTATTACCGTCTTAGGTAAGTTGATTTATTTCAAATCATGTGTCAAATTAATCAATGTTTTCTTGTATGATTAGCACACATTTGCGTGTGCAGGTTGTATGTGTTTAAGTATGCTTGTGTGGGTCGTCGGTTGTGAATTCTGTTGTTCGGCAGATGGTCCCGGGTCAGTTTGTCGCGTCATTTTAGTCTGCATGTAAGAATATAAACTACACTCAATAAACAAGAAATAGTTATTCGATGGTGATGTATTTCATTCGGGTATGTATATGTTTTTTGTTTTGTTTGTTTTTTAACGCCGCACTCAGCATTATGCCCGCTATTTGAAGGCGGTCTGTAAATAATCGAGTTTGGACCAGATAATCCAGTTATTGACGCAATAAGGCGGCGAGACTGATCACCCGATCCCGCTAGTCGCCTCTTACGACTTGCATGGGTTGGTGGAGACCGGATTGTCCCGGATATATAGAGGTAAACATCGTTCACTGTTCACACAGATAACAACACATTGAGCACGTGAGCGCAGAATGTATGTGCATTTTACAGACTAATAAAACGCACTGTTCACACAAATAATGTAACGAATAATAATAACAAACTCAGCCTCGTCTGTGTGTTTGTTTGTTGTTATTATTATGAGTTACATGGTCTGTGTACAAACACACGCCCTGCACATAGTGTACAGATAAACAAAATACCGAACACACACTGTTCACATATATAAACATCTACATTCACTGTTCATACAAGTAAACACATCTATATTCGCTGTTCACACAAATAAACACATTTGTAGACACTATTCACAAAATAAACACATCTACATTCACTGTTCACACAAATAAACACTTTTTTATTCACTGTTCACATAAAAAACAAAATCTACATGCACTGTTCAAACAAATAAACACCATCTACATTCACTGTTCACACAAATTAACACCATCTACATTCACTGTTCACATAAATTAACATCTATATTCACTGTTCACATAAATAAACACATCTACATTCACTGTTCACGCAAATAAACACATCTATATTCATTGTTCATACAAGTAAACACCATCTACATTCAGTGTTCACATAAATAAACACCATCTACAATCACTGTTTACACAAATATACACACCTATATTCACTGTTCACATAAATTAACATCCACATTCACTGTTCACATAAATAAAAACCATCTACATTCACTGTTCACACAAATGAACACATCTTTATTCACTGTTCACACAAATTAACACCATCTACATTCACTGTTCACACAAATTAACATCTATATTCACTGTTCACATAAATAAACACATCTACATTCACTGTTCACGCAAATAAACACATCTATATTCATTGTTCATACAAGTAAACACCATCTACATTCAGTGTTCACATAAATAAACACCATCTACAATCACTGTTTACACAAATATACACACCTATATTCACTGTTCACATAAATTAACATCCACATTCACTGTTCACATAAATAAAAACCATCTACATTCACTGTTCACATAAATAAGAACCATCTACATTCACTGTTCACATAAATAAAAACCATCTACATTCACTGTTCACACAAATGAACACATCTTTATTCACTGTTCACACAAATTAACACCATCTACATTCACTGTTCACGCAAATTAACATCTATATTCACTGTTCACATAAATAAACACATCTACATTCACTGTTCACGCAAATAAACACATCTATATTCATTGTTCATACAAGTAAACACCATCTACATTCACTGTTCACATAAATAAACGCCATCTACAATCACTGTTCAAACAAATATACACACCTATATTCACTGTTCACATAAATTAACATCCACATTCACTGTTCACATAAATAAAAAACATCTACATTCACTGTTCACATAAATAAAAAAAACATCTACATTCACTGTTCACATAAATAAAAAAACATCTATATTCACTGTTCACATAAATAAAAACCATCTACATTCACTGTTCACATAAATAAGAACCATCTACATTCACTGTTCACACAAATGAACACATCTATATTCACTGTTCACACAAGTAAACACCATCTACATTCACTATTCACATAAATTAACATCTAAATTCACTGTTCACACAAATAAACTACATCTGTATCCACTCTTCATACAAATAAACACGAACTGACCACACAAATAAACACCATCTAAATTCACTGTTCACAGAGTATACACCGGGCCTTGTCTGTATTTGAAAAATATTCCATGATTAGTAAATTCCTATATCGGTGATTTGGTTCGTGACAGTGCTTACCTATAATCTTTTTATATATTTAGTAACACATATACATGTACTCTAAAGCCCCAATGTGTTATCTATATATGGCGACGTCGATATGCCACAGTCATGAAAAACATACCTTAATGTGTCTGGTTTATGCAACGTGCATGCGTGTGTCGATTAAAATAAAAATACTTTTTTTTCGGTTTCTGCCTGTTGAAACAATTTACATCACGTGATAACTGTGTGTGGGATCTTCTATAGTACTGCTAACCGGTGTGCAAACAAACAAACAAACAAACAAACAAACAAATAAACCGGTTTAGCCAGCTCTAGCTAGCTATGAAATCAGCATCAGGACAATTATTTGTTTTTTATTGAGGTGAAACGTGTGTTGTGTAATAAAAGATTTCCTAGACAGTATGTTGCGCACAGGACGCGCATGACTGCTCGTTCTTCAGTGTTGAATTACTGTCTATAAAGTAGGTTTAGCCAGTGACAAGACATGTCTGTGTAAAGAAACCGCACGTCTGAAGGGTCGGATTGCAAGTTAACATACAAATGCTATACAAGAGCAAATAAGTATCGGCGAAATTTGCGTTTATATGTAAGTGTGAGTGCAAACAATTCTAGGAACACTTGGACTGTCCGTTTATCACAAGCTTTCGTTTACTGTCTTGTCATTGTTTATACAAAGAAGGCGAAATGTGAGAGTGTTTGCGAATTGTAATTTGCTAATGGTCAAATTGCTCATTCGTCACCACTCGTCCCTTTCCGTGACGTCGCTATTCGGAAATCCCGGAATAACACGAATTGGTCACGAATGCAAATTGCTGTGCTCATTTCCTCTCGCCCATTTCCGTGAGTGTCCGCTTTCTCCGGAAATACACGATTGGCGTATGTTTGGCTACTGTCTTTGCACCTTGGGATAAGACGTTATACATTTGAACGGAGGCCTCCTCTCTCTTGACCCTGTGTCTTACAAAAGGGGATCGACTAAGCCTCTCCTATGGACCAATCAGATTCCACCTCTCGTATCACTTGCATTTGTATCAAACAGAGTGTATTACAAAGGGGTGCTGACTCTACCAACACTGTATTAAAAAGGGGGCTGACTCTACCCAGACTGTATTACAAAGGGGGCTGACTCTACCCAGACTGTATTACAAAGGGGACTGACTCTACCCAGACTGTATTACAAAGGGGGCTGACTCTACCCAGACTGTATTACAAAGCGGGATGACTCTACCCAGACTGTATTACAAAGGGGGCTGACTCTACCCAGACTGTATTAAAAAGGGGGTGACTCTACCCAGACTGTATTACAAAGGGGGCTGACTCTACCCAGACTGTATTACAAAGGGGACTGACTCTACCCAGACTGTATTACAAAGGGGACTGACTCTACCCAGACTGTATTAAAAAGGGGGTGACTCTACCCAGACTGTATTACAAAGCGGGGTGACTCTTCCCAGACTGTATTACAAAGGGGGGTGACTCTACCCAGACTGTATTAAAAGGGGATTGACTCTACCCAGACTGTATTACAAAGGGGACTGACTCTACCCAGACTGTATTAAAATGGGTGCTGACTCTACCCAGACTGTATTAAAAGGAGTTTTGACTCGACCCAGACTGTATTACAAAGGGGCTGACTCTACCCAGACTGTATTACAAAGGGGGCTGACTCTACCGACACTGTATTACAAAGGGGACTGACTCCACCTAGACTGTATTACAAAGGGGACTGACTATACCCAGACTGTATTACAAAGGGGGGTGACTCTACCCAGACTGTATTAAAAGGGGATTGACTCTACCCAGACTGTATTAAAAGGGTACTGACTCTACCCAGACTGTATTAAAAGGGGATTGACTCTACCCAGACTGTATTAAAAGGGTACTGACTCTACCCAGACTGTATTAAAAGGGTACTGACTCTACTCAGACTGTTTCTAAAAGAAACCATACATCCTTTCGAAATAAGCTGATTACTTGTTCTAGCCAATCGCCGTTCGCAGTACTTAATACGACTGGGTTGTACATCTCTGAACCACCCGTGAATTTCCGAGATAGAATAGGTCTTCAGCAACCCACGCTTGTCGTAAGGGGCGACAAGCGGTATCGGGTGACTTGGTTGATGTATGTCATGGTATGCCAATTGCGTGGATCTATGCTCATGATATCAATCACTGGATTGTCTGGTCCAGACTCGATTATTTACAGACCGCTCATATAGCTGGAATATTGCTGAGGTCGAACAAACAATAAACAAACAATCAAACAAACAACATATCCGTGCGTTCCACAAGTTAATTATATTATCGGTACCAAAATAAAACGAACTGGGAATTGAAAACATTATATAACGAAAACGTTATTTCGTGTGAGATTTCCGCCAATGGCCGAGAGCGTGATTTTTGCTTCAAAAACACCTAACGCCAAATGTGTGAAGTACAGTATTTTGCAAAGAATTAGCTTACAATTCATGAGGGCTAATATATAATATAAAATATATGTATATAAGCTGTTATACTCCACAGATCCGTGACGGGACCGCCTCCGTGGTCTAGTGGTAGAGCGTCCGCCCGGAGAGCGGAAGGTCCGGGGTTCGATCCCCGGCCGCGTCATACCAAAAGACGTTAAAAGATGGTACTTGTTGTTACGCTGTCTGGCGCTCGGCATTAAGGGGCTAAAACAAGGACTGGTCGGCTCGGAGTCAGTATACTGTGTCTGAGAGGGGTATTCATGTTAAACTGAGACATGGTATCTCAGTGAGCTAGCACTGTAAATCGGCATCAGTCCGGACTAGTACATAAAGCCACACAAACACACACACGTACATGCACGTCGCTATATAAGTGCAATAATCTTGGACGCGACGTTAAACCCCATTTCACCTCACCCACCATGACGGATATTGCAATGTTAAAACACCTTAAAATCGTAATCTTAATTCCTCACACGGGAATAACATGAGACAGAATTAATTACACACATAAATTCCTAGTTTTGTGTTTTTATTCACAAGGAATTCAATGTTTTCAGTTCTGCCTCTCTTGCACTATCTTTCCTAAGAAATATGTGCACAAATGTGTCACGACCGGGTCCTTAACATTCTCCGACGTCACATTGCTGGCATCCGTCCGCGTCGCAAGATAACAAACCCTGGAGAAGGAACTTGATATCCGGGTTTTTTTGTAAACAGTCTTTTCATGTAGATAACAAGGGCGTGTTGTGTGATTGTGCAACAGATATATTTCACATTTTCGGTGAGGTGGTCAATGTGGCGATGTAAGACGTTGATGAAAGCTTCGGAACGTTAAAATGTAACGGTGATAAGAGTGGCCAAAGACACAAGCGAGACTAGCCTGTCTTACAGACCCTGATACAAATATATATCAAATACAGCCCATGCAAGTCTATAATGTTTGGCAAGTCTAGATTACTGCAGTTTCAGTATCTGAAAATGAAGAGAGTCACTGGGCTCCTTTTTATTATATTTTTATTAAGATAACTGAACAACTGGGTTATTTTCTGTACGATATGTTCATTTCAGAGACTAGATGTTAGTCTAAAGCGAGACCACAAGACACATGTACGAGTGTGATCTGAGACACGTTAGAAGACGCCATCAATAATACAGTTAGAATCTCTGTATCCATCAGACCCTGAAACAAATATATCCAATACAGCCTTTGCAAGTCTATAATATTCGGCAAGTCTAGATTACTTCAGTATCTTAAATTGACGACAGGCTATTGGCTCCATATTAATATATTTTATAACTCTTATTTAACAAAAGTAATTCTGTAAAATATGTTTATTTCAGAGACCAGATTATAATCTAGACCCTCTGGTCAGACTGTAGCAGTCAAAAGGGGACAAATAGCCTTTCCCATGCATAAAAAATACAATTCCATTAATTCACACATTACATTGATTTAACGACGTAATATTTTTATTTTGGAATGCATTATATAAATTCATATAATTACAGGCGTTTAAAAAACCCCGAGTTATGCACAACAAACGTTTGAATATATATAGCTGGCAAATAAACTTTACGCAGCTTCATAAAATATTTACGAAATGAAATTCATCTTCTGAAGATATATTGCAAACAGGCCACACACGTAAACCTGATTCAAATGATTGCCATCTAGCCTGAAAAACATAGTTATATAAAACCGAAAATTTTGTAATTTGATTTCTCTCCCCTTCTAGCGTGTCTCGTGGAAAGTGATGTTCAAGGAATTAAGAGTAGCTGTTTGTCAACATCATTTCCGAGGGCGCTGAACGCGAGCGGATGTTTGTCGACGATACGTGGACACATTTGCCGGGGCTTCATTAATCTGACAAGCATAACAGTGATCATTATACATATCATCTCTATAGCCACATAAATACCGTACTCGACGTAATAAGCGCCCATAGCGATATTTGCTAATATATTGGCTAGTGAACAATCCCAATTAGCACCCCTTCCGATTGATCAATGTACACAAGACTTATTTATTTGTCTATAATACGCAGTCGTGTGTTATATGCACCCTTAATTATGGGCAATTAAATTCTGGAAAAAATATATCTGTCGTATATAAATATTTCAGGCTTTCAGCATAAACCAAGGAATTTACAATTTTTCAACTTTTTATTTCACCAAAATAATATTCTAATAAGAGCCCCCTATGTCAAATTTTGAAGGCGCCCTGGGCGCTTATTACGTCGAATACGGTACTACACTCAGTAGTCTGAATTTGCTACGATGGAGGACAGATTGTCGTGTTTGAAGTTTGGGGATATTCTATTTAAGATATGATAAGATTAAGTGCTTTATTACCCGATAGGAAATTCTGATTTCATCAGAGTGATACACACACACGAACAAATAAATTGTAAATAAGAACAATGACTGTTATTGATACAGAAGGTAACAGATACAAGTAATATATGCAGCGCACATAAAAAAGACGAATTATAAAATCTGATGATGTGCAACAACGATTAAGGTAAATGCTAACAGGAATAAAAGACATTTTACATCTTTTAGATTTAGAATTGGAAACAAGTAAACAAGGATTTTAATTCCAGAAAGGTGAGGGCGGTGAGGTGGGGTTTAACGGTGCGTTCGAGATTGATGCACATATAGAGCGACATGTATTACGCGCGCGCCTGTGATTGCTTGTAGTTGAGGTGAGGTGAGGTGAAATTGGGTTTAACGTCGCGTCCAAGATTATTGCACTTATATAGCGACGTGCATGCACGTGTATGTGTGTGTGTGGCTGCTTGTACTAGTCCGGACTGATGCCGATTTATAGTGCTAGCTCACTGAGATACCATGCCGCAGTTTAACATGAATACCCCACTCAGACACAGTATACTGACTCCGAGCCGACCAGTCCTTGTTTTAGCCCCTTAATGCCGAGCGCCAGACAGGGTAACAACAAGTACAATCTTTTAACGTCTTTTTGTATGACGCGGCCCGGGATCGAACCCCGGACCTTCCGCTCTCCGGGCGGACGCTCTACCACAAGACCACGGAGGCGGTCGCTTGTAGTTGAACTAGTCCGGACTAATGCCGATTTTAAAGTGCTAGCTCACTGAGATACCATGTCTCATATTAACATGAATACTCCACTCAGACACAGTCTACTGACTCCGAACCGATAAGTCCCTTTTAACGTCTTTTGGTGTGACGCGGCCGGGGATCGAACCCACGACCTTCCGCTCCCCAGACAGGCGCTCTATCCACTAGGCCACGGAGGCGGTCCATTAAAAAAAATACAAAGGAGAGACACGTCAGCATTAAGATTTCAAATGCATTTAAGCTAATGAATGTTCTGAAATCAACATGACACGGACCATGCGGTTTATTTACGGTCGCAGGGGGCACGGGTGGCCCAATCGTCTAAGTCGCCTCAATTCCCTGCAGAGTTGCGTCCCTTGGGCACGCCAGGAACCTATGATCGTTTGTTCGAATGGGAGTACCTATGGGGACTGCAGATAAGAATACGTGTCCACAGCAGTCCAGCTTGTCCTAAGAGCCGATAAATTGGATCAAGTGGTCATGATCGGTCACTTGGTTGATTGCATGCCATCGTATCGATCCAACTACGTGGCTCGATGTTCATAATATCAATCACTATAAAACCGGCATAAGTCCAGACTAGTACAAGCAGCCACACACACGTGCAGGCACGTCGCTATATAAGCGCAATGGTCTTAGACGCGACGTTAACCCTCCTCTTCAACGGTCACTTTGAAGTAGACTAAAATTCAACATAAATCACGCACAAATCAAATACACTTCACAGTTTTGAATTATGTGGTACATTCCCTGTTCTGTGATAGCATCCACTGTCATCTTCGGCAAAGCAAAGTTACTGAAAATGACCTCCGAAAATTAGGTACATCTTACCCCACTTTAAGTGATGAAGTGATCAATAAGGAGAGTAAGGTGCAAGGAAACGATGGAGAGCCTTGGGGATTTTATAATTTGATTGTAAACACGTGGATGTCTTCAGGAATTCCCCTGCATACAACTTGACTAAATACATTGCCTCATTAACTCGGCGTTCAGCTCGAGCCGACTTGTGGCCCTTGTGATGCTCAATATTGCCTAACGTTTGCTGCCTTCATCAGACCTACTCAAACTGAGCGCTTTACACTCGGAGTCCCCCGTTCCCGTCAGTGCATTAACCTCCACCAATAGTTCGGCTTATATCTGATAGACGGGATGATGATGATGATGATGATGATGATGATGATGATGGTGGTGGTGGTGGGATGATGATGATGATGGTGGTGGTGATGATGATGATGATGATGATGATGATGATGATGGTGGTGGGATGATGATGATGATGATGATGGTGGTGATGATGATGATGATGATGATGATGATGATGATGATGATGGTGGTGGTGATGATGATGATGAAGATGATGGTGGGATGATGATGGTGGTGGTGGTGGTGGTGATGATGATGATGATGATGATGATGATGATGAAGAAGATGATGGTGATGATGATGATGGTGTGGTGGGATGATGATGATGGTGGTGGTGGTGGTGGTGGTGATGATGATGATGATGATGATGATGATGATGATGATGATGATGGTGGTGGTGGTGGTGGTTAAAGATATATGATACATTGTTACAGGTGACAGTAGTTAGCGATGTAAATAATTAATGTTTGTTTGCCGTTTAACGCCACACTCAGCAATAATCAAACTACACGTATATGGGTGAGTGAGTGAGTTGGGTTTAACGCCACTTTTAACAGTATTCCAGTTATATCACGGTGTGTCAGCTTAATGTGGGAGGAAAGCCCCAAGTGATGCAGGTCTCAGACGTTTACCACTTCGGTGAAACCCACAAGCACGGGTATGGTGCTGACAAACTTAGAAACATAATCGGGGCGAACCGGGATTCGAACCCACAATCATAGGTTTCTGGCGTGCCCAAGGGACGCAACTCTGCACAGCGAATCGCGGCGCCTTAGACGACTGGGCCACCCGTGCCCCCACACGTATAATATTTGATAAGCAATTGCGATATGCTAATATGCATCATCCAAGTCTGGGACAACCCGATCCCGTACACCCCCCCCCCCCCCCCCCCCCCCCCTTTGAATCCGCCAATGGATAAACTCCCCGATAAACTCTATATTGACTTTTAGCTTTGATTGTGTTGAAAAGGGAACCGCCATTCTTAGAACCATCTGATGGTTTATACATAACTATTCAGACGTGTTTTTCCAGTTCTATAATTTGGTTGTTCTTGCGGGACAGAAAAGTTTGCCATAGTAAACTGCGACCATGAGCACGTCTTGGACTACGTGTCTGATCGACTTTCCTGTCTAAACAATAGCATGCTGACGTAAACATACTTATGGTTTGATATAAATTTAGTCACTTGTTAACTGTCTGACACTCGAAATGTCAACAATGCCACAAACAAGCGTGTGGCGTAAAGCATAATCGGAGATCGGTTATTTCCGACAGCCGCTCGGGAGAGATCGGTTTACAAAGCTGTCATTTCCGAGGCTCATGTAGGGGCGCCAGATGAAAACGGATATCTCCGGATATGACGCCTATGTACATTGGGGTTAATTTAATTTGTTTCATCCCAGCTACGGGCAGTTAAATATTGGATAAAGCTACTTCGTATGAATTCAAATAGATTTCCTCTTCATTGTTATAATATGTTAAAAGCCTTGGATGAAAAGGGTAAATATTGTTTATGTATGTCTGGTTTTTCTCTTGCATGGATATCTCAAGATGTTGGAAATGATAAACTATTTATCTTCATGCTTAAGGAAAGATTAGTTGATATATTTTCACAAGATTGGCACTGTCAAATATCATCCTCAAGGTTTTTATGCCATTATACGAATATAAAATCTTTACTTGTTCCTGAAAAATATGTATCTGTACTTCAGGATAGAACTTTGAGAAGATCTTAGTGTAAATTACGTATATCATTACATAATTTTAATGTTAACAATCTCAGAAGGAAAAATTACAAGATAAAGAAAGTAGTTTATGCCGTTATTGTAATGAAGGCTATGTTGAGGATGAGTTTCATGTACTTCTCATTTGTAAATATTATCGGTTTCTTAGAAATAGATACCTCCCTACAAAGATGAACAACTGATGAGAAATTTGTTGAACTCCTACAATGCAAATACAATATCATCTCTGTCAATATTCCTGAAGAAGATTTTTGAAATTAGACGTTAATATTTTATGTAAACTTATTATTACCTACACGTGACTGTACAATGTTGATACAACACTACTGTACTATAGGTCATATGGCCTAAAATATTGAATAAACTTCTGTCTGTCTGTCTGTTAATTTAAAGTTACCAAATGAGCTAAATTTCTGGTTATCGTGTCGAATGTGTTTTCATTACCAGGTAAATAAGACTCCTAATAAAATGAAAAATGACCAAGTCTTTTTCACAACAGTGTCTCTTTGTCCTGGCAAAGTCAAGACGCAAAAGATGTGTCTTAACCCTCTTGGTGGCACGGGACCATATATGGTCCCTCACTTTTCACACACCCTTAGTGCCACGGGACCATATATGGTCCAGTAAATATGTCTCTTTTCACCTGTGAATTAAGATGTCAAACACTGAGTGCACAAAATCAAAATAATAACCATCATCGCTCCAATCATCTCAGCTTTAACATCGTGTAACTCATATTTTATACAGTGCTGCGGATATGCTGAGTGGTTACCGCGCTTCTTGACCTTTTTCTGCTTGTCGAACTTCAAGCGATTGACGGCGATTTTTTTTATTATACACCCATGTCACACACACGTAACTATTTAGTATCGGACCTCCAATTTGTAAAAGAAATCTGATCAGACTGGTCAGAAAGATTTCCTTTTTCCCACAGTAAAGTTGTTGGCGTAAGAGTACTGACGTTTAGTCCCCAACAGATTTTTGTTTGTTCAAGAACAATCTCATTAAAATCAGATCTTGGTTCTCGCTACCGCTAAACAAAGATCTGAGGACATCCCACGAGGGGTCACGTCAGAACGACCTTTCATCCGACCAATCAGAGCGTCGCTTACCAGATCATGAAAGTGACAGTCGGAAAGTGATTTCTAATCATGCAATCTCGAAAACTTTAACACGTGGTATTCCGAACGATAGTTACGGGTCACACTCCGGCGAAGTGGTGATTTAGCATAACACCACTGCCACAGGCTAATTTGCATATCACGTGACCGGACTGTTCTCTTGTTTGTAAACAAACGCGCTTTTTCAGAAATCAATGTAGAACGGACTAATGCAAGTATTTGGGGGCGCTTTACATATTGTTTTGCATAATTATATAGATATGCTACTACAACTGCGACAGTGAGTTGCATGACAATTTATATTTATGCATCAAAGTGGCCGTATCGCCAGCTCTCCGTTGGGCTTCGATGACAGCACGTGGAGCCGTACAACCAATGTAAACAAAGGATAACTACGCAAAAACAAATAGATTTTCACGTATTATGATACTTTCTTAATGAACCGTAAACATTCTTTGACGTTTGTTTATAAAAATGTGTAGACTTTTCAAACATGAAACGGATGAAAGGCATATTCAATATCTTGAATGGACTGTGAAAGATGTGACGAATCGTCACATGGCGCTGGCCTGTGGCAGAGGTACTATGCTGGCTGGCTGCCGGCCGCATAGAACTCTGGGTAGGAGAGTGGTTACGGGTTGAACGACTGAATCCATACAATCTGGACCATATATTTGCCATTCCAGAATGTTCTTTTGTTCAGGTTTCAAATTTTTAGTCGAGAATTTGTCAAAATATGTTTCGAAGCGTAGTCGCCAATTTGAAATCAGTGCCGTAAAGCACGAGAAAGCTGCCTTCTGATTGGCTAATGTCGACTTCTTGTCAGTCCTTCCATTGGTCGGTCAAAATTCGCGCAGCGTCGGTCTGACGTAACCCGTAATGGGATGTCCTCAGATCTTTGTTTAAGCGATAACGAGAACTAAGATCTGATTTTAATGAGATTGGTTCAAGAATTGCTAATTTTAAACGACTGTGTGTCATGGCGAATTAGCACTAGAGACGAAACTAAAGTGCAGATTGTCGTTCTGTTTATAATGCTGATAGACAGAAAATATTTAAATCTAAGATATGAAAAGACAGCTATGATCGTTTATATTAAGGTGGTACAAGTTGGTTTAGAGGCAGAACGTTCATGATCTACAGGTGAACGACATTGCACTTTCCCATTATATAGAGTATAGTACAGCTGTGCCGCGAATTCTTGTCCTACATGCTCGCCCGTTTCGACAAATAACTGTTGGTCATAGAAATGACTAAGAGTCACCTGTGATTGATCAAACTACCTGACCGTCTTGATGTGTTAGCAAATATATCGAGTGAAGCGGCATGGGTTGAGTCTAGTTCTTTGAGTGGGTTGTCGATCTGAATTACGGTATCACCGACAACAGCCTTGAAACAAAATATGGCGCTGTATATGCTCAAGCAGTTTGTTTACACCGTGATACTTCACTCGAACATATGACAAGCATTGGAAGCATATGAGCACCTCAACTTCGTAAATTAACATATGGTGGGCACCCCTAAACTTAGTTTCCACCCTTGCCGAACTAGGCTGGAGTTTCTGGGCTCGATCGTAGCGCCCCCAGTGGCTATTACGAATTATGCCCCTTCTATGTCCCTCCTATTGACCAGTCAGATTCCGCCCTCATGTCACATGCATTTGCTTCAAATAAAATGGCGTCGCCAAGCCAAGACGATCTGCTCGATAATCAGAATCTGTTTGTAATAAAACAGGTCTTACTAACAAAAAAACATGAAAACATTTGGAAAATATCTGATGACGCTAAGTTGACAGTACACATGCTTTACAAATCTTGCAATCGACCTAAATCTGCACGGCAGTTTACGAATCAGATGATTCGACGTCACAGTCGTATATAGAAACACGCCAAATTCCAAGCTCTGTTCGGTATTTGGAGAAAAGGTGTGGTTATCGACGTGAGGATTGTGAGAATTTTCGGGAAATACCCACCTGTGTATAAAATGGATTTGTCCAACATTGCCGAGGTCGGATTTTAATGAGGGAGTCATCATTATCAAAATACGGGTAAAGAATTTTAAAGCTTGTACATTTTATTATCATCCTTAAAGAGGCCGTACATAATGTTTCTCTCCCTTAACACAACTACAACATATTGGGATACTGTACAGTGCACTGACTTACCACAGTTCATTCTTCAACACATATCCACATTATCATCAACATCGTCAGCATCAGCAACATCACAAGCATCATGACCATCAACACATCCAAATTTACATGAATCTATACTCGATGCTTCACATTTCCAACGTATACATATACAGAGGCATCGGCGCCTTATCACGTATTCTAATGGCTCGTCAGCGCATACACATCAGAGTAGATCCCAAATCCACACTCTCACAACTAGGTCAAAAACCTATGAAAAGAGCCTTCATTGATGATCCTATGACTTTTGGTTATTTAGTAAGGCCAAAATCCAATAGGGACTGCCGGCCATCTTGGATTTTGCCAATATGGCGGCCCCATTGGTCTACACCTCTGCCAGATTTGATGCTTGTGGACACATCTGCACGATACCCCCTAACGGCTCCCTAAGGGCCTAGGCTATAACTGAACATGATTAATATAGCCAGCCCCGACTGCACCGCACCTGAGAATGAATTAGGTTTAAATTCGCGCCTTTAATTGTACACCCCTTACGGAACAAGGTTATTTCCCCTTGGTTGTGCTTTCCGACGTTAGGGGAAAATAATTTCGTTCTAATTCGTCCCTCAAACGAAAGAAGTTATATTTCTTCCAACAGTGTTTTATTGTACGATAAACAACGACCACGAATCGTTTATCTATATAAAACACTGCAGGGAGAAAAAGCCACTCGGGTTTTTATTGTACGAACAACAAACGTCGTTTATTTCTTGAATAAACCAGGCTTCGTTCTTCATTGTTCTTAGCTATCCTATATATCGGCTTGTGAAACCAGGGATCGAGGTTGATGGACGGCAAGGTTTTGTAACATCATTAGTTCAAAAGGGCAAGTGAATGAGTGGAATTGCGTCCCTTTGAACAGTATTTTAGTTGTATCAAGGCGTGTCAGCTTGATGTCGAAGCAAAGTGATGCAGGTCTTTGACGTTTACCACTTTAGTGGAACCCACGAGCACAGGTATGGTGCTGCCAAACCTAGAAACGTTCAGAGCGAATCATGATTTGAACCCGTGATCATTGGTTTCTGGCACGTCTAAGGGACGTAACTCTGCACAGCTATTTGATGCGCCTCGGACAAATTGTCCTTTTGAGTAAATTGAGCGCTAAATACAATACGACAGGATAAACTTCAAGCGGGGTCGCGTTTATGGTGAGTGAGTAAAAACATTAACATCATATCGGCAGTGTGTCAGCTGTATAACGAGTAATACAACACGAGCTGTTTGATTTTTAAGATATATCTCTGGTATTTCATTTTGCAGCAGTTGTCCCCCTTGTCTCTGGACAGGCGAGATGTGACCTTGCCAAGGCCAGTGAATGTATAGAAGAACTGGAGTCCATCTTGAATGACACGAAGGACGAAGGAAGGACGGTTCAAGACAAGATTCGAATGTGCACGTGAGTCTTTAAGACATGGACAGCATAGCACGCTGTGCAGAAGAGCTCGTTATCTCACAGAGGCTGAATTCACTAAAGCCGACCCATGGCTTTAAAGCTAAGACGATAGTAACTCCCATATTTTAGCAAAGACTTCATCCAGTCGTAGCGCGAAGACGACCATAATCCCTATACTCTAGCAAAGATTTCAGGCAGTCGTAGCGCGAAGACGACCATAATCCCTATACTCTAGCAAAGATTTCAGACAGTCGTAGCGCGAAGACGACCGTAATCCCTATACTCTAGCAAAGATTTCAGGCAGTCGTAGCGCGAAGACGACCATAATCCCTATACTCTAGCAAAGATTTCAGACAGTCGTAGCGCGAAGACGACCGTAATCCCTATACTCTAGCAAAGATTTCAGACAGTCGTAGCGCGAAGACGACCGTAATCCCTATACTCTAGCAAAGATTTCAGACAGTCGTAGCGCGAAGACGACCGTAATCCCTATACTCTAGCAAAGATTTCAGACAGTCGTAGCGCGAAGACGACCGTAATCCCTATACTCTAGCAAAGATTTCAGACAGTCGTAGCGCGAAGACGACCGTAATCCCTATACTCTAGCAAAGATTTCAGACAGTCGTAGCGCGAAGACGACCGTAATCCCTATACTCTAGCAAAGACTTCAGACAGTCGTAGCGCGAAGACGATCGTAACTCCCATTTTTAGCAAAGAATTGAGACAGTCGTTGCGCGAAGACAATCGTAATTCCAATATATGCAGTCTCAGGGGTTGAAAAATACCATTGCCCGACGCCCGTGCCAAGTAAGGTTTAGATGTCGGGCGTGTAATATACGTTTTCTAGCATGCCCGTGGACAAGTAGAGCATACAAAATGAACTGGGTCAAGTTTCACGGGAATGTAATCATGTGATCATGTTACGGTATTTGATTGGCTAATATTTTGTTAGTGTCCCAGACTGACAATGTAATTTGCATACAGCTACGCCAGTCAACCAATGGAATTAATACATTTCGATGTCAGGCAGGTCAACAACGAGAACCAGGCTTGTTTCATTGTTAAATCGTAGTAACACTTCCATATATGGCACATGTTTCTTGGAAATGGAATTTCTTGGAAATTGTAACGCGAGGTTGAAACATTTTCCGACTTTAGATGCTTCGTTAGGCCTAGCTTTGATGAAATATAATTTTGTCGACCTACAACAAACGGGACTTTTAACGAGTGAAAGTATGGCATTTATTTAATATGTGTTTCTTTTCGTTGTCAACTAAAGTTCATTCGAGGCGCTGGCCGTGGTTGCTGTAAATAACGGCGAGTTGTGCGATCTATCGACCCCTTTACGCACGATTTCGGCAAAATTGATCTAAACTGTATTGAATGAAATTTTAAATAAAATTAATAAAATATGCTACAAACATATGTCAAGGTACAAACGTGTTTTTTTTTATAACCAGATAGTAATAATAGGATTTAATTGCGGAATTTGTTGATTGGTATTTCCGGTGTTGCGTGCAGGTGGTAATGTGTTTGCGATGGGGAAATGTCATCGTGTCAGTGACTTGAGTTTACTAAAAGTGTATATAAGTTTTGGGAACCATGTGTTACCGCACACAATAACCGAGTTAGCGCTATATTGAAGAGTGCAATAGCGAGGGATCACTGTAGTAAATCTGTTGATTCAAATGAGTAAGCTAGTAAAGGACAGAGTAGCCTCCCTTTGCGTCATTAGCACCCAGAGGGGTATCTGCAATAACAATTTATATTGCCACTACCGCACATGGCCGATCATGTCTCAGCGGTCTATTTTAAGTTTCTTTGGCGGTGGGGACGAACTTAAAAGGAAGGCAGAGGGAAATTCCGAAAGTTGTATATCGGCAAAGAATAAGAAGTATGACGAATGTAAACGAAAACGAACATTCATCGCTGGGTGGAAAGACCGTTTCCTTGGGTTGCGTATGATGACACAGCGAAAGTCATGAAGTGCAGCATTTGTTCCAAGTACCCAAACATACACGCTTGCAATCGTAAGAGAACGTTTATTGATGGATGTTCAAATTTCAGAATTTTATTCTCAGTTCTGCAGCAGTAACATTTTACTGAATTTATTACCTTTATTTTGGGCTAGTACATTTTAAAATAGGGCAAGTGAGAATGTTGGTCATACTTGCCCTTGGTCAAGTAACATTTTTAATAATTTTTCAACCCCTGAATGCAGTTGCAAAGACGTTAGATAGTCGAAGCATGATCGCTTCTAGATCTCATGTCGCACCGGGGTTATGACTGCAAGATTGGTGAGTGAGTGAATACACTGTTACGCCGCTTTACGCCTGTAAATACTTATATATTATTCTAAGGCAGGAACACTGATGGTGGATAGCGTGAGAAGCGACCAACCCCGCCCGGGTATACGATACCATAGAACAGACCAGGGTGCCGTTGTACAAAGCGATCTCAGCGCTAAGGGGATCGTAACATCAATACCTTAACACAGACTTACGACAGTCGAACGCAGGTTGTTTTGTACAACGGCACCCTGGTTATGCATTGTGACCATTCAATCCTCACGTTCGTCTGCTCTTACGTTTGTTGTTTAACGCTGCACTCAGCAATACTACAGCTTTATCATAGCAGCCTGATCGTTCCAGGGCAATACAAACCACGACGGCCACTGCTGATGTTAATAGCAGCATCCCATACCGTCGGGGTTACGATGACACGCAACCAACCGGCCACCCGATCCATTTAGTCGCCTCTTACGACCAGCATAAAGGAACTTGTAGCGTACCCGAATGTCATGTACTACTACTACTACCACTACTACTACTACTACTACTACTACTACTACTACTACTACCAATACTACTACCAATACTACTACTACTACTACTACTACTACTACTACTACTACCACTACTACTACTACCAATACTACTACCAATACAACTACTACTACTACTACCAATACTACTACTACTACAATACTACTACTACTACTACTACTACTACCACTACCACTACTACTACTACTACTACCACTTCTACTACCACTACTACTACTACTACTACTACTACCACTTCTACTTCTACTACTACTACTACCACTACTACTACTACCACTACTACTACCACTACTACTACTACTACTACAACTACTACTACTACTACCACTACTACTACTACCAATACTACTACCACTACTACTACTACTACTACCACTACTACTACTACCAATACTACTACCACTACTACTACTACTACAACTACTACAATACTACTACTACTACTACTACTACTACTACTACTACTACCACTACCACTACTACTACTACTACTACTACCACTTCTACTACCACTACTACTACTACTACTACTACCACTTCTACTACTACTACTACAAGGTTGTATAATAATGGTCCCGAAGTTCGAGGAGAAGATTGTTCCATTGATGTGTTACTGCATTGGAGAAAGATGGATGTCTATGAGTACCAAGCGTAACTTGAAGCACAAGAGGTAGACGTGATTCAGAACAGAGAGATGTGGATGGCATGTTGGGTGAAGGTGACCGAGACATGCTGGAATGCAGGGTGAAGGTCACAGAGATATGATGGAGCTGTTTGAGAGTGGCACTGATAGGCAAAACAGGGAAATTGAAAGTTGATGTGCAGTTGTACAGGAAGCCAATGAAATTCGTATGACCATGGGCTTCGGGGACCTAGAATTCCCATGAGGGCAAAATTGAATTACTCATACAGTGACTAAATTCTAACTTTCATCGTAATTAAAGATATACTTCACGTTTGCCTTAAAATTTTAAAAATGCCAACATATACTGAAATTGGTGTTATGTAACAACACGCAAACGCGATGTAAACTCCTTTTCACCTCACCTCACCTAAAAGATTGGGGGAACGAGTGGCGCCGCAATTCACTGTGCAGAGTTGCGTCCCTTGGACACGCCAGAAACCTATGATTGTGGGTTCGAATCCCGGTTCGCCCCGATTCTGTTTCTAGGTTTGTCAGCACCATACCCGTGCTAACCCCGTGCTAGTGGGTTTCACCGAAGTGGTAAACGTGTAAGACCTGCATCACTTGGGGCTTTCCTCCCACATTAAGCTGACACGCCGTGATATAACTGGAATACTGTTAAAAGCGGCGTTAAACACAACTCACACTGTGCAGAGTTTTGCCCCTTGGGCACGACAGATGTCATGTGGGTTCGAATCCCAGTTCGCCCCGATTATGATTGTAGGTTTGTAAATACCATACCCACGAGTATCGCCAAAGCGGTAAACGTCTTAGACCTGCATCATTTCGAGCTTTCCTCCCAGATGAAGCTGACACGCTGTGATACAACTGGAACACTGATCAAAGCGGCGTTAAACCCAAGTCACTCACTCACTCAACTAAAGGTTTATTCATTTAACAATACTATGAACATATCATGATCTGTTTCAGATTGACGTTGCGTAACAATAACATCAGTACTTGTTACACGATGAACACAGCCATGTGCCCTGACAATCCCGACACTCAACGTCAAGCAAGTCGGTGGAGTTCTATCACAGACGAGATCGATCTATTCTGTGATAATGGTATGTTTCTCTTCATTTGACTATGTATGTTTGAGATCCGGGGTAGAATAGGTCTTCAGCAACCCATGCTTGCCGTAAAAGGTGACTATGCTTGTCGTAAGAGGCGACTAACGGGATCGGGCGGTCAGGCTCACTCACTTAGTTGATGCTCATGTTATCAATCACTTGATCCAGACTCAAATATTTACAGACCGCCGTCATATAGCTGAGTGCGGCGTTTAACAACAAACAAACATACAATTGCTTGTCGTCTTGTTTGTTTGTTGTTCGACGGTCTGTAAATAATCGAGTCTGGACCAGATAAATCCAGTTATTGATATCATGAGCATCGATCCACGCAATTGGGATCGATGACATGCATCAACCAAGTCAGCGAGACTGACCACCCGATGCCGTTAGTCGCCTCTTACGAGCATAGTCGCCTTTTACGTCAAGCATGGGTTGCTGAAGACCTATTCTATCCCGGGTCTTCACGGGTGCTAAGCTTGTCGCAAGAGGCGACTAACGGGATCGGGTGGTCACGCACACTGACTTGGTTGATACATGTCATCATATCCCAGACTCGATTATTTGGAGACCGTCGTCTTATAGCTGGAATATTGCTGAGTGCGGCGTTAAACGAACAAACAAATGTATGTATGAAGTGAGCCGAATGCTCGTTGTCGCTTCATTCAAATAGTCTGGTTGCTACGATACACGTTACCAATTCTTCCATCTCACGCCAGACTGCCAGGATTACAAGGAGATAAAAGCATGCAAGGAGAAGGTCAATATGGACGCCATAGACCAGGGAACCCCGTCCATCTTTTGTAGGTAAGTGATTTTTGATGAAACAAGAATATAGATAGTTTGTAACTTCTTACCCTTTGAACAATACATTTCGGAACTAATTCTATAATCGCCCCTCTTTCACTAACCTGATGCGTTGGAGGGGTGGTGTGGGGATGTTGGAGTGAGTGAGTAAGTGAGTATGGTTTTACGCCGCTTTTAGCAGTATTCCAGCAATATCACGGCGGGGGACACCAGAAATGGGCTTCACACAATGTACCCATGTCGGGAATCGAACCCGGGTCTTCGGCGTGACGAGCGAACGCTTTAACCATCTAGGCTACCCGACCGCCCCGTGGGGGTGTTGGAGGAGGATCTTGAATTTTTTTAAAAATGCTTTATCCTCCCAAATCCTGACAAATATAAATATCTTGCGTTAGTTCATATCTCAAAATTAAATTGTTGACTAGATGGCCTGAGAAAAAATATGTCGAGGGTCCTAAAAAACTCTTAATGTGGAGATGTTTTATTTGGACATGCATTGAGAGAAAAAAGTTTTCTGTCACTGAGAAATATTTACCCGATACACTCTGGAATATATATATGATCGGCCCTTTACGATCCAGGGCCCCTTTCCACAAAATGATCTTAGTGCTACGATCTTCGTAACTCCCATACTTTAACATAGGCTTACGACAATCGTAGCACTAAGATAGCCTTGTGGAACAGGCCCCAGCTCACCTTCTTAAATGCTCTTTTTCTGACGATGTCCTGTTTTACTTCCCTGACAGGTATTTAATGATAAAAGAACTTGGGACCTACAATGTTTACAGGTCCTTACAGTTCTGTCACTATCCCTAGTGTACAGTGACCGCCTCCGTGGTCTAATGGTAGAGTGTGCTAGCACTATAAATCGGCATAAGTCCGGACTAGTACAAGCAGCCACACACACACATACGTGCATGCACGTCGCTATAAAAGTGCAATAATCTTGGACGCGACCCCATTAAAACCTCACCTCTAGTGTACAGTACATTGACTCTGTTCCTTAAAAAGAACCCACTCATCTGATGGTAGATGACCAGATGGTAGAAACACGAATACGTACATACTCCCGAAACACAAGTGTCAAAACGTGTGGTGTCACCCTGGGCAAGTGACTTAGTTCAAATGTGCCTCTGTTCACCCAGCAGGGAATGGGTACCCGATATGTTGAATATAAAACTCTGTAGCGCCAACAGGCAGCTTGGGTTGCATCCTCCCCAGGGAGTAGAGAATGATAACTTAAATGCAAACAGATACAATGGTCGGGGAACAAATAAAACCGCATTTGACAGATCCTAGTAACTGGATATACATGCGGTATGTAAATGTATAATACAGTAAACTACGGTTATAACGAACACGCTTATAACGAACTAACGGATATAACGAACATACTTTTTAGTCCCGACTATATGCTGTAGCTATTCTGTATATATGCTTATAACGAATTACGGTTATAACAAACTAACATTAGTTGTCCCTTTGAGTTCGTTATAACCGTAGTTTACTGTATTATAATAATAACTTGTCTCCATCGCGAATTAGCTGGAAATCTAACGATTATTGTAAATTTTAACTCACTCACTCACTCACTCTGGTAACGCCAGTGTTGTTGTCATTTCGCGTTGTTTTACAGGACGTATGGCGAGAGTAAGCAGTGTTTGGCCGACAACATTGACGGCGACAGCTGCGGGTACAAGGAAGACATCTACGACGCTCTGTATGACGGGTCGTACTTCAGAAACTACTACCAGAACGTCTGTCTAACTGGTGAGAGTCAGCACACTGTACCATATTGCGTTAGTTGCATGGGACAACAGACCACCTAGCGATCGTAACTCCGATACGTAATCATTGTTTGTTTTTAGTTGTATGTTTGTTGTTTAACGCCGCACTCAGCAATATTCCAGCTATACGACAGCGTCTGTAAATAATCGAATCTGGACCAGACAATCCAGTGATTGATACCCAATCATTAACTCAAAATACGACACACCCCGAGAGAAGCTGTCCGTCGGATACGTTCGTCATCACTCGCCCCTTTCCGTAACATGCAAGAAGACTCGTACCCCTATTGATGAATGTCATGTGAGAAAATACGTTAAACCAATCAGAATGCGCGTATGACTTCCCGTACTTCTGTCAATGAATCCCTGAGGAATAATTTTTGATTTTACATAATTATAATATACCCTAGATACAGTTAAAAGTGTTCAATCCTACTGTATAAATCCCGATGTGTTCTAAATTGCATCTGGAATATATGTAACAGTTGAGTGTATGTCTTTTCACAGTGAACAAACACGTGCTACGGGGTTGTAGTCTTTATTGCGATGCTTTTTTGTGTAAGATCAAAGATCTAAGAAATCAGACACCCAGAAACACATAGGGAAATGATAAATAATAGGTACAACATTATCATTAATGCCAGATACATAGCATAGGCTTATTACAAGTATTACATATATCAGTCATCCATTAAAATACCAGATAGACTGTACGCTAAACGATTATACTAGAACATATACAGTAATATACATTCTACACAATACTGGCATCCAAGGGAGATAACTCCTTCTCTTTCATTTGGCTGTATAATATATACACAATATAAATACATAACGCTTACACATTCTGTATAAACATATACAATACTTTAAGACAGAAATGAATAATATTATGATATTACATTAAATGTGGTCGTAACATTTAGATTACATCTGAAGACCTAGACAAACATAAACATTGCAATGCATACCCTGTAGCATTCGTCACCACTCGCCCCTTTCCGTAACCTGCAAGAAGACTCGTCCCCCACTCGATGAATGTTATGTGCGAAAATACGACAAACCAATCAGAATGCGCGTATGATTTCGAGTTCTTTGTCAAATAATCCCTCAGAAATAATTTTTGATTTTACATATGTCTTGCATCTAAAAATATACCCACGACACAGTTAAATGTGTTCAATCATACTGTATAATTCCGCATGTCCCGATGTCCTTTAAATTACATCAGTAAAATATATATTATATGGGGAAATATATGTGAACCATTACGCAACGAGTTGACAATTGTTTTAGGTATGCCCGTTTGCGCTAAGACGGAACCTAGTCGCAAAAATGGCCATGAGAGGGGCACGAGTCGCTATTCGGCTTGTCCCGGAATACCACGAGTTGGTCACGAATGACCCTGTAGGTGATAAGGGTGTGGATCCCCACTGCCACAATTATGGCAACACCATAGTCATTGATCTGAATAAATAATACATAGACTAAAACACTATTTAACATTTAACATATTGAACAAAGTAATATACACATTTTATTTACAATGATTCGCATGTATCCCATCTGAATCTGTACATTACAAAGCTTTTTAAAACATTCTTGAAGTAAACACTTTCACACATATTTCATAGAAGTGATAGAATATATTTTAGTGATAAATTATGGTTGTTTAGCTTACCTTATGCAGATTTAAATAATTGGACATAACCAACATTTATATTAGTTTACATACATTTAGTTTCTTAATATAACACTTGAAAGATACTGTATTATTTCAAAACAACACAAAATGGAGATTATAGTCATTAAACTCGCCTGATTTAAGATTACGTCTTTACCCTTTTTCTGATCTGAGAGAGTATGCAGTGTAATAAAAGCATGTAGTTTAACAATGGGTCTTAGCTTGGCCAATCAGCATACGAAGCTTCTGGCCATTGGGCAATTAGTAGGTGATACGGGTCAGATACACTTTGTTATAGCTGAGTGAAACTAACAACTAGTTATATTTAATAAATACATATAAAAACTTGAAATGAAATGAAAACAAATATATACAAAACCTACATCGGCCACATATATATGACATGGAGGAAATATACGTGAATCATTACGCAACGAGTTGACAATTCTTTTAGCTATGCCCGTTTGCGCTTAGACGGAACCCAGTCGCAAAAATGGCCACGAGAAGTTACGAGTCGCTATTCGGCTTGTCCCGAAATAACACGAGTTTGTCACGAATGCGCCTGATACGCCATTTCATTCGAACACATCTTTTTGTCCTTTGTTGACAGAGTCGTATGCAACATCTGTTTACATGCACCACGTTTGCCCTCGTAAATGTACACTAGAGGCGTACGGTATTTGTTCCACCTATTGAATAGGGATATTTAAAGCCCTACCGTGACTAATATCCCGTTCACATGCACAACATTTACAAACGTAAGTAATTTTGCACGTGTAACTATACATACGCGTGTTTTGGTAAATGCATTATGCGTTCACATAAAAATCAACTTAGGTGTGTAAATAAAGTATGTAAATTGTGTAATACCCCGTTCACATGCGCCTCTATACATATGTGGGTATAGCACACATGTGTGTAGAAATACATTAAATTACATTGAATTAAATCAAACATGTTGCTTCACGCGAAAATGTTCGGTGAAGTTACTCTCTTCTCATTCAACTTTGATTGGAAAACAACCTGACGAATATGTGTATGTAAATTTACTATGCGCTCACATGAAAAGCAACGCATACAAGTTGGCAACTGTTGACAATTTCTTCGGTGTTGGCAAAAGAACTGATATTACTTAGATCATCCTCTTACGTTAATATAAACGTTCACATTGCAACATATACACACAGTGCAAATTTACATTTGCACCTGCTCCAGACATGATGCAAATGTGCTCCTGGACTAAATATACACACATGAGTAAAAGCGTTCACATGACGAGTATACTCATATGTATGTATTGCTACACACGTATGCACATATACACACATATGTATAGAGGCGTATGTGAACGGGGTATAAATCGTTTCGTGGATCATTATAGACAAACGGTCCAGGTGGATGGGTGTTTACAATGTCGTCACCCGTTTACGCATTAACCAATGATATTTGTGTGTCATCATGACCTCATATTGACCTGTCAGATCACCCGTTTGTTGAAATATGAACGGGTCATGTGAGCAGCAAATAAACCAACCACATGACCGGAAATTCCTTAAACTTACAAATACGAATATTGTCGAAATTTGTGTGTTATCATATGACCTCATATTGACCTGTCAGATCACCCGTTTGTTGAAATATGAACGGGTCATGTGAGCAGCAAATAAACCAATCACATCACCGGGAATTCCTTAAACTTACAAATACGAATCTTATCGAAATTTGTGTGTTATCATGACGTCATATTGACCTGGCAGAGACGCCACCGAGAGTGCGGTAGTTCCAACCGCTTTAACACCATGGGGTAATTTTACGAAAAAAGAGAAGTTTATACGACAAACTTTACCCGTCAGATTGGACATTTATTCCAAGGTTTATTGTGCCTTTCAAAAACAGAAATATTCATAAAATCGTTTATAGGTTTTTGAAATTTGTCTTGCAGATTGTCCTAACCTCGACGAGACAGTGAACATTCTGAAAAACTGCTATACTTTCTTAGAAAATTATGACGTATCCAACGTCTGCCCGTAAGTGTGATTTATGCACGTATCTTCGTATGTTGCCATACTCGTACTGCCCTGCTTTTATGCTATAGCATCTTGCTATGATGCGATACTGTCTTGCTATGATGCTAAACTGTCTTGCTATGATGCTAAACTATCTTGCTATGATGCGATACTGTCTTGCTATGATGCTATACTTTCTTGCTATGATGTGATACTGTCTTGCTATGATGCTATACTTTCTTGCTATGATGCTATATTCTCTTGCTATGATGCTATACTGTCTTGCTATGATGCTATACTTTCTTGCTATGATGCTATACTGTCTTGCTATGATGCGATACTGTCTTGCTATGATGCGATACTGTCTTGCTATGATGCTATACTGTCTTGCTATGATGCTATACTTTCTTGCTATGATGCGATACTGTCTTGCTATGATGCGATACTGTCTTGCTATGATGCTATACTTTCTTGCTATGATGTGATACTGTCTTGCTATGATGCGATACTGTCTTGCTATGATGCTATACTTTCTTGCTATGATGCTATACTGTCTTGCTATGATGCTATACTTTCTTGCTATGATGTGATACTGTCTTGCTATGATGCGATACTGTCTTGCTATGATGCTATACTTTCTTGCTATGGTGCTATACTGTCTTGCTATGATGCTATACTGTCTTGCTATGATGCTATACTGTCTTGCTATGATGCGATAGTGTCTTGCTATGATGCTATACTTTCTTGCTATGATGCGATACTGTCTTGCTATGATGCTATACTTTCTTGCTATGATGCGATACTGTCTTGCTATGATGCGATACTGTCTTGTTATGATGCTAGACTGTCTTGCTATGATGCGATACTGTCTTGCTATGATGCGATACAGTCTTGCTATGATGCTCGACTTTCTTGCTATGATGCGATACTGTCTTGCTATGATGCTATATTTTCTTGCTATGATGCGATACTGTCTTGCTATGATGCTATACTTTCTTGCTATGATGGTATACTGTCTTGCTATGATGCTATACTTTCTTGCTATGATGCTATATTTTCTTGCTATGATGCGATACTGTCTTGCTATGATGCTAGACTGTCTTGCTATGATGCTATACTGTCTTGCTATGATGCTATACTTTCTTGCTATGATGCGATACTGTCTTGCTATGATGCTATACTTTCTTGCTATGATGCGATACTGTCTTGCTATGATGCTATATTCTCTTGCTATGATGCGATACTGTCTTGCTATGATGCTATACTTTCTTGCTATGATGGTATACTGTCTTGCTATGATGCTATACTTTCTTGCTATGATGCTATATTTTCTTGCTATGATGCTATACTGTCTTGCTATGATGCTAGACTGTCTTGCTATGATGCTATACTGTCTTGCTATGATGCTATACTTTCTTGCTATGATGCTATACTGTCTTGCTATGATGCGATACTGTCTTGCTATGATGCTATACTCTCTTGCTAAGATGCTATGTTCTCTTGCTATGGTGCTATACTATCTTGCTATGATGCTATACTCTCTTGCTAAGGTGCTATGTTCTCTTGCTATGATGCTATACTATCTCGCTATGATGCTATACTCTCTTGCTAAGGTGCTATGTTCTCCTGCTATGATGCTATACTGTCTTGCTATGATGCTATACTCTCTTGCTAAGATACTATGTTCTCTTGCTATGGTGCTATACTATCTTGCTATGATGCTATACTCTCTTGCTAAGGTGCTATGTTCTCTTGCTATGGTACTATACTATCTTGCTATGATGCTATACTCTCTTGCTAAGGTGCTATGTTCTCTTGCTATGATGCTATACTGTCTTGCTATGATGCTATACTCTCTTGCTATAGTGCTATATTATCTTGCTATGATGCTATACTCTCTTGCTAAGGTGCTATGTTCTCTTGCTATGATGCTATACTGTTTTGCTATGATGCTATAGTCTCTTGCTAAGGTGCTATGTTCTCTTGCTATGATGCTATACTATCTTGCTATGATGCTATACTATCTTGCTATGGTGCTATACTTCTCAGTTATAATGCGACACTATCCTGCTGAGATGTTACTCTGTGAACCCCATCATACTATGATGCCCATCCATGATTGCTAAGATGTATTTTATTCTAACACGATATTCTTCACTTGTCTCCCGCTACGGACTACATACTGTGTATCTGTCCAACTGGAATGTTATTATGACACAGATTTATACAAAATATACACGCAAGTTTACGATTTTTGTTTCGTTAATCGTTTTCGTATGTTTACATAAAGTAAATTCTACATCTATCCCTTTGGGAAGCGCACACGGTGTATAAGCAAATATATAGAGCGTCAGTGCTGGAGAATAAACAGTCCGAAAACAGGTGTTAGCTATAGTATTTAGTGAAATGGTATTCTACTGAAGTGTGAGTGAACTTAATTGTGATGATGCCGTTAGACAATAATAGTCCACTGAATTTCAGGGCTCATCGCAACTTCAGCAAGTGTTTAAACAGCTACCCCGCCAAGCCGTGTGATCAGTTCCACACCCTCATCCCCCTCATCCTCTACCGGTACGACTACCTGAAGAACCACAGGCTTTGTCAGGACGATGCCTGTCAACGAGCTCGCACCTGCCAATCACATGTCCAGAGACAGTATGACACCACCCTCGGTAGCTATGTTGACCGATCAAGTACTCTGTATCTGGACGATTTATGTTTGTAAGTGTACCGCGTCTTGAGATATTCGGTTAGTTTTGTTTGTTTGTTTGTTGTTGCAATATTCCAGCGAAGTGACGTCTGTCTGTAAATAATCGAGTCTGGACCATACAATCCAGTGATTGATATCATGAGCATCGATCCACGCAATTTGGATACAATATGCATCATCCACGTCAACGGTGCCTGACCACCCGATCACGGGATCTTACCCTGCGACGTGCATCCAATCACTTGAACACCTTGATTAAAAACGTGAACAGATTTGCCAAATATATGTCGACGCCCAGTTGACGGTACACACCGAAATCTGCTTATTGAAATCCATGTCGTTAGTCCAGCCAAAATGTAACTCCGGAATTCCAGCCTAGTTCGGCAAGGGTGGAAGGTGGACTTTCATAGTCAGTTAACGGGAAGATGGAGTATGGTCGGTTAGCGAGAGTGGACGTATTTTTGAATGAAAATGTATCAGTGAGTGAGTGAGTGAGTGAGTGGGGTTATACGACGTTTTATGTGTGTTATCAATCCCAATGGAGCGGACCAAATGTTGATCATACACTAGTTTGCCTTGACCCGGCTCCGTTATTTAAATGCCACTGTGATAAAGCCATACCGTTTATCCAGGGTAATACATCTCCATTCCGAAATACCCTAGACCTCTTCGCCTCATTTAATTTCGGAAATGACGTCACTCTCCCAACATTTCAACTTGAAAATCGAGTTCGTAACAATCCCTGTAAATTATAAACTATACGAATAGTAGTATACCCGTCTGCGTCTGTTTGGGACTCCCGCTCCGGGAAGCCATTTTTGTTTGCAAAACCTAGAATTGTAAGAAAGGCGGTAATTCTTGAATCACCAATCAGCGGCTATTCAAGATATAACATGTACGTTGACTAGGCCCGATGTGCTTTTCAATTGGCATTTATCACTGTGTTTGTCGCAGACGTTTTTTCCGAATGGAACTGTTAGTGAATCTCGCGATCGGCTGATACACACTCATTTTATCTAACAGTTGTAATATACGCAATCGTTTTATCTAATAATTGTTATATACGCATTGATTTTATTTCAATACCGTATTTCTTGCGTATTTGAGCACTAGGATTTGATTTGTCTGCGTATTGCAGTTTATTTAATGCGTATTATACGCAAATGAGCATCTTATCTCAAACTCCGGCTCAATTATTTTCATGCAGATGGAAGATTGATAAATGCGGCGTTAAACAACATTTACTCACTCACTACAAGACACCAGACATTACTATATCCGATCCACTTCTATACTTATGTATTTGGTTTCTGGATAAAGAAGAAACGCACGATGTTCCTACACATGGCGATTGCATCTTAGAATGGGCCATCGGTTAAAATCGAACAATGCCGGTCAAGGACGAGGGTCATCTGAATGTCTCCAAACCAGATTCTTCTCTTCAATTGGTTCTGTTGTCTCAGGCAATCGGATCATACCATAAGAACATTAGACTCGGATTCGGAAGTTATCTTGTGATGACCACCTTATTATCTCAGTATATGTTGACACTGACACATATTGCGAAACCTATCATTTCAGGGTTGTAATTAGTGGCAACAATCACACGGAGTGTTACGATGAACACATTGACGAATGTACAACAGTACCGTCACATCCCCTCAGACAGCAGTGGGGTGAAGTGTTCAGGGACATACACAACTTGTGCAATAAAGGTACGTCTGTGTTTGGGCTGAAGATTATAGTCCTTGTGTTTATAACCTAGATTAAAGCCCTTGTGCCTAGATTAAAGCCCTTGTGTTTATAACCTAGATTAAAGCCCTTGTGTTTATAACCTAGATTTAAGCCCTTGTGTTTATAACTTAGATTTAAGCCCTTGTGTTTATAACCTAGATTAAAGCCCTTGTGTTTATAACCTAGATTAAAGCCCTTGTGTTCAAACCTAGATTTAAGCCCTTGTGTTTATAGGTGAGGTGAAATTGGGTTTAACGTCGCGTCCAAGATTATTGGACTTATATAGCGACGTGCATGCACGTGTGTGTTTGTGTGGCTGCTTGTACCGGACTGATGCCGATTTATAGTGCTAGCTCACTGAGATACCATGCCACAGTTTAACATGAATACCCCACTCAGACACAGTATACTGACTCCGAGCCGACCAGTCCTTTTTTTAGCCCCTTAATGCCGAGCGCCAGACAGGGTAACAACAAGTACCATCTTTTAACGTGTATGGTCGGTATGACGCGGTCGGGGATCGAACCCTGGACCTTTCACTCCCTGGGCGGACGCTCTACCACTAGACCACGGAGGCGGTCCCTTGTGTTTATAACCTAGATTTAAGCCCTTGTGTTTAAAAAACCTGTTTCACCGCGAATAGCTGCAATATTGCTAAAGCGACTAAAAGCTATGTATACTCATTCACTCATAATCACTTAAATGTTGATCGAACACAATTGTGTCACTGAACAGAGTGATCAATGTGACACAAGTTGCCTTTTTCAGTTCGTGGGTAATAATGTATACACCCGTCCAGAAAAAGAAACAGGCATTGTTTCTGGAATATTATGTCCCCAGTCCACAAAGCTATTGTCGGCTACCAGTGTCGTAACCATGGTAACTCCCATCCTTTAACACAGACAAAAGACGTTTGTAACTCCTGTAGTTTTGGAGAGTCCTTTTCATCCTGGTACACTGAAAGGTGAGGATACGGCTAGCCGTGCCGCAATTCGCTGTGTAGAGTTACGTCCCTTTCGCACGCCAGAAACCTGTGATTGTGGGTTCGAATGCCTGTTCGCCCCGATTATGTTTCTAGGTTTGTCAGCACCTTACCCGTGCTTGTGGGTTTCACCGAATTGGTAAAGAGGCCTGCATCACTTGGGACTTTCCTCCCACATTAAGCTGACACGTCGTGATATAACTGGAATACTGTTGAAAGCGGCGTTAACCCAACTCACTCACTCACTCACTCACTCACTGATGAACGACTCACAGATGAAGGTTTGGAAACTTTTTTTCCCTCCAGATTGCGGGGGTGTCATGAACACCATCCCAAGGTGCCACAACGCCGTCCTCTACGAGAGCTTCTACAGCAACCGCTGGTCCCAGTTCTGTCAGTGAGTAAAGGAGTTCACAAATCCGAATTTACAGTGAAACCAGTCTATTCGAAGTCTTCTTTCCCATTGATAATACATCGAGATGCACATAGTTCGACATAAGCAGAGTGCCGAAAATAGACCAAAGAGGCCATACTGATTGTGTCTGGAATATAAAGTCCACTGTAACAGTCCACGGTATATATATTGAGTCATTGAGTTCGGTTTAACGAGGTTTCATTGCATAGCATATACACTGAGGAGCAAAGGAAACTATACCTCAGTTGATTTTATCATGTTTCATTTTCAACTGAAAATATCTTAAATTAGCGATATTATATACAAAAAATGAACTGTATTGGCGCTTAATCAGCACTCTAAGAATACTTCAAAATGGTTTTATTTAAAAAAAATCTAATTGTGATTTAAAACTGTATTATACTCATCTGCTGTTTGGTATTTTAGACACCCTATCTTGGAAAATCAAATGCAACATGATCGGGTAAATGCTTGTAAATTCATTGCTAACCCCTGTCTTAATTTAACCAATTTATTTTTGCACAAAATTACCCAGCCACATATTACTTTTATTACAAACTGTTGCAGGAATGAGTGATTGGTAATTATGCGTAATCAAATTTAACAACAGTTCTTTCATATATCAATTACATAAAAAAAATCGATATACTTCCCATTGCCCCCAGTTTATGGTTTGGTTGTTTCTTGACAATGTTTTCAGCAAGGCCAATTAAAGATAGAAAGTTTTTATTCTATATTATACAAAAGAAATACCCAAATCTACTGTACTACGTGACATCTTTAAACCACGCCATGTGGCCCGAAATGCAAAAAATCGGAATCCGACGCAAAAACGAAATATTGAGGGGAAAAAGTTATTACTTATCTGCACTTAAAAAAAACATCACCATATATTAGGTGGGGGGGAAATATTTGGGCGGGAGGGTCACGAGATATGTTGTTTTTATTCTAACAAACATAATGTGGGAGTCATTGTTACACAGCGGTTACAACTGGCACACACTTATTTTAAAAGATCCGGGGTAGAATAGGTCTTCAGCAACCCATGCTTGCCGTAAAAGGCGACTATGCTTGTCGTAAAAGGCGACTAACGGGATCGGGTGGTCAGTCTCGCTGACTTGGTTGATGCATGTCATCGATCCCAATTGCATGGATCGATGCTCATGATATTAATCACTGGATTGTCTGGTCCAGACGCGATTATTTACAGACCGCTGTCATATAGCTGGAATATTGCTGAGTGCGGCGTTAAACAGCAAACAAACACTACGGAACTAACCTCTTCTAACCACGCCCCTGTGGCCCAAAATGCGGAATATTGTTCTGTCATGGTATTCTTGGAAAATTGTTAAGACCAGTGACCATGAACCGATATGGGGTTACTTCTCATACGCTTTATACACACTGTACATTGTCTGCTCTTGTCATCCATGCTGGAGACAGGGAAATAATTTATGTCATTTAATACTTCTAGGTCACATACCAATGCCACAACCTGTGTGACAAATTTAAATTGTCCGCTGGGAACTGCCATGTTTAGCAAGTTGCTGAAATCAGAAGTGGAGGACTTTGTTGCTAATGTTTGCGTTAATGGTAAGTTAATTGATAGAACGGGCTTGGTAGTTAAAGAGGTGTGGTAAATATTACTGTAGTGTATGAAACACCTTTACATCCGGATATAGGACTGTTAGTAATAGGCAAATATTTGCACCAGTGCACGAAACACCTTTACATCCGGATATAGGACTGTTAGTAATAGGCAAATATTTGCACCAGTGCACGAAACACCTTTACATCCCGGATATAGGACTGTTAGTAATAGGCAAATATTGGCACCAGTGCACGAAACACCTTTACATCCGGATATAGGACTGTTAGTAATAGGCAAATATTTGCACCAGTGCACGAAAAACTTACATCCGGATATAGGACTGTTAGTAATAGGCAAATATTGGCACCAGTGGTGAGATGAGGTGAGGTGAATGGGGTTTAATGTCTGTTCAAAGTTATTGCGCTTATATGTGCGTGCATGTGTGTGTGTGCTCTCTCCATTAGACCACGGAGGCGGTCTGTTCCGACAGTGGTCGAATGTTGGCACCAATGGTATCATCCCTACAGTTGTTGGATATGTGAGGTATGCGACGTTAGCCTTTAGAATCCACAAGTGAGTGAGTGGAACAGTATTCCAGTTATACCACAACAGCTTGATGTCGGGGGAAAGCTCAGCGCGATGCAGGTCTTAGACATTTACCAGTTTGATGAAACAACTTTGGTCGAACAGGGATTCTAACCCATAACCATAGGGTTCTGGCTCTTCTAAGGGACAGAACTCTGCACAGCGAATTGCGCACTTTAGACGACTGGGTCACCCGTGCCCCCAGAATTCAGAAGGGGTTGTAAAACAGTTGTAGGGTTGGAAAGATAGATGAAATCTGTTGGCAGTAACTAAAAATGACTCAGGCAATTGCTTTTATTTCAGAATGCAGCAACCTTGAGGAGACTTTGTTCTCCGTGGAGAGATGCGTTCCTTTCTTGACTAAAACAGTAACCTCGGCCAATGACTGCAGGTGAGTGTGTCCAAAACACTGAAACCATGGAAACTGATAGCATGTGCGCGTGCGTGCCTATATCCGTGTATGCGTGCGCATGTCCGTGTATGCGTGTGCGCATGCTGTTTTGCGCAAAAATCAGCAATCCAAATTTATCCGGCGGTGACTAAATCTAGGCCAAGCATGATGATTGTTGACACCAGGGGTCGAGGTACGATCAGCCATGCCATGCATTGCAGCCAAACCTCAGTTCAGTTCAAAAGGTTTTGTCGGATCGTAAACCAACAGACCTGTTAACCTCCCACCCCAAAACCTCAGGCATTTAGATTTATATTTAGAGTCGTCCCACATATCCGGATTTGTTCCCTTACTAAAGTACAGACCTGTGAAGATCTGGGGTGGAATAGGTCTTCACCAACCCATGCTTGCCGTACATAGTGACGATGCTTGTCGTAAGAGGCGACTAACAGGGTCGGGTGGTCAGGCTCGCTGACTTGGTTGATGCATGTCATCGTATCCCAATTCCGTGGATCGATGCTTATGATGTCAATCACTGGATTGTCTGGTCCAGACTCAATTAGGTACAGACCGCCGTCATATATATCTGGAATATTGCTGAGTGCGGCGTTAAGCAACAAACAACAAACAAACTAACAAACAAACTTAAGTACATACGTTCTCGTTTCAGTAATTATCATGACTTCACGAGCTGCATGCTGAGGGCTACAGTCCGCCCCTGCAAAGAAGTAGACGACATTCTGAACTTCCTGTCACCAAACTTCACATCACGAAAAGACAGATGCACAACAACTCCAAGTAGGTCTTTTCCTCCCACGATTAAAACAAGAAAGTTTTTGAAACAACTATCACATGCTGATGCATATAATATCCATTCTTTCCCAACATTAATGTTTGAGTGGTTTGAGTAGGAGATCCGGTGTCCATACCGGACAGGATTCAACAGGTTGGCTCGGAGTTAGTATGTCGCAAAGTGCGGTAGACCTGCGTGGTATCGCAAGGGGCTCGCACTATAAAACTAGCAAAATACCCTTAAGTGGTTTCAAGTAAGACAATGCATTTTCCTTTGCCATTTGTTAAAAGTTGACAGTCGTTTAAGCGACGTAAAATCAACCATTCTGCTCCTTGTTACATACAAGGGAAAACATTAAGGAACCGGAATTAACTCTTCTGAGTTACTTCCCTTATCCGCGTAAGGATCCACTGAAGTTCCAGATTTTCCCTGATTATGACTCTTTGTTTGTCGGCATCTCTCTTTGGGCTTTGAGCGTTGCCCAATTGGGGTAATAATCGGAGGCTCCGATCTGCCCACTCTTGACCTCCTCCCACGCCGCCTAATAACTGACATACTTATCGAAGCGGCCTTAAACCGGCGTTAAACTCACTCACTCAGGAATAGGACAGTTAACTTTGTCAATTTGTCTCGAATATCCGTAAACAGCTCTTTTTTATAGCAACAACAACTACCACTACTACTACAACAACAACCCCAACCACAACCAGTACTTCTACTACAACAACAACCCCAACCACAACCAGTACTTCTACGACGACCATAACCACTACACCGTCCACTACCACGACTGAACTGACTACAACTATTCAATCCACGCAAGAAACGGTCCCAACTAGTACAACATCAACAAGAACAAGAACAACAACGACCACAACAACAACAACGACCACGACGACCTCACCCGACACAACAATGAAAACAACCATAGACGTTCCTGATACTTCGGCCTGTGTAACTCTAAATCTCATGAAAGCTATTAATGCTTCTTCACAAAAACACAACTTAACATCGCCTGAAGATAATACCAGCCTGTGTGTGTAAGTGCCCAATGCATGATCAATACACCCCTTTAACAGCAGGAGAAGGGGAAATAAAATGAATCTTTCCCCAGGACGTGAGGTAGCCTTCTGGTTTAAGTGTTCGCTCGTCAGTCCGAACGCCCGGGTTCGATTCCCCATTTATGGTGACCCCGCCATTTTATTGCTCGACTATTGCTAAATGTAAAACTATAATCAATCAGTTTACTAAAACTGTAAAAGGATATTGCACGACTGCCAGTAAGTCACGGTTCGATATAACTTCCATTTATTGTGACGTCATGTTAAAATGGAGATCCCGGGATACAATAGATCCCAGTACTATGCTTGACGTAGTAGGCGTTATAACGAGGATTGGGTGGTTACAGCGTGACCTTGGTGTTATCGTGTCATCGGACCCAGATGGCGTAGGTCGTTCAACTGTTACTGGTTTGCCTGGCCCGACTTCAGTATTTACAGACGGACGTAAGATGTAGGACTGTCGGAAAATAAGACTCACTCACTCACTTTAGTCATGGGTGTATTGTATCAATTTTATGTTCACTTTTCCGAAAGACAGAAATGATTTTCGAAAACCAAACATCGGCAAGTAATGAAATAACGTTTGATCCCATACAGATGTCCCTAGCGCTCTATTGCACACTGCAGTTTTCTACCGCCGGGATTTGGGTCAGAATAGGTCCCCAGAAACCCCCACTGGTTGAAACTACTGGTTGATGGCGTACCATTGTACCTTGAGGTCGTTACTCATAATATCAACCACCAGTTTGCCTGGCCCATAATAAATAGTATTTATAGGTTGTCGAGTAGGGCTGGAATGATGCTAGCTGGGGTGTTAAACAACAAACAAACAAACGGGCAACCGTGATATGGTAAGAATATTGTTGACTGTGGCGTCAATTAACATTCACTCACTCCCCAGTTCAATGTTTGTCCAAACGTTTGTACCCAGGGAGCTTGTCGGCCTGGCCTTCTGCCTCACCTCCAGGTGCCCCACCCTCGTGGAACTGTCCCGCTGTCTGCTGTCCCTACCCCCCAGCGTCAAGCGCTACGTGGACCGGACCTTTCCCCACTGCCGGCCACACATACAGAAGGTGCACGAGGAGATGGTGGATTACAGAGCGCTGTCCAGCAACACCCAGAGACGATACTTTAACATTACCTGTACACGAGGTGGGTAGGGGCGTCAGGTGTACGGCGGAATTACTCCCCTGGCTGCATGAACCACCCAGTTAATGTACCCATTTGGACATTGCATGTTCCACCCGTTTATCAGAAAGGATATCAACTTACATGGACGGTGCATGCTCCACCCGTTTATCAGAAAGGATATCAACTTACATGGACAGTGCCTGCTTCATCCGTTTATCAGAAAGGATATCAACTTACATGGACAGTGCCTGCTTCATCCGTTTATCAGAAAGGATATCAACTTACATGGACAGTGCCTGCTTCATCCGTTTATCAGAAAGGATATCAAGTTACATGGACAGTGCATGCTCCCCCCCGTTTATCAGAAAGGATATCAACTTACATGGACAGTGCCTGCTTCATTCGTTTATCAGAAAGGATATCAACTTACATGGACAGTGCCTGCTTCATCCGTTTATCAGAAAGGATATCAACTTACTTGGACAGTGCCTGCTTCATCCGTTTATCAGAAAGGATATCAACTTACTTGGACAGTGCATGCTCAATCCGTTTATCAGAAAGGATATCAACACACTTAGACAGAAGACATGCTCCACCCGTTTATCAGAAGGATATCAACTTACATTGACAGTGCATGCTCCACCCGTTTATCAGAAAGGATATCAACTTACATGGACAGTGCATGCTCCACCCGTTTATCAGAAAGGAAATCAACTTGCTTGGACGGTGCATGCTCCATCCGTTTATCAGAAAGGATATCAACTTACATGGACAGTGCATGCTCATCCCGTTTATCAGAAAGGATATCAACTTACTTGGACAGTGCATGCTCCATCCGTTTATCAGAAAGGATATCAACACACTTAGACAGAAGACATGCTCCACCCGTTTATCAGAAGGATATCAACTTACATGGACACTGCATGCTCCACCCGTTTATCAGAAAGGATATCAACTTACATGGACAGTGCATGCTCCACCCGTTTATCAGAAAGGATATCAACTTGCTTGGACGGTGCATGCTCCATCCGTTTATCAGAAAGGATATCAACTTACATGGACAGTGCATGCTCATCCCGTTTATCAGAAAGGATATCAACTTACATGGACAGTGCATGCTCATCCCGTTTATCAGAAAGGATATCAACACACTTAGACAGAAGACATGCCCCACCCGTTTATCAGAAGGACATCAACTTACTTGGACGGTGCATGCTCCACCCGTTTATCAGAAAGGATATCAACTTACATGGACAGTGCATGCTCGAACCGTTTATCAGAAGGATATCAACTTACATGGACAGTGCATGCTCCATCCGTTTATCAGAAAGGATATCAACTTACATGGACAGTGCCTGCTTCATCCGTTTATCAGAAAGGATATCAACTTACATGGACAGTGCCTACTTCATCCGTTTATCAGAAAGGATATCAACTTACTTGGACAGTGCATGCTCCATCCGTTTATCAGAAAGGATATCAACACACTTAGACAGAAGACATGCTCCACCCATTTATCAGAAGGATATCAACTTACATGGACAGTGCATGCTCCATCCGTTTATCAGAAAGGATATCAACTTACATGGACAGTGCATGCTCCACCCGTTTATCAGAAAGGATATCAACTTGCTTGGACGGTGCATGTACCATCCGTTTATCAGAAAGGATATCAACTTACATGGACAGCGCATGCTCATCCCGTTTATCAGAAAGGATATCAACACACTTAGACAGAAGACATGCCCCACCCGTTTATCAGAAGGACATCAACTTACTTGGACGGTGCATGCTCCACCCGTTTATCAGAAAGGATATCAACTTACATGGACAGTGCATGCTCGAACCGTTTATCAGAAGGATATCAACTTACATGGACAGTGCATGCTCCATCCGTTTATCAGGAAGGACATCAACTTACTTGGACGGTGCATGCTCCATCCGTTTATCAGAAAGGATATCAACTTACATGGACAGTGCATGCTTCATCCGTTTATCAGAAGGATATCAACTTACTTGGACAGTGCATGCTCCATCCGTTTATCAGAAAGGATATCAACACACTTAGACAGAAGACATGCTCCACCCGTTTATCAGAAGGATATCAACTTACATGGACAGTGCATGCTCCACCCGTTTATCAGAAAGGATATCAACTTACATGGACAGTGCATGCTCCACCCGTTTATCAGAAAGGATATCAACTTGCTTGGACGGTGCATGTACCATCCGTTTATCAGAAAGGATATCAACTTACATGGACAGCGCATGCTCATCCCGTTTATCAGAAAGGATATCAACACACTTAGACAGAAGACATGCCCCACCCGTTTATCAGAAGGACATCAACTTACTTGGACGGTGCATGCTCCACCCGTTTATCAGAAAGGATATCAACTTACATGGACAGTGCATGCTCCATCCGTTTATCAGAAGGATATCAACTTACATGGACAGTGCATGCTCCATCCGTTTATCAGAAGGACATCAACTTACTTGGACGGTGCATGCTCCATCCGTTTATCAGAAAGGATATCAACTTACATGGACAGTGCATGCTTCATCCGTTTATCAGAAGGATATCAACTTACATGGACAGTGCATGCTCCATCCGTTTATCAGAAGGACATCAACTTACATGGACGGTGCAGGCTCCACCCGTTTATCAGAAAGGATATCAACTTACATGGACAGTGCATGCTCCATCCGTTTATCAGAAGGACATCAACTTAAATGGACGGTGCAGGCTCCACCCGTTTATCAGAAAGGATATCAACTTACATGGACGGTGCATGCTCCACCCGTTTATCAGAAAGGATACCAACTTACATGGACGGTGCATGCTCCACCCTTTTATCAGAAAGGATACCAACTTACATGGACGGTGCATGCTCCACCCTTTTATCAGAAAGGATACCAACACACTTAGACAGAATGCATGCCCCACCCGTTAAAATGCCATAATTAGACCGGATGCATGTCTCTAACGAAGATTAGGACCACAGCATTCGTGTTTGCCGTTAAGTCGACGAATGGCCATCAGATTGCTGTGCCCAGGTCGATTGTGTGTCGATGTGCATGAATCGTTGCTCATACTATCAACCACCGGCATGCCTTGCCTTATCTGTTATGTACATATAGATGAAACTGTGCTTGTTGCGGTGTAAAACAATATTAACTCTCTCACTCATCATAAATTGTTACTTCACGCCCTCTTTTCTTTTTACCAGCATCCGGGGCATCAACTCTGCAGACGACAGCTTCTCTGCTCCTCGTAACGCTGATGACGTCATTCCAGATAATGGGTAGGCTGTAGGACTTGGATCTTGGAAACCATGGATACTCAGGGAACGCCTCCTCTGCAGTAATCAGCCGCCATTTCTGGTCAACAGCCTCCATTCACATCATGGATGATTCAAAAGACTCTGAAACCTTTTTATTAAATATAATTTTATTTGGATCAATATGATTATTTTAAAATGATCCATTGTAGTTTTCACTTATATACTGATGGAAGGAAATAAGAGGAGGCAGGCAGTTGCATCCTGGCACGAGTACGGACGCAACTCTGCAAAGCGAATCGCAGAGTTGCGTCCCTTATTAATATCTGCCTATTTCACCATGCAGTCAGGCAGATATGGAGGGTTCTGTAGTTTTCAGTTATTTGTCAACTATATATTCAGAGAAAGGCCTATCGTACAACCAATAGGGTGCTTCAAGAATAGTCAGACATAGCCATTTTTCTTCATTTTATAAGGTTTCGACCGACCATTTGATGGGTTTTTTTTATGGTGGAGGTGGGTATCTTGGATTAGTTTTAACAAAATAATTCAAAAGTTGTCATACAGACCCTGATACAAATATATTAAGTGCAGCCCTTGCAAGTCTATAATAGTGGGCCAGTCTAGATTACTGCAGTTTCTGAACATGAAGAGAGTCTTAGGACTCCTTTTTTATTATATTTTATTAAGATAATTTAGCAACTATTTTTCTGTAAAATATGTTCATTTCAGAGACTAGATGTTATCCTACTGACAGATGGTGAACGCTGCAGTTTGGGGCATGGGTTTATGAGGGCCCCTGGGCGATCCTGAGGCCCGTCTCAAAGATCATTGACCAGTTTATTAACGAGGGAACGCTCTTTTCATGTAAGATTTGCAACAGGTCCTTTTTGTATCCAATGGGCTTGTGGAGGTCGAAATAACAAAATATGTCAAGCAATATTTTTAAAGATGAACAAAGGACAGAACTCTGAACAGCGACTTGCAGTCCAGGGCCACCCGTGCTCTCAGCTAAGCCCTCTGAAAGTTACAAATACACCACTTAGTCTCAGTACCTTGCTATATACTGGGACCTGTGTAAAGACATGTTTGTAACAAATGTAATATTTGGGATAACACTTCATTAGTAAAGTACGCATTCTAGTACCTTTTGGGGTTGAGGCCCTTCAGGAATTCGAACCCACACTCTCAGAGTGAGGCACCAAATCGCCTAGAGTCTAGATCACGTACTTTGTGTACCCCTCTGATAAGTGTAAACTTGCTAGAATTTAAATTTACTAAAGAAGTGTATCCCAAATTAAACATTTGTTACATTTGACCACGTTCTAAATGACATTGTGTGTTCATATTTGTCACTTGTACATATGTTATTCATTCGTGACCAACTCGTGTTATTCCGGGACAAGCCATTCTTGCAGGTTACGGAAAGGGGCGAGTTGTGACGAATGATATGTTATTCAGGTACATCATGTGAGATATACGTTTGTTAATTTTGCCAAGCTTTTGTCAAGAAGGGACACTGTTCGATAACCATGAGGTGAGGTGAAATTGGGTTTAACGTCGCGTCCAAGATTATTGCACTTATATAGCGACGTGTGTGTGGCTGCTTGTACTAGTCCGGACTGTTGCCGATTTATAGTGCTAGCCAACTGAGATACCTTGCCGCAGTTTAACATGAATACCCCACTCAGACACAGTATACTGACTCCGAGCCGACCAGTGCTTTTTTTAGCCCCTTAATGCCGAGCGCCAGACAGGGTAACAACAAGTACCATCTTTTAACGTGTTTTGGCAAGACGCGGCCGGGGATCGAACCTCGGACATTCCGCTCTCCGGGCGCACGCTCTACCACTAGACCACGGAGGCGGTCCTCGATAACCATGAAGATATACATCTTGTGATATACGAACAACATATCACTATATGTCCCCAGGTTGGTGATGGCAGTGCATCATCGATAATCCAGGGTGTTTTATCTCTGTATCTCTGTCGCATTATCATATGTAGCCTGAACCCATTCAGCACTGGAGCTTCGTATCGGAAGTAACGTCACATCTTCATCTCTCGCTCTTGAGTGTAATTTGGTTGTCATTCGAGTCGGGCCAATACGAAGCTATCATGGTAACGGATGGTCCGGGGTATTTATCAGGATTGAATTCAGATATAAAACTCTAGATAATCGAGGGTTATGGCAGTGTCCACAACTCCGGGGCCCTCTTGCACAAACCGATCTTAGCGCCACGACTATTGTAAGCCTATGTTAAAGTATGGGAGTTACGATCATCTTAGCGCTAAGATCGCTTTGTGCAAGTGGGCCCTGAACTGTGTAAGTTTGAGGAAGGATTATTCTGTGGCGATTTTAGCTTCATGACGAAATATCCAATCTGCATATATGTCTGCCTATATGTTTTGTACTTTCGGATAGAGAAATATTTCAGGCGCAATTCGCCTCCGCAATTCAAAGCTCCACACAGCGATGTCTAAGACGGCAAACCAGATTGGAAATCCAATCTTTCAGTTTTAGAAATTAATACAATATTACGAGGAGTAATAGTTGGTTATTTCATTTATCTCAGTACCCTAAATGTCTGCGTTGTATTATTGTTGTATTATTCGTTTTGGTTATTATTTTTTATCTTAAAGTCAGTTTTGTACGTTTTGATATACTGTTCATATATCTATATATTCATGAGAGTAGGTGGATTAATGTCTCTAGCAAAAGTCGATGTCGTATCGTCGCTTTTTATTCACATTCAGAAGCAAGTTGTGATTAACTAAGCCATATGACAGTTCTGAATTGACTTATGTCAAATACGAAACTGTTATGCTTATTGTTAACACGCACTTTTAAAACATTTTAAATGTAAATAATTGTAGATATATGTTTTCCGATTTTATTTCTTATGTTTCGGAGCTTAATTATTTTTCCAAGTATACACAGGTGCACAATTATTTATTTTTCAATTAAATAATTATAACGAACTGTGCTCTTTGGACACTTGTCTGCAGGGGCGGTCGGGTAGCCTAGTGGTAAAAGCGTTCGCTCGTCACGCCGAAGACCCGGGTTCGATTCCCGACATGGGTACAATGTTTGAAGCCCATTTAAGGTGTCCCCCACCGTGATATCGCTGGAATATTGCTAAAAGCGGCGTTAAACCATACTCATTCACTCACTCACTTGTCTGCAAAAAAGGGGCCACTATTCTGTTTCCCGAAAGAGGGCTCTGTGTAGGTTGCCTGGTTATTTGAAATAAGCTTCTGTCCAATCTCATTAAAATCAGATCTAGCGATAACTAAGATCTGATTTTAATGAGATTGACTTCTGTCTTTTTGAGACTTTTTTTCATCGCCTTAAAAAGGCAGTCCCCGTGAAACGGGTTACGTCAATAGGAACGGTGTCGGGTTTCGAAAACAACTGTTATTCTTTAAATTACATCTTTGCGATATATACAGTGATATTTATTTAGCATCTAATAATCACATACGGTATGTAACATCATTTGGATTGTAGGTGTTGTCTCCGCAAATTGTTGTAACATGCCCATGACGGTAAATACGGTAAATTAAGTAACACTATCATAACAATTCTACAATAACGAAAGAGCCGTTTTTAAAAGGTATACTGTATTAAGCCGTTTTTAAAAGGTATACTGTATTAAGCCGTTTTTAAAAGGTATATTGTATTAAGCCGTTTTTAAAAGGTATATTGTATTAAGCCGTTTTTAAAAGGTATACTGTATTAAGCCGTTTTTAAAAGATATACTGTATTAAGCCGTTTTTAAAAGGTATACTGTATTAAGCCGTTTTTAAAAGGTATACTGTATTAAGCCGTTTTTAAAAGGTATACTGTATTAAGCCGTTTTTAAAAGGTATACTGTATTAAGCCGTTTTAAAAAGGTATACTGTATTACTTTGCAAATGAAACATACGTGCTTTTTGTTTCAAAGATATTTACTCCTATTGAAATATAGAAACCTAATTATACTATTCCCCTTTTGCTAGGGATTTTTATTATCTTTGCATGAGACACAAAACTTATTCACATAATATGTCAAGTGTGACTTTAAGTAGAATGGTATACATATTTATCCCTGTCAAAAGTTGAGTAGTATAGATTAGTTATTGACATGCCTGTTCTTTTAAATAACTTCCATTGTTTCTGGGGCTTGGGGTAGCCTAGTAGTTAAAGCGTTCGCTCGACACGCCGAGAGGGGCGGTCGGGTAGCCTAGTGGTTAAAGCGTTCGCTCGTCACGCCGAAGACCCGGGTTCGATTCCCGACATGGGTACAATGTGTGAAGCCCATTTCTGGTGTCCCCCGTCGTGATATTGCTGGAATATTGCTAAAAGCGGCGTAACACAATACTCACTCACGCCCTTATTTGCAGGAATATGGCTGAAAGAGGCGTAACACAATACTAACTCTCTCCATTGCTTTTCCGTATCATGTGACTCAATAGATGGGGCCTTCTGTTCTTGAAGCAACTTTTCAGCTGGTATCGGTTGTACCTTAGTCATTTATCATCAGTGTCATATATACGTAAATTGAAGCAAAGTATACACTTGAAAATTTGATTTGACCAAAACAAGTACAAACGTTATCAAAACGATATTAGGATGGAAACAGTCGCCGTAACACTGCAAACTTAAATTCCAAAAACGCAACTATGATACCTGTATCAAATTCTTCACCGTCGAATAACCTTTCTTGCTTGTGTCTTTTATAGCCACCATCAAACATGGGTGTACACTTTCTTTTGCCCCGGTAGTTTTGCCCCCGAATATGTTTTCGTACTGTTCACAATTTGTGTTTTGAGGCTCACCCTATCCTTTATTTTTGTAATAAAACAAGCTTCACATCTAGTGTTTTTGTGTTGGTCACGCATCAGGAATCATCGTCATTTTGGGAACCGATAGTCACAATAACATTGGACTATGAATTTCAGCTGATTAGCAACTGGGCAAATCTGTGTTCAGGACGCTGGTTTGACATATTAATATTTTGCCTCATTCTTGCTGCAATGTTGATAGTAGTGGGTTCGAACCCGAGATTCGCCCCGACTATGCTCAATTTGTTTTCGTGCCACATAAACTTGACAATCCATCGTATGATCGAAATAATGGTCACTCACTCATCCGACCCGTGAAGATCCGGTGTAAAATAGGTCTTCAGCAACCCATGCCTGCAGTAAAAGGCGACTATGCTTGTCGTAAGAGGTGACGAACGGGATCGGGTGGTCAGGCTCGCTGACTTGGTTGATGCATGTCATTGTAGCCCAATTGCATGGATCGATGCTCATGATGTCAATCACTTGGTTGTCTAGTCCGCTGAGTGCGGCGTAAAACAAACAAACAAACAAACAAACAGAGGCTGATATTCAGCACATCTGTACCTTGGGTCTAGCCTATTGGGTGGGATCGTTTAAACATCGTGATATATCGCGGCCAACATCACGAAAGGGGGCAGGTTGCATTAGAGGCGACGAACGGGATCGGGTGGTCAGGCTCGCAGACTTGGTGGATGCATGTCATCGTATCCCAACGGGTAGATCAATGCTAATGATATCATTGATATGGTCCAGACTCCATTATTTACAGACCGCCGTCATATAGCTGGAACACTGCTGAGTGCGACGTTAAACAAACAAACAAACACTCATCCGACCGACGTAGATTGACAAGTGAGTGAATGTTTTTACGCCGCAGTCATCAATATTTCACCAATCTGGACCAGGCAAACCAGTGATTGAGAGCATGAGAGAAGATCAACGACGTTACAGATAGCACAATGAACCAGGACCCTCATCCACAAAGCGGCTTTACAGCTACGGTCTATGGTGATTGTACTAGTCCGGACTAATGCCGGTTTAATGTCTAGTCCACTGAAATACCATGCCGCAGATACATGAATACCCCACTCAGACACAATATACTGACTCCGATACGACAGTTCTTGTTTTATCCCCTAATGCCGAGCGCCAGGCAGAGTAACAACAAGTACCATCGTTTACTGTCTTTTGGTATGATTCGGCCTGGGTTCGAACCATCGACATTTCACTCTACTGACAGACGCTCTATCCACTATACCACGGAGGCTGTCTTAGAGGCAAGTTTTCGGACACCATGAACTCGCAAAGTGAGTGAGTGAGTTCCAAATGTCGACCAAAGATTGTCCCAACCGAGCTAACGTTACCGGCTGGTTCTGGTCCTGTCGTAGGCGTCCTCCTTCACATCCCAGAGGTCTGGAGAAACAACCGGCCATGGCAGTACAGCATTGTTACACTGTCGCAAAAAGACTGTTACAATACGTGCAACATGTGGGCGGGCATTATCTTACTCTAGCGCCACGTTACGTTCCTACATTTCAAAAAAGGGTAGAACATGATCTCAAACGATGTCGTCCCGGTAGCGTAAGCCATTCTGTATTCACCAACGGATTTGTGATGCCACCCCATAGCATAACACTTCCATCCCCAAACTGACGACGTTGAGTAACACAAGCGTCGCAAAAAACGTTCCCCTGGACGCCTGTAGACTCGTGTACGACCATCAGTAATGTCCAAATGAAACTTGGACACATCTGTGAACAGTATTTATCATCCAAAACTGGCTCCCACAGGAGATATCGCTTGGATAAGATCAAGCGATATCTACACTTTAGACTTACGGGATCGGGTGGTCATTCTCGCTGACTTTGTTGATTATGTCATCGTATCCCAATTGCGTAGATGGATGCTCAAGATGTCAGACACTGGATTGTGTGGTCCAGACTTGATTGTTTACAGACCGCCGTCATTGCTGTGTGTGGCGTCAATATTGCTGATTGCGGCGTTAAACAGCAAATAAACAAACAAACACATGTTTTCAAATGTAAGATAAGAATGTTGCATGTGTTCATATTCATAAAATCACCACATTATTCGAAAACTCCGAATTTACGTTGATATCGCCTAACTCGTCTTGGAGTGAGTGAGTATGGTTTTACGCCGCTTTTAGCAATATTCCAGCAATATCACGGCGGGGGACACCAGAAATGGGCTTCACACATTGTACCCATGTCGGGAATCGAACCCGGGTCTTCGGCGTGACGAGCGAACGCTTTAACCACTAGGCTACCCGACCGCCCCTCGTCTTGGAAAGTTCTCAACTTTTGGTAGGGATAATCAGATATGTCATTTTATTATATATACACTTGACATATTGTGAGAAGGTACAATACACACATCCTTATCAATGGTGGAGTAGTTTAGTATAACACGTCGTGTCAGTATTTGCTTTGTTGGTCCTGGAGTTCACTGTGGAATGGGTTGGCTTGGTCGTTGTCATAATCGCTTTTTACCACACCTGTGAAAAAAGGACATCAACAGTTTGATCCCTGACATTGTTTGGTGAGGTGATGTTTTACAATTTTCTTTCTGAAAAGGCCAACCGGAATCACATTTGTTTTAACCACTATGCTCGCTATGGAATTGTGGTATGGAATGTGACATTGAACAGGTATGACATGTGACATTGAACAGGTATGGAATGTGACATTGAACAGGTAAAGAATGTGACATTGAACAGGTAGTGAATGTGACATTTAACAAGTATGGAATGTGACATTGAACAGGTATGGAATGTGACATTTAACAGGTATGGAATTTGACACTGAACAGGCATGAAATGTGACACTGAACAGGTATGAAATGTGATCATGAACATGTATGAAATGTGATCATGAACATGTATGAAATGTGACAATGAACAGGTATGAAATGTGACATTGAACAGGTATGAAATGTGATAATGTACAAATACAAATGTGACAAAGAACAGATCTAAATGTTGATTACATAGCTTAATCTTTGTACATGTGTCTGTGAGATCCTCAGTTTGACGACTTGTTTCCTGGTATTGTGCACCAACTATCATGAACACAAAGTGAGGGAGTGAATGCTATGTCACGCCACAGTCAGCCATATCACGTGTTCTGTTTGTAAATAACGGACTCTTGTCCAGGTAATAAAGTGTTTGAACGCATGAGCGACGTCCCATGCCGTCGGGGTACGATGTCATACAATCAGCCAGGCCATACACTGTGACCACCCGATCCCCATAGGTCGACTCTGCGACAGTCCTTGGTCCTGGAGGCCAAATCTGGCCCGGTGTTACCCAAGACATTCTCACCGCATCAAGACATCATAACGGCTTGCCGCGCCGCAATTCGCTGTGCAGAGTTGCGTCCCTTGGGCACGCCAGAAACCTATGATTATAGGTTCGAATCCCGGTTCGTGTTCTAGGTTCGCGAGCGTGTGTGTGTGTGTGTGTGTGTGTGTGTGTGTGTGTGTGTGTCCTGCATCACTTCGGGGCTTTCCTCCCACATGAAGCTGACACTCCGTGATATAACTGGAAACTGTTTAAAGCGGAGTTAAACCCAAAGCGCTCACTCACACACTCACCATCATAACCTTCATCCGCCTTTGTGGGATCAGATTTGTGTGACGCGTGACCTCTACACACAGACAGCGGAGCACAACACACAAAGTACAAGACGATGGTGACGATGATAGTTGCAACTATAACACTCCCCACCAAGGCGCACACGACGATCCACCTGGGCTGAACTGTAGTCGGCATGATTTCTGTCGCCATGGTAACATTTGCCCTGTGAACGAGAGAGTGATACAGTTCAATGTTCTGTAAATGGAGTGAGTGAGTGAGTGTGGTTTTACGCCACGTTTAGCAATATTCCAGCAATATTACGGCGGGGGACAACAGAAATGGGCTTCATACATTATATAACCCATTTTGGGAATCGAACCCAGGTTTTCGGCATGACGAGCGAACGCTTTAACCACTAGGCTACCCGACCTCCCTTTTGTGAATGGATCCAATGGAAGCTATAAATCCCGGAAACAAGACTCACGGAACGATGATAGGATAGCTAACCGATCAAGTGAGTGAGTGAGTATGGTTTCACGCAATCTCATTAAAATCAGACCTTAGTTCTCGCTACCGCTAAACACAGATCTGAAGACATCCCATTAGGGGTCACGTCAGAATGACCTTTCATCCGACCAATCAGCGCGTCGCTTACCAAATCATGAAAGTGACAGTCGGAATGTGATTTCGAATCATACAACCTCGAAAGTTTTAACACGGGGTATTCCGAACGATAGTTACGTGTTTAACGAGTGAATCCATACAATCAAGACCATCTGTTCCAGAATGTTCTTTTGTTTAGGTTTCAAATTTGTAATCGAGAATTTGTTAAAATATGTTTCGAAGCATAGTCGCCAATTTGAATTAGCGCCGTAAAGCACGAGAAATCTGCCTTCTGATTGGTCATTCCACTGGACGGTCAAAGTTCGCGCAAGGTCGGTCTTACGTGACCCGCAATGGGATGTCCTGAGATCTTTGTTTAGCGGTAGCGAGAACTAACATCTGATTTTAATAAGATTGGGTTTCACGTCGCTTTTAGCAATATTCCAGCGATATCACGATGGGGGACAACAGAAAATGGGCTTCACACATTGTACCAATGTCGGGAATGGATCCCTGGTCTTCGGCGTGACGAGCGAACGCTTTAACCACTAGGCTACCCGACCGCCCCGCCAACCCATCAAAATGAGTCTTGCTCTTTCTGTTCCGCTTTAGGTGCATATAAACCACCATGATTGCTATCGTAGTGCAGTTGCCAAATAGTGCAGTTAAAGGTCCAGTTTCCACCCTTGCCGAACTAGGCTGGAATTCCTGGGCTCAATCGTAGTGCCACCAGTGGCTATTACGAGTTATGTCCCTTATATGCCTCTCCTATGGACCAATCAGATTCCACCTCTAAGTATCACTTGCATTTGCACCCAGTCAAGCGATCTGATCCATAATCAAGATCTATATTGTGATAAAACGGGTCTTACATCGCGAAGTGCATCAAATCACGTGATCGCCTTGATTAAAAACATGAAAAGATTTAGAAAATATCTGTTGACAACCCTTTGGCGGTGCAAATGCTTTGTAAATCCTGCAATCGGCCGAAATCTGTTTACGAACCGGATTTCGATTTCGGGGCGCGACTTTGATTGGATTATGCATACTAGACTCGTTAGTCCAGCCAAAATGTAACTCCATAATACCAGCGTAGTTCGGCAAGGGTGGAAACTGGACTTTTAAAGTCAGTTAACCCTCTTTACTCGGGAAGCTGTATGAAGGCAGTCTGTAAATAACCGAGTGTGGACCATGCAATCCACTGATTGATGTCATGAGCATCGATCCGCGCAATTGGGATACGATGACATGCATCGACCAAGTCAGCGAGCCTGACCACCCGATACCGTTAGTCGACTCATACGACAAGCAGAGTCGCCTTTTACGGCCAGCATGGGTTGCTGAAGACCTATTCTACCCAGGATCTTCACGGGGCAAGTGTGACGGAACTGTTGGTCATTATCCAAATTATCGAGAAAGTATGTATCAAACATAACATGGTTAGAGTCAGAGAAATCACTCGCATCTGTTGAATCTGGAATTATTTTTTTTAAGATTCGGTGATCCATCAATCGTTTATTGGAAGTTTCGATCAAAGGCAAACAATAGAATTTTATTAAAAGACAAAGGGGAATAGGTAGGACCATTTCAGTCATACAAATTTAATTGAGCATTCAAACACCACTTTGTTTGTTGACTGAATTATGTTTATCAATCTAGCAGTAATGTGTGCCTTAATGACATAGAGATTACACCTAAATACCATACGTGCTCTCATTACAATGTATAAACATACAGGCCGTGAAGTCCCCCTTTAATTTAGTTTCTCCAACTGATGTCAAGTAGCCTTCTTCCGTCCACTGATTTACCCACCTGATCTAGAAGTAAAAGAGGCCAGTGAAACTGCCTGATGTGCTTCCTATTTAGATCTATTTATTCAGGGTTACAACATTCAAGGCCTCATTGAGTGACAGTATTCCAGTTATATCGCGGCATGTCAGCTTAATGTGGGAGGAAAGCCCGAAGTGATGCAGGTCTTAGACGTTTACCACTTCGGTGAAACCCACGAGCATGGGTATGGTGCTGACAAACCTAGAAACATAATCGGGGCGAACCGGGATTCGAACCCACATTCATAGGTTTCTGGTGTGCCCAAGGGACGCAACTCTGCATAGCGAATCGCGGCGTCTTAGACGACTTGGCCACCCGTGCTCAGTAAAGCTTTCAAAACGTTTTACAGTAGACATGTCAAGGACATATCCAGATTTGACGCATCTGTGACCGAAATGATGTCCTATTAAATTCCTTAATTTTGATTTGTACCACATGTTCCTGTGGTTCTTTCGTCAAATGAAAAATGGCTTGCCTTTGCATGTGTTTATGACGGGTGCTTTTCGCGAATACCTGGTATCATTACTGTTTGATAATGATTCATAAACACTTATCATGTGGTAGTAATCGTAATGGACTCCACTGTTAGCAGAGAGTTTTTGAGATTATGGAAACGGTTTTGTGGCCTTTCTTCCCATGTTGTATTTAACACATCATCACCAATTAATATCTTCGACAGCCCGTTGAGTGATTAGACAGTAGGTCTCACATGGTTGTAGTGTTACAGCAATGGGTCGTGTAGTTGCTGCCGCAGCATCCGGTGTAGCACACGATGTATGAGATGCTGCTTGGGGAATCCTGCCTCGTACACACGGACATCTTGCTGTCTGAAACTGATGGCAAGATGCATGGCTAGGAGAGTTTTATTTGTTTGTTTGTTGTTTAATGTCGCTCCCAGCAATATTCCAGCTATAAGACGGCGGTCTAAAAATAATCGAGTCTGGACCAGTAATTGACATAACGAGCTTTGATCTATGATCTTTGATTGCAATACGATGACATCACCCAAGCTCCCGTTAGTCGCCTCTTGCGTGGTGTCCCCCGCCGTGATATTGCTGGAATATTGCTAAAAGCGGCGTAAAACCATACTCACTCACTCACTCGCCTCTTGCGACAAGCTTTGGTTGCTGAAGACTAATTCTAATACAGGTCTTAAGACTTTAACAGCGCTGTAGGAGGATTTTCTCGACCTGGCTGTGGTCACTCACTCACTCACACACTCACTCACACACTCACTATTAAGTAAACATTGCAGTGAGTGAGTGAGTTGGGTTTAACGCCGCTGTGAACAACATTGCAATTACACCTCAGGGTATCTTGATGATACCAGATCATCATGATTCTAGGTTTGTCAGCACTCTACCCGTGCTCGTGAGTTTCACCGAAGTGGTAACCGTGCAATGTATGTATGACGTCATCTTCCCACCCACACTGTACTGGGGGTGTCACTGTCCAAGGATGGTGCATTACTGATACTCGTCATATCAATTGATCTGGAAATATTTAAATAACGACGCAAGGGCCTGTGACCCTCGCTCCGAGTCCCAAACACCTTTCTCTCACTCTGAGTCTCAATGCTCACCCTGAATCCCGAATACAACTTAACACAAATCTCAAAAGCGTTGAGAAAAGGCTGCGATTTGAATATAAATTACTGAAAAAAATATCGAAAAAACTATAGTAAATAAAGGAAACCTTCACGTACAGCAGTAATATAATTCCAGTGAAACCATTTTCCTTATACAAAAATCTCATCACTCTAAACATGGTATCATGACAAACAGCTTCCACTTACTGTAAATATTAAATATTAAATATCAATAAGTATTTAACCGGTTTATCGTATACTTTAACGATACACGTGGTATCATAAAACAATATTCTGCTTCTGGTCGATGTTAAATTATTTCAAACCATCTTGAGGTCACAGTTATTATGTTTTTTTGTAAAATGTTAATAAAAGAACAACAAAATAAACTGATAAATTTCTAAAAATATTCTGAACTCTGAGACCCTTTTCCATTCACCCTAAACAAACTGCATGTCCATATCAGTATACCACCTGCGTTTATTACAATGAATACGGTATACAATAAGATTACAGTTATCTTCAAGACAGTACATAACCCAGTTGCGTGGAATCTGTCCTAAATAGGGTCAGATTGTCCACAATACTTGTACACTTCGACACCAACTTACCTTGAAAGAAAATGCATAACAAGGCTGCGAGTAACGGTATTTTCCACATGGTCGGGTAGTTTCACCTCTTCTCTGGGGGGTAGCTGTGCGCCTGTAGTCACATGATCAAGTTAACATGACCAGGTGTTGATATTGATGACGGTTGACCCGCATACCGCCTCCACCAGGCTATAGGGTAGGTCAGGTACGTCAAGTCTATGCAAAGTTTATTTATCGGCCTCTGGTCAGATACAGAAGTTAATACAGTAGACATCCACGGCCACAATGCGCGGCTCAACAATTCAATCCCATACGTGAGGTAACTGGAGAGGTTACCTTTGATTTGGGGTTTATGCGTGAGTGGGTTTGGGTTGGAGTCGAAATTAGTTCGCCGAAATTAGTTTGTTTGTTGTTTAACGCCACAATCTGCAATATTCTAGCCATATGACGGCGGTGTACACGATGTGCTTTTCAATTGGCATCTATCAGTATGTTTGTCACACAAGCGTTTCTGAATGTAACTGTCGGTAAGTGAATTTGGCGATCGGTTGATACACAATCGTTTTATATAACATGTGCAATATTGGCAACTGTTTAGCTAACAGTTATAATATACGCATTAATTTTATTTCAAAAGCGTCTTTATAGTTTGTGTTGCGTATTGATACGCTAGGATTATCTCGAGCTCTGTAAATGAAATACTGTTAAAAAAGGCGTTAAACCAAAAGTAATGTCAGCATCCAGGAAGGTCTGACACAAGTGCAGAAATGAATGTTCGTATCTACGGTGGCCCATAAGGGACATGGAGTCTGTTTTTAAATATTTTGATATTTCACTTACTTTTATCGTTACCTTTTGCAAAATAACACAATTTGTCATACAAATATGTGATAAATCATGTATAAAAACAACCGAAAACATGAAAAATGTACTTTCAAGTAGCTATTGAATCGCTAAAATGTGAAGCGAAAATGTCAAAAACTAAAATGAAAATACAGAAAACTATTTCCACCGCGGTGGAAATAGTTTTCTGTATTTTCATTTTATGTTTTTGACATTTTCGCTTTTGTTTTTGACATTTTCATTTTAGTTTTTGACCTTTTCGTTTTTGTTTTTGACATTTTCATTTTAGCTTCTGACATTTTGGCTTTACTTTTCAGCGATTTAATATCTTCTTTGTACATGATTTATCACATATTTGTATGACAAATCGTGTTAATTTGCAAATGGTTACGATAACAGTAAGTGAAATATCAAAATATTGAAAAACAGACTCAATGTCCCTTATGGGCCACCGTACGTATCAAAGAGTAATAGGACTTTCACTGTTAAGGTCATGTGTTTTCCCAGGCTACAAGTATTGTCATGAGACCGGGAATTCATTTATATTTCTCATCATACCAGGAGCAAGTAAATTACTTGAAGAATGTTTGTGGTTGAAGTAGGCATGCTGTTTTCCCATAACCGAATTTTATTTTGTTTGTTTATTGTTTAAAGACGAATAGTATATCTGTAAATAATCGAGTCTAGACAGACAATCCAGTGATTGGCATTATGAGCATCGATGTACGCAATTGGGATATGATGACGTGCATTAACGAAGACAGGGTGCCTGACAACCCGATCCCGTTAGTCGCCTCTTACCACTAGCATGGGTTGCTGAAGACCAATTTCAACCCAGATCTTCACAGTGTGAACCGAAGGTAATGGCATCACGGAAGCGCATGTGGTTTGTCTTGGGCTTTCGGGAAATGGTGACGATCTGTCTGCCTCTCTACTTGCAATGTATTTCTCCATTGGAGGTCACGTCAGCGAACTTTGGCAGCCCAATCAAACTAACGGGTGCGTGGATTTTTTAGCCTATCAGATGACAGCTTTCAAAAGCTCAATCTCATTAAAATCAGATCCTAGTTCTCGCTACCGCTAAACAAAGATCTGAGGACATCCCATTACGGGTTACGTCGACCTTTTATCCGACCAATCAGGGCGTCGCTTACCAGATCATGAAAGTGACAGTCGGAATGTGATTTCTAATCATGCAACCTCGAAAACTTTAACACGTGGTATTCCGAACGATAGTTACGGGTTTAACGACTGAATCCATACAATTTAGTCCATCTATTAGCCACTCCAGAATGTTCTTTTGTCCAGGTTTAAAATGTTAAATTGAGAATTTGTCCAAATATGTTTCGAAGCATAGTCGCCAATTTGAATTTAGTGCCGTAAAGCACGAGAAGGCTACCTTCTGATTCGCTAATGTCGACTTCTTGTCAGTCCTTCCATTGGTCGGTCAAAATTCGCGCAAGGTCGGTCTGACGTGACCCGTAATGGGATGTCCTCAAATCTTTGTTTAGCGATAGCGAGAACTAAGATCTGATTTAAATGAGATTGACAAAAGTTTGGCCAGGTTTACTTATATTTGTGAATCGAAATGGTAATCCATTAAAAAAGAAAGTATTATGGCGTTGATGGAAAGACGCTAAAGACCGACAGGGTGAAACATATCCAAATCATAGCTCCATTACCGTTATCCATTCGTAACTGCCCGCGTAAGTTCATTTTCGAGACACAGAACTCACTCGCACTGAGAACCTAGAAACCACTCTGATTGGCTGGTTACAAAGTTCACCTGACGACGTCCTATTTAGGGTTTGTCATATATTGAGGACACGATCTAATTCTATTGAATAACATCAATATATAGAGGACGAATATTCCTTCCAATTAACGAAGGAGTGGCGAGTGTGTAAGGCCTTAAAAGTCAGTAGAAATAAACAGAGAAAATGATAACGAAGGGTGAAAAAATGAAAAGATTTTACTTTATTTGTCATACTTCTGCTTCATGAGATAAGTACATTCGACATATTGATAATAAGTGTCCATATTTAGATCTTATTCCACCGTGTTCTTCATGCACGATGGCTCTCTTTGTGATGGCCTGGGTGGCGGTGACACCAGCGTTCGGGAAAAGAAATATCTAAAATAACAGGAGACAAGCAAGCAAACATGATGCAACTTGATTTAAAATTAACATGTTTCCAGAGTTGTTATGCATTCAGATCACACCAGGGACGAGTAAATACATATCTCGTATTTTGGATGTTAATTCAAAATTCATATTGAAATAGTGACTGTCCCAGCAGCGTATAACTTAATTATTATTAGATATGTAGAGCGTGAATCTACGCGTCCATCATGAGAAGAGCGGCTAGGTCTGGCGAGCCTTGGGATAGGAAGAACAGAGGCAACAAATCATCGTCCATCTCCGGCAGCGGTCGTGGTCGCACTCGCCTCCTTCGGGGCACTCTCTTTGCGCTTCGTTGTGCAATGGCTATGTCTGCGCAGTTGCGGATTTCGTTTGGAGCGTAGCATATTCTGGGCGGAATGAGGTAGGTGTTGCAGTCAGCAAGAAGATACTGGTCTGTGGACAGAAAAGAAAAATTGTTGTATTTAAAAAAATGAATTGATTATACGCTCTGTCGTATTCATTGCACAATATTGTTACAAGATGTACCCCTCCTCAAACAAACGCTTAGGGTTCCGAGTTAGAATACGTCCCAAGCAGCATATGCTTGGTCAGAGACCATATACCGGTATATGGTCTCTGGCTTGGTTGAAAGAAGATTGGGAGGTTGTTTGTTGGTGAACGCCGCACTCAGCAATATTTCATCTATATCACGGCGGTGGAAACCAGAAATAGGAATCGGGCATCATAGCTTGAATATTGCTGAGTGCGGCGTTAAACAACGATCAAACAAGCATTGAGCACATGTCGCGAATCGAACACGGTTCTCCGAGCAAACTCTTTAACCACTAGGCTACCCTACCGCCGGGTATGCCGGTTTATGCGCGGATCGATGCTCATGACATCAATCAATGGATTGCGTGGTCCACACTCGATTATTTACAGACCGCCGTCATACAGCTGGAATACATCTTCCCGAGGCAAGGGAGTTAACTGTATATAAAAGTCCAGTTTCCACCCTTGCCGATCTAGGCTGCAGGTATGGAGTTATATTTTGGCTGGACTAACGAGTCTATGCATAGTCCAATCAAAATCGCGCATGAAATCATCCAATTCGTAAACTGTGCAGATTTCGGTCGAATGCAGGATTTGCAAAGCATGTCTACTGTCAACTTAGCTTCAAAAGATATTTTCCAGATCTCTTCATGTTTTTAATCAAGGTGATCACGTGATTTCATGCATTTCGCGAAGTAAGTATCGTTTTATTTCAATATAGATCTTGATTATCGATCAGGTCGTCTTGACTGGCCGCCGCCATTTTGTTTGAAGCAAATGCATGTGATATGATAGGTGTAATCTGATTGGTCAATAGGAGGGACATAGAAGGGACATAACTCATAATAGCCACTGGTGGCGCTTCGATCAAGCCCAGAAATTCCAACCTAGTTTGGCAAGGGTGGAAACTGGACTTTTAAAGTCATTTAACTCCCTTTCCTCGGGAAGATGGTTAATGAGTCTAGCTAGTTTATGCATATTATCGTATCCTATAGTTGCGTAGATCGGTGATCATGATATCAATCGCTGGATTGTCTGTTCCGGCCTCGATTAGTGAGTGCGGCGCTTAACAAACAAACGAGCAAAGGATGGCATGTACATGTTGAAATGACGGACATGTTCATTCTGTGGTAACAGGATGTCACGACCATTGGCATATTGCTCACGTTTCTGCCACTGTGCATGCTTTACGTCCTCGACCTTGTCTCTCATGTGAGACACTCGGTCACAATAGTGTCATGTCTTCTCATATATTCTGTCTCGTAAAGTTTAAACGTCACAGCTTTTTTTCGGAAATAACATTAAAATTTTCATTCCTCGACCCGTTTCGCTGTATTTGTTTAATAGAGTCGTCGGTGTCTCATACGGACACACTCGCTTCACGCGATCTTGGCGTTACTGACGTGGCATTTCTATGTGCAAAAGGGACTCGCCGTAAATCATGGGACAGGACTGTATTTGCATATTTTCAGGTATCTGTTTTCAAAAGTGCATTTTATCTACCAAGTGAATGGTGTGTTGTCAAGTGTGTATTTCATGTGTATGTGTGCGTGCGTGCGTGCGTGGGTGCGTGCGTGCGTGCGTGCGTGCGTGCGTGCGTGCGTGCGAGTGTGCTCGCGCGCACACGTGAACGTGAACGTGAACTTTTAAGTGAGTATTGTGAGCGAGTGTGGTGCGAACGTGTTAGAGGTGTTGAGGGTGGAAGGGAGTTCGTTGTTGAGTAAGTTGAACCAGGTCTCTGTAAGGGCGAGTGTTTTGTAGAGTAAAGGCGAGTGTGTAGGTGAACCAGGTCTCTGTAAGGGCGAGTGTTGTGTTGAGTAACGGCGAGTGTGTAGGTGAGCTAGGTCTCTGTAAGGGCGAGTGTTGTGTTGAGTAAGGGCGAGTGTGTAGGTGAGCTACGTCTCTGTAAGGGCGAGTACTTTGTAGAGTAAAGGCGAGTGTGTAGGTGAACCAGGTCTGTGTAAGGGCGAGTGTTCTGTTGAGTAAGGGCGAGTGTGTAGGCGAACTAGGTCTGTATCAGAGCGAGTGCTGTGTTGAGTAAGCGCGAGTTTGTGGGTGGAGTATTCATGTGTGAGGGCGAGTGTTTTGCAGAGTAAAGGTGAGTGTGTAGGTGAACCAGGTCTCTGTGAGGGCGAGTGTTTGGTAGAGTAAAGGCGAGTGTGTAGGTGAACCAGTTCTCTGTAAGGGCGAGTGCTTTGTAGAGTAAAGGCGAGTGTGTAGGTGAACCAGGTTTCTGTAAGGACGAGTGTTGTGTTGAGTAAGGATGAGTGTGTAGGTGAACTAGGTCTGTGTGAGGGTGAGTGCTGTGTTGAGTGAGTGAGTGAGTGAGTTGGTTTAACGCCTCTTTTAACAGTATTCCGGTTATATCACGGCGTGTCAGCTCAATGTGGGAGGAAAGCCCGAAGTGATGCAGGTCTCAGACGTTTAGCACTTCGGTGAAACCCACGAGCACGGTGGGTGCTGACAAACCTAGAAACATAATCGGGGCGAACCGGGATTCGAACCCACAATCATAGGTTTCTGGCATGTTCAAGGGACGCAACTCTGCACAGCGAATCGCGTTGCCTTAGACGACTGGGCCACCTGTGCCCCCAGTGCAGTGTTGAGTAAGTGCGAGTTTGTGGGTGGAGTATTCATGTGTGAGGGCGAGTGTTCTGTTGAGTAAGGGCGAGTGTGTGGGTAAACTAGTTCTGTATTAGAGAGAACGTTTAGTCTGTGAGGGCGAGTATTCTGTTGAGTAAAGGCGAGTGTGTTGGTGAACTAGTTCTGTATTAGAGCGAACGTTTTGTCTGTGAGGGCGAATGTTCTGTTGAGTAAGGGCGAGTGTGTGTAGGTAAACTAGGTTTGTGTGAGGACGAGTATTCTGTTGAGTAAGGGCGAGTGTGTTGGTGAACTAGTTCTGTATTAGAGCGAACGTTTTGTCTGTGAGGGCGAGTATTCTTTTGGGTAAGGGCGTGTGTTTTGGTGAAGTATGTCTGTCTGAGGGCGAGTGTGAGGTATGAGGTGAACCAGGTCTCTGTAAGTGTGTAGGTAAACTAGGTCTGTGTGGGGACGAGTATTAGAGCGAACGTTTTGTCTGTGAGGGCGAGTGTTCTGTTGAGTAAGGGCGAGTGTGTAGGTGAACTAGGTCTGTATGAGAGCGAGTATTCTGTTGAGTAAGGACGAGTGTGTAGGTGAACTAGTTCTGTATGAGAGCGAGTATTCTGTTGAGTAACGGCGAGTGTGTTGGTGAACTAGTTCTGTATTAGAGCGAACGTTTTGTCTGTGAGGGCGAGTGTGTAGGCGAACTAGGTCTGTATGAGAGCGAGTGTTTTGTTGAGTAAGGGCGTGTGTGTAGGCGAACTAGGTCTGTATGAGAGCGAGTGTTTTGTTGAGTAAGGGCGAGTGTGTAGGCGAACTAGGTCTTTATGAGAACGAGTGTTTTGTTGAGTAAGAGCGAGTGTGTAGGTGAACTAGGTCTGTATGAGAGCGAGTGTTTTGTTGAGTAAGGGCGTGTGTGTAGGCGAACTAGGTCTTTATGAGAGTGAGTGTTCTGTTGAGTAAGGGCGTGTGTGACGGCGAACTAGGTCTGTATGAGAGCGAGTGTTTTGTTTAGTAAGGGCGTGTGTGTAGGCGAACTAGGTCTGTATGAGAGCGAGTGTTTTGTTGAGTAAGGGCGAGTGTGTAGGCGAACTAGGTCTGTATGAGAGCGAGTGTTTTGTTGAGTAAGGGCGTGTGTGACGGCGAACTAGGTCTGTATGAGAGCGAGTGTTTTGTTGAATAAGGGCGTGTGTGTAGGCGAACTAGGTCTCTATGAGAGTGAGTGTTTTGTTGAGTAAGGGCGTGTGTGTAGGCGAACTAGGTCTGTATGAGAGCGAGTGTTTTGTTGAGTAAAGGCGTGTGTGTAGGTGAACTAGGTTTGTGTGAGGACGAGTATTCTGTTGAGTAAGGGCGAGTGTGTTGGTGAACTAGTTCTGTATTAGAGCGAACGTTTTGTCTGTGAGGGCGAGTATTCTTTTGGGTAAGGGCGTGTGTTTTGGTGAAGTATGTCTGTCTGAGGGCGAGTGTGAGGTATGAGGTGAACCAGGTCTCTGTAAGTGTGTAGGTAAACTAGGTCTGTGTGGGGACGAGTATTAGAGCGAACGTTTTGTCTGTGAGGGCGAGTGTTCTGTTGAGTAAGGGCGAGTGTGTAGGTGAACTAGGTCTGTATGAGAGCGAGTATTCTGTTGAGTAAGGACGAGTGTGTAGGTGAACTAGTTCTGTATGAGAGCGAGTATTCTGTTGAGTAACGGCGAGTGTGTTGGTGAACTAGTTCTGTATTAGAGCGAACGTTTTGTCTGTGAGGGCGAGTGTGTAGGCGAACTAGGTCTGTATGAGAGCGAGTGTTTTGTTGAGTAAGGGCGTGTGTGTAGGCGAACTAGGTCTGTATGAGAGCGAGTGTTTTGTTGAGTAAGGGCGTGTGTGTAGGCGAACTAGGTCTTTATGAGAACGAGTGTTTTGTTGAGTAAGGGCGAGTGTGTAGGTGAACTAGGTCTGTATGAGAGCGAGTGTTTTGTTGAGTAAGGGCGTGTGTGTAGGCGAACTAGGTCTTTATGAGAGTGAGTGTTCTGTTGAGTAAGGGCGTGTGTGACGGCGAACTAGGTCTGTATGAGAGCGAGTGTTTTGATGAGTAAGGGCGAGTGTGTAGGCGAACTAGGTCTGTATGAGAGCGAGTGTTTTGTTGAGTAAGGGCGTGTGTGTAGGCGAACTAGGTCTGTATGAGAGCGAGTGTTTTGTTGAGTAAGGGCGAGTGTGTAGGTGAACTAGGTCTGTATGAGAGCGAGTGTTTTGTTGAGTAAGGGCGAGTGTGTAGGCGAACTAGGTTTTTATGAGAACGAGTGTTTTGTTGAGTAAGAGCGAGTGTGTAGGTGAACTATGTCTGTATGAGAGCGAGTGTTTTGTTTAGTAAGGGCGTGTGTGTAGGCGAACTAGGTATGTATGAGAGCGAGTGTTTTGTTGAGTAAGGGCGAGTGTGTAGGCGAACTATGTCTGTATGAGAGCGAGTGTTTTGTTGAGTAAGGGCGTGTGTGACGGCGAACTAGGTCTGTATGAGAGCGAGTGTTTTGTTGAATAAGGGCGTGTGTGTAGGCGAACTAGGTCTCTATGAGAGTGAGTGTTTTGTTGAGTAAGGGCGTGTGTGTAGGTGAACTAGGTCTGTATGAGAGCGAGTGTTTTGTTGAGTAAGGGCGTGTTTGTAGGCGAACTAGGTCTGTATGAGAGCGAGTGTTTTGTTGAGTAAGGGCGTGTGTGTAGGTGAACTAGGTCTGTATGAGAGCGAGTGTTTTGTTGAGTAAGGGCGTGTGTGTAGGCGAACTAGGTCTGTATGAGAGCGAGTGTTTTGTTGAGTAAAGGCGTGTGTGTAGGTGAACTAGGTCTGTATGAGAGCGAGTGTTTTGTTGAGTAAGGGCGTGTTTGTAGGCGAACTAGGTCTGTATGAGAGCGAGTGTTTTGTTGATTAAGGGCGAGTGTATAGGTGAACTAGGTCTGTATGAGAGCGAGTGTTTTGTTGAGGAAGGGCGTGTGTGTAGGCGAACTAGGTCTGTATGAGAGCGAGTGTTTTGTTGAGTAAGGGCGTGTGTGTAGGCGAACTCGGTCTGTATGAGAGCGAGTGTTTTGTCGAGTAAGGGCGTGTGTGTAGGCGAACTATGTCTGTATGAGAGCGAGTGTTTTGTTGAGTAAGGGCGAGTGTGTAGGCGAACTAGGTCTGTCTGAGAGCGAGTGTTTTGTTGAGTAAGTGCGAGTGTGTAGGTGAACATGTAGTAGTCTCCCAGAAAGAACATGCAAACGCATTTATTCAACTCAAATTTTAATACGTTTCAAATTAGTGAACAGAGGTTTACATTCGATAAAGCGGAATGTATGTAGATGGACTCTTCGACGGCGGGGCAATGGCGATGTCAGCACAGTTCCGATACTCATAGGGGTACAAACAGGTCCTTGGGAAAGGAAACCGCATGCATTCCGAATTTGATGAATAGATGTCTGATAAATAGAAGCAGAGTATATGTTGAAGCGAGGGCTCATGCGAGGGTTGCTCCTCAAACTTACTGTATTTGTTTGGAAATGGAAATAAGAATGTTTCGAAGAAAGTATCCTCGATTACCTCGTGTATTAAATCTCCATTCTATAATGATAAATACCCTAGACCCACATCGTTTGGAAAGTGTATTCATCACGTTCATCGCTCCTCTCTCTCTCTCTCTCTCTCTCTCTCTCTCTCTCTCTCTCTCTCTCTCTCTCTCTCCCTCCCTCTCCCTCTCTCTCTCTCTCTCTCTCTCTCTCTCTCTCATGCATCAGTGGTGGCGACTGGGTCCTCCCTGTTCGAAGAGGAACTCATAACGAGGTATATATTATTTAGTCAATCGATGGTTACATTTGATTCTCTGCAAAAAATAAATAGTTACCAAAATTCTTGGTTTCTGTTAAAGAGGGTACGAAGCAATCCCGGGTTATAGAAGTATTTAATACACCACGGACGAAATAACCAATATATTGCGTAGAGGTAACCAAGCAACGACAAGCAGGCATGCTGTCCATCATGATCTGAGGTCATTACACTGTCTGTCCAACCCGTTATTTCCCCAACACGGCACCTGCCACACATCTAACTGGTTTTATAGAGATGCGGTCTGGGCAGACATGACACGTAAGCTTGTTTGTAACTCGTTTGTGTGCGACAACCCAAACTGCTGACACAAATCGTCGTTCTATGTGCATGGATCTGAACACCTGTGTAATATATGACCCCGAGTCGGTGTTTGAGTGAATGGTTTTCGACGCCGCAGTGAGCAGTATTCCAGGGGGTGGGGTGGGGGTGTGTGTGTGTGTGTGTGGGGGGGGGGGGTGTGTGTGTGTGTGTGTGTGTGTGTGTGTGTGTGTGTGTGTGTGTGTTAATATATATTTTCTTAAAATAAAACTATGCGTCATATCAAATATCAAATATGCTCGTGGGTTTCACCAAAGTGGTAAACGTCTCAGACCTGCATTACTTCGGGCTTTCCTCCCACATTAAGCTGACACGCCTCGATATAACTGGAATACTGTTAAAAGTGGCGTTAAAACCCAACTCACTCACTCACTCACTCACACTCATTCAGGGTCAAACCGAACCATTTGTCATCACTCGCCCCTTTCCGCAACCTGCAAGAAGACTCGTCCCCCTATCGATGAATGTTATGTGCGAAAAAACGACAAACCTATCAGAATTACTTTGGCCAAAGAATCCCTCAATATAATGTTTGATTTTACACACACTCTTCAAAAAAAGAAACACACGGTTAGTATGTAGTTCATTGAACCTGACTACACACACAATCCGGTATATAAATTGGATATATGTTCTTGGAAAATGTTGGTGGCCTGATATTCGACAAACAGTACCAGTGCGTCAAAACGCAGCCATTGTCGATTTGCAATGTCTTTAACGGCATTGTTTTCACATAACAAAAATGTCATGGGGAATTCCGTAAAGCAAAATGCACGCGCAAGATATGGCATTCGTAACTCGTGGTAGTGGCTATAAAAGGCGAGCATAAGCCAATAATTTGTCATTCAATTGTCAACATTTTTCAAGTTCGAAAATGCCAAGACTCCATAGGACGTATCCAAAGGGGGGAATCGCAGTCTTCTGTTGCACGCCACTTCAACGTCCACCACAGCACCATTTGCCGCCTTTGGGAACGATACACACAGTTCAATTCCACTGCAGATCGTCCGAGAAACGGCAGACCAATAGTTGCCACCCCTGCACAGGATCGCTATATTCGACTGTTCCACCTACGTCATCGCAATGCCACAGCTTCGGAGACTGCGGGACGCATCCCAGGTTTGAGGAGGATATCGGACCAGACTGTCAGGAACCATCTTCGCGAGGCAGGAATCCGACCCAGAAGACCGGTTATCGCCCCTGTTTTGCAACAGATCCACCGACGGCGACGCTTGCGTTGGTGCCATACCTTACGGCCTTAGAATTTGAGAAACTGTGGAGACGATAGTGGTTTAGCGATGAATAACGATTTCTTCTTCCCCGACGAGATGGAAGACAACGTGTTTATCGTCGTCGAAATAAGCGTTTTGCCCCACATTGTGTACGTGAATTCGACAATTTCGGTTGCGGTAGTGTCATGGTGTAGAGGGGCCATATCCTACACTACTTCAACAGGACAACGCTCCACCGCACACAGCTCGTGTCACGGTAGACTACCTTCATAATACCAACATCAACGACGTTCCCTGGCCGTCGAGATCTCCAGATCTGAACCCGATCGAACACCTTTGGGATGGACTCGATCGACGTGTACGTCAACGTCAGAACATGCCGCTGACACTCCCACAACAGGCCAACCCGTTACAAGCTGAATGGCGCAAAATTCCGCAGGACAGAATTCGTACACTTATCCAGTCAGTGCCGAGGAGATACAGAGCCGTGATTGCTGCCCGGGCCGGACACACGAGATACTGAGTTCAGCGCAACCTTATGTGACATGACAATGAACAGTTTTCAATGCCTTTGTACAACGACAACATGTGACTATCGAGCTCCAAAATTTCATATTTGAATCTATATTAAATTAAATATATCGACTTTATTAGGTACAATAGATTTACTAAAAATCTACCTGTGCGTTTCTTTTACCATACTGTACATGTATAATAATGTAAGTCCCGATGTGTTTTCAATAGCATCTGGAATATATATGATATATGGGAGAAATATACGTGAATCATAACGCAACGAGTTGACAATTAGCCATGCCCGTTTGTGCTTAGACGGAACCCAGTCGCAAATATGGCCACGAGAGGGGCACGAGTCGCTCTTCAGCTTGTCCCGGAATAACATGAGTTGGTCACGAATGAAGCCGAACGGCATTGGTGGAAAGATTTCCGCCCTAAACCCCAGCTTCAAATAACCCTACATAAATATTTTTTACATACTTTTTAAAAAAAATCGAGGCAGTGGTCACGGGCGGAAGTCTTACCGTGCAGGTTTAAGAAAGCAGATCGAGAAATCATTTTCCGTGGAAAGTGGGAACTGGTGTTTGTTGTTTAACGCCGCAATTAGCAATATTCCAGCTATAAGACGGCGATCTGTAAATAATCAAATCTGGACCATGCAGTTCAGTGATTTAGCATCGATCCACGCAGTGGGGATACGGTGACATGCATCAACCAGGTTAGGTAGTCTGACAGCCTGATCCCGTTATTCGCCTCTTACGACAAGAATGTGTTGCTGAAGGACTATTCTAACCCGGATCTTCACGAGTGGCTCTGGTGTTAGATTGATGATTCTTACCTGTGACCCAGCGCCACTGCAGGACGCAATGGCGACATGTGAGGTCCTGGGGTATGACCAGCTTCAGCTGATGTAGACCTGTTTGACGGGGATAATATCTTCTTCCGTGCCCAACGATGTTCAGCTGATACTCCGAGAAACACTCTTGAGTCACCGCCTCGTTGAGGAAATTATGAGGACACACACTGAATTCAAAGTACCCGCCCAGAAAAGTGTCAACTTGTACGCTGACGCACATGGTGCGTGTTTTGAAGGTCCTCGTGACGAAATAGCGTGGCACGTATTTCCCGTGCAGCTCGTGGTCACGTGGTGTGAAAAGTGGGTCACCGCACGCTCCGCACCATTCGTCCATATCTGGGAGGTAAGGGATCTGGAAGGGGACGAGGGGAGCGGTGAAATATGTTTTGGTATGTGTGTGTGTTTGTGTGGTTTATCGCCACTTTTCGCTATATTCCAGCAATATACAATGTCAAGAATACACATTGCACCCATGATGGGAATCGATCACTTTCAGATCAAATCATAGTTCTCGCTACCGCTTGACAAAGATCTGAGGACATTCCATTACGGGTCACGCCAGAACGCCTTTGATCCGACCAATCAGAGCGTCCTCTACCAGATCAGGAAAGTGACAGTCGGAACGTGTTTTCTAATCATGCAACCTCGAAAAGGTTAACACGGGGTATCCCGAACGACAGTGCGATTGATTCTAAGATAGCGAGAACTAAGATTTGAATTTAATAAGATTGGATGGAAATTTAAACCGGTCTTCAGACCGACGTGCCAATGCTTTATAGGGTTGTCTTTTTTTTAGCACAGGGTGTCCTTGTATAAATAACCTTAGCGCAACGGCTGTCATGAGTCTATGTTTCGGTGTGGGAGTTAAATCACGTCAGCGCCAAGATCGCTTTGTGGAACAGGGTCCTTGACAAGATGTTTTAATTCGTATCGTGTTTTAAACTGAAATGGAGCATCCATAACTATTAGAATTGAGTCCACAGTTAAACTATGTAGTGTTTGAATAACTTGAGCTAAACTTGCTTGGACTGCAAATTTCCTGGGCTCCTTTCCTCAAAGCGATGTTTGCGCTGCGACTACCTTAAGCCTATGTTAAAGTATAAGTGCTCTGTGATGCTCAAACGTGGGTATTTTTAAACTTCGTGCCGATTTTGAGAAATAAATATAATTGTGGTAATCATGGAATTGATTTATTTGTATCTTCATGGTTATATATATATATATATATATATATATATATATATATATATATATATATATATGAGCCAAACTAATAACTAGTATCTAGTTATTGTTCTAAATCAATGTTTTTTTTGTGAATGTGTAATGTATTCACATAGTAATTACAAATGGCAATTTTATATAGTTATTCAGAAATAGTTTACAACCTGCTATTTATAGTTAGTGCTAATGTGCTACCTGCTATTTATAGTTAGTGCTAATGTGCTGGCTGGTAAAATGAACTCTTGCGAAGTAATTGTGTGTAATCTCTACGAAATCTATATTATGTTTTTTTTTACAAAAATACTTTCTTTTTTTTTACTTTTATTTTTGTATCATATTTTCAGATTTTACGATACACTCCGAATAAAGATGGTTGTCCTGTGATCTGAAGTAGTGTTGTGTTGTGTGTGCCCCGCCAACATCTACCCCATATCCGCAACTACATTTTCAAAAACGCCTGTGGCCTAAGGAAGTTCTACCATGAATTTTGGATAGTATTCAAATCTGATTGGTCAATCAGAACCTTCAAATTACAATAACTACCTCTGATTGAAACATATGATTTGACCATATTCACTGAAGGCTACATAGCATACCATGATGAAGTTTATTTGTTTGTTTGTTTGTTGTTTAACGCCGCACTCAGCAATATTCCAGCTATATGACGGCGGTCTCTAAATAATCGAATCTGGACCAGACAATCCAGTGATTGACATCATGAGCATCGATCCACGCAACTGGGATACGATGACATGAATCAACCAAGTCAGCGAGTCTGACCACCTGATCCCGTTAGTCGCCTCTTACGACAAACATAGTCGCCTTTTACGGCAAGCATGGGTTGCTGAAGACCTATTCTACCCGGATCTTCACGGGTCGCATAATGAGGTCGTTATCAGAGATCAGTATACAACAAAATCTAGAAGTTTCTATAATATAATGGTATATTTAATTTTAAATACATTTATCATATTGAACATAAAAGGGCTGTTTAGACAGTATAATAGCAATAATTTCTTTCTCACATATACAAAATATTCGCATACAAATAAATAGTGATGCTCGTCTCTAATATCATTAGTTTGGCATAAGAAACATATTCTCTCTAACAGAGGTATATGGTGCCGCCGACCAGGCTCAACCGCAGAAGTTATTCTGGGTTCGCCTCTTTGGTCCAGTAGGTGAGCGTCCGCCCGGAGAGCGGGAGATCCGGAGTTCTATCCCCGGCCGCGTCATACTAAAATACGTTAAATGATGGTACTTGTTGTTACCCTGTCTGGCGCTCGGCATTAAAGGGCTTAAACAAGGACTGGTCAGCTCGGAGTCAGTATACTGTGTCTGAGTGGGGTACTGTTAAACTGCGGCATGTTCTCTCAGTGAGCTAGCACTATAAATCGGCATCAATCCGGACTAGTACAAGCAGCCACACACACACACGTGCATGCACGTCGCTATATAAGTGCAATAATCTTGAAGGCGACGTTAACCCCCTTTTCCCCTCACATTCAATTTAGCGCTGTTAAATCTACAGGTAACCAAGTTCTACATATACAAAAGACTTATCGTTTGCACGCCAAATTTAAATGGGTTGTTTCCCCCACAAAATGTTTTGCTTCATTTCAGAGAACAAGAGTGTATATATAGAAGCAGAGTCAGAAAGACGTCTATCTCGAATAGCAATGAGGTGAGGTGAGGTGAAACTGGGTTCAACGTCGCGTCCAAGGTGTTAGTGCACTTATATAGCGACGTGCATGTGTGTGTGAGTGCGTGCGTGCGTGCGTGCGTGCGTGCGTGCGTGCGTGCGTGCGTGCGTGCGTGCGTGTGTGTGTGTGTGTGTAGCTGCTTGTACTTGTCAGGACTGATGCCGACTTATAGTGCTAGCTCACTGAGATACCAAGCCGCAGTTTAACATGAATACCCCACTCAGACACAGTATACTGACTCCGAGCCGACCAGTCCTTGTTTTAGCCCCTTAATGCCGAGCCCCAGACAGGGTAACAACAAGTACCATCTTTTAACGTGTTTTGGTATGACGCGGCCAGGGATCGGACCCCGGACCTTCCGCTCTCCGGGCGGACGCTCTGTCACCAGTCCACGGAGGCGGTCCGAACAGCAATGAAAGAACAACTGCATAAATGTATACTTACCAAATTGGCAGCGCAGGTTATATCGGAATCGTTTCTGTTCACCGGTAGTTTGTACCCATATCTCCAGAGACTTGACCTATTGGGCGGGTCCACCATGCGACCCCTCGCCGTCACCATGGCAACCAAGATGTAGCAGACGACAGCAAACAGCAAGGATATTTGAAAATTCATAATTATTTTTTTAGATCTGACACCTTCTCTTAACTTAAGAAAGTAAAATTCAAGAATTGGAATGATGAAATAAATACGAAATATTCCAAAATGAAGAGGTGTTTTTGCTGTTGCCTCTTCCGTTCACCAGCAAGAGATGAATACAGTAGATCAGAAGATTCTCGTGACGTGGTACGGTTTAAAGGTTTTCCAAAGAAAGGGGAAAATAAGCAAGCCCATTTATCTTTAGAAAAACTCCTCCACATTTCCCCATCATGATCGGTGAGATGTTCTACATCACGTGACTTAAAGTCCTTTCAACGCGTGTTGTGTTTCGACGATTCGCCGGACTTTAACTGGGAACAGAGACTAAAAAAATTCACACTCTCTTTCAATGTCACTTCACGTGTTTATTTGCTTTGTATATGTAAGCTTGTCCCGTGTGTAAGAAAAAGTCCCAAATGGCGCCAGTAAACAAAGTATAAATAGTTCACGACAATTTGTAATGAGGACAGATACACAGCATCGCCTAAACGCAACTGAATCTGAAAAAGAAACAGCTTTCATTATCATAATGTTCCAGCTTTCGTAAACAGAAACGTGACAACATTTAGACCTTTTGTCCAACAATAACGTCATGGCGGATTTATCATTGCCTTCGAGCAAAAGTGTGAGGTGGTGAGGTGAAATTGGGTTTAACGTCGCGTCCAAGATTATTGCACTTATATAGCGACGTGCATGTACGTGTGTGTATGTGTGTGGCTGCTTGTACTAGTCCGGACCGATGCCGATTTATAGTGCTAGCTCACTGAGATACCATGCCGCAGTTTAACATGAATACCCCACTCAGACACAGTATACTGACTCCGAGCCGACCAGTCCTTGTTTTAGCCCCTTAATGCCGAGCGCCAGACAGGGTAACAACAAGTACCATCTCTTAACGTCTTTTGGTTAACGACCCCCGGACCTTCCGCTCTCCGGGCGGACGCTCTACCATTAGACCACGGAGGCGGTCTCGAGCAAAAGTAAACAAGCCACGCGAACTTGCAGCACATGTCACTATGAGGTGAAGCAACGTTCATTGCGGAGAGTAGTTGCATGGGTGACCGTGTTCGGCAGCTTGTCTCCTTAGCTGCTAGGGCTTAAGTCCTGCCCCACACTGAAGCACGTGTAACATATCTGGTGTCTCCTTAGACACCCGACTTTGTTCGAAATATGCCTCAGTTCACCCAGCACTGAATGGGTACCCGGTAGGATGAGATGGTTATGTAAGCAAAGAATGAAAATCGAGTGCACACTGATCCATATTGAAGAATTGTGGAAAGCGATTTGGAGCATCATATATCGGCTATATAAACAGGGTATCATTAATATTAGATTAAAAGGAATTCGCTCTTCACGAACATAATATCAAATTGTTTTTGTTGATTTTGAGCAGTCTATTCCAACGCCATTACATTTCCCTCTGTCATTTAGAATTCTCTTTGTAAAATAGTTTGCATGGTCAACACTAGAGATGAAACACATGCTTGTTTAAATGACACACTCACCGGTCAGGTTAAGCGAGAAAAAGAACGTCGATTGATGTTCGCAATTCCCTGCATGTTCCAACATCTCGTTAGTTTACATTTTTATTTTGAAACAAATTTACTCACGATGTCTTCTATATATAACGGGATGAATGTGTTAAGAGGGTATCTATTTAAGGAGTGTATAACATTCCCGGTTTTGTCGTATAAACGTGTTTCTAGTATTATATAAATAAATTGCTTGGTTGTTTACACGCCTTGTTAATTTGGTCATGTCTCGTCATGATTTATCAAAATTGTTGACCCGTGAAGATCCGATGAAGAATTTGTTTTCAGCAACCCATGCATGTCATAAGTGGCAACGAACGGGATCGGGTTGTCAGACTCGTAGACTTGGTTGATGTGTAACATGTGATCGTATCCCAATTAGGTAGGTCGATGCTCATAATGTCCATCACTGGATTGTCTGGCCAGACACAATTATTTACAGACCGCCTTCATATAGCTGGCACCCGTGAAGATCCGGGTTAGAATATGTCTACAGCAACCCATGCTTGACGTGAGAGGCGACCATGTTTGACGTTATAGGCGACTAATGGGATCGGGTGGTCAGGCTCGCTGACTTGGTTGATGCATGTCATCAATCCCAATTATGTAAAACGATGCTCATTATGTCCATCACTGGATTGTCTGGTCCAGACACGATGATTGACAGACCGCCTTCATATAGCTGGCACCCGTGAAGAACCGGGTCAGAAAAGGCCTATAGCAACTCATGTTTGCCGTAAGAAGCGACTGCGTTTGTCGTAAGAGGCGACTAACGGGATCGGGTGGTTAGGCTCGCTGACTTGGTTGATGCATGTCATCGTATCTTATTTGCGTGGATGGATGCATATGATATCAGTCACTGGATTGTCTGGTCCATTTATTATCTGGCCGCCATCATTTTGTTGGAATATTGCTGAGTGCGGCGTTAAACAACAAAATTGTTGTCGTGTGAGTGAGTGAATGTTGTTTAACGCCGTAGTTTGCAGTTTACGATGTGCTTGTCATAATATTAACAATATTTGATCTTGACTCCGCACCAAAAACCTAAAATGGACTTGAGCTTTCCTCACTAGAAAGGAAGGATTTCGTACTCTTCTCTACTTGATGCCATCCGCTGAGCAGAGTTGCGTCCCTTGGGCACGTCAGAAACTTCCGATTGTGGATTCGAATCCCGGTTCGCTCCGATTTTGTTTCAAGGTTTGTTAGCACCATACCTGTGCTTGTGGGTCTCACCAGAGTTGTAAACGTCTTGAGACCTGCATCACCTCGGGCTTTCCTTCCACGTTATGCCGATACGTGATATGGAATACTGTTAAAAGCGACGTTAAACCCAACTCACTCACTCCACGTCGGTGACGTCGTTACTCTCATCTACGTCGGTAACGTTACTCTTATCTACGTCGGTGACGTCGTTACTCTTATCTACGTCGGTGACGTCGTTAGTCTTATCTACGTCGGTGACGTCGTTACTCTTATCTACGTCGGTAACGTTACTCTTATCTACGTCGGTGACGTCGTTACTCGTATCTACGTCGTTACTTTTCTCCGTGTTACGTCGTTGACGTCGTTTGTCAAAAGGATTCTACTTTCGTTACATTCACTTAGTAATTAGAAAAGGAAAGACCAAACCCATTCCCACTCTGGCGGCAAACAGGAACAGTGGATATGGTACCCATAGACCAAAGATCACAACCAGGGTTGGTCCGTGGATTCTTACGCGTCTAAGACTCTTCACAGCTTTACAGTGCCTCATGAGGACGCAATCCAAAAAACACATCCCACATTCAAATCGGACAAGAAATACCGACAGGTCTCATTTATTTATGTCACAAAATATACTTTTTTACATTCTTTTTTTGTTCACCCTGACGACAGGGCGACTTCTGACAACATCGTGAGAATGGTCTGCATCATCGTAGACAGTGACAGTTCTCATGGATGTTGTATTTACATGACCGCCATAGTTAACCATGCATACCCAAGGCCTAGTCATAGGAATACTAATGAATCGCGTTAACTTGCTGAGCTAGGAGATTGTCAAATTCGGGGTCCTGTGTAATTATTTACTTACTTCTTTGCTGTTGTTTACGTCAATGCTTATTTTATCACAATGTCTTTGCCCCGTTCCTTGAAACATTTCGTATGAGCTCATCTGTAGACACTGGCTAAATACGTCATGTTTTGTTTACTATCCTAACTTGTCCTTCTTCGACGGGTATTTAGTCATTTAAAACGTGCTCCCATGCGTCAGCTGGTGTGCCAGCTTGGTGTGTACGTTGGGGGTGTGGGATGTGGGAGGAAAACCTGCTACACCACACGAACCGTCTTATATCACGACTGCTTGTATAACAACAATAGGAGTAGATACTACCGTGTTGTCGCGAGCCGTAAAAGGCGACTAATGGGATCGGGCTGACTTGGTTGATGCATGTCATCGAATCCCAATTGCGTGGATCGATGCTCATGATATCAATCCCTGGATTGTCTGGTCCAAACTTGATTATTTACACATCGCCGTCAAATAGCTGGAATATTGCTGAGCGCGGCGTTAAACAACAAACAAACAAACAAGGAAACACCAAAGCACATTTCGCACGGAAAATGACCCGAGCGACCCGTGAAGATCCGTGTTAGAAAAGGTATTCAGCAACCCATGCCTGTCGTAAGAGGCGAATAACAGGATCGGACGGTCAGCCTCGCTGACCTGGTTGATGCATGGCACCATATCCTCATTGCGTGTATCGATGCTCATGATGTCAATCACTGGATTGTCTGGTCCAGACTGGATTATTTACAGACAACAAACAAACTGTGTACAGCTGGGGATTATTAACCACTGCCTTAATATCAATCTAGTCTTAGGCCGTGTTTTCTCTCGTACAGAGACAAAACGTGTACAACATCTCATGCAAGTCAATAGGTCGTCAGTATTATTTGCTATCGATGTTGGGACCATCTCCGGGGTCTGGGGGACAGAACGGCTGTCCGGAAGGTCGGTGGTTCGATTCCCGACTGCGTCATACCAAAACATGGTTTAAGATCGTTTTTTTTGTTGTTTGGCATTTACAAGGACTGATGGGCCAGGAGTCAGCGTCTGGATGGGATATCCACGCGAAACTGCAGCAAGGTATATCAGTGGGCTAACTCTATAAATATAACCGGCTATAGCCCTGACTAGTACAAGCAGCCACACACGCACACACACATGCAATAATGTTGAACCCCATTTCACCTCACCTATTGATAGTCCGGACAAGTACCACAAGCAGAGATACAAACAAACAAACACTCACACACACAAACACACACGCACACACACATGCACACACTAAGTGTCATTATCGAAGTGTCGTCGAGGTATGTTGGGTGTCAAACATGGGTGAGGTGAGGTGAAATGGGGTTTAACGTCGCGTCCAAGATTATTGCACTTATATAGCGACGTGCATGCACGTGTGTGTGTGTGGCTGCTTGTACTTGTCCGGACTGATGCCGATTTATAGTGCTAGCTCACTGAGATACCAAATAGCAAAACACTTGAAAATGTCATATTACTACTAGTCCTTATGATACCTGAACTATTGGGCAGTTTGGCAAGGACTACAGGACTAGTGCCAATATCTAACCCTGCCTTCTGTAAGATGTAAAACAGAGCTCTTTGTGCAAAAGGAATATATTTTGCAGTAATCAGGTGAGGTGAGGTGAAATGGGGTTTAACGTCGCGTCCAAGATTATTGCACTTATATAGCGACGTGCATGCACGTGTGTGTGTGTGGCTGCTTGTGCTAGTCCGGACTGATGACGATTTATAGTGCAAGCTCACTGAGGTACCATGCCGCAGTTTAACATGAATACCCCACTCAGACACAGTATACTGACTCCGAGCCGACCAGTCCTTGTTTTAGCCCCTTAATGCCGAGCGCAGACAGGGTACAGGGTACCTAGTACCATCTTTTAACGTCTTTTGGTATGACGCGGCCGGGGATCGAACCCCGGACCTTCCGCTCTCCGGGCGGACGCTCTACCACTAGACCACGGAGGCGGTTCAAACAAGGACATATGCCAACAAGTGTCAATAGCTCGGCCTGAGTATGTTGACAAAGTCATTAACAGTTAAAGAACATGTTGTTTATGCCTGTGTCACACTGATTGGGTGCTTTTATGAAATTGCACGTGCAATACAAATAACAGTCAATGTGAACTTGGGTGTAAAATGATTAATTCCAGATGCAACTAAACTGCACTCTTTGAAGTTGAAAATATGACATGTGTGACATATTAAACTATCTGTATGATCCGTCAATAGTGATGCTGAGTATACAAACTCGATGACGATAAATGACAATACAAAAACACATTTGAGTGTTAAATCGCCAGCAACCAGAGTTCCTCTGATGAAGGGTTATATTTTTTATGCTTGTGTTCCAGCACCTGAAGGATGCGGAGGAGGATGACCAGGCAATGCCAGAGGAGGAGCTGGAGTGGGACGATGACCCACTGCCTCCGCCCGCTAATCGCCGGACATGTAAACCAGGCAGCGGTGATTGTGGTTCTGTGCCGATGCACGTGCTTCCTGTGGACATGTAAACCAGGCAGCGTTGATTGTGGTCCTGTGTCGATGCACGTGCCTGCTGTGGACATTAAACCAGGGAGCGTTGATTGTGATCCTGTGTCGATGCACGTGCCTCTCGCGGATCTTTAAACCAGGCAACGTTGATGCACGTTCTTCCTTAGAAGTTGATCCTGTACCGATGCTAGTGCCTGAAAACTAGGCAGCCTTGATTTTGATCCTGTGTCGATGCACGTGCCTGCTGTGGACATGTAAACCAGGCAGCGTTGATTGTGATCCTGTGTCGATGCACGTGCCTGCTGTTGACATGTAAACCAGGCAGCTTTGATTGTGATCCTGCGTCGATGCACGTGCCTGCTGTGGATATGTAAACCAGGCAGCGTTGATTGTGGTCCTGTGTCGGTGCACGTGCCTCTTGCGGATCTTTAAACCAGGCAGCGTTGATTGTGATCCTGTGTCGGTGCACGTGCCTCTTGCGGATCTTTAAACCAGGCAGCGTTGATTGTGGTCCTGTGTCGATGCACGTGCCTCTTGCGGATCTTTAAACCAGGCAGCGTTGATTGTGATCCTGTGTCGGTGCACGTGCCTCTTGCGGATCTTTAAACCAGGCAGCGTTGATTGTGGTCCTGTGTCGATGCACGTGCCTCTTGCGGATCTTTAAACCAGGCAGCGTTGATTGTGATCCTGTGTCGGTGCACGTGCCTCTTGCGGATCTTTAAACCAGGCAGCGTTGATTGTGATCCTGTGTCGATGCACGTGCCTGCTGTGGACTTTAAACCAGGCAGCGTTGATTGTGATCCTGTGTCGATACACGTGCCTGCTGTGGACATGTAAACCAGGCACCGTTGATTGTGATCCTGTGTCGATGCACGTGCCTGCTGTGGACATGTAAACCAGGCAGCGTTGATTGTGATCCTGTGTCGATGCACGTGCCTCCTGTGGACATGTAAACCAGGCAGCGTTGATTGTGGTCCTGTGTCGGTGCACGTGCCTCTTGCGGATCTTTAAACCAGGCAGCGTTGATTGTGATCCTGTGTCGATGCACGTGCCTCTTGCGGACTTTTAAACCAGGCAGCGTTGATTGTGGTCCTGTGTCGGTGCACGTGCCTCTTGCGGATCTTTAAACCAGGCAGCGTTGATTGTGATCCTGTGTCGATGCACGTGCCTCTTGCGGATCTTTAAACCAGGCAGCGTTGATTGTGGTCCTGTGTCGATGGACGTGCCTCTTGCGGATCTTAAACCAGGCAGCGTTGATTGTGGTCCTGTGTCGGTGCACGTGCCTCTTGCGGATCTTTAAACCAGGCAGCGTTGATTGTGATCCTGTGTCGATGCACGTGCCTGCTGTGGACATGTAAACCAGGCAGCGTTGATTGTGATCCTGTGTCGATGCACGTGCCTCCTGTGGACATGTAAATCAGGCAGCGTTGATTGTGATCCTGTGTCGATACACGTGCCTGCTGTGGACATGTAAACCAGGCAGCGTTGATTGTGGTCCTGTGTCGATGCACGTGCCTCTTGCGGATCTTTAAACCAGGCAGCGTTGATTGTGGTCCTGTGTCGATGCACGTGCCTCTTGCGGATCTTTAAACCAGGCAGCGTTGATTGTGGTCCTGTGTCGGTGCACGTGCCTCTTGCGGATCTTTAAACCAGGCAGCGTTGATTGTGATCCTGTGTCGATGCACGTGCCTGCTGTGGACATGTAAACCAGGCAGCTTTGATTGTGATCCTGTGTCGATGCACGTGCCTCCTGTGGACATGTAAACCAGGCAGCGTTGATTGTGATCCTGTGTCGATACACGTGCCTGCTGTGGACATGTAAACCAGGCAGCGTTGATTGTGGTCCTGTGTCGATGCACGTGCCTCTTGCGGATCTTTAAACCAGGCAGCGTTGGTTGTGATCCTGTGTCGGTGCACGTGCCTCTTGCGGATCTTTAAACCAGGCAGCGTTGATTGTGGTCCTGTGTCGATGCACGTGCCTCTTGCGGATCTTTAAACCAGGCAGCGTTGATTGTGATCCTGTGTCGGTGCACGTGCCTCTTGCGGATCTTTAAACCAGGCAGCGTTGATTGTGATCCTGTGTCGATGCACGTGCCTGCTGTGAACATTAAACCAGGCAGCGTTGATTGTGATCCTGTGTCGATACACGTGCCTGCTGTGGACATGTAAACCAGGCAGCGTTGATTGTGATCCTGTGTCGATGCACGTGCCTGCTGTGGACATGTAAACCAGGCAGCGTTGATTGTGGTCCTGTGTCGGTGCACGTGCCTCTCGCGGATCTTTAAACCAGGCAGCGTTGATTGTGATCCTGTGTCGATGCACGTGCCTGCTGTGGACATGTAAACCAGGCAGCGTTGATTGTGATCCTGTGTCGATGCACGTGCCTGCTGTGGACATGTAAACCAGGCAGCGTTGATTGTGATCCTGTGTCGATGCACGTGCCTGCTGTGGACATGTAAACCAGGCAGCGTTGATTGTGGTCCTGTGTCGGTGCACGTGCCTCTTGCGGATCTTTAAACCAGGCAGCGTTGATTGTGATCCTGTGTCGGTGCACGTGCCTCTTGCGGATCTTTAAACCAGGCAGCGTTGATTGTGATCCTGTGTCGATGCACGTGCCTGCTGTGGACATGTAAACCAGGCAGCTTTGATTGTGATCCTGTGTCGATGCACGTGCCTCCTGTGGACATGTAAACCAGGCAGCGTTGATTGTGATCCTGTGTCGATACACGTGCCTGCTGTGGACATGTAAACCAGGCAGCGTTGATTGTGATCCTGTGTCGATGCACGTGCCTGCTGTGGACTTTAAACCAGGCAGCGTTGATTGTGATCCTGTGTCGGTGCACGTGCCTCTTGCGGATCTTTAAACCAGGCAGCGTTGATTGTGATCCTGTGTCGATGCACGTGCCTCTTGCGGATCTTTAAACCAGGGAGCGTTGATTGTGATCCTGTGTCGATGCACGTGCCTGCTGTGGACATTAAACCAGGGAGCGTTGATTGTGATCCTGTGGCGATGCACGTGCCTCTCGCGGATCTTTAAACCAGGCAACGTTGATGCACGTGCTTCCTTAAAAGGTTGATCCTGTACCGATGCTAGTACCTCAAAACTAGGCAGCCTTAATTGTGATCCTGTGTCGATGCAAATGCATTTTACATGTATTCTCAAACAGCCTGTTAGAAAATATCTTCCCCAAGCAAGTCTACAATACAATAGATTCTCTGGGCCTCTTTCTGTTACATTTTGAAAGACAGTTTAACACAAAATATCTTTCAGTTTGCGTATCGTTGATGCCGTCGGTATTAAACCTTTATTTGTGCTTGTTCGAGTTACTACTTGCCATTACCAAACTTTCATTTTTGTTAAAAACAGGTGAAAGGCTAACAGTTATTCATCTAGTTCACGTGAATAACACATTTCTTATAATCTAGGCTTAGAGTAGTAGCTAAGAAACGGCGTCGTTATCTGGGATGCCTGGTTAACATAGGTGAATATTTCATATGAAAGTAAATATCATTAAAATCAAATGGAGAACTAAGATCTGATTTTAGTGAGATTGGACGAAAGTGCAATTGTTGTAACAAACAAATACCAAACTGAGACAGACATAAATTCGGTTTTAGACATGTTAATTTGAAGTCACATTTTTAAAAAATTGGAAAAAATATCAATTTACAAGTGCAAACAATCACCAAAAAGATGACACTTATAAAAAGATGACACTTTTCTAATGTTTCATGCTAAAAATAAAATGACAAATACACATGTTTAAAAAATACCACAAACAAATGTGAAAAGTGGCCAAGACTCGATCTCACTACACACATCGGAGAAAACTGTCAATTTTAAATTTTGCATTTACTAATGGAGTTGCTCCCCTTAGATAAACAGGAAATTACATCATTTGGCGGTTTGTCGAAATGGCGGCAGGTTAGTCTAATTTGTCACATGTAAACATTGGTTTGCCTCGTGTCGTCATCTCAGTGTCTCGCTTCAGAACATGGCTAACTATCTTCTCTCCTTTATTTCAGATCACAGACAGGTAGGTGGCAATTTGTTTCTCCCTCGTCAAAGCTGCAGGTGCGTTCTGAGCAGCGCCCATCGCCGGGCACGTCGTTCAACCATTCCAGCATGCGTTCTTGGACTTGCAGCTGTCAAAATGGGGTATTTGAAGCTGACTGCGAGAATGTCAGCAAATGATGCTTTGTTTGATACCGTGATTTATGAATTATATTTGGATTTTAATGAAATCCAGTTTTTAAACTTCATTTTTAAATTTTTAAACTTCTCAAGTTGAAGTGACAAAGGGTCAAAGCATGGTGCCAGTACAGAATTTGTGCCACACACAAAACAGTTTATTGAAAGATTTGACCTAACCAAGGTCAGTGATGGTATTTTTTAGTATAATATTTACATGCGCACATCATGCACAACGAACATGAAAATAAACTATCAATATTTTCTTATTTTTTTAAGACAAAAGTGGAAACACAATATTTAGGCATAATATTTTCAATATTAATAATAATGTGAATTCCCCAACATAAATATGCCAAAGAAAACCAAGAACTTGATACTCACTGACAATTTGGTAAAACATGAGATCCCCAAACCATTGTCATGATTGTATTTTACTTGATTTGTAGAGAAAAAACAAGAGTGGATACGGCTCTTTGGAAAAGCATGGGTGCTTTAAATTATTTGGCAATTCACATTTAATTAATGTGTTATTTTGAAGAATATATTTCAGCAATTTCGGTTGTTCTAGACTTAAAGCATAGACTTGCACAAGTCTCTAAGGCAATAGTTATAAGTTTAAATTATTATTTCTAGATTATATATATAATAAGAACAATTAAGTTATCTGGCAACCTTGTACTGTCTGCTTGTCTAGTCTTGCCAATCATATGGATAGAATTACTATACACATGGACATATATTCAGTACAGCCTTTGAGCAAGGCTACCTAAAGCAGTGCAACATGTTAACTTCTTTCAGCATGTTTAGTATAATTGATCACCTGTATGATCTCTGAATGTATAAATCTCTTTGTATGCTTCTAAAGGGAGTGGGGGTGCACCCCTGCCTCCCCCATCCAGACCCTCATTATGCCTTATATGCCAAAAAGAAGGCCTTGTGTTATTAATGGCCCTTTTTGGTCCACAGGGATTTTGTCCCTAAAATCAAACCAAAATATGTTAGATATAACTGCTAGATATTCTTCCATAACCATTTATTCTTATTAATTTATTCTGATTACTGCAAAATATATTCATTTTGCACAAAGAGCGCTGTATTACATCTTACAGAAGGCAGGGTTAGAAATTGGCACTAGTCCTGAAGTCCTTGCCAAACTGCCCAATAGTTAAGGTATCATAAGGACTAGTAGTAATATGACATTTTTAAGGGTTTTGCTATTTGTTATCATTATAAGGATTAGTGGGCTAAAAATGATGGTGACAGGCCTCACTTTATTAAAGTCCAATGTCAATGCACGACAAAGGGTATTGACATCACAAATACAGTCTGTGGCAGTACACCAATACCATGGTGTGTTGCTATAACACAGGATCTGCTGGATTTAAGAAATGAGAAACCTTTTTCAGAGCTTGTTGTCAAGGTTACACTCTGTGTTTGTGGGAGTGAATCCTAGCACACTAGTATCTTGCCATTAAGTCCACTAAGTATACAGGTAAGACTGGAATGTGATGAAAATGGTCATTTTAGAGATTTTCAGGAAGTATTTTTGTAATATTTAAACATGACCAAGTCTTTATCCTATGATTTTCATAGATGCTGATAAGGACAGTACAAACATAGGTAAAATAATCACCATGGATCAAGAATTGCTCCTAGTTAAATAGTTAAATTTTCTACTATAGTTTAAAAAACCAGCGTTAGAAATTGGCACTAGTCCTATAGTCCTTGCCAAAGTGCCCAATGGTAAAGGTATCATAAAGACTAGTAGAAATTTGCCCTTTTTAGGGGTTTTGCTATATGTTATCAATTACCCGGTATAAGGACTAGTGGACAGAAACTGTTAGTTTCTAACCCTGAAAACCCAACGTTTTTCAATTGCCATGATTGCTTTTTCTAGTGTACTTGCTTATGCCAGAAAACAAATAACTGTAGAAAGCTGGAACTTTCTGATTAGGGGCAATAATAATAAAAAAAAGAAGTTTGTTTTGCTTCAATCTCATTAAAATCAGACCTTAGTTCTCGCTACCGCTAAACAAAGATCTGAAGACATCCCATTAGGGGGTCACGTCAGAACGACCTTTCATCCGACCAATCAGTGCGTCGCTTACCAGATTATGAAGTGACAGTCGAAATGTGATTTCTAATCATGCAATCTCGAAAACTTTAACATGGGCTATTCCGAACGATAGTTACGGGTTTAACGATGGAATCCTTACAATCTAGACCATCTATTAGCCATCCCAGAATGTTTGTTTGTTCAGGTTTCAAATTTGTAATGGAGAATTTGTCAAAATAAATTGAAGCGTAGTTGCCTATTTGAAATTTGTGCCGTAAAGCACGAGAAAGCTGCCTTCTGATTGGTCATACCATTGGTCGGTCAAAGTTCGCGTAAGGTCGGTCTGACGTGACCCATATAATCATGATAATGGGATGTCCTCAGATCTTTGTTCAGCGGTAGCGAGAACTAAGATCTGATATTAATGAGTGGGTTTTGCTTCAGGCTAAAATGAGTAACTGGTAGTTAATGCCGTGAGGACTGGGATTTATCTAGAGCAGTTAGGAGGCCGATTTTCAGCTCCAACTTCCCAAACTGGAATAGAAAACATCCAAATCCATGTTAATAAAGTTGTAAATCATGTTATGACTTTGTAGAAGTAACATGCATGTGACTAACAACAGGGCCAATGAAGATGAAGAGACTTTAGATTAGTTTACATAACTGAACTGAATTCTATGGCACTTAGTTCAGATTCCTAGATAAATCATTGCAAGAAAAAAAGAATATTCACAAAAATCCCAATTTTTAAAAATAATATTTTTTCCAACTTTGTCAGCCAAGGGCACTTATATTTTTAGGAAGCCTAGATAAATCCCCGAAGAGGTCTAATTATTTGAAGTGTTCATAAAATGACCATGTTCACTTATTTTTCAAAGAGTTGGGACCATGTTGGACGGTTCAAGCTGTAGTAAAATCCCCATCTGTTAAAACAAATCAGCTGTTTCATCATGCACTTGGACTGGTTGGTATTGTGTGTCATTACGGGAGGCAACTTGACTGCTGGCCCTTCTTCCCGTGTCAAGCAGAAATGGCATTGGTTAAGCTAAGTAGGTGGCCAGTCAGTACTCAGATTTCATCATGTGGCAAAGGTCATGCTATATGATTTGTTTGTTGTTGAACGCCGCATTCAACAATATTCCAGCTATTTGACGGCGTTCTGTAAATGATCAAGTCTGGACCAGACAATCCAGTGTTTGACACTTGAAAATTTGACCTATACCTTTAATGTCGCTGCTAACGACCCGAGTGTGATAAAGTTCAGATTAGTCCAGAGGCACCGAAAGCTTGGTGAATTGTTACATGCTTGTTGTTCCTCTTGAACAAACCTCCTGAAGCAAAAGTATCTTCAGGGAACGGTCTGTAAAACTGTGGACGTACCAGACAAGAGGTAGGACGTAGATCAAGTCAAGTTTTGGCCCTGATGTACTTTGGTGTGTTGTTTAACGCCGCACTCAGCAATATTCCGACGGTCTGTAAATAATCGAGTCTGGACCAGACAATCAAGTGATTAATATTATGAGCATCAGTCAACACAATTGGGATTGATGACATGCATGAACCATGTCAGCGAGGCTGACCACCCGACCCCGTTAGTCCCCTTTTACGGCAAGCATGGGTTGCTGAAGACCTATTCTACTCTGGAATCCTCATGGGTCCCTGATGTACTTCTCACCACTTGGTCAAGTGTCATGTGTTGACCAAAACACATATGGATGCGGGTTTTAAACCTCATATAATAAGCCAAGGGGAAATGTTTTATCTTGAAACCGAAAGAAAAATCTGAAGCAAGTTTTATCAACAATTTTATGTTTCAAACACACTTTCCAGGAACCTTCTGAAACAGACGTAAAATACCTGTTGCTGTACATGTACTTGAATAGAGATTCTTAAAGCATTGTTATTTATCAGCACCTCTGTCGCCTTATATTTAAAATATATGGGCACAAGTGTGGGGTTTTATGATAATATAAAGACAATGACAGGACAATGGAATGATGTCACTGGAGGTTTATAACAAGTCGTAATCATCAGTAGGTTTACTCACAATGGAAGATAAATCATTATGATCATATTGAATTGCTGTTCACAGCAGCATTACTTCTAAACTCACTCAATGACAGAACTTGGCCAATGAAGAGTTTTGCTAATTTCTACAATGTATTAAACATGCTAAAGGGTCTTTTCCAAGTAAAAAAATATACTTATTCTATGAATACTGTTTCTTGTTATTTGTGTTTTTCCCAGAAATGTGCATGTCAAATTGTTCATGGTTTTATCATGGTTGAGACCACTTGGTTCCCTCTCAATGTCAAGCTTGTTCATATTTAGTTCTGTGTACTGCTAGATTTAATGAAATGGCACTTATTTGCCAAAGTAGAAGAAGAACGTTAATATTTGATACCAGTATTTTTTAAGTTATAACACCACTAAGTTTGATAATAGGTCACACATCCGTGTCAATGATCACACTAATTAAGTTGACACCCGCCCCGGCCCTGCGTACATGACTAAACGCTCATAGTGGGGCACTTCTCCCAGGTCACAGGCAGAAGTCTGTGTGTCATTTTCAGCTTGTTCCTGTAGGTGAAATAATTTGTCATTGCAAAGAATCTTCAACGTTAGAAATCAGTGTTTGAAATAATTTTAAAACCCAACAAGACAGTCAGGCAGGTGACCCGTAAGTGTTGCCTGCCCATCTTCAGAGTTGCCTGGCCGCATTCAGACATTATAAATATTGAAAACTTGCAAACAATAAGAGACAAATTGCTTCTTGATTCAGTTGAAATAATGCAAAAACTTACTTGAGAATCTACGAGTTATAAGTAAAGTGAATTGTAAGTACATGTAGTCTTTAAATTATCTGCCAGACAAGCAGGGGAGGTGTAGGTAAATCTTACAAGTCACTGAGCCTGACCACATGACGTTAAGTTACCTCTTTCGCTAAGCATAGGTTACAGGGGACCAGTTTTGACCTGCATCCTCACGAGAGAAATTGTTCTTCAGTTCACATCATTTATCTTGGCCAGTAATTTATGATGAAGGTGATATGGCTGGCTAATGGAAAATATTAAAAATATCAGTCTCCATCCTTTCTATTGACTCCATGGACTCGTCAAAATCCGGTGTGGAATAGGTCTTCAGCAACCCATGCTTGCCGTAAAAGGCGACTATGCTTGTCTTAAGAGGCGACTAATGGGAATGGGTGGTCAGACTCGCTGACTTGGGTGATGCATGTCATCGTATCCCAATTGCGTGGATCGATGCTCATGATATCAATCACTAGATTGTTTGGTCCTCTCTATTACTTACAGACTGCCGTCATATAGCTGGAATATTACTGAGTTCGGCTTAAACAACAAACCAACCAACCAATATAGACTCCCATGTTATTGCGAAATGAATGAGCAGATATCAACTAACATTTAGTGCCAGAAAATATAACATATATTTGAACATTATACATGTATCTACAAACTATAATATATATATTAATCAAATGGGGGGCACGGGTGGGCCAGTCATCTAAAGCGCCGCGATTCGCTGTGCAGAGTTGCGTCCCTTGGGCACACCAGAAACCTATGATTGTGAGTTCGAATCCCAGTTCGCCTCTATTATGTTTCTAGGTTTGTCAGCACCATACCCGTGCTCGTGAGTTTCACCGAAGTGGTAAACATCTGAGACCTGTATCACTTGGGGCTTTCCTCCCACATTAAGCTGACACGCCGCGATATAACTGGAATACTGTTAAAAGCAGCGTTAAACCAAACTCACTATAAACCAAATGGAGGTCTGTGAGGTTTGCTGCTGTAGTACATGACTCCAGGGACCCCCTGAGCTTGTACCTGTTACCATCAGTGTGGCTGAAACCCTTGACTCCCATCCTTCATTTCAAACACGTACATCACCATGATCACAGTAGCCAGACGCAAAGAGGTATCTATATATATGTCTCTACTGAAGGTAATGGAATCTGGACATACTTGCCATCATCATCAACCCGAGTTCTAGGGGATCCCAGTTCAAGAGACCCACTCACTTCCATGTCCAGCGACCGCCGTGGTCTAGTGGTAGAGCGTCCGTCCGGAGACCGCCTCCGTGGTCTAGTGGTAGAGCGTCCGCCCCAGAGACCGCCTCCGTGGTCTAGTGGTAGAGCGTCCGCCTGGAGACAGCCTCCGTAGTCTAGTGGGAGAGCGTCCGCCCAGGAGACCGCCTCCGTGGTCTAGTGGTAGAGCGTCCGCCTGGAGACAGCCTCCGTAGTCTAGTGGGAGAGCGTCCGCCTGGAGACAGCCTCCGTAGTCTAGTGGGAGAGCGTCCGCCTGGAGACAGCCTCCGTAGTCTAGTGGGAGAGCGTCCGCCCAGGAGACCGCCTCCGTGGTCTAGTGGTAGAGCGTCCGCCTGGAGACAGCCTCCGTAGTCTAGTGGGAGAGCGTCCGCCCGGAGACCGCCTCCGTGGTCTAGTGGTAGAGCGTCCGCCTGGAGACCGCGTCCGTGGTCTAGTGGTAGAGCGTCCGCCCGGAGACCGCCTCCGTGGTCTAGTGGTAGAGCGTCCGCCCGGAGAGCGGAAGGTCCGGGGTTCGATCCCCAGCCGCGTCATACCAAAGACGTTAAAAGATGGTACTTGTTGTTACCCTGTCTGGCGCTCGGCATTAAGGGGCTAAAACAAGGACTGGTCGGCTCGGCGTCAGTGTACTGTGTCTGCGTGGGGTATTCATGTTAAACTGCGGCATGGTATCTCACTGAGCTAGCACTTTAAATCGGCATCAGTCCTGACTAGTACAAGCAGCCACACACACACACACGTACATGCACGTCGCTATATAAGTGCAATAATCGTTAAACCCCATTTCACCTCACCTCCATGTCCAGCCCAACTGCCCAACATAAACATGCCGAGCTGAAGAACCTCACTCACGCCTGCCCTGCAACTCAGTGAGGTGTTTTTCCATGTTTATGTCTCAACTCCTGCCTTATGTCGCCCTGTGTTTCCAGTTATCTGCGGGTCTTGAGACAGGTGTTGTCTGTAATTAGCAGGAAGTGATGGTTGTAACCTGTAGTGAAGTCACTCGGGTGTGTCTGGCCCTTCCGCTAACGCCTCCATTACTAGGCTTGCACTTGTCTGTCTCCATGACCCTAGAGAGTTTACTGAAAAATGAAGGGTTTTGCTATATGTTATCATTATAAGGATTAGTGGACTAAAAATGTTAGTTTCTACCACTGAGAATTACTAAGTTTAAATCATTTGGAGGAATGTCTTTTGAAGAATTTAATACTCCTATCAAATCTTATACTTCAGCTATTTGGGGTAATAAAGAATGTAACTGTGTTAATGCCATTCAAAATAGAGCCGCTTGTTTTTCTTGGGAGTAGGTAATAAAGGCCAAATCTTGCCTCTCAAGTGGGAAATGGGATGGATATTGTCTTTTACAAAACAAACATTTGAGGATGTTTTTGTTTTTTTGAAAAAAATATACTTATCTGTGCCTTGTAGGTTTTCTTTTATTGTCAAAAATTGGTCCTTAAAATTTTAAAAATCTTTGGATAATACTGTCCTGAAAATGCTGAATAATATACAGCTACCATTTCAAAATCATATCCTCCACTCAATTTCTTTTTTTGAGAATCAACTTGAAATTATTATCCCTGAAAATTGGTATGATCAACTGTGCAATGATTAGATACTTGTCTCACAAATGGTAACAAACTTAGAACATATAGTTTATTTGAGACAACACTACATGTTTCATTATGTACTTTGGAATGCCTCCGAGGTCTAGTAGTAAAGATCGTCCGACCATGGAGCAGAAGGTCCAGGGTTCGATCCATGGCCACATCATACCAAAACACATTATAATGGTACTTGTTGTTACACTAAGTGGTTAAAACAAGGACTTGTCAGCTCGAAGTCAGGATACTGTGTCTAAGTGGGGTATTCATGTTTAGCTGCGGCATGGTATCTCAGTGAGCTAGCACTATAAATTGGCATCAGTCAGGACTGGTACAAGCAGCCACACAAACACACACACGCACATGCTTGCACGTCACTATATAAGTGCAATAATCTTGGATGTGACGTTAAACCCCATTTGACCTCACCTCACCATGTACTATGTGTTTTGGATAGATCTCGCTAAATTAAGATGTGGAACTCTACTTTTAGAAATAGAATTAGACCACTCTTCTTGTCCCAAAACTCCATTAAATAACAGAATATGTAAATTTTATGCCTCCTCTGCTATAAGGGATGATGTGCATTTCACTCCTCATGTGAGTATTGCTGTGACCTGAGGCAACACGTTGTTGACCTTGCTACGGAAATGAATCTGCTATTCACACTAATATTACCCATTGACCAATGTTCATATATTATGTCAAGTAAAGAATTATGTCATCCTGTAGCTGCATATGTTCAATCTTCATTCAAACAAAGAAAACAGTATAACTAAGTTATTATTATATGACACTTGTAATGTTTTTTAAACCTAACAATTAATCAGGTCTTTGAAAGGCATTTAGAAGTGATACGCATAAGGAAGAAAATTTATGTATGTCAATTTCTTTATTATGAGGAACACAACGTTTCGGAGTAAATACTTATTCCTTTGTCAAGTGAATGAATGCTAGGAAGCCGCGAGCATATACATGTACCTGTTAGAACAACCAAAGTAATGAGATAACAAAGGTGGAAACTTTACAGGGGAAGCCAACAGTTAATTAGCGCTGATAGGTGATTAGCCATGGATTAGCTAGGAGTCAAATTATCACTGATTGTAAAAAGCAATGGGCAAAAGGAAGGCAGGGAGTATTTTTTCTGCGCATAATATTCAATTATTTTTTTTCTCCAAAATACTGAATCCGCACTATACTCAAGAAAATATGGTACTCCTTCGTCAGGTGAATGAATGCCATGATGCAGAGAGCATATATATGTTCGTGTAAGGACAACGAAATTAATAAATCAATGTTACATGTCCTTACATGAACATATATATGCTCTCTGCCTCATGGCATTCATTCACCAGATGAAGGAGTAAGCATATACTCCGAAACCTTGTGTTCCTCATAATAAAGAAGTTGACATCCATATATTCTCTTCCCTAATAATTAATATTCACATCTTCAAGGAGGGTATTGTATGGTTTTGATTATTGCTTAATGCCTGTTAGGAAACATGGAAATACTGTTCCAAAATGATTATTCTATAAAAATGTATTTTAATGTTTTTTGTCGTGTCTCATAAGACATAGCTGGAAAGTAGTTTTACATTATATTTTATACATTGTTTCTTTCTTAATGTACACTTTGTGACACATTGATAAACCATATCTCATCTTATCTTAGCTTTATGAGGTCTTTTTTCATGTTTATGTCTTCTCCCTTGCCTAATGTGGCCCTGAGTTTCCAATTCTCTCCTGGTCTTGTCAGGTGTTGTCTGTAATTAACAGGAAGTGATTGTTGTAACCGGAGGTGTGTCTGGCCGTTTCATTAACATTTCCATTACAGGGTTTGCACTTGTCTGTCTTCATGACCCGAGAGAATAAATTGAAAAATGAATCCATCTCAAATCTAGAATGATTTGAACAGTCTAGATTGCCTCAGCTCTAGGCGTGAAATTAAGCATTGTTCTTAGCATCCTTTAGATTTTAATCTTTTATTTTAATTTTAAATTTTAAATCATGTTAGTCTAGGTTTTGCATGGGCTTGAAGAGACTTTAGCAATTTCACGTCTGTCTGGGTATTTTTGATAAGTCCTTGAATTTATTCATTTAGAATGGGCCTTTTTTATTCCTTAAGAAGGGATAAGTTAAAAAAATTCCTGAAAAAGCCTTGATTTTTCCCGAAGAATATCTATCTCAAGTAAGTTAACTGATTTTTGTTGTTTTTTTATTGTTGAAAAGATCTGTTGAATACTGTGAAAAACTTCAAAGAAAATAATTTGTTTTGATGGCCTTGATTTGGGAGGAAGTGTTGAACTATGTGACTGAAATTTTGTACAAAAACCTGCAGTAGAAGCTCGTCTGATCAGCAAACTGCAAAGGCTGTTCCACTAACACCCTACAACTTACTCTTCTGATTTGCAATCAATTTAGGCTGTTCCTTAAACACCCCCACAAAACCTTCACCTGCGGAGCAATCAGCTGAGTAGACAAAAAGATTATAGATAACAGGTTCTTTATTGTACTGTAGTAGCGACGTTTTGATACAGATCCTTATACCGACTGAAAGAAGAAGAACACCCATCTGACATGATCTCATGAGCAGTCGGCTATTAAGGCTGTTCTAAAAACATCCCACAACTTACTCATTGGATCTGCCCTAAAGTAGCGAATGTCGTACCACACTATCCTCCCAAATTGACCTGACATTCTGTTATGTAATTGAAATACTGTTCAAAGTATCAACATAAGACAGGGTACAAGAACTGATTAGATTTTCAAGGTTAGATTTTGTTGTTAATATTCTTCTTAAAACAATACCAACACACGGTCTAAATACTTCCCACCACAGAATAAAGCCAAACTGTAGCTCAGTACCACATTTGAAGACATACACTGTCTGGAAAACTAAAAATGTTATGTTAAGATATGTATTGATAAAGAATTAAGTAGTCTAGTATTGTATCTTGAAATCAATATGGATGGGAACAGGTACATCAGTGAATTGTGCCAACATTGGCGGATTCATTCGGAAGATTAAAGAAAAAAACATTGTTCTCAATCCTCGAGTATTTGCTTACGTTGCATTACCACCGATTTCAAAGCAGTGTGCTTGAGCACAATAAAAATCAATGTAAGATGTTAGAGCCAAATGGAGCAGGAAATGGTTTCTGAACAACTTGTATTCATTTCAAAGGTAATCTCACCAGCTCCTTCCCTCCTGAGGAAATGTATATTTGTTCAAGCACCCTCACCGAGCCTTCTGTACAGAGACTTAATTAGCTTGCTATTCTAACCTGTCCTGGATTAAAGGTATAGATCACAAAGACAAGTAGAAAACTCTTATTTAACACACCAGAATTTGACTTGATGCAATCATTAGTTTGGTGAGTTCTAAGAAAGCGGTGTCGTTGTTAACATTTTACGTTTATTCAGGACTTTGCCTTAAGACATTACGTTGCAAGTCTGGTTTCGGGAGCAACTTCAGCTTTAAAGATAATTGTTTGGTTCCTGTTACATGTAAAAAAAAATGGAGATGGGAAAGAAAAGAAACCTGGTTATTAAGTAGTTTTTTAAGCTCACCTGACTGAAAGTGGAGTGAGTTTATGTCGTGGCGAGTTTTCTGTTCGTTGTTAACTCTTACTTTTTGAACATTTCCCCTGAAACAACAAGGCCTGTGGAGCTGCAACTTTGAATGATCTCGGCAATGGTGTCTCTAAAAACTGTTAAGAGAATTCCGTTCCAATTTGGAACATGATTGCTGTGGTTGTCATAGGGAAAATATCATTTCTGTACGCATGGTAGACTCACATCTAGACTATGAAATGAACATATTTTACAGAAAAAAACAGTTGCTAGCCACTTAATAAAAATATAATAAAAAGGACCCCAGAGACTCTCATCATTTTCAGATACTGCAGTCATCGAGACTTGCCAAACATTATAGACTTGCATGGGCTGTTTTGGGTATATTTGTTTCAGGGTCTGTGTGACAGACTACATGTATGGTTATGACATACTATATACAGCAAGTGTGTGGTATGAGGAATGACATATGATACATATTTGGGGCATATTTTGATTATTATTTGATCTACCTCGGATCTTCACGGGTCAAACCACATTGTTGAAAGTGAAGTTTTGTTTTTCTCTCCCTCAAATTGAGGATTCTGCTCTGAGACATTTGGCTTTTTTGCTGGCACTTTAGATAATAAATGTAACTTGCTTTGGGAGTGCTATCTTCTTGCAGACAAAAAAAAATTCATTCCTGTGTCAGACAGATGATTTCCTTTTGGCCAAAGTCATTATTAGATGTCAAGTTAAAAGATTTTATCAAATTTCCCCCTGTAAAAAATACCGGTTTCCAAAATACAGAATTTAAAAAAAAAAATATCCCCCCAACTGTTTCGTTGTCACTTGGTAAAAGTTAATAGTATTAAACATGTTGTCTTTTATTCTCTGTCAAGCAAAGAGTTCCTTATTTCAAGAACATTAAACTTTACTTAAATGCCAGAAATATTAATTGAAACTGTTTAATTATCTAAAAGGGTTATTATTCTGTATACAGAGATTGTTTCTTGGTTATGAAAGAATTCTGATAACTATAGCTGGCAGAGTCAGTGAGTTTGTTATGGTGCATGTTCGGGCTGGGACGGGTAACTCGGGTACTCGGGTACTCGGCTGGGTACTGAGTAGAAGTCGGGAACCCACAGGACTACCCGGACCCGTGATTATATTGTTTATTGCGAAAATTATCAACTCACTGGTTACACTGTAAGTGATAGACTGACATCTAGTCTCTGAAGAAACATATTTTACAATAAAAACAGTTGTTAAATTATAGTTTAAAATGTAATAAAAAGGGGCCCAAAGACCTTCTTCATTTTCAGATTTCCTGCTGCAGCAGTAATCTAGACTTGCCAAACATTATAGACTTGCATGGGCTGTATTGGATATATTTGTTTCAGGGTCTGTGTGACAGACTTTATGAGTGACTAATGTTCACATTCCTTCTGACTTTATATGTTTGAATAAAGATAAAAACTTCAGTCAACTTCAGTGTATGCATAACCAGATCAGTTTGTGTGTATCTAAATACATTGTGACCGGAGTACAGTCAAAGGTTGCCCAATCGGACATTTTGTACCTATCTCTTGGGACCTACAGCGGGTACCCTGGTAGGGTCGGGTTATAGAGGGGTGGGTACCTGGGTGGTAAATCTGGACTGGTTCCAGTCCTAGTGCATGGCTGTGGCCTCTCTGTCATTCGTGTTTACATTTTCGCCATCTCTAAAACCATGAAACCTACAGGGGACACGGGTGGCCCAGTCGTCTAAGGCGCCATGATTCGCTGTGCAGAGTTGCGTCCCTTGGACAGGCCAGAAACCTATGATTGTGGGTTCGAATCCTGGTTCGCCCCGATTATGTTTCTAGGTTTGTCAGCACCATACCCGTGCTCGTGGGGTTCGTCGAAGTGGTAAACATCTCAGACCTGCATCACTTCGGGCTTTCCTCCCACATTAATTTGACACGCTGTGATATAACTGGAATACTATTAAAAGCGGCGTTAACCCCAACTCACTCACTCATGAAACCTACAAAACTGTTCATTGATGATCACAGCTATGATGTGTCATGTGCTTACAGAATTCCAGCGGGGCGGTGGGGTAGCCTGGTGGTTAAAGCGTTCACTCGTCACGCCGAAGTCCTGGGTTCAATTCCCCACATGGGTACAATGTGTGTAGCCCATTTCTGGTGTCCTCTGCGGTGATGTTGCTGGAATATTGCTAAAAGCGGCGGCGTAAAACCATACTCACTCACTCAATCACTACAGAATTCCAGTCTGATTTTAGACATGGCTGTGAACTGCCTCTGTGGTCTAGTGGTTAGAGTGTCTGCCTGGAGAGCAGAAGGTCGTAGGTTTAAGCTCTGATCACGTCATATCAAAGACGTTAAAAGAGGGGACAAAACAAGACTGGTAGGCGTGGAGTCAGTCAACTGTATCTTAGTGAAGTATCCATAAACAGCGGCATGGTATCTCAGTGGGCTAGCTCTATAAAACTGGCATTAGTCTAGACTAGTAAATAATACTTATACAAGAAACAAATTTTAAAAAAACAAAACCCACCTCCCTGGTCTTGTGGTAGAGTATCCGCCCGGAGAGCAGAAGGTCCAGGGTTCGTTAAAAGATGGTACTTGTTGTTACCCTTTCTGGCGCTCGGCATTAAGGGGCTAAAACAAGGACTGGTCGGCTCTGAGTCAGTATACTATGTCTGAGTAGGGTATTCATGTTAAACTGCGGCATGGTATCTCAGTGAACTAGCACTATAAATCGGCATCAGTCCGGACTAGTACAAGCAGCCACACACATACATACACGTGCATGCACGTCGCTATATAAGTGCAATAATCTTGGCCGCGACGTTAAACCCCATTTCACCTTACCTCACCTCACAAAACAAAAAACTAAAATAATTTTTAAGAGGAAGAATTTTTGTAAGAAATTAAGTCACATGAGATTCACACAGAAAAGCTTCAATATATAAATTTAAACTATACTTCCTTAAATGAAGGAAGTGTATCGTTTAGGTGTCAAGAGAACAGAGTCCTGAGCAATATCCCTGCCATAACTAACACAACTATATTTCAGTGCAGGGCAGGCTTAATTACTTGTGTTCACTTTCTCAAGTAGGTTGTCTAAAAAGGAAGACTTTTTGTCGGATATTTCGTTGTTGCATTGGCTGTTGATATCGAAATGCTCTGAACAACAATATGAAAGTGCAACATTGATATTAAACCTTTGGACTGCATCTATGCTGTTTAGTCACCTCCATCAAAACTTGAGTCCCAGAATTACAGAGGTTATTTTACAATGTGGGCCAGTGCCTTTCAAGCGGATAACCGCAAAATTGTTCGACGCAGCGTGAATATAACCAGCGAGCAACAGCAACAGCTGCAACAACAGCAGCAACAACAGCAGCAACAACAGCAACAACAACAACAGGTAAAGCACTTGTTTGTTATTGCTGTGAGATTTGGGAAAGTGGATTGTTTTCTAGGAACTACAGACGGCCAGACTTCTTGAGCCAAAGTGGCGGTCTCAGCATTGTATGTTTTTTTCTGTTAGGTTTCTGTTTGCCTTTGATCATGGTAATTAGTTGTTGGGAAGAAAGGATGTTTAATTTGTAAGATTCGACAAGAATGTGGAATTGAGGAAACTATTGTATGTTTTTCTTGGTGGGGTAGAAGAAAGATAGCAAATATCAGGGAAGTAATTTACATGTTCAGATAATGCACTCTGCCTTGTGTTAACAACTGCAGTGTGTACATGATTCAGAATAGTTTATAATTTGAGAAATGTCCAGAGTCAAATCTCTCAATTTGTCTACCATGTGAAAGCAGAAGCATCGCTCTGACCGTTGAAGACCTTCAGGGATACAATGTGTGAAGCCCATTGCTGGTGTCCCCTACTGGAATATTGCTGGAATATTGCTAAGAGCGGTGTAAAACCAAGCTCATTCACACTCTCTGTGACCATTATCATCTCTTTCTGATAGTAAACGAGCTGAATGTCATCTTCTGATATACTACACAACTTTTGATAGGGATAATTGGTTGTGTCAGATATATCTGACATAAACTTGACACATTAGGAGTCCCAGATCAAGTACTGTGTATCAAAACACAAGACAAAAATTCCCCATCAAAAGTGGATTGGTATAAGGGACAGAGGGCTGACTTAGTAGGCAAGGTGTTTGCTCGTCACGCCAAAGGCCTGGGTGAGATTCCCTGCTTTTGAAGCCCATTTCTGGTGTCCCTCGCTATAGTGCTGGAATATTGACACAAGCAGCCAATATTGGCCCCAGATAAATTTTTCAGCCTTTGGGTATTTATTCGTAAGTTATTATTCACATTGGGTATTGATAGTTTTCTTTGGGTATTCGATATATTTTTCCACCCTTGGATCAAGTCTTGTGGGTATTTTTAATGGTTGGACTTTCTTTAATAATTCTGCTTAATATGTTGTTTCAGTTGACTTCTAACTTGTATCTGTTTGAGTGATGGCCCAAGTGTGTGACGTCGCGAAATTCACAACAGCAAATGTACACATCTAAATGATAATAGGCGAGACGTGGTGCCTTTTATTGCATTATTCACTGCAGTATGTGTGATGCCAGCATTCAATAAAGTAAAAATAGATCTGTAAATAGATTTTTGATTAGAATAGGTCCTAAGTACCTCAAATGTTGTGAAATCCTACCAAAAACAAATGGGGATTCGGAGGTGGCAGGAATTTTGTTCTAGGTGGCATAAAATCTCTCCTCACTCACCGATTACCAACAATGCATGCCCCCTCACATGACAGGGCGCAATGATGACTGTAATGTGTTCAAGACACGCAATAAACCACACAAGATGAAATGATCTGGAAACGTTTACACCATGTCTTTGACAATGTGTGATTTCTAAAGATGCTTTTTCATGACCACATCATTGTCAGCCTCTCAGAAGATCAATACCACAGCTTTCAGGACAGAAACTAACCAGGAACCTTCCCGGTTTCCTTGATTATACATATGAGAGGCGTCAACTTCCGTGGCACCAGTGCCATTATGGTTTGAAAAGGTCGGCCTACCTGACCGGCCTCAGAATAGGTGCCTGACATGCATGGTGTTTCTCAGTGTCTGATAGTCAGGGCTCCCCTGTGTCAGCACAAAGACTGTCTGTCTTGGCCTCTGCATCGCCACACTCAGGTCAGTCTGACCCAATACACAGGCAGACAAGGGAGGTCTTGGCCCTAAACCTGTATTGACAGACACAGGATTCTTGGCACTAAACTTGAATTGTTGTATTGAGTGTCCAGTTTTTCCAAATGACAGAAAGATCTGTCTTGGCCCTAAACCTGTATTGAGTTCTAGCATGGCCCTGAACCTATAATCATGATAATGACAGATCTGTTATGGCCCTGGACCTATATGGATATATAGACACATCTTGGCCCTAAACCTGTATGGACACAGATCTGTCATGACCCTGAACCTGAACCTGAACCTGTATAGACACACTGGTCCGTCATGACCCTGAACCTGTATAGACAGGCACATATCTGTCATGACCCTGAACCTGAATGGACAGACACAGATCTGTCTTGGCCCTGAACCTGTATAGACACACTGGTCTGTCATGGCCCTGAACAGATGGACACAGGTCTATCTTGGCCCTGAATCTGCATATACGCACGTCTGTAATAGCCCTATGAAACCAGGTAGTGCTTGTTTCAAGTGTTTCAAAATGTGCTTCCATATCTACGAGATGATTTTGAAAAGTAGCTAACCAAAATTACCATCACACATTATCCATTAAACCAATCCATTGTCAATGATAAAAACACAGTTTAAGCATTTGTATGCCTGAATGTTTGGGAATGTATGCCCTTCATATTTGGTTTAGCCGACCTAAAGGTTCCAGCACAAACTGATATCTGGTACCTCCATTCAAGCAACGAAAACAATGCATATTCCTTTGTCTGGGTATGCAGACATACCTCCTCCTGGAGCAGTTGGTGGAAATTAATTATGCATTAAGTGTGGTTTGCGACCAGCTCCGATATGTGTGATAATGATATTTCAAGTTCCAGCAGATAATATTATTACTATTGATCCCCAGTGTTCCCGGTAGACGGTACAAAACTCGCGTTGGAGCCCCCGAAGAATATTACCGACTCCACATCCTTTTTATGGACAGTGATGGAATTGGAAGCAGTCTCTCTGCCTTGGCATCAGGAACCCTGTTTCTTGTCATAGAATAGTTACTGAAGTTATGTTCCCTTGGAGACATGAAACAGAAAATTGCCTGATTTTGAGTGTGAATAAAACATGTTAGTTGCATTTATTTTCAGTTTGCTAACGAGAAAGAATGTGATTCACCCTGCAGTTATGACAAAGATCCCTTGGGTAAAGTGGTTGGGGACTAAGGCGTGGGATGTGTGGGATTCACCCCCTAGTGAGGGAAATACATGGTACATGTGTATTATCTCCTGGGTGAGGTAAACTGATTGCGAGACTCACCCCACAGTTAGGGATATACATGCACCTGTATAATCCCCTGGGTGAGGTACACTGGTGGTGGTTGCGGGACTCACCCCACAGTTAGAGATATACATGCACCTGTATAATCTGGGTGAGGTACACTGGTGGTGATTGCGGGACTCACCCCACAGTTAGGGATATACATGCACCTGTATAATCCCCTGGGTGAGGTACACTGGTGGTAATTTCGGGACTCACCCCACAGTTAGAGATATACATGCACCTGTATAATCTCCTGGGTGAGGTACACTGGTGGTGATTGCGGGACTCACCCCACAGTTAGGGATATACATGCACCTGTATAATCCCCTGGGTGAGGTACAGGTGACACACATGCATACATTGTGACCAGCCAATCCTCATACGTTGCTGGCTGTTTTGACAAGCCGTGGAGCACTTGGGCCCCTTTTACCCCGTAGTCCCGATTAGGGCTGGGACGAGGCCAAATTTACTACCCGGGTACCCAGCACCCTATTACCCGACCCTACCCGGGTACCCACTGTAGGTCTCAGTGGAGATGTCTCAAAATGTCCGATTGGGAACATGTTTAGCATAGCCCTGGCAAAACATATTTAGATACACGTATTAAACAATCTGTCATTCATACAATGAAGTTGAATGAAGTATTATCTTTATTCAACCATATGAAAAATCAGAAGGAATTGGTGCACAGTCAGAACGAAATGCGAACATGAGTGACTTGTAGTATAACCATGCAGTTCTAGATAAGTTTTGTCATTAAACAATATATCACGTAACTAGCCACAGGTCCGGGTAGTCCTGTGGGTACCTGGATCCTACTGAGTACCACCCGACCCGGGTACCCGAGTTACCCGTCCCAGCCCTGGTCCCGATGTATGCTTGTGACCACCCCACCCTCATTGTTGCCAGCTGTTATTACAAGCTGTAGGGGACTCCAGGGGCCCTTTGTACCCCGTAATACTGATGTGCGCTTGTCAATGAGGCTATCCCGTTCCTTTTTGATTGCAACATGCTATGATCATGATGACCGTTTTGAGATATCAAGATCGTTATGTACCATATAGCCTGTTTCTGAACTTGTATACATATTGTAGTTTGTAATATCAACTATTTTATTTTGTAACTAATTGTGCTGAATACTTTTCAAGTCCACCAGTCCAAACTTGTCCTTCTTCCAGCTTTTCACTCACAAGTAGGAGGACATACAAGCAGGTCCAAGCCTGGAGAATCAAGAGCAGTGTCGGGAATTCGGTTTATTTTAATACTAGTCCAGAGGAATTGTTTAAAGCTTACCATATTTGACGTAATAAGTGAGTGAGTGAGTTGGGTTTTACGCCGCTTTTAACAGTATTCCAGTTATATTGCGGCGTGTCAGCTTAATGTGGGAGGAAAGCCCGAAGTGATGCAGGTCTCAGACGTTTACCACTTCAGTGAAACCCACGAGCAAGGGTATGGTGCTGACAAACCTAGAAACATAATCGGGGCGAACCGGGATTCGAACCCACAATCATAGGTTTCTGGCGTGCCCAGGGGACACAACTCACGGCGCCTTAGACGACTGGGCCATCCGTGCCTCCCGTAATAAGTAATTTCAAAATTAGAAATAGGGGGCTCTTATTAGAATATAATTTTGGGAAAAGAGTTGAAAGATCATAAATTTCGTGGTTTATGCTGACAGCCTGAAATGATACAAAAGAAACGTCTGTGTGTATTATACACAACAGATATGTCTTTCCAGAATTTAATTGCCTGTAATTAAAGGCGCATTTAACACACGAGTGCGTATTATACACGAATAAATAAGTCTTGTGTACATTGATCAGTTGGAAGGGTGCTAATTGGGTTTGTTCACTTATTACGTCAAATACGGTATATTAATCTGGCTGACATATGTTAAACTATTACAAGACTGAAGGAAATGTGATTTGGGATTGGGACAAGTGGCTTAGGCCAGAGTGTTGTCAGCACAACAAATCCAACCCCCAATCATTCCCCAGAGTTTCAAGATGATATTTGCATCATTCTGTCTTTGTGTGTGAGGACATGTTGACCTGTTCTGCATCGCTAGGTCAAATGTCCAGTGGGGTTGTGAGTGCATGCCAGCTATTGATTACCTGTCCACTGCGTACTTGAACATCGGACATGAGCAAGTCTCAACTTAAAGAGAAGACAGCTCATCATTCGGCCTTTCATGAAATGTTGGTTTCCATGAAGCACCATCTTGACCGTTTCGGAATGATTTTGCCTCGTGTCAAGGACCTTGTAACTTTGTGCCAAGATGGTATGAAATTCACATGAAAGAGAAATTTCAGGTTGGGATCAATATCATTTTGTGGTTCATGTGTTACAGTGGGCATGGAATGTGAATTACTTCCAACCAGTTTAACAAGTATCAGGTTGGAGTCATTACCATGTCTCCTCAATCAGTATATCGGCTGTCTTCTGTGAAGCAGTGAGATTGGTTGACTTTAAAAGTAATTATTCCAATAAATGACTTCATAAGCATGTGCTTCCTGGCGGCCCCTTACTGAATGAACTGATCAAAAAAGATTCTTGAATTATTTCTTGAATTATTTTCCCAACCATCAGCTGTGATGTCGACCGTTACAATTTTAATAATTGCGATTTTGAGCCTTTAATTACACTATTACGCTCGCGCGCCACCAAATTAGGATTTTTGTTATTTTTTTAACAAATTATTTACCTGCATAAAATATCACAGAGGCAAATTGTTAATGCACTGGAGACAACGCTGACCAATGAGAGCCATGCTCTTTCATTCCCCATAGTGTTAAAATATCCATTACTTCTTGATACAAGGTCGATGATTGGTTGTTACGTTAAAACACACACAGAGCTCCAGATAAGCTGCGTATCTGCGTAAAATACGCATCAGAAATGCAGAAATACGCAGTAAAAATAAAATCCAAGCGTATCAAATACGCAACGAACATTACAGATTCGCTACAAAAATAAAACTTGTGCGTATCATCAAAATATTGTGAAGTAACCCTGCGTATTCGATTAGCAAATCAGCAACTTATTTTGAAATTATAAACGGGCATCCCGTCAACCTTGTCAGACCCCACGATGACAGTTACATCATGATCATTTGCCATCATACTTTCTTGTGGAAGTATCATGGTATTTTTAAATCCTATAAAGCTCTCGAACCCACACAACACCAGTTTGCAGGGACTAGATGAATAGTGTTTTTAAATATTTAACTTAAATACCCACATGTGTAAAAACTAGTGGGTAACAGAAATTTGAATACCCAGATAGAATTACTGATACCCAATGATTTTAAAATGCATGGGTAAAATACCCACAACACCAAAAGCTTATCTGGAGCTCTGCACACACAAATTATTTTATCGATATGTGTGGGTCCGGACAGAGAACTAATTACATCTACATCAGTATTACTTCAGAACTCGAAAAACCACATTGTCTTTCTGAAAAACAGTTAATTAGTGTCACATGATGTGTGGAGCTTTGACCACATGTTGCACTTACATCAAGGCCAGACGAAAATGTCAAAGAAAAATGCCCATCATGATAATGTTAACAATAATTTTTTTCACTTGAAAGTATGCCTTTTTACCCCATTGATTATACTAAAACTTCAATTAGGGTTGGCATCTCTGCATCATTGTTATCAGGGATTCACATAGGTTTATCTATCTTTGAGTTCTGGGGAATCTCTCTACAAGAGGGCGTTGGGGTAGCCTGGTGGTTAAAGCGTTTACTCGTCACGCCGAAGACCCGGGGTTGATTTCTTCACATGGATACAGTGTGTGAAACCTACTTCTGGTGTCACCTGCCGTGATATTGCTTGAATATTGCTAATTTTCCAATAAATGAACCAATCTCATTAAAATCAGATCTTAGTTCTCTCTACCGCTAAACAAAGATCTGAGGACATCCCATTATGGGTCACGTCAGACCAACCTTGCACGAACTTTGACCGACCTATGAAATGACCAATCAGAAGGCAGCTTTCCCGTGTTTTACGGCACTAATTTCAAATTGGAGACTACGCTTCGAAACATATTTTGACAAATTCTCGATTACAAATTTGAAACCTGAACAAAAGAACATTCTGGGATGGCTAATAGATGGTCTAGATTGTATGTTACTATCATTATCAGAGTTAAAGTTTTCGAGGTTGCATGGTTAGACATCACATTCCGACTGTCACTTTCACAATCTGGTAAGCGATGCTCTGATTGGTCGGATGAAAGATCGTTCTGGTGTGACCCCTAATGGGATGTCCTCAGATCTTTGTTTAGCGGTAGCTAGAACTGAGGTCTGATTTTAATGAGATTGTAAATGAACATGGGGGTCTCGGGCTGGCGATGTGTGGCACGCTTCACTTGATTTTCGTGATTTGTATTGGCCTGACTTTGGTATTGAAATTTGTTGCAATAATTGTTCATGTATTGTGATATGTACCACAGTATGTGGCATGTGTTCTTTCATCTGAAATTTGTTATGAACCTGAATAAAACCACACCCATACATCAGACTTCCCTTGCTCATTTTGGACAATTTTGTAGTTGTACGCCATTTTGTTTTATGTTGCTATGGTCACAAGGCATGCATAACACACACATTGGGTAAAGGAAGCTGGTTGCCAAAAGATTTGCTTTCTTAATCACAGGAATCGGTTGCTAATTCCTGAGTTCCCTAATTTAAGTCGACTTGTCAGTTATGTAAACTTCACCAACAAAGCATGATTTTGAAAAACGCAGTATACCAGTATTTTCCAAACGTTTTGTGATACATATTTATTAGTATTTCAAACCACAGTAATACAGAATACCATGCACCTCTACTTAGAAATATTACTTACAGTAATGACAACATTTACGAGGTGCACTTTCCAAGAAGTTTGAGATGAACACACAGCTAACTAGGACCGTTTGTTATCACATGGCTGCCGATCCTGAACCGGGTTGTAACCACGTAATCGAAACTCATCACTAACAAAATGGTTATTTCTTAAAAATGCACTTCATCATTAGTGTAAGTAATATTGCTTATTGTCGGAATGACTTGTTTCCACTTGGTAAGTTTTAGCACACATACAGCTATTTTTGTTACTGGTAATAATAATCGCAATATTTCATGATTCTATTTCAAGTGGAGGGGACTATGGTGGTAGGAAACCCCAACTTCAGGTAATTTCAGTGCAGCGTTTCTGAATGTTATGTAACATTTGCGAAGGAGAGGCCGACTGTCGTCGTTATCAAGGGAGAAGGCGTTTTGACTCACACTTTTCAAGATGAATAAATCCCCCTAGGGACGTTCTGCCTGGTTTTAGCAGTTTCCTCGTCAAGCCAGAAGTGATTCTGAAATTAGTATCGATTGTAAAGTTGCCTGTCATCTATTGATTTCCAGGCCTTTAATAAGATGGCTTGCTGCTCATTGGTGCATGTGCACCATACTGGTCCCCGACCTTGGAGTTGAAGCCACATGTGTGCAGCGGTATTGGGCTTTACAAGGAATGACACATAACACATTGGGCAACAGCAATTACCCAAAGATAATCAAGGTTTTTTTTAACCATATTTTTGTGTGCGTCATGGTGCATGTTAGGGGGGTTGGGGTAGGGGCGTAAAAGTCTCATTAAGTGAGCAGGGGTGCATATGTGGCCCAGGGGTCTAAGGTGTTGCAATTCACTTTGCAGAGTTGCATCCCTTAGTGCTCCCAGGATCATGGTTTTGAATGTAAGAATGCCTTGGTTATGATAGCACCGTACACATTTCATGAAAGTGGGCTTTCCTTCTATATCAAGCTGACACACCTTGATAACTGTTCGTTGTTTAATGCCACACTCAGCAATATTCCAGCTATATAAAGGAGGCTTTTAAGTAATTGAGTCTGGACCAGATTATCCAGTGATTGATATCGTTAGCAGCGATCCACACTTGCGAGACACCTTCCACCAAGCCACTGATCCTGAAGGCCAGAACCATCAGAGTCGTGTCTAAGCCAGCTCACTCTCCTCGAAATACGAAGGTTGAGAGAAAAGTGAAGTAGTACAGTGTACAACTCAAGTAGCATCTGTGTGATCAACACAGCATCATGTCACACATGATTTGACATCTGCCTCTTCTAGATATAGAACACTCATGGGTGGACTGTACAGTGAAGTAGCACTTAAATGTGATGAGGACTGTACAGTGAAGCAGCACTTAAATGTGATGAGGACTGTACAGTGAAGCAGCACTTAAATGTGATGAGGACTGTACAGTGAAGTAGCACTTAAGTGTGATGAGGACTGTACAGTGGAGCAGCACTTAAATGTGGTGAGGACTGTACAGTGGAGCAGCACTTAAATGTGATGAGGACTGTACAGTGAAGCAGCACATATATGTGATATGGACTGTACAGTGAAGCAGCACTTATGTGTGATGAGGACTGTACAGTAAAGCAGCACTTAAATGTGATGAGGACTGTACAGTGAAGTAGCACTTAAATGTGATGACTGTACAGTGAAGCAGCACTTAAATGTGATAAGGACTACATTGAAGCATCACTTAAATGTGATGAGGACTGTACAGTGAAGCAGCACTTAAATATGATGAGGACTGTACAGTGAAGCAGCACTAACATGTGATGAGGACTGTACAGTGAAGCAGCACTTAAATGTGATGAGGACTGTACAGTGAAGTAGCACTTAAGTGTGATGAGGACTGTACAGTGGAGCAGCACTTAAATGTGGTGAGGACTGTACAGTGGAGCAGCACTTAAATGTGATGAGGACTGTACAGTGAAGTATCACTTATGTGTGATGAGGACTGTACAGTGAAGTAGCACTTAAATGTGATGAGGACTGTACAGTGAAGTAGCACTTAAATGTGATGAGGACTGTACAGTGAAGCAGCACTTAAATGTGATGAGGACTGTACAGTGAAGTAGCACTTAAATGTGATGAGGACTGTACAGTGAACTGGCACTTATGTGTGATGTGGACTGTACAGTGGAGCAGCACATATATGTGATGAGGACTGTACAGTGAAGTAGCACTTAAATGTGATGAGGACTGTACAGTGAAGTAGCACTTAAATGTGATGAGGACTGTACAGTGAAGCAGCACTTAAATGTGATGAGGACTGCACAGTGAAGCAGCACTAAAATGTGATGAGGACTGTACAGTGAAGCAGCACTAAAATGTGATGAGGACTGTACAGTGAAGCAGCACTTAAATGTGATTAGGACTGTACAGTGAAGCAGCACTTAAATGTGATGAGGACTGTACAGTGAAGCAGCACTTAAATGCGATGAGGACTGTACAGTGAAGCAGCACTTAAATGTGATGAGGACTGTACAGTGAACTGGCACTTATGTGTGATGTGGACTGTACAGTGGAGCAGCACATATATGTGATGAAGACTGTACAGTGAAGTAGCACTTAAATGTGATGAGGACTGTACAGTGAAGTAGCACTTAAATGTGATGAGGACTGTACAGTGAAGCAGCACTTAAATGTGATGAGGACTGCACAGTGAAGCAGCACTAAAATGTGATGAGGACTGTACAGTGAAGCAGCACTAAAATGTGATGAGGACTGTACAGTGAAGCAGCACTTAAATGTGATGAGGACTGTACAGTGAACTGGCACTTATGTGAGATGTGGACTGTACAGTGGAGCAGCACATATATGTGATGAAGACTGTACAGTGAAGTAGCACTTAAATGTGATGAGGACTGTACAGTGAAGTAGCACTTAAATGTGATGAGGACTGTACAGTGAAGTAGCACTTAAATGTGATGAAGACTGTACAGTGAAGCAGCACTAAAATGTGATGAGGACTGTACAGTAAAGTAGCACTTAAATGTGATGAGGACTGTACAGTGAAGCAGCACTAAAATGTGATGAGGACTGTACAGTGAAGCAGCACTTAAATGTGATGAGGACTGTACCAGTAAAGTAGCACATATATGTGATGAGGACTGTACAGTGAAGCAGCACTAAAATGTGATGAGGACTGTACAGTAAAGTAGCACTTATATGTGATGAGGACTGTACCAGTAAAGTAGCATTATTATAAAACCTGCTGGCAAAAGAAAGTATACACCATGTTTGATGGTGGCTAATAATAAAACAAACAAGAAATGGTTATTCAGTGGTGAAGTAATTGATACAGGTATCACTGACTGCTCATTGCTGCATCAAAATCACTGTCACACACTCCATCTGATCACGTGATGTGCAGGGATTTATTAAGGAATTGAAACTAATGTCTACTGGCAGGCAATTTGGAAAAAAATAGTTTTGTTAGAAATTGAAATTTTGTAGGTTCTTATTTTGTTTAATTCAGTGGTAGGCCTATCTTTACTTCTTTTTTTGAGATTACATTCAATGAAATAATATATCACCGCTTCCTATTTATTCATCCTATTATCAGTGTAATCCAGGTTATCTTGACTTAGCCATGTAATTAGCGATTAGTTTTAACATAAATTGTGAACTTTTAATTCCATTTTGGGAATTTGTAATGACAATTTTTGCAGATTTGGGGCCGAATATCAGCCTCTGAGCAGGTCCAGATAAATCCCTGGTGTGATAACAAATACCTACGTATGAACAGCATTCATTCCCTCATCAGAACCTTTATCTGTCACACAAAGGGATTCCAGTCTTAATCTTGTGAAAATATCTTAATCCTTCTGTCACTTAGGACATGACCTTCCGTGGAACTGGACATGACGGGGTGCGTGACATGGGCCCCGAATCACTGAAAGTGTACAAACAAATTGCAGGCTATTCTAACAAGGCTTAACATTTCCATTAAGGTAGGGGTCCTATAGGTTAATATGCTGGTCGTATATCATGCCGGGGAATATGGTTGGGGGTGTGGCCTGGAAGGGCTTGGCACAATCAGTGCCTGTTGATGGTGACATGTGACCTTTGCTGTAGGAGATAATTGTCTTGTTATAAACAGATACCTTGATGTAGGAGTCCCTGTTGGATTTGTGATGATGTTTAAACAACTGAGGGCGTTGAAGATTCATGAAAGGTCTTGAAAAGAATTTTAATATACTGAACAAAACAGGTTAGGGATCACGAATATTTTGGGTGATATTTCTTTTTAGTGAAGACTGAACACCCAATTACATAAGAATATCAAAAAAAATATTCACGATCCCTAACTTGTTTTGTTTAGTATATATTCCCTCCTGCCTTTTGTTATAATAGCCCCCAAAATATGAAAAACAAAAATTGAGCTGATCTAGGTGAGCAAACGCATGTCTTCTGTGCATACTCTAACTGTGTTTATCCTGTTTACCTGGCTGGCTGCATACCCAAAACAGTTTTATTCAGAAATAATATTTCTGTGTCCTTCAGACTCCAGGAACTTACATCATGCTATGTGTTGGTTGTTTTTAGTTAAATCATAATTTTATCATTTGATCATTCCCATCTATCAATCATGTCATTTTGCTGTTTTTCAAGATTAGATTCAGCAACATTAGATCACACCCACTAAAACAAACAAAAAGTCATCATTTTGATTTCCAAAGTTGCAAGTTGTGAACACACCTTGATAAAATACCACCTGAGAACTTGAGAGGAGACAAAATCGTTTGTGTTCGATTATTGACAATTGCGTTTGATTGCTTGGTAGTTTGGACCTTCCGGCCAATCTTTGATTATTACAGCCAAAAGCAGGTTTTTACGTGACGCGGAAATATGTGTCTAGTATGCACAAATGTGAAGAATGGACACAGAAAACAACATATATTTTGATTTCCAAAGTTGCAAGTTGTGAACACACCTTGATAAAATACCACCTGAGAACTTGAGAGGAGACAAAATCGTTTGTGTTCGATTATTGACAATTGCGTTTGATTGCTTGGTAGTTTGGACCTTCCGGTCAATCTTTGATTATTACAGCCAATAGCAGGTTTTTACGTGACGCAGAAATATGTGTCTAGTATGCACAAATGTGAAGAATGGACACAGAAAACAACATATATTGCGTCATGAGGGACTCAAGATAATATACATTGTACCAAATTTACAAGAAATATGAAAGAGAAATAAAAATAGAAATAAAAGAAATATGCTGTTGTTCTTACAGGTACCTGTACATATATATGCTCTCTGCCTCATGGCATTCATTCACCTGATGAAGGAGTAAGCATAGACTCCGAAACGTTGTGTTCCTCATAAAAAAGAAGTTGACATCCATAAATTCTCTTCCTTATGTGTATCACTTCTAAATGCTTTTGAACAACAATAAATATGAAGTTCCTGTAATCAAATAATTATTTAATCTTACAGTACACTACACACATGATTTCATTACTTTACAGGACACTCATATGTCCCGTAAGGACCCTTGAAATTGCCATTTGTGGGTCCACTGGACCCCTAGTTTTGTAGGTCAAGTCAAACCCTACAATTGGAATCCCATAATAATTCCCATAATCCCAGTTGCCATTTTGATTCTAACCATATCAATGGCATCCTGATGCAAGGAATTTCAAACCCTGCACACCTGGCTTTGTGTCTGTCTGGCTGTGTTGGTGTGTCATGTCACTCCCTTGGTTGGGATGGGTACGACTAGTTATAAGAAGTTGTATTTCTGTGCCAGTCACATGTCCTGTTCCACAGAATATGGACCCGCGAAGATCCGGGTTAGAATAGGTCTTCAGCAACCCAAGCTTGTCGTAAAAGGCGACAATGCTTGTCATTAGAGGTGACTAACGGGATTGGATGGTCAGACGCGCTGACTTGATGGATGCATGTCATTGTATCCCAATTGCGTGGATTGACGCTCATGATGTCAATCACTGGATTGTCTGGTCCAGACTTGATTATTTACTGATCACCATCATATAGCTGGAATATTGCTGAGTGTGGGGTTAAACAACAAGCAAACAAACAAAACATCCACAAAATATGACCCTGTTGGGATTCCATGCTAAAATTTGGGATCACAAGTAACATGTGCTAGTTGTAGGCAGCGACTTAATAGGGTGGTCACACCCGTAACTTGGTTGATCTTGCTGGAATATTGCGATCTGAAACGTCAAACATTATACACACAGCTAAACATGAGAGATGAGTCTTAGCACTAGTAATTCATTCTCCAGGTCACCTTTGTAGGAATTAAAATGTCTCTGTTTGTTTATAATGAGAACTAGTTTTGTAGACATCATCATCTTCCTTTGTATGCAGGCACTGTCGTCGTTTTCGTCTCCAGACGTTAGGATTCTCGTACATAAAAGCTGACTCTGCTGAAAAAGCACAGCCTTGAGGGCTCTATATTCACCCTTGTGCCGCCAACTTTAGCCTGAATAAGCCGAGGTGATCAGAGATAATCTTACGTCCCGACTGCCAGTTTTAGGTGATCAAATATTTGTTATGGGTGCGAGGGGGACCCCATCAGGACAGATACCTGTAGGTACGAGGTAGAAATTGGGAAGAATTTGAGAAGATTGACGTGTGAGTCAATATTTCTGTAGAAACCCTACAAGTGTGTTTCCGTTTGATGAATATTCAAATGGCAGCTGTGTTGTCCTGTGAATAAATAAATCTCTCACCAGCAGGATGAGGGTTTGCAGTTGTGATAGAGGTGTTTGATGGGCGATTAACAAGTCTTAATGTTTCTGGAGGAGTTTGTGACTTTATTTTGTTGAAAATCAACTTAGTAGCAAATATATGTTTTTAGCAGTCTGGTACTTTAGCCACTTGTCTTGTCTTGTGTCTTCAGGTTAGTAATCTCGGCTATCAATAGTCCATATAAAACACATAATTTGAAAATGATGCCAAGAGACCAGGTTAATATGGACTCAAAAGTGTTTGGCACAGATTGTGGAGCGTTTGGTATGGTAAAATATCACTTTGCATACTGAGTCCCTTTCTCCTGATTACTGTATTCGACGTAATAAGCGCCCATGGCGATATTTGCTGATATTTTGGCCAGGGAACAATCCCAATTAGCACCCCTTCTGATTGATCAATGTACACAAGATTGTATAATACGTACTCGTGTGTTATATGCACCCATAATTATGGGCAATTAAATAATGGAAAAATATATCTGTCGTATTTAAACATTTCATATCAGGCTGTCAGCATTAACCACGAAATTTACGATCTTTCACCAAAATAATATTCTAATAAGAGCCGCTATTTCTAATTTTGAGAGCGCCCTGGGCGCTTATTATGTCGAATACGGTATTCAATGGACATGATCGATCTGTAGGATGACTACTGATCCCAGTTATCAGCTTGGGTTGTATAGTCCCCAGGGAGCAGAGAAGGAAAAATAGGTGGTAAGGTGAGGTGAAATGGGGTTAATCGTCGCGTTCGTGATTATTGCACTACATAGCGACGTGCATGTTTTGTTTGTTTGTTTGTTTGTTGATTAACACCACACTCAGCAATATTTAAGCTATATGACGGTGGTCTGTAAATAATCGAGTCTGGACCAAATCCAGTGATTGACATCATGAGCATCGATCCACACAATTGGGATTGATGACATGGGGACTTGCATGTGTTTGTATTTGTTGTTACCCTGCCTGGCACTCAGCATTAAGGGGCTAAAACAAGAACTGGTCGGCTCAGAGTCAGTATACTGTGTCTGAGTAGGGTATTTATGTTAAACTTAGGCATGGTATCTCAGTGGGCAAGCTCTATAAAATCAGCATTAGTCCTGACTAGTACAAGCAACCACACTCACACGAAAGAACCACACGTACCATCTTTTGGTATGACGCGGCTGCTGATCGAACCTCCGGTGGTCTACCACTGGACCACGGAAGGGGTCAGAAGGAAAAATAGATCCATTGACCGGGATCATAATAATACAGCAAACATTTTAGCATACATTGCAAATCTGCAATTTATATGTAAAGGAAACTTCAGATCCTGACATGGATTAGAAACTCATGTTTTTCCCTGGAAAGCTCTCATGCCTCAATGTTATTGGTTTTTATTGGTGTAATGTAAAATCCAGAACAAGACGAAGCAAACTTCTCCTGTTACATATTTTCTATGTTGACTATAGATTTTCATTCATAAATCACTTGAAAGAGCTGTTTATTTACCAGCGTCTGGCTTGATTTGATTAGAGACATGCTTGAGATGTGGCCTGTATTTCAGATATGCCAAATCCCTGAAGTGTGCTTACCATAGTTCATGTATTAAAGTTGGTTGGTTGGTTTGTTGTTTAACGCCGCACACAGCAATATTCCAGCTATATGACGGCGGTCTGTAAATAATCGAGTCTGGACCAGACAATCCAGTGATTAATATCATGAGCATTGATTCACACAATTGGGATCAAGGACATGCATCAACCAAGTCAGCGAGCCTGACCACCTGATCCCGTTAGTCGCCTTTTACGACAAGCATGGGTTGCTAAAGACCTATTCTACCCCGGAATCTCATGTATTAAAGGGCTTTTGTGAACTTTCTTATTGGACCCTGTGTGGACCTGGTAGAAAAAGGTCCGCAGCAAAGTATACTTGAAGTAAGAGGCGACCGTATGGATTGGGTGGTCATAGGGACAGGTCGATTACTTGATGGCGTGGGTGATTATAATATCAGTCACTGGATTGTTTGGTCCAAGCTTGATTATTTACAGGCCATCATTTCATAGCTTAATATTATTGAATGTGGTGTTAAAGAACAAATAAACATACTGACAAATGTATTTGCCGTAAAAATTAATCATACTCAACACAATAACTTTGTTGTCAGAGATCAGGTGGTAAACTAAACTCAATTGTTTATGAGCTATAACATGTATAAAGTTTGGATAGTTTCAAGGCAAGTTTATACCCCTTCTTCACTGCTGTTTTAAAAAAAAGAAATCTATAAAATACCCAAGAAAATATGGAATGTCATGTGAATGTTTTAGCTTTGTATGGGGGGGGGGGGTTAAAGCGTTCGCTCGTCACCGAAGACCTGGGTTCGATTCCCGACATTGCTACAATGTGTGAAGCCCATTTCTGGTGTCCCCCGCCGTGCTTGAATATTGCAAAAAGTGGCGTAAAACCATACTCACTGACGCTACTGATTGGTCTAGTAGTTGTCAGGGGGCACTTATTGGAGCAGGGCACTTAATACGGTGAATACGGTACGGCTGTTCCCGTTTACTTTGTCTCAGATTAAGGTAGTTGTTGACTTAGCTGGCAAACTAGGCATGTCTTGTAACGACTCAAGGATCGAAATGGCCGCCTCTGGGCAAGAGATTATTGCATCAATTACGGTAATGTGTTCTCGGCAGAGAAAGTCTGCAGGTAGATCAACATGGAACTGTTTTTTCTGGGCAGTCTTGTAATCCACCTAGGTGATGTAGTGCTGCTTGTTGCCTCCGTATCAATAAATCTGTGTGGAGATACGTGTCTGTGACGTACACACGCTGCTTTGCAACCAGATAAAATTGTTAGCTGAATTTGAAAACAAGTTTCATTCACCTTTTAGAGGGAGGTGTCTATGATTTTGACATTCATTGTTGAAACTTTGGCGATTTTTGTAGTCGGATTGGGGGATGCACCTTGGCAGTGTTAAGGTTGCCGGAAGTTATCCCTAGCAGATCAAGTAGGGGTTTGGGGTTGTGCAGGGGTGAAAACACCCTCTTCTAAGACACCAAGCATGCCAACCTCCCCTGTGATTGGTTCACTCCACCTGTGAAGATCTGGGTTAGAATAAGTCCTCCGTCAGATTATGCTTTTTGTAAGATTCGACTAACAGGATCAGGTGGTCAGACTCTCTGGCTTGGTTGATGCATGTCATTGTATCCAAATTGCTGTTTCGATGCTCTTGATGTCAATCACTTGATTATCTGGTCCAGACTCGATACATTAATCTCAAATGAGGATTCGGTGATGATTTGTTTCAATTTTCAAATTATCACTTTCATCTTATGGGATGCAAATTTATCACAAATGTTAGGATTTGTTGTATTTGGAAGTTTAGTTGTTAGATATCTTTTGTCTGTGAGTTTGACAAAAATGTCTGAAGATAAGAAATCTTATTTACTTTATAGATATATGGGAAACTTACATTGCACCATATGTAACAACACATGTTTGCCGAAAAAGGCGACTATGCTTGTCGTAAGAGGCGACTAATGGGATTGGGTGGTCAGGCTTGCTGACTTGCTTGATGCATGTCATCGATCCCGATCGATGCTCATGATATCAATCACTGCATTGTCTGGTCCAGACTTGATTATTTACAGACCGCCGTCATAGAGCTGGAATATTGCTGAGTGCGGCGTTGAACAACAAACCAACCAACTATATGTAGCTGAGAAAACAGTTAGGTAGATACCATAAAAATAATTAGTTATGTAACTTAACTAGATTTGGGTGGACACCATTTAGTCCTTGCAGATTTTCACTGGTATTGACTGGCAGACTTGTAGCTGTGTCTAACCCTAAGAATGTTACACTGAAAAGAGGCTAAACATTTGGGAAGCAGGTGAGAGTTCAGAAAAACAGGTCGTTTGGGCAGAATCTATATTGGAGAAAAAAAGCATGTTTAAACTTGACTGTATCTGAAGCCAGGTGATGTGTGAAAAGATTTGGTGGTGCTGTCTTGTGGGACAAATTTGGCCACTAGACCCTCGCACTGAGTACAACAACAGATAGCTGAGCAAACGTTGAAACAGACAGATGTAGATCGACGTCCTATGTTCTGCAACAAAACTTGGAGTGTGTGGAAAGCTGTGCATGAAGTGCATGGTTCAGTGTATACAACGCCATCTGTGAAGGAAGGGAAACACAGGAAACTCGCTACTTGAAACTCGCTGGGCCACAGTCAAGGAAAGGAAACTTTCACGTCTGCTCGCAGGGAAAATAGTTTATTGTGGATCGAGTGAAAGATACCTACGTATGTTTTCACTGAACAAGTCGGGTTTTGTAGAGATTTATGTAGGGGTATTTTTGCTTTGATGTTTTAATATGGATTTTTGTAGTTATTGGAATATTTACTTGCATTGGAATAATGTTATTGAAATTAAACATTTTCCTTTTATATTCTTTTTTTAATGAAACTGTTTAAAGATTTTTGTCCACAGGCAATGAAATTCTTTTCTGTTTATCTTTTGTTAGCCGTTATCAACAAATTGTCAAATTTTCTATAAAAATAAAGTTGGATATAATCAAATTTAAAAAAATATTTTATATGAACATGATGAAAAAGATCTCGTCTTAATTATAAAATTAGGGAGAAAACATGTGTAATGTTAATTTTACATCAAAACTGATTTCGCTTCTGTCAACATGACCTTCAAATTGCTATGGTTACTGATTTTTTTTCTTCCAATTTCGAAGATGGATTTGTGAAGTTTGAGCAGTGAGTGATGAACTGGAGACTGATTTTGTCATCAGGCTTGTGTCATTGTGGTCCTTCTTTGTGTGCATCTCTGCTATTGTCTTTGTTCATGCAATGAAAGTCTCAGTGCTTCTAGTAAAAAAGAAACAAGATTATCCCAATGGATTAGTGTCCACATTTCACACATACCATAAATTGCAGCTTTGTGTGCTTGAATTTGGCATCGAAAAAATATATTTGATCTCTTAGGAGTATTTGTGAAACAGCTTTACCTCCAGTAGTAAAACTCACTGATTGATTGTCGTTATTTCAACGAAGCAAATTATGATCAATTAGTGTTTTTACGACCTTGACAATTTTGTGTCCTGATAATAGTTTTCTTTTTGAAAAAAACACACAAAAATGCTTGACAGACTTCCTAAAAGATGCTTCTTCTTGCCCTACTCCCGTCATGCATGAGTGATGAATTGTGTTGACTGAAGTCAAGCTTTCGTGATGAGTGAAGTGTCAGTGTGTCAGCCCATATTGTGAATGAAGACAGCGTAAGATTTACATACAAAGAGACAACTGCCCGCTCGACCAGTAACCAGTATATACACACTAGGTGACGAGACACTGCTTCACTTTTGTCTCCAGCACGCGCCCCTCCAACCACCGGCTAGTCAATAAGACAGCCCAGCCTCACACGGGTAACCGGGCAGAATTGACGAGGCTTCCATTACCCAATCTGATGTATGATCATTCTCATCTTGGCTCTATTGTGTACATCCGTGTTCGCACTCAGCTCAGGAAAGGAATCTGAATTTTAATTTGAAATTCAACGGATGGGGAAATTTGGATGTTAATACATGGCAGCTGCTTGTTCTAAGATGAGGCTGTGACAGAGACAAATTATTCCAGCTCGGGTGAACAGACCTGGAATTGCCTTTCTGTGTTTTCACCTAGCTCCTTATCAAGGAAAACAGGACTGAGGCTTCATTAAATGCGTGAACGGATGGGCTTTGGGAAGCGAGGTAGTCTTGACCCGGTTGAAGTAGAGAGTGCACATCTTAGCCTAGCCTATCTGCAGTAACATTGCCGTCTGCTTCCTTCCGTCTGCTAGTCCTGCTATCAAGCGGCTAGCTGCTACAGCATACTCACCTCTGTCCTGTGGCCGGCAGAGTTCAGACTGTGACATCATTGCTCAGTGACAGAATATCATATCTATCGATGGTGCCGTGTCTTTGTTGCGTGGATTAACAGCATGGCCTGGTCGTAAAAACAAGGGCGGTGTTTGTCATTTTGACATGTTCTAGCTGAGGTACATGAAAGAGTATTCAGTGTGTGTCGTCTGCACGGAATCAGTATGGAGAATTCTAAGAGGATACGCAAACTCCAAGCTCAACCAGGAGAAATGACGTTTGGGAAATTGATGACAAGCCCAATTGTAAGTCTTATAGTTTTTCAATGTGTTCTTTTATCTATCTTTTTCAGTTTCATTCATTGATGCTGTCCTTGTACCTTCCTTCTTAATCACTGCCATGAGTCATTGTCGACAAAAAAATCCTATAACCTTTGTATGACATTTTGAATTAGGAAATTGGTTTAATATTTAATGTAGGATTTGAAAGTTTTATTTGTTGTTGTTCTCAGTTGTAGATGTATGAGTCATCATGTTAGCCATTGATGAAAGGGATGTTTCTCAAGGATTACATGTTATCTCTCAATCTGTTCATCCCCTCTTTTACAAGTCATCCTGAAGGGTCGTAGCCCTGTTCTAAGCTTACTTAAGTCAACAGAGGAGTAGATAAAGTAATATGCCAACACATCTGCCGTACATTTGATCTGCTGAAGGGAAATACATAGTTAGCTGTTTTTGACAAGATAAAGTCAGAATTATAGCATTTTCCTGTTGAATAGATCTTAATTCAATTACGTGTATGGATTCCGTTCAAGACGTGCCAGGTTCTCTGTAAACAGTAGATTCCTTAACCATGTGTTTGCTGTTGTGATTTGGTTATCTGACTCTTAGGCTTGGCTTAGCAGTATATGTGTACTGAAGAAGGTTTAAGAGCCTTGAGATACATGCTATTCAAATATGTTTCATCAGTTGCTTTGGATCCATTTTAAATTCCCCAAAGATTTCACTAAAGATATAAGATTTATGTACTTAAACATGTGCACTTTGATTATTTTTTTTACATTTTTTGTGTTTGTGTGTTTTCATTTATAACTTATGATCAACCAATTTCTGGTTGGAATTTAGTATTTAAGTTTGGTTTTCATATTTACTGTAGAGACGATAAAACTCTAGAATAGAATGAAAGTCCTCCCTTGAGAGGTTTGTACAGTTGGGTTTGGTCGTTTCATTCATGGTGTTCTGTTTGCAAGATGGTCTCTTAAAGAAGTTTGTGTGCAACATGCTGTTATTGCTTTCTCCAGCTGACTGGTTTAAATTAATATGCCCAAACAGTTACAGTAAGTACATGTGGGTTATTTCCAAGACAGCCAACAAGCTATTTGCAGATCACTTTGTTCAAGTTTTAGTGTAATGTTTATTTGAAGGATCATGTGACAGTTTTGTTCATTGTAACATTAAGAAAGCTCATTTGGGGCGAGTGAAAAGCAGTGCCTGGCCCCTACCAGTGCTATGTATCTACATCAATTTTCTGTATCTTCAGTATACTTAATAATCCTTATTCAGGGCAGGTGAAGAACAGATCCTGGCCCTGTCTTGAGGTTATGTATGACCACTCTAGTTATATCCTAACATGAAATCATGGAGTCTAATTATTTCAACGTTTACATTGTATTCATATGATGTGTTTGGGTAATCTTTGAATGAGCGGTAGAATTTATTAGAATTATGGATTTAATATGATACTTGACCTGGTTTACTTACCAGCGGATGTGTAAACTCGAACTTTCAGTTTGTACAATTGTTTTGTATTGAGAGAACGTTAACCCTTGCAGTTTTGTATGGGTCACTGGGCAAAGTCATCTAACCTGTTTGATACTGGTGTAGTGGTTATAATATTTACAGGGCATTCAAGCAATGAGTTATTTCAACTGTTTGACATCAGGATGAGATATTGTATAGGAGAAACAGTGTTTGAAATGAAGAGGGTCCCGGTGTCTTTGAGATATACTTTGTTATTTGAATCAAGGGACCCCTAAATCTTTTCCTTTTAACATCAGGATTATGACAAGGATGCTTGATTTCAAACAGGGAGAAAGATTTACTTTGTCTTCAGGGTCAGTGGGGTAGCCAAGTAGTTAAAGCGTTCGCTCATCATGCTGAAGACCCGGGTTCGATTCCCACATGGGCACAATGTGTGAAGGTCATTTCTGGTCTTCCGCCGCAATATTGCTGTAATATTGCTAAAAGCTGAGAAAAACCACACTCACTCACTCACTCACTCACTCACTCACTCACTCACTCACTCTCACTACTTGTCTTGCTAGAATAGAAGTTCAAAAGGTCCAGGTGTGATGAACACAGAATCAATAAAGAATTATGTAACAGAATTTTTTTTATCCCAGAGTAATAGTTGAATGGTCGTTACCATGCTTAGTGAGTGAGTGAGTGAGTGAGTGAGTTGGGTTTAGCGCCGCTTTTAACAGTATCCAGTACCACGAGCACGGGTATGGTTCCGACAAACCTTTATCATGCTTAGTATATGCTTAAACATAGGGTAGGTTATTTGTGGATGTTTTTAAAGGATCACTTATATAATGCACCACGGTGAAGTAGCTATGTTTGGTCCAGATCCAGACATTGTAATTAGTGGGGAGGGGTGAGATGAGGTGTGATAGGGTTTAACATCGCGTTCAAAATTATTGCACTTGTACAGTGACGTGTGAGCTAGTCTGGACAAATGGTGGTTTTATGGTACAAGTCTGCTGAGTTACAATGCCACAGGTTAACATTCAGGGTGCCCCCCTCCGACACAGTATGCTGAAGCCTACCGACAAGTCCTTGTATATCCTTATACCTGGGAGCCAGACAACAAGTACCACCTTTGGGTCAGATAAAGTGATATCTTCTAGGAGATATCCTACTTTGAAATTGCATCACAATGCTCTGCAGATCATTGTGACATCATCGGTTACTATGACATCACAATGACATCACATGTCTCTCAACCACCAAAGTTGGTATGATTTTGGATGACAAATTACATGTTTCCCTCATGTCTTTTGATATCAACTCTTGTTACTGAAAGGTTTAAAATCACCGGAAAGCCTTGGCTTTTTGAAGCAGTTCTCATCTTGTGTTGATGTATCTTATATCAACAAGGACACAGCTAAGTTTCTCTATTTATTCACCCATTCAAATGTTCCATCAATTTACGAGATTCATGTAACCTAATGTAAAGAAATATGGCACATCCTGAGTGAGTTTCTGCTTGGAATGCAAAGCTGTCAAAAGGATGTGGTTTGAGACATGTGTGTTTGATTCACATCAATATAATGGAAAGGAGCACTGAGAACAAATGGCTGATAGATGCTAAAGGTCAGAACTGAAAGTATCATTTTCACTTATATCCCAAGAAACAAACGGTTACAAATATCCCATGACAAAGACCCATTATAAATATGTAAGTAAAACCAGATTTGTAAAAAAAAAGATTCCGAGTTCCTGCTGTGAAGGTGTGAAGGGCAGGAATGTTATTGGTATGATTTGTTACTGATCTTCAGGCCCCCCATGACAAAGGAACGTTGTACATGCCACTTGGAACCACGTGTGGAACAGTTGGTGCTGTGACAATCTCCTGATGGTGCTGGCCCGATTCAGGAGTGGTCATGATGGCCAGATTGTGTTTCCATAGTTCAGACACTGATAGGATGGGCATACACAAAGGCTTGTGTAGTTAACACTATTCAATTCAACAAGCCCTGGCCTGTATCTGGATCAGGCTCTTGCATCTGTCTGTCTGAATCTTGCACTGTTCTTCCTGTCTTGGACCCTGTTCCCATAAAATGATCATGGCGCTCAACTGTCTTAAGTCATAATGAATGTGAGTTACGACAGTTGTAGCACTGGGATCGCTTGGTGGAATGGACCTTGGTCCCTATGTGACTCATATTCTCTTCCCAAGTCGCAGGCCACGATCAGAATCTCAGAGATTTTTTTTTTTTTAATGACTGACTCAAATCAGAAACTGATCACTAGCCATCGGAATCTTATTTGTTTAACCTATCACTGGCCATCATCTTAATCTTATTCTTTTTACCAATCACTGGCCACAATCTTAATCATATTCTTTTAGCCAATCACTGGCCATTATCTGAATCTTTTTCTTTTAACCAATCACTGGCCATGATCTTAATCTTATTCTTTTAACCAATCACTGGCCATTATCTGAATCTTATTCTTTCAACCAATCACTGGCCATGATCTGAATCCTATTCTTTTAACCAATCACTGGCCATTATCTGAATCTGAGACACTTCCTCAAGAACTCAACTCCTGATTCCTCTGGGGTGGATAGATCCCCAAGACCCCATGCTAATTAAATAGGCTCAAGCTGTAACGATGTGTGACCTGTCTGTCATTGTGCCCGGACGATGTGGACTGGTGCTCATGCTGTCAAACACTGGTTTACCTGGGGCAGACGGACCATCTACAAGCCGCCTTGCTATGTTTGGACTATTGCTGACCATAGCTTAAAACAACATGCATTCACTCGCCATTTCCGACTCCAGTACGTATGTTACCCCAGACAGGCCAAGCGTTAGCACTGGCCTGATTAATGAGATCAAGGTGACCTTCTTGTTGGTTTATGTGTGCGTTGAAGCCAGTTCATAGGAAGCAGGGCTTGTAAGTACAGACTTTGAGACTTTAACTCATGTATGTTCTTGTTGATGTCATGATCGAGGTTAGATTTATTATGAACTGTATTCTGATAGTGATCACTCCATGAAATGAAAATGTCAAGGGAAAGGAAATCACATAATCTGATCTTGGGTTTTTCCTTCAGTACATTTCTGCTGGCATTTCCTTGGAGCTATTTTTTAATCATTTTACATAATTCATGTCAACAATATGCAATGTGAATGCATTTCAGAGGCTGATATGAAATTGTCTGGGGAGAACTTTCCTACAAAAACAAATACCCATTTAATATTTTGCTCTGCATTTGACACGAATAAGAACCTGATATATTGATAATGTGAGGGTAAGAAGCCTTGTCCATTTGGTTTTAACCTTATGTTAAGTATTGAAGTCTTACTTAACTCAAGCAGCATAAAAGACCCCCAGGGATCCCTTATTTTTGAATACTGCTTGATGTGTCAAAGATCCAGGTCTGATTCTCAAAAAGGGGTGCGATGTGCCACTTTCAGCGACTGATGGGATCAGGTGGTCAGGTTCGCTGACTTTGTTGATGGATGTTATCGTATCCCAATTTCGTAGGTCAATGCCCATGATGTCAACCACTGGATTGCCTGGTTCAGACTCAATTTAGTTTCTTCATATAGCTGTTTCTATGATATAGCTGTTGGATATAGCTGTCAAGATCACACTGGGGACGATACAGCTGTTGCATCACGCTGTGGGGATATGGCTGTTGGATCATTGGGATCAGGCTGTTGGATCAGGCTGTGGGGATATGGCTGTTGGATCATTGGGATCAGGCTGTTGGATCACACGGTGGGGATATGGCTGTTGGATCATTGGGATCAGGCTGTTGCATCATGGTGTGGGGATATAGCTGTTGGATCATTGGGATCAGGCTGTTGCATCATGGTGTGGGGATATAGCTGTTGGATCATTGGGATCAGGCTGTTGGATCATGGTGTGGGGATATGGTTGTTGGAACAGTCTGGGGATTATGCTGCTGGAAGAACAAGAGCAAGTGGCCAAAACATGTGACAGGTTAGGGGGGATGGTGGGGATGGGGACAAGTCTACTGACATATGTAAATTTATGGAGGGTCATGTTGATAATGGACTGTTACTGTCTGTTATAAATATTCATGATAAAAATATTTTTGGCAAAGTTGTGTCCTTAGAGAGCATGATGGACAACACGGACCTGGATTTGTGATTTGTGAAGGTCACCACAAATGGGGATTTGTTGAAGTCTCTATGAAGTGGATTTTGGTAGTTTTACAATTAAAGTAGCCTTGAAAAGATCACTTTAATTGTAAAACTACCAAAATCAAAGTAGCCTTGAAAAGATCGGACCGTCTCCGTGGTCTTGTGGTAGAGCGTCCGCCCGGAGAGCGGAAGGTCCAGGGTTCGATCCCGGGCCGCGTCATTAAAAAGATTGTACTTGTTGTTACCCTGTCTGGCGCTCGGCATTAAGGGGCTAAAACAAGGACTGGTCGGCTCGGAGTCAGTATACTGTGTCTGAGTGGGGTATTCATGTTAAACTGCGGCATGGTATCTCAGTGAGCTAGCACTATAAATCGGCATCAGTCCGGACTAGTACAAGCAGCCACACACACACACACACACATACACGTGCATGCACGTCGCTATATAAGTGCAATAATCTTGGACGCGACGTTAAACCCAATTTCACCTCACCTTTCACCTTGAAAAGATCACCTTGAAAGTGGATTTGTGAAGGTGATTTTTTTTTTGTGGGGGTGTATTCCCGGAGGAAACTTCCCTATCTCAGCTCGTGCATCAGTGTAGCAACATTGTTTAGTCGTGAACTCCATCACTGTGACATAATGAGAGGGTGCCTGCTACCAAGTAGGTCTGTGGGATAAGAAGGGTGTTAATTCAGGACTGTAAGTTTGCCCAGGGCTAGTCCTGTCATCAGTGTTTCCACACCACACTGAGATGCTGAGTTGTGTGAGCCGTGTGTGCTGGAGGCAGGTCAGGTTGCCCAGGGGTGGTGGTCCACTAGATCAGTGTTGTCTTTACTAACATAAATATGCTGTTGTGAGAAGATCTGTCTGTGCATCACTGAGTGCTAGCAGGTTGAGGTGGTCTGTTCTTTGGATGAGTATTCTGTCTTGTCGGCGGTAGAAACTAACAATTTTAGTCCACTAGACCACATCATGATAATGTATAGCAAAAGGCCTAAAAATGGCAAATTTCTACTTGTCCTTATGACTCCTTAACTATTGGGCAGTTTGGCAAGGACTACAGGACGAGTGATAATTTCTAACACTGGTGTTGTGTTTACTTAGTTTTGACAATGAATCTTTTCCCTTGATCTTTTCCCAGTTCTGTTTGATGATGATAGTGATGATGAGTGTGATCTGTGCTCATAAAATGCAGGGATTTTCCAGGATTCCAAACTTACTGCCCTTTGCAGGAAATTTGGGGAAAAACAGTTTGCTCATATTGGTCAGCGAAATACAAGTCTTGTTATCAGGGGATGATTAACATGATAAATGTGATCCGGGCATATGCAATGTTTCTTATCAAGGGAACCAGCCCCCTTGTGAGAGAGAGCTTAATCGATCGGGTGGTCAGACTTGGTGACATGATCGTTGCTCATAATATCAATCACTTGATTGCCTGGGCCAGACTAGATTATTTACAGGGCAACTTTATTTAGGTTGAATATTGCTGAGTATGGCATAAAACAACAAACAACCAAAATATTCTTGGGAATGAGGTAGCTTTGTGGTTAAAGTTCCATCATGCAGAGTTCGAATCCCCACTTGGTTTCAATTTGTGCTACTTGTTTAATGTTGGTAAGAGGCGACTAACGGAATCGGGTGGTCAGGCCTGCTGACTTGGTGGATGCATGTCATTGTATCCCAGTTGCGTAGATCGATGCTCATGATGTCAATCACTGGATTGCCAGGTCCAGACTCGATTATATACGGACTGCCATACAGCTGGAATATTGCTGAGGGCAGCTGAATACCACGAACAAACCAGGAAGGTATTGACTCATGGATATTCAAACCATGACAAATACTTAAATTTCCCCCTCAGTCTTGAAAGGACGTTTTAAAAAAGGTGCTTAATAACCATTGATTCTCACCAAAGTACAAGAAATATACTTAAATTTGATTATTCAACAATGATAATTCATTATTCTGATCCTGTATGCATTCACTTTCACACCTAGTTTGGTAAACATCCGGCAACATTGGTTTTGTTGGACAGTGTTTATTTCCTCGTGGTACATGTCTGAAATAGTATAGTTTATATGTCAGATGATTTAGTGTATTTCCTCATGTGCTAACCCTGGCTATTTCCTGTGGAAAATATACAAACATATTGTCAACAACCATCTCAATACTTGAAAACTGAATTCAAAACATGAACACATCCTTGAATCTCTTACGTTTCTGTATCAAACTGACCTGTAAAGATCCAGGATAGAATAGGTCTTCAGCAACCCATGCTTGCTGTAAAAGGCGACTATGCATGTCTAACGGGATCGGGTGGTCAGACTCACTGACTTGGTTGATGCATGTCATCGATCTCAAGTAAGTGGATCGATGCTCATGATATCAATCACTGGATTGTCTGGTCCAGACTCGATTATTTACAGACCGCCATCATATAGCGGGAATATTGCTGAGTGCGGCGTAAAACAACAAACCATCCAACCAACTGTATCAAACCTGTGACTGGAATATGGATGAGTTTTGCTACTTTGTTCCTTCTGATATTTACTAAAGAGGATTTCTGGTGTCCCCCGCCGTGATATTGCTGGAATATTGCTAAAAGCGGCGTAAATCCATACTCACTCACTCACTCACTACTAAAGAGGAAGGATGATGCTAATTTATAAAGAAAGTGAAAAAACAGTTCACTTGGGAACCTGAGTCATCCCTCTGGAACAATATAGGCGCCAGTGCCCTATATTCATCACAATGCTCTGGCACAAGCCAGCTAGCCGGAGTCAGTTTGTCAGGTGTTAAGGGACAATAAGGGTCATAATTGACTTACCATGGATCATTGCTTGGATCATCGACCACTGCGAAAGAAGGATTCGGTTCCTTGTTGGTGTGTCATCATTCTCCAACCATGGATCATTACTCATCATATCAACCATCAGGAAGGAGGGACTTGCACCTTGTGTCATAATTGACTTACCATGGATCATTGCTACATCGACCACTGCGAAAGAAGGATTCGGTTCCTTGTTGGTGTGTCATCATTCTCCAACCATGGATCATTGCTCATCATATCGACCATCAGGAAGGAGGGACTTGCACCTTGTGTCATAATTGACTAACCATGGATCATTGCTTGGATCATCGACCACTGCGAAAGAAGGATTCGGTTCCTTGTTGGTGTGTCATCATTCTCCAACCATGGATCATTACTCATCATATCGACCATCAGGAAGGAGGGACTTGCACCTTGTGTCATAATTGACTAACAATGGATCCTCCTTCCATGGATCATTGCTTGCACTATTGACCACTTTGTCTAGACTTGCTTGATGACATACAGGTCATGTCCTCCGATTTTGTTTTGCAGTTGCAAGAACTAAGATCTGATGGTAATGAGATTAGCATGAATCGTTGCTCATAATATCAATCACAGGATTGTCTAATCCAAACTCAATCATTTACTATATGCTATAATATGGCTGGGATATTCATGAGTGCAACAATAAACAACAAACATGCACACGCGCACACACAGTTCATATATCCGCTAATTTTAGTATGGAGTATGAATTTTGAGATAGGTCGTAAAAGCCTCCTTTGATATTGCGGGTTGCAAACATGTGCCACCTGATCCCATAGGAAATCCATGCTTACACGTGTTGGTGCTATAACTTAATGGCTGCCGGTGTTGTCAGCAAGTCAAGTGTAATGGCGGGGATTGAACCAGCCATACAACAGCCTTTGTGTAGACCACTGCACATTACATGACTCTTTGTCAGCCATTCCGTCAACAATAGTAGTAAAGTCAATATTGATAGACCTTTGTCAAGATGGCTGTCTTAACATGTGTACATAAATCTATTTATATTGAATCGTTTTGTGCTTTGAATCAATGTTTATTTTATTTCATGAAGTGCTGAAACTTATAAAAAAAATTGTTTGTGATATTTGCCAATTGCTGAAATTGACTATGTTAATATGCCAGTATGTTGGTGAATGTTACAGTTGTTAAAGCTGTTATAGCATGAGAAAAGGCATCACGATGAGATGATATGATACTTTATTCAACATGCTTTGTCAATTTCAGATTTAACCTTTGTATATACATGGTAGATTTGGCATTAAGACCTTTCGGATCCATTGTCAGTTTTTGAATTGAATATTGCATATAGATTTTTGTTTCAGCATGGATAAGTGTCAATATGAAGAAAATGATTTGACGTATTCAATTAAAGTTTCAGTTATTTTTTTTAATCTTATCGATTTAGATCAGGTAAAAAATGAACTTCTTTGAGAGAATATGTTAATTTGAAATTCTTGTCCCTGCATTTAAATGTTTAAAAATTTGAAAAAAATCAAAATTCAAAAAGTTAGACAGATGGTCTTAACTGCTTTACAAGTTTAAAATACCACTACAGGTGTGTATGTTGCTTTATCGTGACCAGAGCAGGTGGTCTGTAAACCTGGGTTAATTACTATCAACAGGCTGAGTGGTGTGGCCCCTCCCTAAATCAGCGTCCCTGTTTACAGTAGTTTGACAATGTGACATCGGGACATCAGGTGGCAGGGCTACATTCAAGGCATTGCATCACCATCTGACATTTATCTTGTCCAATATATGCATAAAGGTGACACAAACTGAGCTCGTATGTCATTCCCAGTGATCTACATATTGGAACCACCCTATTTATTCGGAGAGCAGTAGTGATGCTTGTTGCAGATAAAATGTCCGACTTGTATATTTTGTAAAAACGCTGAGCATATAGTCCACCATTACATTGTGAAGAGGCAACTGTGTAATGACATCACTGTTGCCATGGTTATGTGTCCAGATTCGGTCCTGTCGGAAGATTAAAGGAGATGCACATCTATTCTGGAAATGAAAAAGAAATTGATATAATGTTTTTGTGTCAGTGTTATTGATGACTTTGAGAAGAGTTTTATGTGCGTCATGAAGAGGCATTGTTACTCCGTACACCTCTGTGACATGTACGATTCTAAAGTGTCTGGAAAGCAAATGAGCTACCCTGAACCTTGTTGGTATAGATGCCTTTGAACAACGGTCCTTTGATCCTCAATCTCCTCTCTCTCCTCCCCATCCCCCATCCCCCCGATGAAATATAATGGTTGGTACCTAAACGTGTAATTATATGTAAATGACAAGGTGCCATTGATCTGGACATTTTCACTGAGAACATCTCTGTCTGTAGTTCTAGGGTGGGACTGATGATGCAGGCTAGAATTGGTCTTCAGAAACCCATACTTCTCATAAGAGGCAACGGGGCGGTTGGGTAGCCTAGTGGTTAAAGCGTTCGCTCGTCACGCCGAAGACCCGGGTTCGAATCCCGACATTGATACAATGTGTGAAGCCCATTTCTGGTGTCCCTCGCCGTGATATTGCTGGAATATTGCTGAAAGAAGTGTAAAATCATACTCACTCACTCATAAGAGGCGACTCGTAGGATCGGGTGGCCAGACTCGCTGACTTGATGGATGCATGTCATCGAATCCCAATTGCATCCCGATGCTCATGATGTCAATCACTGGATTTTCGGGTCCAGACTTGATTATTTACAATGCGGTCATAGCTGGAATATTGCCGAGGGTGACATTAAACAATATACAAGACCCCCAACATATGGTGAAACTGTAGACCAGCTCCAGTACACGTTGTTTGATGTACTGTGATCAGGGCAGACGCCCAGAGTAGATCAGTCACCACTGGCCAGAGGTAATCCATAGGACCACATACCATCCAGGTGCCACCCCTAAGAGATTCTGGTTTTAGAATTGGTCCCCAGCAACTTGTTGATCATAAGAGGCGTCCAAAACTGTGGGCAGTCAGGCTCGGTGACTTGTCCCACTGTACCGCGATGGTGTGGACCGATGCTCATGATGTCAATCACTGGATTGTCTGGTCCAGACTCGATTATTTTACAGACCGCCGTCATATAGCTGGAATTTTTCTGAGTGCGGCGTTAAACAACAAACAACCAAAGGATAATACAAAGCTTGAATATTACTGAGTGCGGCTTTAAACACCAAACAGCAGACCAAGCGCCAGGATGGATGACTACTAAGGAAGTAGAACTCATCATGAGTTGGCGTCTGCGTCATTGTGTGTCTGTTTCCCCATGACACAGACAGATATTTGGGTCTTCAATGCTTGTGAGACAATGCATATCTCACATGATGTGGTTGTGATGAAATGGGTCATTTTTGCCAAATGACACACATACAGATTCCTAAATTATGATACCACACTTGATACAATACATATCTTGATTTGTTTGTTTGTTCTTTAACGCCGCACTCAGCAATATTCCAGCTGTATGATGGCGATCTGTAAATAATCGAATATGGACTATACAATCCAGTGATTGACACCATGAGCTTCGATCCACGCAATTGGGATACGATGACATGCATCAACAAAGTCAGTGAGCCTGACCACCCGATGCCGTTAGTCGCCTCTTTTTAGTTTGTTAATCCAGAAGTATTGTAAAATAGTTTTCAATGCAATATTATAAAACTAAGCATTGAAAGCCTCATCCACTAAATTGGGCCTGTTATCAGTGATATACATTGATATACAGGTTACCTCTACAAGCAAGAGGCGACTAACGGGATCGGGTGGTCAGGCTAGCTGACTTGGTTGATGCATGTCATCGATCCCAATTGCTTGGATCGATGCTCATGATATTAATCACTAGATTGTATGGTCCAGACTCGATTATTTACAGACCACCGTCATATAGCTGGAATATTGCTGAGTGCAACAACACAACAAACAACAAACCAACCAACTCTACAAGCAATAACTTCAGTTATGACCATAATAACAAGAAAATAAATTTAATTCAAATTTGTGAATTGTTACTGACATTCGCTGCAGACTTGGGTCAGAATATTGGTCTCTGAACAGGCCTCCCATATGTGGGGCTGTGGTCTACATAATGGTCTGGTAGACAAGAGCTATCAGGCTGGTGGGCTGGTGCAAACTGTATCCTTGAGCTTGAATAACTCGACACAAAATCCACTTGGGGTTGTTTATTTTCCACCCACATTAGACAACAAGATCCACTACATGCAGTCATCTGGGGCTTCACCCCCAGCACCTGTCAACATGTTGTTGTCATTATCAGCGAGGTGGAAACCTGACTTGCCCTTCCCCGCATGTGCGTTCTCCATCACCCACACAGCTTCTGTCTCAAGGAGAATGTGCACATTCCTACAACGCTAACCTGCCCCTTAGTCCGTCTCACAGTCCCTGAACTACATTATTTTCCCTTCGGCCCTGCCCTTACTGTAATCCTATAGCCCTAAATGAAGCAAGTCTAGATTTTCCACAGGTTCAGGTTATAAATCTCACCACTCACAGGGCTCCGTTTCAATTTAAATGGAGTTGTGTGTTTCTATTAAAATTATGTATATTTTCTGAGACTAAGACCTATGCAGCGTAAGGATATACCTGTATAAAGCTGGGGTTGAAGGTTTGTTGTAGCACCTTTAAAAAGGTAAAGAAGCGCTCTTACATAACTTCCAGGAAAGTGGAAGGTTGGGGGTTCGATCCCCAGCCGTGTGACACTAAAAGACGTTAAAAGATGGTGCTTGTTATTACCCTGCCTGGCGCTCGGCATTAAGGGGCTAAAACAAAAACGGGTTGTCTTGGAGTCAGTATACTGTGTCCGAGGGGGATATTTATGTCAAACTCAGGCATGGTATCTCAGTGGTCTAGCACTATAAAATCGGCATTAGTCCAGACTAGTACAAGCAGATACATGCACAAGCAGATACACACACAAGCAGATGCATGCACGCACGCACGAACATCGACGTTAACCCCCCCACCTTATCATCTGACATACATATGGCATTGACCTCATCTTGAGCATGTGTAAGATGCCACTAGTATTACTGAAAAGTAGGTACAAGAACACAATGCTCCTCCAGATGGTCACAAGGACTGGGTCATGTCACATGGTGAGAAGAAACTGTGGCAGCAAGGGTAAGGTCGTTACGAGGCTTGAGTTCTCAAGTCTCGCAGTCACAGATAGAAAGTTATGAACCTCACGTAGAAAGACCTGACCCAAAGTTGAGAGACAAATTGAATGTTCCTTTTAATGGAACAGTTTATTTATACATCTGATCTGCATACACTGGACCCGTGAAGATCCGGGGTAGAATAGGTCTTCAGCAACCCATGCTTGCCGTAAAAGCCGACTATGCTTGTAAAAGGCGACTAACAGGATTGGGTGGTCAGGCTCGCTGACTTGGTTGATGCGTATCATCGATCCCAATTGCGTGGATCGATGTTCATGATGTCAATCACTGGATTGCCTGGTCCAGACTTGATTATCTATAGACCGCCATCATATAGCTTGAATACAGCTGAGTGCAGCATTAAACAACAAACAAATGTATACACTGAACAAAAAAAGCTAGGCTTCGTGCATATTTTTTAAGATATATTTTGGAGTGAAAAGTGAGCGCACCATTTCATAAAAATATCCATGATCCCCAACTCTATTTGTTCAGTATAGTCAGATGAAGACAACATCATTATATTATATCACTGCTTTGGTGAGGATGTTGGGTCTGAATAGATCTTCAGTCACCCATGCAAGGTCTGACTAATTGCAGCTGTGGCGTACCCAGTAACGATGTGTGACCTCATCGTGTGTCACCATGCCCTGGCGACATGGATCGTTGAGCTCACTGTCCACGCCTGATTGGCTAGACAGAATTATTTGAATTATTTATTTAAATTTCAACTCACTCATAGGCTATCCACAAAGAGATTAGCAGGTATTTTGTTGGTTGCTAATTTACGCCAAATTTTGACTCTGATAAAAACTACCAGACCTGTCAGTGTGATTAACTTATGAGGGGAAATCCTTCAAGTGCATGGTGTTGTATCACTTCTGCTTGAAGACAGGTGTTGATGGACAGACGGTTTGGGTGTTCCGCGCCTCAATGACACCAAATTGGATAGAAAAACTTGAAATTAGCGCTTTCCGGTTTGGGTTCAATCTGTTCATATGATGAAGATTTCATCCTGATAAAGCTATTGCATCATGTTCGTACGGAGAAACCGAGATGGGAATTGGTTGGCTGCATGCATGATGAATATTAGCAGGGATTTATCTGAGGATTCTAAGCAAAGTGCGCTTTGCCGATAAGATGGGAAAAAACAATTCTTTTTCAAAATTGCAACTTTCTTGAAAGTCCATATTTTCTTAAATTCAGGGGTATTGTCAAACTAAACATTAAAGCCTTTCCATGTTTGTTGGTCTTCCTGTCACCTCTACAAAGGAATTACATCAGTTATAACTATAATATCATAATTTGACAACATTTTATTCCAATTTAGGAATTTTTACTGACATATTTGCTTCAGATTTAGGCTAATTATCAGCCTCGGAGCAGGTCTAGATAAATCCTTGATTTGTGTTTGGAATTGGTTGTTAGTCTTCATTGATATTGGACCATCCCAACCGAATGATCGTGAGTGAGTGCGTGAGGATGGTTTTACACTGCTTTTAGGAATATTCCAGTAACATCATGGCGGGGGACACCGGAATATGGGTTTCAGACATTGTACCAATGTGGGAAATGAAACCTGGGTCTTTGGCGTGACAAGCGAATGCTTTAACCACTAGGCTACCCCACCGCCCCCGAACAATCATGAGAATCAAATACATGTGATAAAACATGTCCTTTGGCAATTGACTAATTTTTCTAGATTTGACTCTGTTCACCAGCAACAAATGGGTACCCGGTAGTACCCAGATGGTAATGTGAATACAGATTTCCTTGTGCCTAACAGGCAGCTTATATTGTGTTCTCCTCAATGTGCTTTAGTTAAATATTAACACTCCGACACATTATTCTGACTGAGCCGACCAGTCCTAGTTTTATAACGTTTGATCCCAATTATCCCAAATATTCCTAACTGCCTCAATTTGTGGTTGGCCTGTCTGTGTATATGGCTGAATATAACTACCGTATGCATTTATGGTTATTGTTTGGGGGTTTTCCCTTCTAACATTCGCTTCACTACAAATGGCTTGGAGCTGACAGAAGGGAGCCATTGCATCAGGTTGAAGTCATTGTGTAAAATATTTATGTATGGGAAGTACACCTCCTCGTACATTCATGGCGCTAGGTGTTTAGTCTAGCGTGTATGTGGGAATTGTTTAATTTAGCAGGTATTAAAGTCTATAATGGCTTTCTTTCTTTGTCTCTGACCATGATGAAAATCAGCAGGCACCGAGGAATGCTGGGGTTAGTCAGCTTCAGAATAAATAATTTCACCCACCTAACAGTGATGTATCATGGGATTAAGATGTAATCTTATGGTTGGAGATAAGAGGTGGTGTTTATGCAACAGCTACTTCCTGAACCAGAGTGGAGTTGACAGGCTAGCTGGTACTAGTTTAGAGAGATGGATTACTGTATTTCCTCTATTACGAGATTGATAGTACCAGGGGGTCAGGTTTTTAAATGAACTGGGCCCAAAGTAAGAGCTGGGTCTTTGTAAAGGGGAAGGATTTAAATAAGAGCTGGGCCTAAAGAAAAGCTGCGACTCAGTAAAGAGTAAGGATTTAAATAAGAGCTGGCCCTACAGAAAAGCTGGGTCTTTGTAAAGGGGAAGGATTTAAATAGGAGCTGGCCCATAAGAAGAGCTGGGTCTTTGTAAAGGGGAAGGATTTAAATAGAAGCTGGGCCAAAAGAAGAGCTGGGTCTTTGTAAAGGGGAAGGATTTATATAGGAGTTGGGTCCAAAGAAGGGCTGGGTCTTTGTAAAGGGGAAGGATTTAAATAGAAGCTGGGCCAAAAGAAGAGCTGGGTCTTTGTAAAGGGGAAGGATTTAAATAGGAGCTGGGCCCAAAGAAGAGCTTGGTCTTTGTAAAGGGGAAGGATTTAAATAGGAGCTGGGCCCAAAGAAGAGCTTGGTCTTTGTAAAGGGGAAGGATTTAAATAGGAGCTGGGCCCAAAGAAGAGCTTGGTCTTTGTAAAGGGGAAGGATTTAAATAGGAGCTGGGCCCAAAGAAGAGCTGGGTCTTTGTAAAGGGGAAGGATTTAAATAAGAGTTGGGTCCAAAGAAGGGCAAGGTCTTTGTAAAGGGTAAGAATTTTTAATACGAGCTGGGTGCAAACAATGGTGTGTCTTAGGGTAAGGTTTTGGAATACAGACAGCGCCCAAACAACGACCAGGGTGTCGTTGTTCAAAACAACCTTAGCGCTACAACTATCGTAAGTCTATGTCACGGTATGGGAGTTACGATCACCTTAGCGCTAAGATCGCTTTGTACAACGGTACCCAGGTCAGCAAATGATTTCTCCGCTCTGCATTTGAATACATGACTTTTACTAAACTAAGCAGGGATGGTTTCAAATAAGAACCAGACTCTGACATAGGCTGGGCCTGAGAGTAAACTGGAAAAACAAACAAACATAAAAGACATGACCAATTTTCAGACTGCTGTAGTGTTGTTGAAGATGAATTTATTAACCAGTAGAATTTCTAGTCAAGCTGAATTAACAAAATTCTCTTCAGATTGAAGTCCCAAGTTGATTGAAGAGAAAGCTTTTGAGTGGATGAGGTCATGAACAAGACCAATAGTCAAATATATGTTTCGCTTACCAGACTGAAAGTCACATGTCTGTCTGTCTGTCTGCATATTTTGCAGATCTGCATCATAAACTATAAGTTTGAAGATAAACAAATTGAATGAAACTTGTTGACACATTAATTGTCATGAACTGAGGCTCCATTTGGGTGAGCAGTGCAGTGCCAATCTCATTAAATCATATCTTTTGCTCCAATGTGATACATTTTTGCATGAAAATCTGAGGAAAGCTTACATTGGAAATTGCGTCTGGACTGCACAATCATTTGACAGAAGAGTGGGTTCTTGAGCCAATCAGATGTCAATTTTCTGAAACGATTCGTTTCTTTACCACCTTTATTTTGGAAATTGAGATTGTAGCAAAAGAAAAATGCTACTGAACACAAATGTACCCTCGACAGTCCACCCTTTTGGGCGTAGATGTCAAAGCGCTCAGAAACAACAGGGTGTATAAAATACAAAATATGATGTAACAATGTAACAGCGGAGCTTTATCTGTTTGCATTCAGAACTCCCCAATTGTATTCTTTTTCGAGGTCAGATATGCTTGATGGACTGCTTCACTCTCTTGTACCGAGAATTTTGAAGCCGATTGACTGATTAAGAACACTTAACATGACCACCTTCGCATGTATCCTCAGATCTTCACACAGAAAGGGATCGGATTGGAGTAAACGATCTGATTTTAATGACATTGAGTGCGGCTCTGTCATTAAAGGTGTTATCACCCTGAGATAACATGCTGGTGTTACACTGGGAGCACTCACTGAGCTGGCACACCTTCCACCTGATGGATGTCTGCTCTGTGTGTGTGTAGTCCACAGACAGGTGAAGCTGGGAGCTCGTCCACACTCAGGGCCAGACAGTCCAGTCTTGTGGCACTTGTTTAGTCAGGGCATGATATATGGCCAATATACTTGACATATTGTCAGTATACATGATATATGCTCAATATACAAGATTTATGGTCAATACACATTAACAGTATTTAGACCTGTGAAGATCCGGACTAGAATAGGTCTTCAGCAACCCATGCTTGCTGTAAAAGGTGACTATGCTTGTCGTAAGAGGCAACTAATGGTATCAGGTGGTCAGGTTCGCTGTCTCGATGCATGTCATTGTGTCCCAATTGCGTGGATCGATACTCATGATGTCAATCGCTGGATGGTCTGGTCCAGACTCTATTACTTACAGACCGCCGTCATATGGCTTGAATAGTGCTGAGTGCGGCGTTAAAAACAAACAAATAACAGGAGTTAACACTTTTACTTGACTGGGGGAATTCAGGTTTAAAATCAGTCCTGTGGTTGTTGCAAGAGGCTTTTTAATGGATCAGGTGGCCAGGCTTGGTGACGTGGTTGATGGCCTAACTACTACCCTAACTACATGGATCATTGCTCACAATCACTGCATTGTCTGGACCCAACTTGATTATTTACGGACACCTCTCACCACCCACTCCACACCCCACCCCTGTCAAATAGCTTGAATATTGCTGGGTGCAGTGTTAAACAACAAACTTAACAGTGGCACAAACAAATATTTTTTTGTTTCATGGATTTCATTGCTTCAGATAATGAGAGCCAGTCAAACAAACCTCAATATAGCACCTGTCTCTCCTTTTCTGACAAATATGAGCATATATAACTCCAACCCAGGGATTTATCTAGACTTCTTTAGAGGCCATTATTTAGCACCAAGTCTGTAGCGTGTCAGTATAAAATATATGTAGCACCAAGTCTGCAGTGTGTAAGTATAAATTCCCGATTTGATTCCCTTTTCTTTTCATTTTACGAGAAAATATAAATATTCCAAATTTGGAGCAAAATAGTGATTTTTATTTTCTTCAATGTTTACTTGCGACCGGCACTTGGAATCCTAGATAAATCTCAAATTGCATCATCAATATAAATATAAAAGGTGCCATGATTTATCAGAGAAGAGTGAGTGAGTTGGGTTTAATGCTGCTTTTAACAGGGAGGAAAGCCCCAAGTGATGCAGGTCTTAGACGTATACCAGTTCGGTGAAACCCACGAGCACGGGTATGGTGCCGAGAAACCTAGAAACATAATCGGGGCGAACTGGGATTCGAACCCACAATCATAGGTTTCTGGGGCCCAAGGGACACAACTCTGCACAGCGAATTGCGGTGCCTTAGACGACTGGGCCACCCGTTCCCCCTATCAGAGAAGAGAAACATGCATGTAAGATTCATCCCTAAACTTGATCGGGAAATTGCAAGATAATGTGTATTTATCTGCTGTAGCAGGTTGTTTCCATGGAATGTGATTATTGAGATAGCCACTGGGTGGGAATCTTGCATAGAAGTGAAGAAAGCCAGACCTTTAAACAAGACACTTCAGCGTTAGAAATTGGCACTGGTCCTATTGTCCTTACCAAACTGCCCAATAGTAAAGGCTTCCTAAAGACTTGTAGAAATTGGCCCATTTTAAGGGTTTTGCTATATGTTATCATTATAAGGACTAGTTGACAAAAACTGTTAGTTTCTAACCCTGCACTTCTGTGCATTTTAGTAATGAATATTAATGAAACGTTTGGTGGCCTAGTTGTTAAAGCATGCACATATCACACCGAAGACCGAGTTTGGTTCCAGAATCAGAATAGGTCCCAAGTACCCATGCTGGACATCAGAGCTCATCACAATATAGAGAGGTGTTCTGACAGTTCAGTCGCTTGACTTCAGTCTTGTTTGGGTGTTATTACACCCCAAATACATTGTCCATTGTTGAAGAGACCTGTGGGAATTCTGGGTAAGAATATAGGCCCTCATCAACCTGTGCTTGTCGTAAGAGGTGATTGGGTGGTCAGGTTCCGTAACTTGGTTGGTCACGTGTAATTGTTTCCCATTTGTGTAGATCAATATTCATGATGTCAATCACTGGATTGTCTGGTGCAGACTCAATTATTTACAGACAGGTATTGCTGGAATATTGCTGAGTGCAACGTAAACAAACAAACAAATGCTTGCAGTGACCTGTTGGCCCAGTCAAGACTTGATTATGTACAGTGTGTACTTTGCTCAAATATTACTGAGGCATTACACAACATTAAATCACACTCACTCACTCACTCACTCACTCACTCACTCACTCACTCACTCACTCACTCACTCACTCACTATAAGATGACTGTGTTTACAGTCCTTTGTGTGGTTCGATGGTAAAGGAAGTGAATTACGATCATGATGAGTTCTGTAGCTGTTGAGGTTGTAACTAACACCGGAACAAGAACTGCATTCATAAGCATGATAAGGCAACACGGTGTCCAGCGATAACAGCCAATCTTGGATACTCTTGTCAACTGCTGAATGAAACAGGAAATAGCCTCCAGTTGTTGTGAAATACTTTGAGGACATGTCTTAGATTCCTCTTGTTATGATTGTCAACTGACTATCATCGAAACAGTTTTAGTTTCACCGACTTTGAACAAAGTTTGTTAAAAAATATGTTGATCAATGAAAACAAATTTACATCTATGTCTATGGTTTTAATAAGGGCCTGCTGTGTCAATTTTTCTAGAAGCCAGGGGAGCTTATTACCGCGAATATAGTAATGTTAGTTTAACTTCAGGAGGAGAGAAATCAGAATTAGTTACAAGGGCTGAAGGAGTCCAGTCTTTGTTCAACACCGCACTCAGCATTATTCCAGCTACATGACGGCCGTCGGTCAATAATAGAGTCTGGACCAGATAATCCAGTTTTGTGAGCAATGGTCCACACTGTAAGGGTACGATGACACGCTATCAACAAAGTCACAGAGTCCGACCACCCAGTCCATTTGGTCACCTCTTACTACCAGCATCGGTTGCTAGGGATCCATTATGACTCAGAATCCCTTCAGGGCGAGTCTTTTAAGCCTGAAAAAATAATCAACCTGCAACATCAGCTACTAGTCGCTTTTAGCAATATTCCAGCAATATCATGGCAGTGGACTCCAGAAATGGGCTTCACACATTGTATCCATGTCGGGAATCGAACCCGGGCCTTCGGCGTTGCAAGTGAACGCTTTAACCACTAGGCTACCCGACCGCCCCAGTCAGGAGGAGAACTTACTACAAGGAGAGTAAGGTGGTCACAGCTCCAGATAAGCAGAGTTAGGAAGAATGGAAAAAAGATGCTAGGACTTGGATATTTTTAATAAGCCACGTATTGTTTTGTTTGTTTGTTGTTTAACGCCACACTCAGCAATATTCCAGCTGTATGACGGCGGTCTGTAAATAATTGAGTCTGGACCTGGCAATCGAGTGATTGACATCATGAGCATCGATCCAAACAAAGGGGATACGACGACATGCATCAACCAAGTCAGTGAGCCTGACCACCCGATTCATAATCGCCTTTTACGACAAGCATGGGTTGCTGAAGACCTATTCTTCTAAGGACCCCTTACTTAGTTCAACACTGCACTATATTTTGTGAGATCCATTCCAACATGCTGTCACATTCAGTCTGTATCTTTTCAGGGTTTCACCTTGACTTACAAGACTCGGGGTCCAGGGGACCCCCAATAATTAATTTTGAAGGTCCTTGCAGAAATATGAGGGTCCTGTAAAGTAATTAAATGGTGTAGTGTACTGTACATTTAAATAATTACTTCAGAGCCTGGAATGAATCAGTGATCATGTGGACAGTGGTCATGATAGATGGATGACGTGACATACACCAATAACTCCTTGATGCGTTGGAGGTACAATAAATATTATTGTGCGTCCCGGAGAACACAGTTTCTTTTTCTTTTTCTGCATCCAATCGCAGCATTCATGTGTCGTGTAAAACCCTGATCTTTTGTTGTCAGTGAATCTGCTTTGTTTGTAAGGTTCAGAGTTCAGTCATTGTGTTTTCCATTATCCCGAGGTTCACACCTTCTGTTGTCTCACCTTCAGCAGGCCTTGACTTTGTTCAAATACCATGAAAAGGCTTTGAATTTGGCAACCGTTGCCATATTAGATATTATATTTTATATACACTAGTTGAACCTGTCACTTGTCCTTCCTGAATTTACTAGTCTTGGACTACAGACTTTGGTTCATTTTGAACCCTGGTATCATTGTTAAGCCAGCCTTTGAAGTTCAGGCTGGTCTGCTAGCCTGAGACTACTGAATTGTTCTGAGGACAAGTTTGTCTGTCTGTTTTTCTGTTTGTTTGTTGTTTTACACCACTCTCAGCAATTTTCCAGCTATATGACGGCGGTCTGTAAATAATCGAGTCTGGACCAAACAATCCAGTGATTGACATCATGAACATCGATCAACTCATTTAGTATGACATCATGCATCAACCAAGTCAGCGAGTCTGACCACCCAATCCTGTTAGTCTCCTCTAACACCAAGAAGTCGCCTTTGCTTTAGATCTATTCTAACCCGGATCTTCCCTGGTCCTGAGGACAAGTAAAGATCCAATGATGGTAGTCCTCATTGACTAGTAATATTTGAGGGCTATAATTCTGAACCAGATCTCAAAGACTAACGGGATCGGGTGGTCAGCCTCGCTGGTTGATGCATGATGTCATATCCTAAATGAGTTGATCGATGTTCATGATGTCAATCACTGGATTGTTTGGTCCAGAGTCAATTATTTACAGACCGCCGTAATATAGCTGGAACAATGCTGAGTGTGGCGTTCAACAACCAACAAATCAAAGCTTCAATTTTGCTACAGTGAGTTGGATTTTACATCGCTTTTAGAAGTATTCCAGCAATATCATGATGGGGAACACCAGAATTGGGTTTTACACATTGCACCTATGTGGGGAATTGAACCTGTGCCTTTGTCTTGAAGAGCAAACGCTCAACCGTCCCTCAATTTTGCAACAAATTGGAACTGAATAAAAAAAAACAGAAAATGTAAACATGGTAACATTTCTGATTCAGTCCAGTAGGACTAGCTACGGGCTCTGAGGTACTTCAAACAAGGTTTCTCTTCGTCATCTAGAAGGGGCCGTTGGGTAGCCTTGTGGTTAAAGCATTCGCTTGTCACGCCGAAGACCCGGGTTCGATTCCCGACATGGGTACAATGTGTGAAGCCCATTTCTGGTGTCCCCCGCCGTGATATTGCTGGAATATTGCTAAAAGCGGCGTCAAACCATACTCACTCACTCACTCACTCACTTTGTCATCTAGACTAGTCTTTTAAAAAAACATGAATTTCTGAGGCCGTTAAATAGTTACATAACATGATGATGCACTTCACATTGGATTGCTCCACTGTCAGTTGGTAAATAGTCTTGAAACACTTATGTGTGGAGTTGGATATTTTGATAGTGTATTTGGATATACAACTCGAGACATTCTGAAAATGAAATAAAGTAAGAATGTCCTAGTGAGCTTGTTTGATAGCACATGGCCTTCAAAAATGTTATCTTGCCTTAAAAAGACTTTAAACTTGGTGACTCAAGTTTGTAGGAACCATGCAGGTACACCTTTGTCCATATATAACGCGGTGTTGTATTGCTAATTTAATCATCCTAAGTCTTTGCCTCATAATTTAGTAACTTGAATCTTGAATATTTAATGTGAAGCACATGTTAAGTTCCTTATATGGCGAGGCTGTCGTTACAGAGTGTAACGAGCTTTATGTCAAGCTTACACTCCGGCAGACTGATGACCCATGTTTTGACTGCAAGGTCTGCGAGCTTAATCAGCAGCTCGGAATAAGTGACTTTTTTCATCTGCAGAGCTGTCTTCCATGGCATAAACACCAACACAAAGTTGCCATGACCTTAGTTTTGGTTTCAGATCTTTGTTTTCCTGACTAAATCTTTCAAATAAATGTAACATTTCTTTGAAAGAAAATTATCTTTTGCAATTTTACCCGGTTTCATTTTAAAGTCAGAAAAAAAGGTAACAAAGAAGTTCCGAATGTTGACATGCTATTGTCCCATTGTTGAAACTAATTATACCACGAGGTTCTAGGTCTCCTGCTTCCAACATGTTCAACAGGCCAGCAAAATAGACAAAGAAACTCTCATGCACACAAACAAAATAATAATGAAAAAAAAATACCCAATTTTTTAATTCCATATTCTGCATGGTATGAAATTGTCCAAATCAAGATGTAGATACATGTCTTTGTCTGAGAGCCAACTTGGAGCACAGAATGGGACAGTGTTGAAAGAGAGAAAAAATCAATATTCACTTGCAGATGGGGGACTGGGTAAGACAGTTTCTAGGCTAGTTCAGGTCACCGTTGCAGCAGTGAGTAATCAGGCAGTAGGCTTCGAATGAGACGCATAATACATGCAACATTCTGTGATTCTTGCAAGAGTTTCGTTCAGGATATTTCACCATGTCGGAGGTGGAAGAGAGCGATCAAAAGGAACAAAGTGCAATTTCTAATGGCAAAAAAGATGTTTATAGTGCCCTATATCAGGTAGGTGGATAGACCGTGGATTGTAATATGTCTGTCGTCTGAAGCGGTGCTTCGGAGAGGTGTCGAATTTTTGTCATTGATTTGGCATGAAAGGAAAGATTGGGTTACCCTCAGCTCCATGAAAGAAACGTTTGTTGTTTGTGTTGGGGGGAAATGTTTAACTGGTAGATTATGTTAAATGAGGTCGACATCTTTGTTTGGTGTCCTTACGTTCAGTGACACGGTTTCGGGCGATCATGACATCACTCTCGATGCATGATTGTCGAATCAATTATTAAGGATAACATACAATTTCATTGAGGTCTTTGTGAACGTGTTGATTCTGTGGGAGAGATCCACTCACACCATGATTCAAATTTTCTCTAATTTGATTTATTCTATAATTTATTCTTCTTTGGAATGTGTTAGTCAACATTTTCTGAGAACTCTTGTTTGTTGAATGTTTGTTGAATGTAATGTTGTTTTAAGAGTTGTACAATATATATATACTCCTTATTTCATGACGAATGTATAACTTTATAAATTGATGAATTAAATGTTTCAAATATGTTGCATAATCATGCCATAAATACTGCCACAAAATGTAAATAAAAAATAATAATGCACATACTGTGAAACCCAACTTAGAATCATTACCATTGCCTAATAATAAGCACATATTGGTTTCAGAAAGCTGAAAACAGCGGCGAAAAGGTAACAATGATTAACAACTTGCAGTTGTTTACCAACAGATGACTGGAAATGTTGACATAGAAATGTGGAAAAGTTGATATTGTTACCAATGCTGGCAACAATTAAGGTGTTTTATTCATCCAAAGTCCACTACGATGTGGTTTTGGAAGTTTAAATTGATAATTTGCAATTTTTTTAAAAAGATCAAAATATTTTGGAAGTTGAAAAAGGGGACATCTTCATGGTTGTTATATTTAAAGTATCTAAATATTTGGATAAATATCATTGATTTGAAATTGAATCGGTGATGTTGGAATTATATTCATGATATTAAGATCCACAAAGTTGTGATATTTCCAGTTACCTAGGCAGCATGGCTGATGTGTTCAAGTTATGAATACGTACATATATTGGTGATGTTGTATGACGAACTAACATGCCCTCAGACTGAAGGCAAAATGAAAGTTGAACTACTGGTGTGGTATTTAGCTGAATCAAATTAATATTCCTGGTTTCAGGCCCTTTAAGCATGAATATAAACCTTGTTCGAGATGCATTGTTTCTTATTGTGCTGTAGAATATATGCCATTTTATGAAGGAGAGAAATACTGTGACAAGGCTTTTCATACAGCATCATTGACAACTTCGTTGTCCTTGTCAGAATAATCTCCAACATCCACCACCAACATCAACGTCACTGTTTTTGTCAACATCGTCACTGATAACATTAATACCATCACTAACATCACTGTTTTTGTCAACATCGTCACTGATAACATTAATACCATCACTAACGTCACTGTTTTTGTCAACATCGTCACTGATAACATTAATACCATCACTAACGTCACTGTTATTGTCATCATTCACAATGGTGTTGACATCAACACCACATTTTACAGATTATTGAAGTGTCTTGTGTAGCATTATCTTCATTGGGACTACATAGACAATCTCATCCATGACAATACTGGTTAGATTTAGCCTTCAGAAACCCATGCATTTCGTAAGAGGCTACTAATGTGATCAGGTGGTCAGGCTCCCTGACTTGGCTGATGCATGTCATATGCCAATTTCATAGATAGATGCTCATGACGTCAATCACTGGATTGTCTTGCCCAAACTCATTACTGGCCGCCATCAGATAGCTGGAATATTGCTGAGTGCGGTGTTAAACAACAAACAAACAAACAAACAAACACAAAAATGGAGAATCTAACCCATGTGTCAAAGATAACAACATGAACAAAGTTTAAAGGGAAGAAATTTATTGACTCATGTTGATATATTTGATATCAAAGGACATGAATCAGGATTATGTTACACATTGCCAATGAGTCATCAGGTAAACATCCCATAGCGTTTTCATCACAACTATCATCATGCATGGCCAGCTTCTGAATTCAAATCATTTAAAAAACATTTCTTGCTTTGTTTGAAAAAAGTGCCTTTGATAAATTAATCAGCATGACTAACTGCAGAGTAAATAAGAGACTAACAAGCCCCAAGTACCCACACTTGAAGATACAGATTTCAGTAGGGCCAAGTAGCAACAGTGTATGTCTGAAATCAATTCCCAGTGTGGATGACGTTAGACTACCTCTCAGGTGTGGCCTGACCATGTGTCTCACACTCAAGTGTGTCCTGCCGATGTGTCTCACACTCAGGTGTGGCCCGACCATTTATCTCATACTCAGGTGTGGCCTGACCATTTATCTCACACTCAGGTGTGGTCTGATCATGTGTCTCACACTCAGGTGTGGCCTAACTATGTGTCTCACACTCAGGTGTGGCCTGACCATGTGTCTTACACTCAGGTGTGTCCTTACCATGTGTCTCACACTCAGATGTGTCCTGACCATGTATCTCACACTCAGGTGTGGCTTGACCATGTGTATTACACTCAGATGTGTCCTGACCATGTGTCTCACACTCAGGTGTGGTCTGACCATGTGTCTCACACTCAGATGTGTCCTGACCATGTGTCTCACACTCAGGTGTGGCTTGACCATGTGTCTCACACTCAGATGTGTCCTGACCATGTATCTCACACTCAGATGTGGTCTGACCATGTGTCTCACACTCAGGTGTGTCCTGACCATGTGTCTCACACTCAGGTGCATCCTGACCATGTGTCTCACACCCAGGTGTGGCCTGACAAAGCATTTCACACTCAGATGTGGTCTGACCATGTGTGTCACACTCAGGTGTGTCCTGACCATGTGTCTCACACTCAGGTGTGGCCCGACCATTTATCTCACACTCAGGTGTGGCCTGACCATTTATCTCACACTCAGGTGTGGCCTGATCATGTGTCTCACGCTCAGGTGTAGCCTGATCATGTGTCTCACACTCAGGTGTAGCCTGACCATGTGTCTCACACTCAGGTGTGTCCTGACCATTTATCTCACACTCAGATGTGTCCTGACCATGTGTCTCACACTCAGGTGTGTCCTGACCATGTGTCTCACACTCAGATGTGTCCTGACCATGTGTCTCACACTCAGGTGTGCCCTGACCATGTGTCTCACACTCAGATGTGGCCTGACCATGTGTCTCACACTCAGATGTGTCCTGACCATGTGTCTCACACTCAGATGTGTCCTGACCATGTGTCTCACACTCAGGTGTGCCCTGACCATGTGTCTCACACTCAGGTGTGGCCTGACCATGTGTCTCACACTCAGGTGTGTCCTGCCGATGTGTCTCACACTCAGGTGTGGCCCGACCATTTATCTCACACTCAGGTGTGTCCTGACCATGTGTCTCACACTCAGGTGTGTCCTGACCATGTGTCTCACACTCAGGTGTGGCCTGACTATGTGTCTCACACTCAGGTGTGACCTGACCATATGCCTCACACTCAGGTGTGTCCTGACCATGTATCTCACACTCAGGTGTGGCTTGACCATGTGTCTCACACTCAGGTGTGTCCTGACCATGTGTCTCACACTCAGATGTGTCCTGCCGATGTGTCTCACACTCAGGTGTGTCCTGACCATGTGTCTCACACTCAGGTGTGTCCTGACCATGTGTCTCACACTCAGGTGTGGCCTGATCATGCGTCTCACACTCATGTGTGGTCTGATCATGTGTCTCACACTCAGGTGTGTCCTGACCATGTGTCTCACACTCAGATGTGTCCTGACCATGTGTCTCACACTCAGATGTGGTCTGACCATGTGTCTCACACTCAGGTGTGGTCTGATCATGTGTCTCACACTCAGGTGTGTCCTGACCATGTGTCTCACACTCAGATGTGTCCTGACCATGTGTCTCACACTCAGGTGTGGCCTGACCATGTGTCTCACACTCAGGTGTGGCCTGATCATGCGTCTCACACTCAGGTGTGGTCTGATCATGCGTTCAACACTCAGGTGTGGCCTCATCATGCGTCTCACACTCAGATGTGGTCCGACCATGTGTCTCACACTCAGGTGGGGCCTGATCATGTGTCTCACACTCAGGCGATGCCTGACCATGTGTCTCACACTCAGGTGAGGCTTGACCAAGTGTCTCACACTCAGGTGTGTCCTGCCGATGTGTCTCACACTCAGGTGTAGCCCGACCATTTATCTCACACTCAGGTGTGGCCTGACTATGTGTCTCACACTCAGGTGTGGCCTGATCATGCGTCACACTCTATCATTCCCTGCATCTAATAAGTAATTCATAATGGCCTTAAAGGGGCTCTATCACTCCCTGCATCTAATAATAAATTCATTGTGGCCTTAAAGGGGCTCGATCACTCCCTGCATCTAATAATATATTCATTGTTGCCTTAAAGGGGCTCTATCACTCCCTGCATCTGATAATTAATTCATTGTGGCCTTAAATTGGCTCTATCATTCCCTGCATCTAATAATTAAATCATTGGGGCCTTAAAGGGGCTCTATCACTCTCTGCATCAAATAATTAATTCATTGTGGCCTTAAATTGGCTCTATCATTCCCTGCATCTAATAATTAATTCATTGTGGCCTTAAAGGGGCTCTATCACTCCCTGCATATAATAATTATTTCATTGTAGCCTTAAAGGGGCTCTATCACTCCCTGCACTCCCTGCCAGCCCACCCATGGGTAATACTTATTGTCTACGATCACAGAGGCAAATCATCGTCTCCCACCCCGCTGTGACATCTCACTACAGACATCGACAACAGATTACATCAACAGGTCACCAGTAAACACAGATGTCAAGTAACTGTCAACAAAATTGAAATAGCGTCTGTTTTTTATTTGGTTATCCTGGATTATTACAAAGGGGCTTGGAATTCCTTTTGATGGGTTATACTCACTCAATGGCTGATTAAACATTTTGTATTGGGAAACATCTTGGTAATAATAACCTTGTTGAAACATTTTAACATTGTCTTGAATCAGAGCTTCCATTGAGCTTTAAGGGACCTCAATGACAGAAAACCTCAAATACCTTTGTATTATTGAAATACCTTTGTATGATAGTCACTGAACTTAAGAATTTGAAAACTCCCCTTTAAAAATCTGGGTGATCTCCTTTGTATTGTATCTGATGTTGATAGAGTCATTAATTGTGTAAACTGGAGACTTCAAAATTCCAAAAATGTTTAGGGGGCACGGGTGGCCCAGTCGTCTAAGGCGCCGCGATTCACTGTGCAGAGTTGCGTCCCTTGGGCACGCTAGAAACCTATGATTGTGGGTTCGAATCCCGGTTCGCCCCGATTATGTTTCTAGGTTTGACAGCACCACACCCGTGCTTGTGGGTTTCACTGAAGTGGTAAACGTCTGAGACCTGCATCACTTCGGGCTTTCCTCCCACATTAAGCTGACACGCCGTGATATAACTGGAATACTGTTTAAAACGGCGTTAAACCCAACTCACTCACTCCAAAAATGTTTAAGAATTGATATGTTTTTGCAGTTATAGTGGAATAAATGTAGTGTGGTCCAGTGTGCACACTGTTTTTATCTGTGTTGAGGATTTACGTAAAGTGATCACACAGTTTCTTTTGTATATCCTCCCATAAATGCCAAAACATATTGATGTCAATTGTTATCAATACATAAATCAACAATAATAACTTCACAGACTGCTCATTTAATCATTTACCCGTGAAGATCCGGGGTAGAATAGGTCTTCAGCAACCTATTCTTGCCGTAAAAGACGACTATGCTTGTCATAAGAGGTAACTAACGGGATCGGGTGGTCAGGCTTGCTGACTTGGTTGATGCATGTCATCATATCCTAATTGCGTGGATCAATGCTCATGGTATCAATCACTGGATTGTCTGGTCCAGACTCGCTTATTTACAGACCACCGTCATATAGCTGGAATATTGTTGAGTATGGTGTTAAACAACCAACAAACAAAACAAAACAAATTAATGGTATGTCTATGTCACTGGTGTCAAATTTAAGTTTGGCAAATAATTGCAGCACAAGTACCTGGGGCCAAACTCCTTCCACAAACCTCAAGAAGGGTGTTTCTTTCTCACAGCTGAAGGGATGACAATTCTTTTGATTATTGTCCTTCCTCTTCAAATGTTTCTCCTAATGACTTCAAAACATAATTATTTCCTCTGCTATGAGCTTCCCTAAGGCTGTGCTTCACCAACATGGTGGAAACTAAGGGCAACCGGATCCATGATGTTTTCAGCTTCTCTAGACCAACATCCAATCTCTGAAATGAAAATATTTTACAGAAAAATTGTTAAATTATCTTAATAAAATGAAATAAAAAGGACCACAGAGAATGTCTTCATTTCCTGAAACTGCAGTAATCTAAACTTGCCAACTATTATAGACTTGCATGGGCTGTATTAGATATATTAGTTACAGGATCTGTATGACAGTAATCTAGACTTGCCAACTATAATAGACTTGCATGGGCTGTATTGGATATATTAGTTACAGGACCTGTATGACAGTAATCTAGACTTGCCAACTATTATAGACTTGCATGGGCTGTATCGGATATATTAGTTTGAGGGTCTGTATGACACACCAGCTACTTAAATGCAGGTGCTTGTTGCAGTACAGCAGGATACATGTGGAGAGTTGCATTAATAAAACTCTTGTCAATAGGTTTGCATCTGTCTGAAACTAAGCTTCTGATGTCTTTAACATTTATGTTGCCTTCAAAGACATGTTTTACTTATATGGAACCAAGCGACATTCTGTCAGCTGCTATGCCGTGATATAACTGGAATACTGTTAAAAGCGGCGTTAAACCCAACTCACTCACTCACTCAGCTGCTTGACATGCTGGCTGAGGACCTGTGAAGGCATCCATTTTATTTTATGTGTTTCTTATCTCCGTGCTTCGCTGTGGTTGGGAGGATGAATTGTATATATTTTTAAACTGTCTTTAGTTAAGACTACAACTAATTTGTTTATTCATTGTTTAACGCCGCACTCAGCAATATTCCAGCTTTATGACGGCGGTCTGTAAAATAATCGATTCTGGACCAGACAATCCAGTGATTGACATCATGAGCATCAACCAAGCTGTGGTGCCTGACCACCCGATCCTGTTAGTCTCCTCTTACAACAAGCAGTCGCCTTTTACAGCAAGCATGGGTTGCTGAAGACCTATTCTAACCCCGGATCTTCACGGGTCAAGAATACAACTGAGAAGTTATTTGTTGTATAAGATAAGAGCTAACATGAGTCACAATTTGATTGAGGGAGGAAAAGTAGCCCAGTTGTCTAAGATAGGAGCTGCAATATACTTTGCAGGGTTGCTATGATCCTATCATCCTTGGTTCGAATCCCAGAATTAACCGATTATAATCCTTGGCTCGTCAGTAACATACCCGTGCTTGTTTCACCATTTACCCAGTCACTTAAGGCACCGCGATTCGCTGTGCAATATAACTGGAATACTGTTTAAAGCGGCGTTAAACCAAACTCACTCACTCACTCAGTCACTCACTGACGTAAATGTTACCTGCATCACTTTTGGATCTCCTTCTCAGTACATTTTACTGTCACGCCCTGATAGTCCTGGTGTTAGATATGTTTGCACTTGTTTCTTTTTTAATTTTTTCCTACATAGAACAGTTTGTCAAAAAAATATATTTTGAATTGTTTGATAGGCATTACTTCGAAGTTGACGGATGACAAAGTAGACACAATTTATGTATTACAATTTCTTTTATACTGTAAAGGCCACGTTTCGGTATAGATCCTTATACCGTTGTCAAGCAACACAGTCTTCGGTATAGATCCTTATACCGTTGTCAAGCAACACAGTCTTCGGTATAGATCCTTATACCGTTGTCAAGCAACACAGTCTTCGGTATAGATCCTTATACTGTTGGCAAGCAAGATATATTATATCGTTTTTAAATTTTTCTTTTCTGATCTTGATTTTTTTATTTTAATCTCTGGTCGGTTTGACATGTAAACTAAAAGATAAGAAAAGTGTCAACTAATTTTAAAAGTTTAGATACTATTGCAGACACAGTAAGGATCCCATGTCCTGTAGATTTGATACCATCACATTCTCATTAAAATCAGATCGTAGTTTTCGCTATCACTAAACAAAGACCTGAGGACATCCCATTAATGGTCACGTCAGAACGACCTTTCATCCAACCAATCAGAGCTTCGCTTCCCAGATCATTAAAGTGACAGTCGGAATGTGTTTTCTAATCATGCAACCACAAAATATTTAACACGGGGTATTCCGAACGACAGTTACGGGTTTTATGATTATATCCATACAATCTAGGCCATCTATAAGCCATTCCAGAATGTTCTTCTTATCCGTTTTAATTTTTTTAATTGAGAATACGTCAAAATATTGAATCGAAGCGTAGTTGCCAGTTTGAAACAAGTGTCGTAAAGCTCGAGAAAGCTGCCTTCTGATTGGCTAATGTCGATTTCTTGTCAGTCATTTCATTGGTCGGTCAAAATTCGCGAAAGGTTGTTCTGATGTGACCCGTAATGGAATGTCCTCAGATCGGTGTGTAGCGGTAGCGAGAACTAAGATCTGATTTTAATGAGACTGATACCATCACCAAATATGAATATTTGACGTTCTTGAATGCAGATCCCCTACCAGGACTTACCCTTAATCTGCCAAAGATACTGTATCGATCAAAACATTTCCTGAGATACTTGCCAGCACACCAGTGCGCACCTTTGTTCTATAGCCAAGGAATGTGGACAGCAATTGCCCACAGATCATTCAGTCATTTTATTGGGAGATATATTCACCGTTGACGGCAGGATTCAATTATAATGAACAGCCACCCCAAGCGTCTTGTCCCCAGGCTATTACAATCATCACTATATTCCAACTGGGCAGTGGGGTCAGATTCAGGTGGGTGGGGGGTCAGTTTCTTTCATTTGGGGTTAGTTTTAGGTGTCAAACTTGGGTTTTCATACAGGTAAAAGAAGACCAACGGAGAATCAGGGTTCAAATTTCGCCCATTGTAATTGGATTGAGTCAATAACGATGTTGTTTTTGTTCGAAACTGCTGTGTTGAAATTTGGATACTTTTGATAGAAATCCAAGGATGTGATGTGATTGGGGACTGACATGGTAATGACTTTGCACTGGGGGCCTGTCAGTTTAGGGGATGGGTTGTAAGGTATGCATCATCAGTGATGGAGCAGGCTGCTTTGTGTGAGAATGTTTGCCCTGAACTGATGGAAAATAAATAGTGTTCTGATAGTTCCAGGGTAAGACTATCCCATACAACCATAATTTAGTTTGGAAATTTTGAAGGCAGTTTATTTTGTTATCTAAAGCGGAAAATTAATTTAGCTTCGTTAATATGCAAATTGTTTCTTTCTTCCACAGACATCAATAAATAGACATAATTAAATCTGTATTTGTCAGGATTTGTTAATAATTTAGAAACAGATTTGGTCAATAATTTACTGTTTGCAGAGAAAATGGCTCATATTTTCTAACTCTCAAATAATGATATAATGTTGACAATTTTTAGACTATCAAATATCTTTAAGTATCCTTAGACAAAAAAGTACCTCCCGATTCTTCCACATTACATTTGTTAATCTTCCATGCCATGACATTACTTTGAAAGTATAAGAATTTGAAATTCATGTGTCAACTCGGTCTTTTTATCTTTAGGTAAGAATTAATATTAAATATTAATACATAGAACTAATAACCAATTTTATGGCTTTCTAGACAACTGGTATTTCACTGCTAACAGTACCAATAAAAAAATCCTGACCTGACCCAGGTACCGACCCACTGTAGGTCTCAAGAGTTGGGTACAAAATGTCCAATTGGGAACTGTTTTACCGCATCCCAGACAAAAACTTTTTTGAGATACACATATTAAACGATCTGGTCATGCATACTCTGAAGTTGAATTAATCTTTATCTTTACTCAAACGTATAAAAGTCAGAAGGAATGCTTGCATTGTCAGAAAGAAATGTGAACATTAGTGTCTAAAAGTGTAACCATGGAGTTTTATTGTTATTGTCATTAAACAGTACATCACCCGAGTCCTACTATGGACCCTCCCTACCCAAGTTACCTGTGCCAGCCTTGGTACAAACCAACATTCATCTCCCCAGGGGAAAGTCCTGACTATCGGTCTGTCCTGACATAAATGGAAGTGTTGATGGCCATTAATGTAACTCGGTGCTGATAAATCCATATCGCTTCCATGAACCTCCTTGTCAAGACTGAAATGGTGTAACCCTGTGTAAGAGGATCTTTTCCATCCTGTCAAGATCTGGATTAGAATTGGTCTTCAGCAACCCATGATTGTTGTGAAAGGCAACTAACAGGAATGGGTGATCTGACTTGCTTGATGATGTCGTATCCCACTTGTGTAGAGCGATGCTCATGATGTCAGTCACTGGATTGTGTGGTCCAGACTCTATTATTTGCAGACCACTGTCATATCGCTAAAATATTGCTGAGAGGCGTTTAACGCACCAACAAAACAACTCTTTATTAATAGCATTACATTATGACCCCATTGGGATTGCGTGTTAGAGAGTCAGTACTCCATGCTGTCAGTCATAGGAGCTGATTAATAAGGCTTGTGTTGTTGTTGTGTGACTGGAATTGTTGTGTGTCATCGTGCCCTGACAGTGTGGAGTCGCAGCTCATGCTGTCAACCACTGTCAACCACTGTCAACCACGACACCACATGTTACGCCTACTTCAGTGTGGGGCAGTACCGAAGCCCCAGAAACTGTCCGGAGTCATACTGCCAAACGTGGTCACCCGTCCAACTATTCTCCGTGACCGATGTTGTATAACTTTGCCTGATTTGTGAATTGTGTGCTGTACCACATATTCTTATTACTGGGTGATAATTACTTTTCAATATGCCTTATGTCTTAATAAATATAGGTCTTCAGCAACCCATGCCTGCCATAAAAGGCGACTATGCTTGTCGTAAGAGGCGACTAATGGGATCGGGTGGTCAGGCTCGCTGCCTTGGTTGATGGATGTCATCGATCCCAATTGCATGGATCGATGCTCATGATTTCAATCACTGGATTGAATGGTCCAGACTCGATTATTTACAGACCGCCGTCATATAGCCGGAATATTACTGAGTGCGGCATTAAACAACAAACAGACAAAAGAAAATCTCCCTCTTGCATACAACACATGAAAGTTTAAAAATATTGTCAGTAAATTCCATGACTACCTAGATAGCTAGAGATGTATTTTCGTTATAAATATTTCATGATGGCTGCAACTGCAGTTTTCATGGTAGTTGCCTTACGGTGGTATTTTAAGTGCTTGTTACTAACCAGATTATATCCTGCTTGAAATTCCGGTGTATTCTGATGGAATGAGGCAATTATTGGAATCTGCAGCCTGTGTGGGTGAACTTGGGGTGAATCAGAATCATCGGGCAGATGTGGGGACCAAGTGTATATGTTTGCTGTGTTGCTGACAAGGGTGACAGGCTGACTATCCTGGATATTCCTGGTTAGAACTGGTCCTCGATGGGCTGTGCATCTTGCAAGAAGGGACTTATGGGGGACAGGCACTGTATATTATACAGCTCATCTTTGTGTGGGCGTGAGGAGACTTGCCTAGGCTTCCAATATACCGTATTTGACGTAATAAGCGCCCATGGCAATATTTGCTAATACATTGTCTAGCAAACAATCCCAATTAGCACCCCTTCCGATTGATCAATGTACATAATACGCACTCATGTGTTATATGCACCCTAATTATGGGCAATTAAATTCTGGAAAAATATATCTATCATACATAAACATTTCAGGCTGTCAGCATGAACCATGAAATTTCTCTGTCAACCAATATAATATTCTAATAAGAGCCACCTATTTCTAATTTTGAGAGCACCCTGGGCGCTTATTACGCCGAATACGGTATATATATATATATATATATCCTAGGCAAGTCTAGATTAAACTAAACCAGGTCTAGTATTCTTGAAAAAATATATTACAATTACTAAGTGTTAGTCTAAGGACACGCTGAAATGGCTTAGCTTTGGCAGGGCTTCCTTGACATGTATATCATGTTTTGAGAGAACTGAGACAGTTTGTGTTGTAATATTTTACAATGTGTACATTTAAACTGAGCCTCCTTGTAGTTTATAGGTGTTTGTGTTGAGTCTGCGGAATGTGATGTCCGTGTGATGTCTGCGTGTTGTCTGATACGTAAGTTGGCGAGAGCCCTGCCAGTCTGTGATACGGGGATACAAGCTGGAGATGGAGGTCCAGGCACTTTATCCGTCGTATCACCTGTAAGCAGGGTGCTAACTGGCTTATAATCTACACATGTGGAGGGTTTGACGCAAGGAATATCTGATAATTAATGCTTATGTTGATGTTGTACAAAATGAAAACAATAACATATTGAAGTTCCTGGTTTGCAAAATCACGAACTGGTCGTCAGGGCTTGTTACATTAATACCATATTCGACGTAATAAGCGCCCAGGGCACTCTCAAAATTAGGAATAGGGGGCTGTTATTAGAATATTATTTTGGTGAAAAAAACAGTTGAAAGATAAATTTCGTGGTCTATGCTGACAGCCTGAAATGTTTATGTACGACAGATATATTTTTCCAGAATTAAATTGCCCATAATTAAGGGTGCATATAACACACGAGAGTGTATTGTACGCGAATAGATAAGTCTTGTGTACATTGATCAGTTGGAAGGGGTGCTAATTGGGATTGTTCACTTGCCAATATATTAGCAAATATCGCCATGGGCACTTATTCCGTTGAATATGGTAAGTGCAAGTTTGGAATGGGAAATAGTCTTTTAAAAAAAAATTTGCATGTGAAAAATTAGAAAAACTCTACTTTTGATGATTGTTTTTGGTTGTGTTGCCCCACTCAGCAATATTGCAGCTATATCATGTTGGCCTGTAAATAGTTGATTCTGGACCAGACAATCCATTGATTGGTACTGTGAACAACTTTGCATGTCATTGGGGTTTGATGATATGCTATCAACCAAATCAGCATGTCTGACAACGCGATCCATTTGGTCACCTCACACGACCACCATAGGTCGATGGGGACTTAATATAACCAGGAATCCCCATGTAGATGAGTCAGTCGAGGATGAGAAATAAGAAATATTTTTAATGTGGCCTCACAGGCTTCCATGAAGTGGCTGTGATTTTACTGATTGCTTCATAAAACAACAAAGACTGGACTCCACATGCGAATCCTGAATTCCTCATAGAAGATACTTTTGATATTACACAAACTGACTCCGGCTAGCAAGCTTGTGACAAGTTTCATCCCTGGAGACCCGTGAAGATCCGAGACAGAATAGGTCTTCAGCAACCCATGCTTGCCGTAAAAGGCGACTGTTTGTCGTAAGAGGCGACTTACGGGATCAGGTGGTCAGGCTCGCTGACTTTGTTGATGCATGTCATCAATCCCATTTGCATGGATCGATGCTCATGATATTAATCACTGGATTGTCTGGTCCAGACTCGATTATTTACAGACCGCCGTCATACAGCTGGAATATTGCTGAGTGAGGCGTTAAACAACAAACCAAGTTACATCCCTGGACAAGACGTAAGGCATCGAGTTGTTGAAAACTGAAGGGGCCCTTGAAGTTTGCAATTGTCAAATATAAAGACATGAATTGGCAGCCTTCATTTTCTTTATTCTAGTAATAACAGGGTTGGCTAATCACGCTGATGGTCTGTGTGTCATTATTATCATTGCTAAGAACTATATAACATCAAACTAAATCTCTCTTAGATTTTGTTTCCATGCTGATTTCTGATTACTAATTTCCTGAATCTGCATAGATTCTCACACGAAACGAGGTTCAAAATATATTTCATAATTGTTTTTGCTGTTTAGAAAATACAGAATAGTTAATGCACTCTACCACTGCACTAAGGTAGCTTCCATTGAGCTGCTTGCTTAGTCCAAGAAGAGTTGCTTCCCCTTACCTTTCACTCCCCTCAAAAATGGGTTTAGGGTTTTGAATATTATACAGTGGATGAGAATCTGAACTAACATGTAAAATCTCTTAGAGCAGATCCCTGAGGAAATTTGGTGATATCTCAAATTCTAAATAAAGTTATCTTTGACTAAGAAACTGAAATATTTTTTCTTCTTGAAAATATATTTCCTTAAGTTGTGTTATCAGTTAACTCACCTGATAAGACTTTGCACATTACTCCTTATCATCATGATTTTTTAAATGAAAACATGGTTGAGAATGTTTGTTAAAAGAGGTAAATCTTGCCTAGTTCCCGTAGCCCTTCCTTTATCAGATAATGGGAGATAAATTGCTCCATTCCGGGTTGACTCACCATTGAAGTGCACTTTTAGGAAACATTTTCTTTCAAATTATTTCCACTTTGTTTTAAAATAAAGATCCTGTGCTATTTCAAAGATTCTTCATATTACAGAACATGTATTGAATGTCAAGTGCTCAATCTTTTGATGGAGAATACATCAGAATTTGAAAATAAACATTAGTACGAGTCAGTATTAAGATCTCAACCATGTCTCCATGAATTCTGGGTAATTGAGGTTAATTCCAATGCACCAGATATTATTTTCAGCCATTAAATATTTGCTTACATGTTATCATTCACATTGGTAGATTCCAAGAAAACGTGTAAACAGCTAATTGCTGTTTCCGGCTTAGGTTACGAGAAAATACACAAGGTAATCTTAATCCCTGGATGTAAAACAATGCCTAGCAGAACAAAAAATACAATTTAAACGGTAAATCAACATGTCTGGTGATTTTTTTTTTTCTCTAATTTCAAATTTGTACTGACCAAGTTTCTCATCACCCGTTTGTTTACTGGAATTCGCAAGAGGTAGGTGCGCATTATACTCAAGAAAATACGGTAGTTTTCTTTGAGTGTTCAATGTTATTTTAAACATGGGAGATAGTTATATAGATATACAACTTCTTTTTTACAATGAATGAGATGTTTCAGTGTAGATACTAACACTGTTATCAAGCAAGTGAAATGGGAATTTAAGTAGGAAGATTATATACATGTGGATAATTGCTGTTTATACAAGGCTGAATGATGATAGATTGACACATGTATACATCCATATATCCATAGAACTATCTCCCTTCTTCATCACACCAACTAAATGCCACTTAAAGAAATGTATGTTTACAAAGCTTATCTGGAGCTCAGTCTTCTGAAAGTTGCCAGTCATGATGTTTTCACAACATGTGCACTGCAGAGTACTGCATGCTCCACTGGTCTTTTTCAAAACACTGGCAATGAACACCGGACTAGATCTGATACTTGCATTGATGTACACCTGCACCCAACAGCCAGGCTCACTTCACAAATGTTGTGACTATGCTTGTCTTAAAAGCGACTAACGGGATCGGGTGGTCAGGCTCGCTGACTTGGTAGATACATGTCATCGTTCCAAATTGCGTGGATCGATGCTCATGATATCAATCACTGGATTGTCTGGTCCAGACTTGATTATTTACAGACCGCCGTCATATAGCTGGAATATTGCTGAGTGCGGCGTTAAACAACAAACCAAACAGTCACAAATGTTGTCAGTAGAAGGAATATGGCAAAAATATTGTATTGCAATATGCTGTGATACAGGTATCTTTTGTAATACACAGTGTGATATATTGGGAGCTGCAGTGTTTGGCTCTGATTGATACGGCTTGTACATGCAGATCTGGGATCGGGTGGTCAGGCTCGCTGACTTGGTTGGAGCATGTCATCTATCCAAATTGCGTGGATTGATGCTTATGATATCAATCACTGGATTGTCTGGTCCAGACTTGAATATTTACAAACCGCCGTCATATAGCTGGAATATTGCTGAGTGCGGCGTCACACAACAAACAAACAACAACAACAACAACATGCAGATCCTATGTACTACATACTAAAGTAAATATTAAGATGTCAAAGTCAGCATGACCTGTCATCGCAGTGAGAGAAAAATATCTTCTGCATTTCCAACGTTTCGTTGATAATTTTTACAAATCAATATTGAAGGGAGACATTATTTATGAATTAATTTCTGTGTAGATTTTAGGTTAAATGCTACAAATAATAAGGACGCATGTTATATATGTTTTACCCAATATACCAAAAAAATATATTGGAATATCTCTCATTTGAAAAGTGTATCGCAGCATACCGATAATTCCTTGAGGTGCTTATAAGGAGTAATAGAATATATCTGTAAACAACTTAGGAAATATTGTTGTGACTAAGACAGTACATAAGGAAATACGCAACTAATAACCACCTGGGCTAGATCTGCCAATAGTCACTGGCCAGCAAGTTTCAGATGTGGTGGATTTCCTTCAGTCTCAGTCACACAACATGCCCAAACCAGAGATTTCAATGAAAAACTTTGATTTACAATTCCTGAAAAAGGATGCCTTTTTAAGGCAAGTGATCCTATCTCATATGGTAAGGATTTTGTTCATTTATTATTGACTATTTCAGTCAGAATTTGCCTGCCAAATACCAAATACTTGCATGTTTCATCTATTCCGTACTGTCACTCACTCACTCACTCACTCACTCACTCACTCACTCACTCACTCACTTGCCCACCCACCTGCCAACCCACTCACTCACTTACCTTGCTCGCTCAACCACTCACTCAACCACTCACTCACTCACCCAGCTCACTCACCCACTCACCCACTCACTCACTCACTTGCCCACTCACCTGCCAACCCACTCACTCACTTACCTTGCTCGCTCACCTACTCACTCAACCACTCTCACTCACCCAGCTCACTCACCCACTCACCCACTCACTCACTCACTTACCCTGCTCGCTTGCTCGCTCACTCACCCAGCTCACTCACTCACTCACTCACTTGCCAACCCACTTCCTCACCTACCCTGCTTGCTCGCTCACTCACTCACTCACTCACTCACTCACTCACTCACTCACTCACTCACTCACTCACTCACTCACTCACTCACTCACTCGATCACTCAGCCTCAACAATTCACGGTACAGTCATGGTTTGTTCTGACTGCTGTAGTATTCTAGCATAGCTACACTGTGTGTTGATCCTAAAGATTAGAGCACTCCAGTTCATACAAATAATCCTCACCTTGGTGTGATTGGGTGACAGATTACACACAAAGCCTACAATAGATAAATACTGAGCTTCATTCAGCCACAAGACCTACTGAGCCAACCACAGCTGAGATACTTATGTTAATTATGCATAAACAATCCCCCACATTGAATACAGTGATGTAAGGGGATCGAGTCATCGTCTCATCTCCCGTGATCCCCTTGACCAAGGATGTGTTTCCGTGTGTGTGGAGGAGACACTGAAGATTCTTCAGGGTTAGAGGTAGCTTAAGGGTACACAGGCTAAGTGGGTCAACCATTTACTAGGCTACTTAGATATACACGAGTACGGTTGAATCTTTCCTGCACGGTCGAAGCTCTTCTTCACGGAGTGGGATACTGAGCTTTACCATGAGCAGGGAGAGAGTCACAGTGCCTGTGAGTCGGTTTTTATTATTATGATTATTTGCTATGACACTGTGGTTTTAAGAGTATGATAAATATGTGCATGATTTGATATAATGAAAGTTACAAAGATTCAGGTTGCGTTCCCATTGTAACAGGATGGAAGCGTCATGGGATCCTGTGTGAGGCTGTGTCCCCTCCTGACATGTTTTTATCATATTTTATTCTTTTTTGGACTATTGAGGTTGTGGGTGAACCAGAGCTGGTACTACCCTGACACCACAGTCGAAATATGTGAGAAATATGTAAAATTGTAAATTATCCGCATATTTTAAGACAATTTTTTATTTTCAAGTTTAAGTGCAAGAAACATTTTTGAGTAATTCTAAGACTCATAATGAATATATCTAAAAAGAGTTGACACAACACATACATTATGTCAAGATGACTTTACAAGATAGGGATGGAATATTTGATACATTTACTGTGCCCAGCACACCAATGAGGGTTCCAGGTCCTACACGACAAACAGCTCTACCCAGCTACAGATTCATTTGAAACGAATTGGATAATATGTAGCTGGTAGTATTGAAATTATGGCTTGTAACATGTTTTATTTCACTGTTATTTCACTTTATATCACTGGTTTTATTTCACTATATATCACTGGCTTGATATAACTTTATATCACTGGCTTGATATGACTTATATCACTGGCTTGATATAACTTTATGTCACTGGCTTGATATCACTTTATATCACTGGCTTGATATCACTTTATATCACTGGCTTGATATCACTTTATATCACTGGCTTGATATCACTTTATATCACTGGCTTTATGTGACTGTTATTTCACTTTATTTGAACCATTTTCATCACGTCTCGCTGCTGTTCTTGCCATTGATTCTGAGCCAAGATATCACTGGCCATTCTGATAAAATGGATAAAACTGACACAACTGTAAGTCATAAATTTTTTCGAGCAATAATCAACCATATCAAGTCAGAAAAATCACTCAGATCTTATGATTCTTGAAGTAGAATAAACAGATTCTCATGATTTCTCCATTACATCACTTTATAACACTGCTTATTTCACTGTTCCAAAGCACAGTACATCAGACTTGAAGTATTTGCACATCCTAAAAGCATTTGTCAACTGATGTCTATCACAGTGTTTCATTTGACCCATAGCAGGGTGGGACTGAATATCATACAAAAGTCAATGTCATTAATGTTCTTTTGTGGTAGAAAATTGAATGGCCATGAGAATCTCTTTGCAGTAAATACTGACTGAAGATTTGCTCGCAGTCAGGGCAAATCACGTTTGTGACAAACATTGGCATTTTGTGTCTGGTTGCTCGTGTGTAGCGGTATAAAATCTCTGTCGATAAAGGGTGCTTTGAAAGTCTAAATGATAAATGTCAGTAATTGGTCCGACACGCTGGTGGTTGAATGGCGGAGTGGTTTCTGTTCACTGTACAATATAGGGTTATGTTTGAGGTGGCGGTGAAGCGTGTGCTTCAAGCCATAGCCACGCTGAGCCGGAGTACAAAGGGAGATAAGCCATGCAGGGCTATTATCAAGTTGAACTCTTTGATCAGGTAGGATGCTTTCCAATAATTAGCCTTTCAAAGCGCTGTTAAGCCTGTTCCATCTTTAGTGATATCTATCCGTCTCCTTCCCACCCTGTTTCCAGGAGTCCGGGGTAGAATAGGTCCCTAGCAACCGATGCTTGTCACAAGTGTTGACTGGAGCAGGTGGTCGGGCTCCCTGGTTGATTGCATGTCCTGATGGTGTGGATCGATGCTCATGATATCAATCACTGGTTTGATTTGATTATTTACAGACTGCTGTCATAGCTAGAATATTTCCTAGTGTGCTTACATGACGTTTAACCACAAACAAATAAACTCCTTCACTTTGTTAGATGTTTGAGTTGGTTGATGCATATCATCATATCCCGATTGCGTGGATTGATGCTCATGGTATCAATCACTGGATTGTCTGGTCCAGGTTCGATTATTTACAGACTGCCATCATGTATCTGTAATATTGCTGCGTGCAGCATTAAACAGCAGACAAAAAATGTAAAATCATCTTCATCCATGGCACATCATTTTTTAAAGAAATTACCATTTTTTTACATATTTTGTCAAAAAGCGCTGTGTGATAAATCGGTGATTCCTGCATTTTCTTGTTGGCCAACACTCACTGTCAGTGTGTCCTGTCTACGCAGTCTGTCTGGCTTAGTGTCAACACTCAACACCCATCTTGGCTTATAAAACATCATAAGGAGACTTTTTAAGACCGTGGCGAGATTGATGGAGCTAACATCTATCTAAGCTTGTAAACCATCAGTGAAAGTGCTGGCAGACTTGGCCTGGAGTGAGTGAGTGGGTTAGGTTCAATGCCACTTTGACTGTATTCCAGTGTTAGCATGTCAGCTTGATGTGGATGATAGCCTAAAGTGATGCATATCTCGGACGTTTACTGCAACCATCCATGCTTGTCATAAGGGCCAGAGGGGCGGTCGGGTAGCCTAGTGGTTGAAGCGTTCGCTCGTCACGCCGAAGACCCGGGTTCGATTCCCGACATGGGTACAATGTGTGAAGCCCATTTCTGGTGTCCCCCGCCGTGATATTGCTGGAATATTGCTAAAAGCGGCGTAAAACCAAAACTCACTCACTCATAAGGGCCAGACAAGATGGAGACTGTAAAGTTTGACTTGACTGAGTGAGCGAGTGAGTGAGTGAGTGAGTTGGGCTTATCGCTGCTAACAGTATTTCATTTACATCACCATGTCCGGTTAATATGGGGGGAAAGCCAAAGTGCAGGTCTTAATATTTACCACTTTGGTGGAAAAAAAAGCACAAGTGGTGCTGACAGACCTAGAAACGTTATAGGGGCGGACCGGGATTTGAACCCATGGTCATAGGTTTCTGGCGAGTCCAAGGGACACAACTGCGGCATCTTTGACGACTGGGCCACCCGTGCCCCTGACCCGTCAGTGAGTGTGCTGTAAAACAAAAGGATCCTTGGGCGGTGGAGTTGTATGGGAGCAGTTTGTGGCTGTTCAGTTAAATTTAGAGGCTTAGATAACTGTGAAAACTAATCTTTATCACTATGCTTCTCAACTGTTTATCACCAGGACACGGAATATGCCTATTTGCAGGTGGCACAGATTAAACAGCTGTAGAAAAAAATTATGTTAAATTGATGCCAGAATTTAAGATAAGCTGTAGAAATGCATTAGTTCCATTTCTCCTTGACAAGGACAAGTATCAGTTTGTGTCTTAAACGTGCATCGGCATAATGAATTGTCTTTGTGTAACAAACAAATTACTGGATTCAAATGGAGAATGAATGCTAATATTTGCACTTTGAGTCCCATGTGTGAAAGTATGGCTATTTGAATACTCCATAACAATTTAAGCCTTAAATTGCAGCCATGGTTCTTTGCACATATATTTTGCTGTCCACGTCTGATTTTATTAATTAGTCAATAATTTTAGTTTGAAAGGCTGAAAAATCCTGTTCGTAGTTAAGGTAAGGCTTCAGAGGTACTTTTACCCTGTGATGATTGGGGTTAGAATTGGTCTTCAGCAACCCTTTCAGGTGGCTTATTGATGCATGTCCTCGTATCCTGATTGCATAGATCGATGCTCAGGATGTCAATCACTGGATTGTCTTGAGTCTATCATTTACAGACTGTACTGCCATCATAAAGCTGAAATCTTGTTGAGTGCAGCTTTGAACAATCAAACAAACATAGAGACCTTATGTTTCATTTGTTGATGGTCACTCTTGTACTTTAGAGTCCCGTGGACCAAGGTCCATCCAGGAAGGCGCAGGTAAACCATTGCAAAAGAACAAACTAGAACAGTCATGATATGAATAAGAGCTTAGAAATTAATGTGGAGTTCATCCTTAAGGATTGAGTGTAAAAAGTTTCAAAGTCAGTATAGTGTGTGTATGCTGCAGTTGTGCAGTACATTGCCTTAATGCTGCAGGGAAGTCTGACTCTGAAGAGCAGTGACAAAAGCTGGCTGTGCTGGTGTAGATTCTGACCCCAGTTGTCATGTCAGATGTGTTTTGCTGTGTAGCACTGGTTTTGTTTCTGTGCAAATACTAACCACTCGCCTCAAGGGTCTTGTGTCAGATCTGTGAGAAATCACAGTAAATCTACAAACGAGATTAATGAGAAACTTCAGCATTGTTTATAGGCATGGTGAACACGACCTTTGGCTTTTGACCTCAGCTCTGATGTATATGTTCAGTGATTCCAGCGTCCATGGCTACAACAGTTGATCTGATTCCCCACTTTGGATTCTCGGGGTTTGATTCTTCCCTTGGGTACAATCTGTCAAGCCCATTTCTGGTGTACCCTGCTGTGATATTGCAGGGATGTTGTTAAAAGTCTAACAATTAAAGAAAAAGAAAGCAGTAGGGTGGGTGGGTATTTTTCCAACCAGAAATAAGTAAATTATTTTAAAAATCTCATTTACTGTGGCTCTATCAATATAAATAAATTATTTCTAATACTATGATTAAAACCTGTTGAAAATTCATCTACAATGCTTCAAAACACATTAGATTATAACTTCTTTGAGTGGCATTTAGAAGTTGGAGTGATGAAGTAAGACAAGTTCTATGGATGAACAACTTCTTTATTACAATTAGTGCGACGTAACAACTTAGATGTCAATAAGTGTATATATACCTATGTTGTTTAGCCCTATCCATCACTTGCTTGATAAAGGTGTTAGGATCTACACCAAAACGTCGCACTATTTGTAATAAAGAAGTTGTTCATCCATAGAACTCGTCTTACTACATTAGATTATGATGAAAATTTTGGATATTGGAATTTTATTTAAAATGTTTGGCACTTATGTAAAAAAATGTTTCATTCATATATCTACATTGGGCTTCTTTCGAAAATATATTATTCTAATGAATAAGGACATGATGCTTCTCACCACCAATGATGGTCGTGACATAACTCCTGTAGAGGTGTTGGTGATTGGTGGGTCGCCGTTGTCCATTTGTAACATTTTGATAGACGGTTCATTGAGGATAAACTGACCAGTTTGTGGCAGCCCATTCACCAGGAATCCATTAACAGCTGAAGGAGTTAACCCTGCTCCCTGGTGGTGCTGTCAGTGTTCCCCCTGAGTTCCGCCTCAAGTAGGTGACAACAGCCTCCTTTGTGTGGGCCCTAGGGGTTAGAGAGCCAGATGGTGTAGGGGACGGCTGGGAGGCAGTGGAGGGTAGAGGGGTAGCCATGGTTCTTGGTCTGGGGCATTCCGGGGGAAGGAGGGAGGGGGTGCAGATGCATGGAACACATGCTTCTATTTTGGGTAACAATTTTTGTGCATTGTGAAAAAATTAGTGCCAAAAAAAGTACCCTGTCATTTTTTAATAGAACACATGGAGATTGATATTATAGGTGAGAGTATATGGCCCTTGACATTATCCTTGACATTATTCATTATCTTATCTTATCTTATCTTATCTTATCTTATCTTATCTTATCTTATCTTATCTTATCTTATCTTATCTTATCTTATCTTATCTTATCTTATCTTATCTTATCTTATCTTATCTTATACCTTACCTTACCTTACCTTACCTTACCTTACCTTACCTTACCTTACCTTACCTTACCTTACCTTACCTTACCTTACCTTACCTTACCTTACCTTACCTTACCTTACCTTACCTTACCTTACCTTACCTTACCTTACTTCTGAATTTCATAAGCAGGGCTAGGTTTGTGCTCTAAAGGTGATAGTGACGTAACAACACTGTTGCATTTTTAATATTGTCTAGTATATCATTAGCAAATATTTGATATGTTTCAGTGTTAATACTATTTTACACACATTTTCAATAAATGTATGGGCCAAAGTTATGATATTTTGTGTGTGAGGAGCACATGCACCCAAAATAGAATATTGTTACATATAAAAATGTTAGTTTGTTATTGTTGATCACGGATGCTGCAATCTTCTTCCTGAGTCTGTGTTCTGACACACCCATCTTCTCGTGTTTTGTCTCACTCTTTCCTCCTGTTAACACATGCCTGAAGTTCCGTATCCTGCCAGCCGGAGTTTATCATCACGTGTCATGGTCATGAACTCTCGAGCATCTTGCATGACGAACATCCATGCCTCATCCTGAAACGTGCCATCCCTCTTTCCTTCCCTTGTGCCGACACACCTGGATTTATGTAGACCTACGATACCTGTGTCTCTTGTTAGTGTCAGGTGAGGGTCATACAGGTAGCTAATGGTCTACCTGCTTCTTGTAATCTAATTTGATACGTGGCTGGACATGAAATATGAAAACATCGTAAATACCAGGTTAATTGCATCACGCAACCAGGATGACTGAACGGACAATCCCTGAACAATAGACCCCATTCCGATCAGTGTGTGATGTCTTTATTGGGTACTGGGGCCCTGGTAGGGAGAGGGAATGTGGGTGTGTGGGTGGGTATGTTTGTGTGTCTGTGTCTGTGTCTGTTTAAATGTGGCAATACTTCAGGCGAGGCAAAATATCAGCAACTGTATTATATAATTTGGTTGCTTGTGATGTTGTGTTTTTGTTTGTTTGTTTGTTAATATGACTCGGCAATATGATTGTGGTTTGTAAATAATCAAGTCTGAACCAGACAATCCTGTGACTGACATCATGAGCGTCAATTTACACAATTGTGAGTGAGCTTCTGTATTACAAGCAACCCATGCTTATCTCCCCCTGTGCACATCCTGATTAGAATTGGTCTTCAGGAACCCATGCTTGTCTCCCCCTGTGAAGATCCAGGTTAGAATTGGTCTTCAGCAACCCATGCTTGTCTCCCCCTGTGCACATCCAGGTTAGAATTGGTCTTCAGCAACCCATGCTTGTCTCCCCCTGTGCACATCCTGGTTAGAATTGGTCTTCAGCAACCCATGCTTGTCTCCCCCTGTGCACATCCAGGTTAGAATTGGTCTTCAGCAACCCATGCTTGTCTCCCCCTGTGAAGATCCAGGTTAGAATTGGTCTTCAGCAACCCATTCTTGTCTCCCCCTGTGCACATCCAGGTTAGAATAGGTCTTCAGCAACCCATGCTTGTCTCCCCCTGTGCACATCCTGGTTAGAATAGGTCTTCAGCAACCCATGCTTGTCTCCCCCTGTGCACATCCTGGTTAGAATAGGTCTTCAGCAACCCATGCTTGTCTCCCCCTGTGCACATCCTGGTTAGAATAGGTCTTCAGCAACCCATGCTTGTCTCCCCCTGTGCACATCCTGGTTAGAATAGGTCTTCAGCAACCCATGCTTGTCTCCCCCTGTGCACATCCTGGTTAGAATAGGTCTTCAGCAACCCATGCTTGTCTCCCCCTGCGCACATCCAGGTTAGAATAGGTCTTCAGCAACCCATGCTTGTCTCCCCCTGTGCACATCCTGGTTAGAATAGGTCTTCAGCAACCCATGCTTGTCTCCCCCTGTGAAGATCCAGGTTAGAATTGGTCTTCAGCAACCCATGCTTGTCTCCCCCTGTGCACATCCTGGTTAGAATAGGTCTTCAGCAACCCATGCTTGTCTCACCCTGTGCACATCCTGGTTAGAATAGGTCTTCAGCAACCCATGCTTGTCATAAGAGATGACTAACAGATTTGGGTGGTCAGGCTACCTGACTTGTTTGGTGCCTGTCATTGTATCCAAATATCATAGATCGATGCTCACTATGTCAGTCACTCTATTGTCTGGTCCAGACTCGATTATTTACAGAGTGTCATCATATAGCTGGAATATTGCTGAGTGCGGCGTTAAACGACACACAAATCAACCCTGTATTGGTACAGCACCAGGTTTGTGTGTGAACAATGTACAGACTGAGGTTTATGTCTCTTAATGTCACACCTGTCTTGGATGACCCTTCATGGATAGTCATACTCCTTCTTTAATGATATACCGAAGTGGTAAATGTCTGAGACCTGCATCACTTCGGGCTTTCCTCCCACATGAAGCTGACACGCCGTGATATAACTGGAATACTTTTAAAAGCGGCGTTAAACTCACTCACTCACTATTAAATGATATCTCACCCCTAATGGAGACCACACTCGATGGAGGATATCTCACACTTAATAATTGATATCTCACGCCTTCATGGATATCTCACCCCTTCATGGATATCTCACGCCTTCATGGATATCTCACGCCTTCATGGATATCTCACGCCTTCATGGATATCTCACGCCTTCTCACCCCTTCATGGATATCTCACCCCTTCATGGATATCTCACGCCTTCATGGATATCTCACCCCTTCATGGATATCTCACCCCTTCATGGATATCTCACACTTTATAAATGATATCTCATGCCTTCATGGATATCCCACCCCTTCATGCAATGTTATGCTTCTTGATAAAGGACATCTCACATATAAATGATATCTCACCCCTAAGGGATACCACACCCCTTCATGGAATGTTATACTTCTTGATGGAGGATATCTCACACTTTATAAATGATATCTCACCCCTTCATGGATATCTCACACCTAAATGAACAATAACTCTCACCTCCATGGATGATATCTCACACCTTCATAGATGATATATTACACCTCTTTATAGATAATATATCAAGCCTTTATCAGCTGATATCTCACTCCAAGGTGTGTCCAGTGTTCAGGCTTAATGTCTTGGTTGATGAAGTGTAATCGTACCCTGGCATGAAGGCGTGGCATTTTGCTCATTATATTAACCACTGGTTTGTTTGACCTTGACTCAATAAGTCATAAGCTGTCATGCTGGAATATTTCTCACTCTGGCATAGAAAAAAACAACCATGGATGATATTTCATCCCGTCATGGAATATCTGTCATGAAAGACAGATTATTCTTTAAATTCAATGCAATCAATGGCATATTGTTGATGAAGCGCTTGTCTTGGCATGCAGTTGCAGCACTTGTTATCATTCAGTGATGTTATAGCTCTGTCTGTCCTCATCAGCAGTTAAACACATCTAAGATCTGTCCGCTTCTAGATGAGAATAAACATTTTCAATGAAACCTGTTACCTGGTCAAGTCTAGCCTTGCTCCAAGGCTGTATGGAATGATAAGTCCATGGGTGTACAGTAATTCTAGACTTATCATAGGCAAGTCTAGGTAAACAGACAGTAGTTTCTTATAGGGACAACTCATTATGTAATCTAGAAATGATGATTAAGGCAAATAATTACTGCCTTAGAGACTTGTGCAAGTCTAGGTGAAGACCTGCAGCAGCCTCCGGCAGATCAGAACAGAGCAGCTATTGAGAGGGCTTATCAGGGTATATATAGCACAGCTCTTCAAACAACCCTTTACTGAGGCAGATCTTGATTAAAGGGGTTTATTATTGGGTGCCCAATGTTCCGGAGTCGAGTTCCAGTAATTCTAGACTTTCCCTGGGATAATGCCTCTGTATTACTGTTGTGGACTGAGGCTGTTATTATATTATTTTGTGACAATGTGTTTTGATAGTAGGTTGTGATATGATACACATACCATAGTCATGAAAGCGTGAAACTTGAGTCAGTGGAATGATATAAGGATTTGAGATCACTTGGACATACTGTACGAAAATAATGGTGAACTGTTTGAAAATATACCTTACGAATTTTATGAGTTGAAGATATTGTCTGCATTTTATATTGCAATATCTTCAATACTGAATTCTGTATTGTGATATGTATTGCTTTATGGTGGTATTAACATTTTGAGGGGGCAGGGGTGGCCCAGTAGTCCAAGGTGCCACAATTCTCCGTGCAGAGTTACGTCCCTTGGGCACACCAGAAACCTTTGTGGGTTCGAATCCCAATTTGGCCTGATAATGTTTCTATTTTTGTTACTGGAGACAATAATTGTATTGGTGAAAGCATAATAGGTAGTGCAGCCTCGTGTGTGTTGTGTGATTGCTCGTTCCTCATGTATATTTCACCACAACATTACAACAATGAAATACTGCCTTCTTTTCTTTCACTTTCAAACTGCCCTTCGTTGTTTTAAGACCGAAATAAAGCCAAAGGTCGGCTTTTCCCCTTTTGTTGGTCTAATTAGTGAGAGACTCGGCCTCTATAGTAACGCTCAATCAAGAGAGGTAACAGTGACAAGCAGTGCATACAAAACATATTAATCATGCCAGATTTGCTGTACGTACCAGGAAGATTTAAATTTATTTAATTATTGATCAAACCAAAACAAATACACTGAGGTAGTTTACTTAATATGCTGCCCCATTTTGATCGTATCATGATGTGTATTGTTGAATGTTGGTACACCTGACGACTAATACTGTGATATCTTTCATTTGACTCTTGCAGTTTGTGCCCAAAACTTTTCTTCTGAATTGACGACATTTATGGTAGTTCTTAGCGCAATGTTATCGAATGTATAGACTTTTAGTAGCAAAGCTCACTTGACCGAAAACATTTTTACTAGAATCTGGCTTCGGACTAGTGGCTTAAGTCAAAGAAGGTATCAATTTTCTTTAATAAAAATATGACTAATTTCATTGAAATCTAATTGTCAAATACTTCTGCCATAAGACTAGAATCAACATTTTTTTTCAATTTGATGCATGTGTGATTAATGACCAAAATCTCAGTATGAAAGCAAGTGTATTTCATGAATCAGAATTCAAGGCTGAGTTGTTGTATGCCCGATTGTAATCGCTGACAAACCAACTGGTTTTGTGTTTAGATTTAGGGTCTACACCAGTGGAGGTGTTGGTCAAGGGCCTGCTTCCTTTGTGTTGGAGATACATCATTAGCTCCGGAACCTGCTTTGTGTTCCTCTCATCACAGACCATTCAGCGCTTTACACTAGTCTGTGGGGCACGTAGAGTTGTTGGAGCATGCGGATTGAGTCAGGATTACTTTTTGGGGGTTGTCTGTGTCTCGCACTTTGTCTGCCTCTGAGAAATTTGTATGAATATGGAAAAATGTACAAAGCATATGGCATCGGTATGACCAAATCCATGTATTGATTTTGTGTTGAGTGTCATACCAGCAATAATCTCGCATCACGGCGGATTAGAGTGAAAATTAAGTCTGTTCCATTGTGAAAAATATTTTCCGCTTTAACGGTTCTTTATGGAAAATTTAAAACGATCATTATGGCCCTTAGGGATTGGTGTGAATTGACCTTGAAAGTTCAGCATGTGTATGGGGATATGAATCACCAGCAAGTGTGCCAAGCTGAATTAAAGCTAATAGGCCGCATATGTGCTCAATTGACACCAAGCTAACCTATCAGATGTGGAACGTGCTGTGATATAGCCAGCCTGACTGTCACATGTTGTCCCACAAGCTGAGCAATCATGGTATTATCCCAATATTATCTCATTCTACCACCAAAGCAACAAACAAAGTGTTTTTGACTGCAAGCACAGATTACCACCTGTCAATCAATCACAACCCTTGCCGGGCCTCACCTGATCACATGACCAGAAACTGCGAGATTTCACTCCTTCATGCTTGAAGCTATGAACTCCTCAATCAAGTGCAGTTTACAGTAGTAAGAGGCCACAAGGAATAATGTATATATCAAAGCTTCAATCCACACCTCAACAGGGCCCCTTGTGCCTGTGCCTTGCCGTCTGCTAGCTTGGTCCGTCTGCCATTGATGCTATTAGTTCCCAGGGGCAGACGTGAGAAGGTGGATTGCAGGATATTTGTATAAATCTTCTTTTTATGAGTGTGAATTTGAGTGAAATTTGTTGAGAATACTTGTGGAGCCCAGTGATAGTGTTGGTTTGTTGTTGGAGTTGTTTACGAGCGGGAAGTCAGTGGAGTAAGAGCTTGGTGCCTTGTGTTGAGGGGAAGACATTTTTGAGTGCCTTACCATCTTCCATCATGTTCCCGACAGGAGGAGAAGATGGCAACGTGAGTACACCATCGTTTCATTCCTTCCATACAGGGTCGCCAACCAGAAACAGATTTAGCATGTGTTTATTTGTCAAGGATTGTCATGACACAACATGGCACCACTTGTGTCACGATAACCTCGCTTGTATAAGAACTACATATGCTGTGTTATGGATGTGTGTGGATTTGATTACGAAAAGGTCATGGCTGTTGTATATTTTGAATATATTCACCCAACCATCCCGACTCGGATCTTTTGACACCTTTTTAAAATTTGATATTATTCTGTGTGGGAAAATCCCTGTGAGTTGTATTTGCTTTGTGTATGTTTGGGTGAAGCTTTATTCCCCTCTGTGCTTTGTGTCAATACATACAAGCTTTATACATGGTTACTGGCAGGTGTTGAACCTACAGATCAGCCACGGAATATCAGTCATGAAAACATCACTGTATCTGTGTCCCTCCCTTTCTCCCTACTTGAAATCATTCGTGTAGGGTTGAGTGACATCTTGCATTGCGACTGTCGGCTTGGTGGTGTTTGGGAGAGATAGGTATGAAACCCTTTGTCTCTTCAAAGCCATAATATTGACAGATGCCTGTTTAGCATCTTAGTCATGCTGGTTCGTCTGACTTAGCAAGTAGCTGTGGGGGTCTGCTCATTTTGTTTTTGTTGGCCTGCTAATCCCCCTGTTTAACCATCCGACTTGTCAAATTTGCCATCTATCTGGATCGGGGAAAACCCAGGTTTAGGACATGATGTCAGCAGGTTAACTACAATAAATGTGTTTGAGGATTTTGGCATTTGTTGTCCGGGTAAAAAAAATGGCATTACTCAGTTTGTGAAATGGTTCAGTGTACTTTGGAGCCGTGTTTTGGGGTCATGTCGGACTCCCTTGCTGTGCATGTTTTGTAGACAGATCTGAGAATTTATCAATTGTAGTGTAGTATTTACTGTAGACTAACACTAAGTCAATGAAAACATGTCTTTAAAATGATAAAAAAAAATTCTTTCAAAAGAACCTTTCCTCATCTGCTGTTTTGTGGAATCAAGCAAACTAGACTTGGTTAGTTTGATCTAGACTTGCCTAGGCTTTTAGTAAAAAAAAACACCTAAAAAATATAAATTACACAGTCATGGTCCAGGACTATATATATACTGGTACAGGGGTTGATCTGGGCCTGCTCCAAGGTCGATAAGTGGCCCCAAGTCTACAGCAAATGTCAGTAAGATTCCCAATTCATGTTTATCTAGTTATAACTGATGAAAGACGCTGTAGAGGTAACATGTACATCACTGACAACAGGACCAATGAAGAGGAAGAGGCTTTAGTGCTTCGTTTTACGTTATTGCACTCAATGCAATGTTAATATACATGTACTTCAGAATTTAGGAAAATCAAAACTAAGAATAAAATAATGATTTTGTCCCAATATGCCTGTCAAGGGCACTTCGTTTAGAATACTAGATCCCTGTTGTATTTGAAATATGCTGTGTACATTTTTAAACAATCTCTGCTATTTAATGCATATTACTTATGTTGAGTCATTGTTTCACAACATTTTGTCTACTGTGTATGGTGAGGGTTTGATTTTGTGTTTCTTGGTGCGTTTTGTTATTTACCTGAAACTTCAGATCGTAACTGTTGCGTAAATTCTATTGGTTTGGAAACAAGGAAATCTGACTTAATTCAATGTCTATGATATATCAGTGTTGTGCTAACTGTTTTAATGATCTCTGCAATATCTTTAGTGTAGTCACATTATTTTGGAATGAAAACTTAAGCACACCCATGACCTATCTCACAGATTGCGGGGCTCTGCACCCGGTGGGTTGCCTGATACAGGGCCACAGCACTGCTGGAACTGCCTGTGAAGAGTCTGACTGCATCACCATTAATATAACACTAGAAACAGGGAACCATTTTGATAATTAACAAACCCTGATGTTTTGGATCTGGTTCAAGACACTTTTGACTTCAGTCTGTGCCAAGAACTAAAATTAACAGTCTTTTGGTGTTATTTTCAATAGATTTTTGTGTTTCATGGGTATCATTAGACTAATATTTAGTCTATGAAAACATTTTTTTGAAATAATGGTAATTTATTTCTTCAAAAGAACCTTTTCTGTTCTGCTGTTTTTTGTTGTTGTGTGGAATTAAGGAAACTAGACTTGATTTAGATTGATCTAGACTTCCCAAGGCTTTTAGATATATAAATATTCCACAGTCATGGTGCAGGGCCCACTTGCTCAAAGCAATCTTAGAGCTACGACTATTGTAAGCCTATGTTAAAGTATGGGGGTTACGATCATCTTAGCACTAAGATCGCTTTGTGCAAGTGGCCCTAAGGACTAGTGTATCATTAGCTGATCTGAGTACAAGAAACAAAAGTTTAGTGAACTCTGACTTCAGACTAGTAGCTGAAGTCGCAGCCGTTGACCTCCGTATCAACATATTTAAAGGTAACTATTATCAATATGGGAGAAGTTGCCAATAAGCACTTTTACTCCTGTTCCGTATTATCTTGATACTTAATGATGTATTACAAAATATACATGCAATTTTCTCAGAATGTTATCGGCACTGATGACTAAGCTGCTCAAATTGGCCAATTATGCTTCCTATCACAGTAATTAGCCTGCTCAGCCTGGTAGAAACTGTACATCACGTTGTTAATTGTTTCCGATGGAGTCTAATGGGTGACTGGCCTCCCTGCTACTGGTGTAAGACAGCAATGGTGGACCCTGTTTGCCAGTGTTAAGCCCCCTGCCAGATGTTCTGGTCTTTGAAGCTGATTACATAATGAACTCTTATTTTACCATTTTACAAGTGTGCTACCGTTGTTCCTGTATGTTGGCGCCTGGATGCACACAAGGGCTCGGGCGGCCCAGTCAGAGCGGGGATGATGTGCTATGACTAATCAGTTGTAGTGTCGTATCTCATGGTGATACACTCGTATCCCATGGTGATTCTGCTGCAGAATAAGTCCTCAATGTCCCATCATGGTTGTAAGAGCTGATTGTGTGTCATCATGCTCCGATTGTGTGTCATCGTTCCCTGTTTGTGTGTCATCATGCTCCGATTGTGTGTCATTTTACCTCGATGGTGTCAACATGCTCAGATTGAGAGTCATGGTACTTCGAAGGTGTCATTGTGCCCTGATTCTGTCATTGTGCCCGATTGTGTCATTGTGCCCTGATTGTGTCATTATGCCCCGATTGTGTGTCATGGTTCTTCAATGGTGTCATCTTGCCCCGATTAAGCATCATGGTACGTCGATGTTGTCATTCGGCCCTGATTATGTCGTTGTGCCCTGATAATTTGTTGTCTTCATGCCCTGATGGTGTATCATTCTGCCCCGAATGTCTCTGATCGTTCTGCCAGCATGGATTGTTGCACATGTTATCAACAATCGATCCACCTGCTTTGATTATTTTAGCCACTTTTATACGTATGAAATGTTGCAGACTGTGGTGTAAAACAACACTCACTCTCGTGTATGTACGCTGTTCAAGTTTTCAAGTGCATGCAAGGGTAGCACCCCTGCTGTCCATGGAAGTAGAACCATCTCACCCACAGTTGTATCAACACACGTTTACTGGAAACACTCAGCCCTTAGGCCTTGGCTCTTGCTTGTGTTCAAGTGGCTGCTAACTAGAGGGAATACGGTAATATTGCAGATATCAAAACACGTTACTGGAAACACTTAGCCCTTAGGCCTTGGCTCCTGCTTGTGTTCAAGTGACTGCTAACTAGAGGGAATACGGTAATATTGCAGATATCAACACACGTTACTGGAAACACTCAGCCCTTAGGCCTTGGCTCTTGCTTGTGTTCAAGTGGCTGCTAACTAGAGGGAATACGGTAATATTGCAGATATCAACACGTTACTGGAAACACTCAGCCCTTAGGCCTTGGCTCTTGCTTGTGTTCAAGTGGCTGCTAACTAGAGGGAATACGGTAATATTGCAGATATCAACACGTTACTGGAAACACTCAGCCCTTAGGCCTTGGCTCTTGCTTGTGTTCAAGTGGCTGCTAACTAGAGGGCATACGGTAATATTGCAGATATCAACACACGTTACTGGAAACACTCAGCCCTTAGGCCTTGGCTCTTGCTTGTGTTCAAGTGGCTGCTAACTAGAGGGAATACGGTAATATGGCGGATATCAACACACGTTACTGGAAACACTCAGCCCTTAGGCCTTGGCTCTTGCTTGTGTTCAAGTGGCTGCTAACTAGAGGGAATACGGTAATATGGCGGATATCAACACACGTTACTGGAAACACTCAGCCCTTAGGCCTTGGCTATTGCTTGTGTTCAAGTGACTGCTAACTAGAGGGAATACGGTAATATGGCGGATACAATTACAGATGTATGGTGGAGGAGATAATTGCAGGAATTATGAATTGATGTCCTATAAGCTGTTTTGTATTTATAATAATCAGGGATGTAACTACACCTGCTTAGAGGCCGATATTCAGCCCAGGAGCACTTTGTTTGGAATCCTAGATACATCTCAGACACACCTTTACGTCAGACATGTAGTGTGTGAGTAATTATATAAACGAGTGTCGTGAGTTTGGGATTACGTAATTAATCATTGCTTATTATCAGTTTGTCCCAACTGATCAATTATCACTTATAATTGGCTGCAAATTTGTGTATTTCAAGTTATTACTCTTTTGTCATTATTTGAAATGTTCCAAATCATATTTCTTAAATGAAAACATATCATTAGGTTCAGTGCTTGAGTGGACCCGTGAAGATCCGGGGTAAAATAGGTCTTCAGCAACCCAGGCTTGCCGTAAAAGGCGACTATGCTTGTCGTAAGAGGCGACTAACAGGATCGGGTGGTCAGGCTCGCTGACTTGGTTGATGCATGTCCTTGTATCCCAATTGTGTGGATCAATGCTCATGATATCAATCACTGGATTGTCTGGTCCAGATTGGATTATTTACAGACCGCCGTCATATAGCTGGAATATTGCTGAGTGCGGCGTTAAACAACAAACAAACAAACAAACAAACAAACAAACAGTGCTTGAATGCAGATGTATCTGTCAGGTCATCTACAGTCAGTGAAGGGTCACCAGTCAACGTCTAGTACATCATTGATCATCATGGCTGATGTGATTACTCTGGAATTGATCGTTGATGTCAATATGTCTGGTTTTCACATTTATTGAGTGCATAATATGAAGTTACAATGAGAACATGGACGTAGTACCGAGTTTCATGTTATGGATTGGATGAGGCATCAGGGATTGTCGGAAGCGCCATCTCTGTGGCGTAAACAACGAAGAGAGGCATGTAAATTTTGTTTGGTTTTTAGATTTTTTACCTGATGCTAGAAAATGTGCCATCGATATCAGACTGTTGTATGTTACTTTGAATCCTCTGCTGCAAGAATTAAGGTGTGTGTTGGTTCCAAGTTTTGTTTGCCCTTGAACGTGCACTCAGAAATATTCCAGCTGTATGATGACAATCTGTAAATAATGGGGTCTTGACTAGATACTTCAGCATGACATGAGCATCTACCACTGCAGCTTGTGATCTAGTTGTTGTTATGACAGCACAGGTCATTGCTCATGTTATCGATCACTGGTTTTCCTATAGCCCAGAGTTGATCCCTTATTGGGTGTGATATCATAGCTGGAATATTGATGTCTGCAGATCACAACATTCAGGTTGAATAATATACTGCTGAAAACATGTTAAAGAAAACTCACCATCTGAAGGCTTCCAATACCCACAAGCCATGACAGATGAACAATACACAGGATTAATTGGGTGAGCTTTTACATCTTCGGGTATGTTTTGTTCACTGAAATTAGGAAATCCCAATTTGGGGTTTTCATTCAAAAATGAAAAGTTACTATGCATTAAAAAGTGTATAAATATTTGTTTTTCCAACTGTAAAATTTACGTTTTTTCTGTGATCCTGCAAAGTTTCCTTATCTCAAAACTGCCCTTCTTCCAGACTGTGGATGAAGATTGGAAGAACACAGCCTGTGACTAACTGTAAACAAGAAGCGCTTGTGTGCCCATTGACGTCACTTTTTGAGCGAGAAAATTCAAACCACAGGGGTCTATGCCTACCGCTGGTGAAAAACACATGCTAATTACAGGGACTGAGTTGACTCGAATTTGTTTTCAAAAAGTCACTTGACTCAAGTTACACATGCTTTCTGTTAAAGAGATTGTGTCTTGTGATAGGCCGAGGCTTGTCTGTGTTTGGGTTGTTGGTAAGACATGGGAAGAATGCTTGACATTTTCTCACATATAATGCTGTGTTTGGCAGATGTTACGAGGGTCCAGATGGGGGCCATTACTTGGAGACTTTCAGTTGTTAGTACTTTTTCGGGTTTGTTAGTGAAAAACATGCAAATATGCCAAGTTGTCAAGTTGAATCTAAAATGCGAAATCATCTCTATGTAAATGAGGATTATTAGTCTGAGGGGACAGCCGGTTCTGCTTTTGTTTCATGACTGCAGTTCAAGTTTTGCAAATACCAAACACTGACTGGTTTTGTTGCTTCTTTGGATTTAGGAATAACCCACTTTTACAAGATTTTAGCAGAATAACTATTAACAGTATGGACACTTTATATTAATCTTTTATGATAAGAATTTGACTCATCTTTTGTGAATCATCAAGAGAAATTAACAGTTTTAACAGTTTTAGTCCGCTATTCCGCTTGTGGTAAACATTTAGCAAAACCCTTAAACATGGCAAATTGCTACTCGTCCTTATGATACCTTAACTATTGATGTATTGGGGAGTTTGGCAAGGACTTCAGGACTACGGCCAATTTCTAACTCTGCATTTACGTTCATCTTTTTTGGGGTTGTTTTACGCTAAACAGTTCACCCGATGAGGATCATCGTTATCAGCCTTCTGCAGGGCTGGCCATGAGAATCGGGATGGCAATGCATTGGTGAAAAACATGCGAACATAAACATGCAATCTCATTTTAGTTTTGTAGACAAGGAAGTATGTGTTTAGCTGGTTATGTCAATATCTTATACAAACATGTTTGTCAAGCATGTGTGTTTGGTCCAAGTTGTTAATGGTTCAGAAGTAAGTTTCAATTTCGTGATATATGCATTAGCTGTCCATATGATACATTCATTTATAATAGTTGTCTTGATGTGAACAGTATTTGGGATATAGCCCTCAGTATTTCATTCATATGATAGAACACGAATCATGATGTAATTGTCTAATTCCTTGTCTGTATTCTGCAATATTCTGAATCCTTGGAAGGCATTCTAAAGTTGGTTTGAGTGAGTGGGTGAGTTTGATTTTACACCGCTTTTAGCAATATTCCAGCAATATCACGGCGGGGGACACCAGAAATGGGATTCACACATTGAACCCATGTTGGGGCGGTCGGGTTAAAGCGTTCGCTCGTCATGCCGAAGACCCGGGTTCGATTCCCGACATGGGTACAATGTGTGAAGCCCATTTCTGGTGTCCCCCGCCGTGATGTTGCTGGAATATTGCTAAAAGCGGCGTAATACCATACTCACTCACTCACTCACTCACTCACTCACTCACTCACTCACTCACTCACTCACTCACTCACTCACTCACTCACTCACTCACTCACTCACTTGTACCCATGTTGCGCTTCGAACCCAGGTCTTTGTTGTGACGAGCGAACGCTTTAACCACTAGGCTACCCGACCGCCCCCAAAGTTGCATAGAAGAAAGACGTTGATAAATGTTAGCTTTGTTGTTAACAAAGTGGGCAAGGAATCCCAGTCAGCTAAGTCACTGCAATCTGCTGAAAGAGTTGTGTCCCTTAGGCATGCAAGGATCCTATGATTCATGATTCGCCCTTATTGTGATCCTATGCTGCAAACACCACCTACAATGATCGAAAATATTCATGACAGTCCCAATTTTCCATACTCACTCACTCACTCACTCCTTCTCACGATGGCCAGTTGACATATTTGTGGTAGTGTGGCCATGTCAACACAGATTTGCTTTTGCAAATAGAAGAGATCCGTCCAAATCTCCAGTAAGATAAAGAAAACAGTGGAGTTTGTCTACCACCTACAGAATCAGGTGAATATGCCTTTGATCTGGAGATAAGCAGGATGTTGGTCGACATTCGTGTCCAGTTTCAGCAACATTTCTCCCTCCTTCGACCCAAGCTGTGATGTAGAATAATGGTGAAAAGTATCTCACATCTCACAGAATACCAGGGTTTCGATTGACCACGTGGCAACATGTTGAGCCCATTTCTGGTGTTTTCTGTCATGATATTCCTGGAATGTTTCTAAAAGTGGCGTAAAACAATACTCATCCACTCTTCCACCCAATAAGCATGAAGTTACAATGCAATGCAAAGTGTCCCTACACTCATTGTCGTGACTCTTACACAAAAGATTTCTTTGTATGTTTTTAGTGCTGAAATTCTGTGTTTGCCTGTGTTTTGTGTATTTGTTTTCAAACTGAATTTTTTACTTTTCTTGTTAACCACACATTATTTGACAAGAAAAGCAAAATATCCTCTAATCAGAGATCATTTCTCAATATTTTGTCTGTAGAAGATCACAGTTGACCCTACTTTGTTTGTTGTTTAACGCAGCAGTCAGCAATATTCCAGCTTATAACAGCTGTCTTTAAATAATCGAGTCTGGACCAGACAGTCCAGTGACTGACTTCATGAGCATCGATCTATGCAACTGGGATACGATGACTTGCATCAACCAAGTCAGCGACTCTGACCACCCGATCCTGTCAGCCACCTCTTACGTCAAACATGGGTTGCTGAAAACCTATTCTATCCCGGATCTTCAAGGGTCAGTTGACCCGAGTATCCATCGTAACTTTGTACAAATGCTGAGCAGCAGGCTGATTCTAGATTCCACGTGGGGGGCACGGGTGGCCCAGTCGTCTAAGGCATCGTGATTTGCTGTGCAGAGTTGCGATCCTTGGGCACGCCAGAACCTATGATTGTGGGTTCAAATCTTTGTTCGCCCCGATTATGTTTCTAGTTTTTTCAGCACCATACCCGTGCTCGTGGGTTTCACCGAAGTGGTAAACGTATGAGACCTGCATCACTTCGGGCTTTCCTCCCACATTAAGCTGACATGCCGTGATATAACTGGAATACTGTTAAAAGTGGCATTAAACCCAACTCACTCACTCATCCTGATTCCAGGTAAAAGTAGTTCACCAGCAATCTGAGGTTGTTGTAAGAGGCGACTAAAGGCTTGGGTAATCAGAAGGGTTGTTGCTCATAATATCAACCACAGGGTTGTCTGGTTCAGATTCAATTATTTACATCATATTTACCATCATATAGCTGGAATACTGAGTGCAAAAAATAGAAAGAGAAAAGCCCTCGGCATACGTTTGAAATTGGACAGTCAATATCTATCCCTGTCTATGGTAGGCAGACAACACATTAGCTGGATGTGTTCTGCTGGATCAGCAGGGTGGTGGGGTAGCCTAGTGGTTAAAGCGTTCACTCGTCACACCGAAGACCCAGGTTCTATTCCCCATGTGGGTTCAATATGTGGAGCCCATTTCTGGTGTCCCCCACCATGATATTGCTGGAATATTGCTAAAAACGGCGTTAAACCATACTCACTCACTCACTCTGGATCATCACAGACTGGCACAGCCCTACAAAACACAACCTCCATTTTTTTGTTGATTCACGGAATGTTGATGTGAGACTAGCTCACACCAAGCAAAGGAGTTCACAGAACATTAGAGCTCCTTCCCATAAGTTATCGCTGTCAGAGAGATCACCATCGCTTTGATCTGTGACTGTGAAATGATGGCACACATACCGGCCATTCCCTCGGCTGCTACACCCCCGGGCCGTACCCTAGCTGTGTTTTAACAACACAATGATATGCTTCACTATCCTTGTACACAAAAATCAGCGTATTGTTTGCTTGTATAGTTGTTCAGCATATATGATGAAATGGGGTATGGAAATTGAAAAAAGCTTTATTTGTGTAAGGCAAATTGTCAAAATACATGACATAAGTTGAAATATTTCTAGAGACACACCTTAAACAAATTGAAATGTCATTGATAAATAGTTTGTAAGCTCTCGTTCAGGATACTCACCTCCTGTATTTCAGTGGTGGGAATCCTTGCTCATGCTATCAATCACTGGTTTGCCTAGATTTGGTTGTATACAAACCTATCCTTCAAAATTTGCTCTAGTCTGCTAACCGAGTTTACCAAATTGTGCTCAGGACAAGCAAAAACCTAATGAACGGGCGTTGTCCTCATTGACCATGTTGACAAGTAGTTTTTGACGACTATAATTGGGAATTTAAGTTAGGGTATTGTAGTCTTACATGAAGAGGCAGGTTAAAATTATGTTGAAATGAATAAGGATCTCTTTAATGCCAATTTGGTAGTTATTACCAACATTTAGTGCAGACATGGTTCCGATTATCAGCCTGTGTCTAGGTAAATACTAGCCTTGCTCCAAGGCTGTACTGAATAAGAAGTCCATTGGTGTGCAGTAAGTCTAGATTCGTGGACAGTAAGGATGCCAGTCTTATATAGACCACTTGTACTCGTTGTTTATATGAAATATATCTAGGAAAGTTGATTTTAACTAATAATCATTTCCTTTGAGACATGTGCAAGTCTATATAAATACCTTTCATCCAAGTTGTTGAATGTGTGTTGTGACATGCTCATAAAGAGTGTATAACCTGGGATGATATGTGTTTTTATCACACACTGATGTCAACTATGTGTTACAGTAATGGAGACGACACATTCCTCCAACTACTCTACATTAAAAAATAAATAAAAATTTCTGCTCTGATTCCTCTGGACACAAAAATTTCAATGTTCTTGGGTACAACAAATAAATACATGTACGTCTTTGGCCTCCGCTGTTCTAAAGCAGTGTTCTGGACCAGAGACGACATAGTATGCCAACTTGGATTTAAATGTTCAGATGTGGTGCAACCTCTGAACTACATCTTTTGCAGATATATTCCAACAATTTTCATTCCAACCCTTTTAAAAGTGATTTACCAGGCAGTCGGGTCTTTTTGGTTTATGAGATCTAAGTGTCTTGGAGAGCTACTCAACTTAAAAACATGTTGGTGTTGCCTCCCCATGGAGATGGCTAGCAGAATATAGGCACCCAGTTGCTACCCTTGTTCTGAAACTAAAGTAGACTTAGAATGGCCGTGATGATACTAGTGCATAAGTAGTTCAACACCTGGGAAGTTCATTCTCCCGTTCCTAGCTGCGCCCTGGGGATGTTCTCTTAAACAATGTAAATGATCTCAGTTAGATATTTTATGAATATTGCCTCAGATGGATTTGGTACTTTATCTTACAAAAATGGCTTCCACAGGAGATATCGCTTAGGTGAGATCAGGCAAGATCTCCTTAGAAATATAGCTACTATGAAATTGCATCACAATGCTTTGCAGACCATTGTGATGAATTGACATCACAAATCTCCCTGCCACTGAAGCTGGTTACCTGTCCTGGTATACACTTAGACACTGGTTATAACAAACTGAAAATGTTGGAAAATTGATTTTGTATGATGAATAGAATCTCACCCTTGTGTTTTAGATATCAAATACATCAACACTCATTAATAAAAGACGCAAGGGTGAGATTCTCCATGTATTATGACCTTGGTGGATCATGCTCGAAATTCTTGACCTCCAGTTTGTCTGCAAGGGGGCTAGTTTGTCTACAAGGAGGCCAGTTTGTCTGCAAGGAGGCCAGTTTGTCTGCAAGGAGGCCAGTTTGTCTGCAAGGAGGCCAGTGTGTCTGCAAGGAGGCTAGTTTGTCTGCAAGGAGGCTAGTTTGTCTGCAAGGAGGCCAGTTTGTCTGCAAGGAGGCCAGTTTGTCTGCAAGGAGGCCAGTTTGATGGCTGTCGATAAGCTGTGGTGTTGCTGTCTGGTCCCAAAACTATCCACAAACTGTTGTTGGATCACGCAAATAAGGGGCTGATTATCTCGCACACATTGATCTATTTCCATGGCTGTTATAACTTGATTCCCAGGAAGGATATTGTACATGGGCACCATTATTATGTCTTAGTGTAAAATAATTGTTTGGTTTATTTGTTTGGTGTTCCAGTTTATCGAGGTTTCGTGAACATTTGTTTGAATTAGCGTGTTATAATTGCTTGATTGCTTGTAACAACCTGATTACGCCAAATGATGGAGGGGAAGATGTAATCCCATCAGTCTATTTGCTATCACCAAGCATGTGATCAACCACTGTATCGTGGAACGGGCATACACATTTCTACACTGTATTCAAGTGAACATATTCCAAAACATAGACCGTCTGTCTGGAGAGCGGAAGGTTGGTGGTTCAATCTCTGTCCTTGTCATACCAAAAGACGTTAAAAGATGGTACTTGTTGTTACCATGCCTGGCACTCGGCATAAAGGGGATAAGACAAGGACTGGTCAACTGAGAGTCGGTATACTGTGTTCATGTTAAACTATGGCATGGTATCTCAGTGGGCTAGCACTATACAGCTGGCATTAGTCCACATGTTCATTCACTAGGTTAAATATTTTTTCAGGGGGTGATAATATGGCTTTGCCTATTTGTATCATCTGGACTTGGTTTGATAAAATAGGTGCCAATATTCCGAGGTCATGGACTAACGTGCATTCACTAGGTTGTATGGAAAGTAGTTCACCAGTCCTGGCGTGCCGGACATGCCTGGTAATAACACCTGTGTCTAGTGTCTCCACTGTCACGCTGTGTGATCCATCAGGGTGATCAATGTGAGCATTGTTAACATTAGGTATCCTTGATGTATAAGGCTGTCCTCTTGCCGCTACTCATAACTCTTCCTGACGAGGCTATACAGCTGATACAATACACAAGTTTCAACCCTTTCGGTTTTGGTTCCTAAAGCTCAGCTTATGCCCATGAAATAATCGATCTTTGTTTGTTTGTTTGTTGTTGTTTAAAGCTGCACTCAGCAATATTCCAGCTATATGACAATGATCTGTAAATAATCGGGTTTGGACCAGACAATCCAGTGATTGACATCATGAGAATCGAATTGGGATACGATGACATGCATCAACCAAGTCACTGAGCCTGACCACCCGATCCCTTTAGTCGCCTCTAATGACCAGCAAAGTCACCTTTTGCGAAATAATTGTTCTATTTTGATTGCATTGTGGCATCTATAGTATTACTAAACTGACATCTACCGGTAGCCAAGGAACTCTCAAGAAGAGAATAAAATTGGCCCGTTAAGAATTGGGGGCATTGTTGTTTCAGTCATCTTAGGCACCAGAATTCGCTTCAAGAGTTGCATCCCTAAGGGGCACATCCTAAAACCTTGGCCTTTAGTCCCTGTTTGCCCTGATAATGTTTCAAGGATTGTCAGCACCATACTCTTCCTGCATCACTGTAGGTTTTCCTCCAACATTTAACTGACATACTGTGATGTGACTGAAGAAATGTTGTTCAAAGCAGTTTAAAACCCACTCACTCACTCACTCACTCACTCACTCACTCACTCACTCACTCACTCCTCATGGTTATGAAATGAGTAATAAAGTACAGTAAACTACATTCATGCTGAACACGAACTGATCAATATACAAACTTAGTTTTTAGTCCCAGCAATTTGTTGTATATATGCTGTATATAAGCTTATAACGTACTACGGTTATTACGAACTAAAATTAGTGGTCCCTTTGAGTTCATTATAACTGTAGTTCATTGAAGAATAATCAACATGCAGGGTTCAGTATCTGTCACATGCCAGCCTGGAGGCAGCCTGTTCATGAAACCAATTTATCTAAATTTTGACTTTGCTCTGTATTCCCCTGGCTCCTCATGAAACCATCACAAAGCAGCAGATAAGATGCATCATCAGTAGTCCTCCTATATTGATGAGCTGCCGCAGGCGGGGGCCATCTGGTACGGCTATCTGCCTAGCAGCAGCTGACCACAAAGATAGGGTCCAGTGCACATTGCCACCTTGTCCAGCATGACCAAGATGACATGCAACAGGACTTGATGGTCCCTACCCTGTGAAGATCCATATCAGAATCAGTCATTAGAGATGGTGGGATCGGGTGGTCAGTCTTACTGACTTGGTTGATGCATGTCATCTTATCCCGACTACATAGGCCAATGTTCAACGATATCAATCACTGGATTGTCTCGTTCAGACTCTATTATTTACAGGCTGTCATCATATAGCTGGAATATTGATGGGTGCAGCGTTAAACAGCAAAGAAGAAGCATGGTCAGTGTTACTGATCATTGCCTTCTTATTCTGGTAATCCTTGATCACTTTAATTTGAGGGTATGTTTCCCAATCTTGAAGACACTGGCACTGCAATTGTTCTTGTACATTAAAGCTTAACATGAGAATCAAGGGTCTCACAACCGTAATATTAAAGGTAAAGAATGCAGGGTGTCCCTTGAATCAAATACTGTTACAGATAACCTCATAGCCCCGGAACCACTCCCTTAATTTCCAACATAGACTTACATCTAGTCTCTGAAATGAGAGTATCTTAAAGACAAGAACAGTTGTAAAATTATCTTATAAAGATATTATTAAAAGGAGCCCAGGGACTCCCTTCATTTTCTGATACTGCAGTAATCTAGACTTGCCAAACATTATAGACTTGCATGGGCTGTATTGGATATCTTTGTATCAGGATCTGTAAGACAGACTAGTCTTTTACGGGGACAACTAGTTATTATTTCCATCATTTAGGAATTATGATTAAAACTGATAACCATTTCCTTAGAGACTCATTTTCTGATACGGCTAGACTTGCCAATCATTATAGACTTGCATGGGCTGTATTGGGTATATTTGTATCAGGGTCTGTATGACAGACTGCTTCCAACACCACAGAGATGATGTGTGGCCCAGCCCATGGTAAACTAGTGTATCAAAATTGTTTATATAAATTCCAGATCATGTTATGTACATCTCAACCAAGAGTTATGTTATTTTTATGCATTTTCAAGAAGCACCATGCTAGAAAGTCAAAACTACAAGTGACCAAGGCGTGGAATGTTTATTGGAATGTTTATTGAAATCCATCCCCAAATCAAACCAAGATGGAGACAGTATCCAAGAGGAGCCAGTCCCGAGTCTGACAGCATGTAGATAAACAGGAGTCTGTTTATACAGCATTCCTCTGTCAAAGACTTCACTATCTCTGGGTAACCCGATTCCTTACTTCAGGTCTGAAAACAATAAACAAACAACATGCACGCCCTGCATGGTCTGTATCAGTCTCTAGCAGTGTGTGCTGGCCACTCTCCTTCCATTGAGGATGGTGGGAGATCGGCTGCTACACTGCATATGTTCTGGGCTGTCATTTAACCCCGAAGTATACAGTCAGGGTAGACTTGCACAAGTCTCTAAGGAAATGGTTATCAGTTTTAATCATTATTCCTAAATGATAAAATAATAACTAGTTGTCCCCGTAAAAGACTGGCATCCTCAGACTATGGGCTTATCTAGACTTGCCTATTATAAGGATAGAATTACTGTTCCTCATTTGACTAACATTCAGTACAGCCTTGGGGAATTTATACTGCCTATCTCTCTGGTCAGCAGATGGTTTTAATGGGGTAGCCATTGATATTATAGTTCCCATATTGTTACGAGTATCTTCTTGACTTGTGAATGGAATCTTTTGACAGATATGATTTGTTACCCTTGTTTAGTGAGAATAGTTTTACTCTGCTTTTAGCAGTATTCCAGCAATATCATGGTAGGGGATGAGTATAGGCTGCTAGAGCTGGAAAGGGTTGAGTATAGCCCGCTAGAGTTAAGAAGGGTTGAGTATAGCCTGCTAGAGCTGAGAAGGAGATGAGTATAGGCTGCTAGAGCTGGGAAGGGTTGAGTATAGGCTGCTAGAGCTGGGAATGGGATGGGTATAGGCTGCTAGAGCTGAGAAGGGGATGAGTATAGGCTGCTAGAGCTGAGAAAGGAAGAGGGTGTTTGTTTAATTGAATATATGCTCTAGGCTCTGTTGAGGCAGGTCCAGCCAGCTGACCAGTATGTGTGTAGGACCGGCAGGAATCTGTTAGGCTGCTGATAACGTGGCTTATGTCTTGTGATGAAACTGAAGCTGACTACCAGGCTGTGCAGCCCACTTGCTTATGGCCCAAAAGATGAACGATAGTTTCACATTACTGATAAACATGGCTGCATAGTTTCATCTAGACTTGCTGGGGCTTTGTCTGTAACAGGCTGACTGACTGCGACATAAAACTGTAATAGGTCTACAATGTGACGTTACGAGGAATCTGAAACAATGAGAGTGTACTATGCATCTTACACCGCTAATAAAGAATATTCTAGATGTGTATTATTATATTCACGCTGTAAGATTACATTTACTTCTTGTTTGTTGATCCCTGTAAGGTTGGGGCACAGGTGGCCCACTTGTCTATAGTACTGCATATAGCAGTGCAGAGTTGTTTCCCTTAGGCATCCCAGAAACCTGATCGTGGGTTTGAATCCTGGTTTAAACTGATTATGTTTCTAGGTTTGTCAACACTAAATGTGTGCTTTTCTTCACCAAAGGTGTTAACATGAAGACCTGCTCTTTGGCTTTCCTACCATATTAACCTGACACACCATGATGTAACTGAAATATTGTTCACTCACTCAGTCAAACTTCTCAGTCTGGCTCTTATGACAAGCATGGATGGATGCAGTGGAGTTATTCTTGCACCACACATGGTTCGTTCATTGACGGAACATCGTATAATTCTGACAGCACATATGATACCATTTCTTCAAATGTTTGACCGCCTCCGTGGTCTTGTGGTAGAGCGTCCGCCCAGAGAGCGGAAGGTCCGGGGTTCAATCCCCGGCCTCGTCATACAAAAAGACGTTAAAAGATTGTACTTGTGGTTACCCTGTCTGGCGCTCGGCATTAAAGGGGCTAAAACAAGGACTGGTCGGCTCGGAGTCAGTATACTGTGTCTGAGTGGGGTATTCATGTTAAACTGCAGCATGGTATCTCAGTGAGCTAGCACTATAAATCGGCATCAGTCCGGACTAGTACAAGCAGCCACACACGTACATACACATGCATGCACGTCGATATATAAGTGCAATAATCTTGGACACAACGTTAAACCCAATTTCACCTCACCTCTTCAAATATTTAAGAATTTAGCTTTAAGGGGATGCTTTCCTTTCAAAATCATTAGTTGTGGCTGTCCGACATTTGACATTCTGTCTGTAAACTCCACATCTGGTGCCTTTTACCCGGCATGCTGGATTTACACATGATCTACTGCTGGAACATTCTTTGGATGTATTAATGTGCTTTGTACTTTCCTGCAAATGTTAAAGTTTCTCCACAATTAAACTGCGTCTTTGAAAACTTGTGAACGGGGCGGTCGGGTAGCCTAGTGGTTAAAGCTTTTCCTCATCACGCCAAAGACCCAGCTTTGATTCCTGACATGGGTACAATTTTTATGAAGCCCATTTCTGGTGTCCCCCACCATGATATTGCTGGAATATTGCTAAAAGCGGCATAAAACCATACTCACTCAAATTGTGAAAATACAACCATCACCTAAAAGGCCTTGAAAATTGCTTTGAGAACCTTTTTGATGTGTGCTTTAATCAGATCAGATCTTTTCAGCTAGCATTGAAACCTTGAAAACAGTGACCATTGCATTGAGTACCTTGGAATATAACAGTGAGAACTTACGGTAGCCATGCGTTGGAATGGTTTAGTGACTAATGCTAGTTTACCACATCCTTACCTTTGTTCTGTTTTGGTTGTTGTTCAACGCCGCACTCAGCAATATTCAAGCATTATAACGGTGGTCTTTAAATGATTGAGTCTGAACCAGACTATCCAGTGATAGACATCATGAGCATCAATCCACACAATTGGGATAGGATGACATTGATCAACCAAGTCAGCAAGCCTGACCACCTGATCCCGTTAGCCACCTCTTACGAAAAGCATAGTTGCTTTTTACAGTAAGCATGGGTTGCTGGAGACCTTTTCTACCCCGAATCTTCATGGGTCCCTTATCTTTAAAGTTTTATTTCACTGAATAAGGTGAGGTTCTGCAGCTCTGGTTTCAGTCAAGAATTTGATGTTTATGTCAGCACTAAGGGCTTTTCGGTTCATGAAACAACTACATCAGCACAGCATAATGTATTCCAGGTGCTGAACATGCTCCTCAAACGAGCATACTCCCTCAAGAACCTTGTAGTTGTAATCAGTACAAAACAATTAGCACAAAAAGTGTGCCTTCCTTGCAAGTTGCAGGTGAAGCTTGTGGGTTTCCTGCCTGTTTTATCTGGAATGTCTCCTGTTGCAACTGAAGGGATCATGAAACAGCATGTTCCATCCTGGTTCACAACCAGCTCACGTCAGATAGCATCACATGGGAGATGAGTTGCAACCCAAGTAGTTCATGATATGCTGTTTTCTTGCCCACTATTAATTAAAGAGATTTTTACAGCAGGGGTACTGATATGAACAGTTTTGAGTTGCCAATGTAAAACAAGCCTATTTTCAGCAATGATTGCACTTCCTGCACAAAACTCTCATGACAGTTGGATTTGTGTCTTACTAAAATAGAGATAATTGGCTGAGAGTGTTTCCAAAGAGTTGCATTATACAATATATATTTTGAATATAAGATATTTAGGATACAGAAATACACCAGGTCAATAATTTCTTTATGATATAATGTCATACTTATCATAATTAATGTTTAAGATGTAATTTCACACAATGAAGAAGCTTCATTTGAATATAACTTTTATATCATGTGGTGCCAAATGACCCACAGCTAGGCTTGTTGCCAAGTTTCGATGACACATTGGGAAACCCCTGTCAGCATATTGGGAACGTTAGTCAATAGTTGTTTTAAAAAGAAGGCATCGCATTGATGTATGTATATGGTGCTTAAGAATAGTTCTTGCTAGATTACCATATTTTCATATTTATCGGATATGATACCAAGATTTTCGGATTGGTTTATTGCATGCATAATACCAACTTTTATCATGATTATATTAACTTGCCTGTCATGAACTGAAGTGCGCGTTCTCACCAATTTCCTCCCTGGCTGGGGACCGCCTCCGTGGTCTAGTGGTAGAGCGTCCGCCTGGAGAGCGGAAGGTCCGGGGTTCGATCCCCGGCCGCGTCATACCAAAAGACCTTGAAAGATGGTACTTGTTGTTACCCTGTTTGGCGCATGACATTAAGGGGCTAAAACAAAGACTGGTTGGCTCGGAGTCAGTATACTGTGTCTGAGTGGGGTATTCATGTTAAACTGCAGCATGGTATCTCAGTGAGCTAGCACTATAAATCGGCATCAGTCTGGACTAGTAGCCACACACACACGTACATGCACGTCGCTATATAAGTGCAATAATCTTGGACGCAACGTTAAACCCCATTTCACCTCACCTCACCTCCCTGGCTGGCTGATCAGTCATTTTCCTGGACTGATGAACAATTTCTAATGTTCTTTTGGCCTGTACGGAACCATTTGTCCATGTCTGGCTGAATCGCGAGTAGTTCCCTGTCAGCCGGCTTCATCCCTGAGTCCATCATGACATCTTCTTGTGTCACAGCTTTGTGAGTATCTTGTTGCATGTACATGAACACAAGGCAAGGCAAGTGGTCCCCGTCTGGTTGAGTGCTGTGTTTGACATCGTCTAATCCCCATAGTCTCCGATACCAGCTATATATGAAGATGATCTATGGGAGGATTAGCTGAGCTGTATTGGAGGACACTGCCTCATGTTAGCTGTCAGAAGGTCCTTGTTACCAGGTTGTAGACCTTGTCTCTTGCAATGACAACTTGTAGGGACAACTCATTGGGCGGTCAGACTGACTACTGCAGCCATTCAAACAGTTAGCCTCCATTGTGAACCAAGCACTTTGTGGATCCATTTGGTTTGTGAATATCACTTGGACACAGATTTGTTTTTTGTCGTCATTCTTCAATTGGAGGAAAGACAATGGACCACCTTTCCTGAGCATTGGTCGATCTGGCTGGATTTCCTGGATAGAATTTTTTTCATATCTTTTGAAATAGATTTGTTGTGATCTTTCTGACCTGCCATTGGACGTGAGGCGGACAGATCATCTTTGTTGCTTTTGGTGGACATTCTGAACATTGTCAGCCTGTATTGCTGGATTTTGTGCATAGAACTCTTTTGTCAGTGAATATCATTTGGAAGAGGTTTCTTGGTGGTCTTCAGTCTTGCCATTGGACTATAACAGTTCAGGTGTTTATGGACAGATCATCCTTGTTGCTATTGTCGGCCATCAGTGTGGAGTCCGTGTAGTGTTCTGTGCCAGGAGAACTCACTGAAGACGAGTGACAGCCAGCATGGTGATACAGCAAATCAGAAGGATGCCTAAAGTGGTAAACACATTATTCTGAATACAGATTAAACTCTCTGTATTAGTTTAAGAACATGAGACCAAGCAACACAGAAAGCGTTGTTGCATTAATTGAGTTCTTAGCGGTAGTACAGGTGTGACAGCAATTCAGTTTCTTGGCTTTATGTGTTTTTTGTGGACCAATAGATAATTGATGATGGGTGACCTGAGTTGTTCAGGGATGACCTGGGTTTACTTCCTGGTACAGGTGTTTATCATTCATTCATGGGGGGTGAAGTGGGCAAGCGGCCAAAAGCGCCAGGTGCAGAGATCGTATCCCACTAGTGACCGAATTGTTTTTTAGCCTTGGGACCAACAGTGTTTACAGGTCTTTATAGTGTTGTCACTACCCCTAGTCTACAGTATATTCACCCTGTACACTCAAAAGAACCCACTCATCTGATGGTAGATGACCAGATGGTAGAAACACAAATACGTACATATTCCCGAAACACAAGTGTCAAAGCGTGTGGTGTCACCCTGGGCAAGTGACTTAGTTCAACACTCGTGATGAATCCTCTATATAGCCCCCCCCCCCCCCCCCCCAAAGGCAGCTTGTGTTGTAAACTCCACAGGGAGTTGAGAATGATAAAACTTGAATGCAAATGGATCCACTGGTCAGGGATCAAATAAAACCGTGTTTGAGGAAATACTAGTACCTGGATACCTGTGGTATATAAATGTATAATTTATCTCTCTGCCACTGAAGGTGGTTGGCTCTACTTTGTATACTCAAGGCACTGGCTGTTGGAAGTTGGAAGAATGATTTTGAATAATAAATAGAATCTCACCCTCATGTCAAACATATGCACACTTGTTCATGAAGGAATAAATCTCTTCTGCCAGCCTCAGTGTTTCAACTTTCAAGCGACTCATGCTGATATATACTACTCAAAAGAAGTTAAAGAACACCTGATTCTTTTATTTTATGATATGAAAGAATCAGGTGTTCTTTAACTTCCTTTGAGCAGTATGTTTGATACGAAAAAACACTCGGTGGAGATGTATGTTCCCCAGAGACTGATATGATGCCCCAGTCAGTTGTGTGTCTGTTGATGCACCATTCCACACTCTGTAACTCTTTACCATACTTTAGTGGGTACGCTTTGATCTCCAGTATGCTACATATTACTGCTCTAATGGGCCCGTGAAGATCCGGGGTAGAATAGGTCTTCAGCAACCCATGCTTGCTTTAAAGGCGACTATGCTTGTTGTACAAGGCGACTAATGGGATCGGGTGGTCAGACCCGCTGACTTGGTTCATGCATGTCATCATATCCCAATTGGGTGGATCGATGTTCATGTTGTCAATCACTGGATTGTCTGGTCCAGACTTGATTATTTACAGACCGCCATCATATAGCTGGAATATTGCTGAGTGCAACGTTGAACAACAAACAAACAAACAAACAAAGATCGATTATTTCATGGGCATAAGCTGAGCTTTAGGAACCAAAACCGAAAGGGATAGGTCGAAACATCAAAGATGCAAGGATTTCATTGGAGGGCATCTTCACTGCAGAATGTAATTGGTTGTGATTTTTACCTATGTTTGAGATCTGATATTGATTAAGCACCAATTGAATATCCTAATGTATTACAGTTTGCTGAGTGCTTGTTGGAGTCAGAATGATGTCAGCTCTTCAGTACCCCTATTTTCACAGTCTGGGGTTGAAGTTGAGATGGGTTAGGAAGGAGCCAGGATATTGTGGTCTTTGATGTGAATTTGCAGTTTTACTGCTTCATGGCACAGTGCCTGTGTTATTGCCATCATCTGTATTACTATTATAAATCATGGGCGTAGCGGTAATCAAGCCCCCAGGTAATCAAGCCCCCAGCTCGGGGTTGTTTGGTTCAGGTCCAGGTGTTCATGCCATGATTCACAAATGTTTTGGATTTTTGTTTGTGGGAAAGTTACAAGTTAACCATGGCGGATATCAGTTCCTGAAACCTGAATATTTTTTCTTCCTTCTTGGGAATCCATAGACTTGCACAAGGCTCTAACACAATAAATATTAGTTTAAATCATAATTTCTAGAAGATATAAATAATAAGAAGAAGTTGTTGCTTTGAGAGACTTGGGTCCTTTCTGCTTATCTGGACTTGCCTGTCATAAGGGACCCGTGAAGATCCGGGGTAGAATAAGACTTCAACCTATGCTTGCTGTAGAGGGCGACTATATAATGCTTGTCGTAAGAAGCGACTAACGGGATCAGGTGGTCAGGCTCGCTGGCTTGGTTGGTGCATGTCATCGATCCCAATTGCGTGGATCGATGCCCAAGATGTCAATCACTAGATTGTCTGGTCCAGACTCGATTATTTACAGAAAGCTGAATATTTCTGAGTGCGGTGTTAAACAACCATCCAACTATTATAAGGATAGAATTACTACACATTCATGGTCTTTCAGTGGAGCCTTGGAGCAAGGCTAGGGAATCCAGGATGGGTTAGACTGAGATCCTGGAAGATAAACTACATGAATGATAGTTTAACAGTTATATATTTTCATAAATACGTTTATGTTGTTTATTTGGATTATTTAGTTTCTTTGATTAGTCTTGATTAGTCTTGATATGTTCACCCACACAAACACCCCATTAGGCTTGTGAAACCCTTTCATCCCCTGATTTAGTATTCTGGCAAGGGTATTGTTGAAACCCTGTTAGGCCTGCCTCGTGATCTGGAAAAGCTATCATTGAAAGTCTTGTTAACCTTTAGCCTGCAGAATTGTTTTAGCATAAGGCGCTATATAGAGGTAGGACAATTTCAAACAGTCGGTGCTTCATTAAAAAAGGGCCAATTGAAGAAATATTTTGTGCATTTATTCCTAATAGAAAACTACACATTACTATGTAAAAATGTCATTATTATTTCAATCACCCAGGTTAAGACCAAAGCGAACACAAAATTTGTAAATTTTCGTGAACTCACCTGAATTACACTATTGGAGATGGTTTACGTTTCATGTTATTTGATATTTTGCAAGCTGGTCATTTATGCATGCCATACATAACTTAAAATATATGCGAAGTCTATTCATTAAACAGTTATAACAAGTTTAATTTGGGGGTTTCCTTCGACTATTCGCCTGTGGAATGGGTTCGACAGTAGCATTGAGAGCAGTAAACCTCCCAATGCTATGGGTTGGTGATCTGGTCAGTGTATCTTGTTACAAGCCCCATGAAGGGGCGGTCAGGTAGCCTAGTGGTTAAAGCATTCGCTTGTCATGCCGAAGACCCGGGTTCAATTCCCAACATGGGTACAATGTGTGAAGCCCATTTCTGGTGTCCCCCGCCATAATATAGCTGGAATATTGCTAAAAGCGGCGTAAAACCATAGTCACTCACTACAAGCCCCATGAAACCCCACATCGTGCCACAGACTGGTGATCTGGTCAGTGTATCTTGTTACAAGCCCCATGAAACCCCACATCGTGCCACAGATTGGTGATCTGGCAAGGATATCGTTGATGGCCCTGTTAAACTCTCTTCACTTTGTGAGTTCAACTTGACATGGGCCCCAAGCAGTTTACAACATTCTCAATCTGTGAGACAGTTCCCAAGGCATGAGTACCAGCTGAATTAACTGTTCAGCCCCTGAAGAACGATCACAAACAGGTGATGTACACAGACGCCAGTCAGGTCGAATTGCATCACGCCAAGGAGGAGATTCCTGAAGTTAGGTTTACCCTTTACAGCCGATCTAATTAGATATGTTTATTTCGGGAAAATTAGAATCCGCCTTGAGATGAGAGATTGATAGCCAGTTCGGGAAGTGGGCTTTTGGTGAAACATTTTTATTGAAAAGTTAAATATGTTGTGAGCTGTGGAGAGACATGTTTGTTATTATGTCAACATAGATTTTTGTTGAAGTTAAGTTTAGATTCGTGTCTGGAGACACATCTAGGAGAAAAGCATTTTCAGTCTTGTTTCACAAAGAAATAGCCGTCCTATACTGTGACTGGTCGTACCAGTGTGTGTTTTGTTCTTATACTGATATGTATTATTGTGAGTGGACCAGATCAGATATTTGCTTGATGTCAAAGGTTCTTCTAACTCAGGCATGATAGTGGCCATTATAATGCAAAGTTTTCCCCTTGTGTGTTGACTAAGATAATGTTATTCAGTTTGAACAAGAAAACAAGAAATCATCTGCTGTGTGAATCTAGATGTTTGATCTAGACTTGCTTAGGCTTTTAGTAAAAAATATATGTTGTCGGATCATAGGTTTTCGGACATCATACGTGTCCGGATGACCATCTTCCACAGTCACGGTGCGGGATTAGTGTATACTCGTGTATATTCGTGTATATTCATGTATACTCTCCAACCAGTGACTATGAGGAGCAGAAACTGGCATCATTCCCTAATCGCTGCCCCAGGCAGGGTGTATCCCATGACTGACTGAGGCTCGGGAGGCACAACCTGCAGCATTTACAGGGTGACGGTCGGGGCAAGGTCACTTCACACATTCCCACCACACTGAATCACTTGTGACTGGAATACCACACAATACCTACATACTGAGACCTCATGTTACATCAGCCCGCAGCCTCCGACAGATAACTCTCACACACTGTCATCCTAGAATCTCCATTGGAACCTGAGTCCTCCTGCCTACCAGGATGTCCATGAGATTTTTTTAAGATGAGATAATTTATTGTACATATACGCCTAAATTTAAACAAACATTTAGTCTATGAAATCTTATATTATTAAATATCCCTTCTTGATTCTAAAAATAATATTTACAAAATTTCCTTATGCAGGGTTAGAAACTAACAGTTTTTGTCCACTAGTCCTTATAATGATAACATATAGCAAAACCCTTTAAATGGGCCAATGACTACTAGTCCTTAGGATACCTTTACTATTGGGCAGTTTGGTAAGGACTACAGGACTAGTGCCAATTTCTAACACTGATTATGCTGAATAGAGCTAGCTAGAGCTGGCTAGACTTGCTTTTGAATACATTTCTAGATTTATTTACTTTTTCATGAAAGAAATATATTCCACAGTCATGGTGCTGGTCTACCCTAAAATAAAAGACCCAATAGACGAGACCATAGCCTTGCTCCAAGGCTGTACTGAATGGTGGATCCATTGGTGTATAGTAATTCTATCCTTATAATAGACAAGTCTAGACAGGTGGACAGTAAGGACTCAAGTGTCTTATAGGGACAACTTGTTCTTCTTAATTTAATCAAGAAATAATGATTTTAACTAATAGTTAATGCCTTACAGACTTCTGCAAGTCTAACTAGACCCGAGAGAGTAAATACATTGAATACCTAAAGAAAGCTGTTAACACCCAATATGAATGATAAAATGTGAGTAAATACCCAATGTTTAGAAAGTATCTTGCGCCCTGACCCACTAAGGGTATTAATAGTAAATATAATGCGCTAAATAATGGCACTTTTCTCAAACAACATTCTCACCTTCTCCGAACCACATTCAACCCATCTCAGACAACATTTGCACCACAACCCACATTCAACCCATTTGCACCATGACCCACATTCAACCCATTTGCTCCGTGATTCATATTCAACCCATTTGCACCACGACCCACATTCAACCCATTTGCTCCGTGATTCATATTCGATCCCCGGCCGCGTCATACCAAAAGACGTTAAAAGATGGTACTTGATGTTATCCTGTCTGGAGCTCGGCATTAAGGGGCTAAAACAAGGACTGGTCGGCTCGGAGTCAGTATACTGTGTCTGAGTGGGGTATTCATGTTAAACTGCAGCATGGTATCTCAGTCGTCTACCACTATAAATCGGCATTAGTCCGGACTAGTACAAGCAGCCACACACACACACACTCACGTGCATGCACGTCGCTATATAAGTGCAATAATCTTGGACGCGATGTTAAACCCAATTTCACCTCACCTCACCTTGTAATCACTTCCTGTAAACATTAACGGTCACGTCTTTCTTATCCATGGCTTTCCTTGTTTTCAGTTTGTGAACCCTGAGCAGCCCGGCTATGTGGGATTTGCAAATCTTCCAAACCAAGTTCACAGAAAGTCGGTGAAGAAAGGGTTCGAGTTCACACTTATGGTGGTTGGTGAGTATGTTTTCTGTTTATTAGCATGTTGGCATTATTAAAAGGGGCAGAAAAAATAGATATGTACGACACGAGCGATTACCCAAAAGATAATCCACTGCACAGCGTAGTAAATAAAAAGGTGTTAGGTAAGATGAAGGATGAATGTGCTGGGACCCCTATAGCGGAGTATGTCGGATTAAGACCTAAGATGTATTCTATAAAGAAGTCCGATAATGGGGAGATAAGAAAAGCTAAGGGCGTTAAGAAGTATGTTGTAAAAAAGCATATCAAACACGAACAGTATAAAGAATCATTATTCAACGGTAGAACGTTCAAACAGGAGATGAACTCTTTAAGAAGTTACAATCATAGGATGTATGGATTAAGAATGAACAAGACATCATTATCCTCCTTAGATACAAAGAGATGGATTGATAATGATGGTGTAACTACCTATGCTTATGGTTATGGTGGTAATACCGTACCGTCGGGAACTATGAACAACTCTTCTCGTACAAATGCCCTACCCGGTCCATCTTGAAGATAATAAAGAATAGGCTCTCCTTCTTTCGTAACCAATCGACTAATGTTATACGTCTTAAGGGACCATATGGGATTGGTTGCGCGACGTAGGCCTCCTTCGAGTTCACCTGCCTGGTATAAATATCTTACCCTTACTCTATCCGGAAGTTTTCGTTCTTTGCCTCTCCTCGGTGCTGAAGATTCGGAAGTCACGGATTTCATTTTAATAGCATCGGATGGTTTCTTCCCTATTAATCTCGTTACTTCATTATTCAGCGCTGATACAACGGCTGATAATCGTGTCACCCATTTGGTTGATCTCAATCGCTCGGATTTCATTTCGATCCCATACTGATAGCCAAACAAACGTTCCGCTAATGTCCTGTTAAATCTTTCGACGATAGCTTGACTGCGGTGGGCCTCTCTTTCACCACGCCTGATTTCGACATTGTGCTTTGTTAACAGTTTTGTTATCGATCGGATAAACTCGCAACCGGGATCTACTTGAAATAGCTTAGGCCATTTTAGCGGTCCGCGTTTATATATGCGACTCAGTGCATTAGCTACTTCTGTTGAATCTTTCGAGGTTAATGGCTCAGCCTCTTTGTATCGACTAACCACATCCACTACTGTTAAAGCGTATTTATACGTTTCGCGTTTTACCTTATCGTGGGAAAGAAACAAGAGGTCAGCCTGATGAACTTCATTCGTTGTAAAAATATCAATTTTTCTTCCTCGGTATATAACGCGGTGCCGGTAAATATATTTGCCACATCGCTTGTTTCTTTAACCAATCCTTGGCCACATCTTTAGATACCTTAGCCGTGGTGGCTAATTTTTTTATTGCTCCTACACCTTTCCAATATCCTCGTGGGCTATAGTAAATTTTATTCATTATTAATTAATATTGATATTTCTTTTAAAACGACTTTTGTTGAATCGCATCATCATTTTTATACTAATAGAAGCAATGATTGGCCCCAGGTATTGGTGAGCTGGAGCCAATTTAACTTAATCTCATGACTATCATTGAATCGCATAGTCATTTTGGCATAAAAAATGCCACCTGTAGTAGCGGTATAGGTATATAAATCCAGCTCCAGTGGAGTTGCGGCAGAACCCCTATTACCTATACTACTAAAGGAGGTCCCATTGCAAGGTATTTTGCATCATTATCTTTACGCCTATTTTGAATAGTTATTAACTGCCATGCCTTAAAGAATTCAGGTAAACGAACACATGATAATACACTTGATCAATAAAAATGTGAAATGAGTCCAAAAAAAACTCCAAAAAACTGGAGGGTTAATTTGTTCATGCGGGTTCTGAGCTTAAATTAACTCAGAAGTTTATTGTATGTCAGATTGTCACGGGAGGTAAGACTGTCATCAGAAGGCAGATTATCAACGTAAATGACATTATCATCTTGTAAACATCAGATTATCATCATGTTGTCATCAGATTATCATTGTAAGTCAGATTATCATCGTGTGGACATCATGTTATCGTAAGTCAGATTATCATCGTACATAACATTGTCCAATAAGTCCGCTGCTTGGGCAGGGTTTGGGAGTCTTAGGGATCACAAACTCCGCTGTGTAACAAAAATACTCAAGTCAGCATATCTCCATGACATGATTTGTTCCTCTCACTACTGACCTCTGGGTTGTCTGATCCAGGCCAGATTTGGGGGAGTCTGGTTTAGTGAGGTGTGTATTTCATGTCACTGTTTTGTTTACAGGGAAGTGTGGTTTAGCGAGGGGTGTATTACATGTCACTGTTCTGTTTATAGGGGAGTCTGGTTTAGCGAGGTGTGTATTGCATGTCACTGTTCTGTTTACAGGGGAGTCTGGTTTAGGGAAGTCCACACTAGTCAACAGCTTGTTCCTGACAGACTTGTACCCAGAAAGACACATACCCTCCGCAGCAGGTAAGCCCATGAAGATGTTTCTAATAAACAGCAGGACATGTTCATCAACGAAGCTAGCAAATGATGAACTGTATATTTAACTCTCACTCACCAATTATCCACCCCTTGTTCATTCTCTCACTGAAACACCCATCCACCAACTCAACTCATTCGGGGGCACGGGTGGCCCAGTCGTCTGAAGTGCCATGATTCGCTGTGCAGAGTTGCATCCCTTGGGCATGCCAGAAACCTATGATTGTGGATTCAAATCCCGGTTCTACCCGATTAAGTTTCTAGGTTTCTCAGCACCATACCCGTGCTGGTGGGTTTCACCGAAGCGGTAAACGTCTGAGACCTGCATCACTTCGGGCTTTCCTCCCACATTAAGCTGACATGCCGTGATATAACTGGAATAGTGTTAAAAAAGCAGCATTAAACTCAACTCACTCACTCACTGAACTCATTCCTCACTCACTGACCTACCCACCCCAGACCAAACCAATCACTCACAGTGAAAATGAAGAGTATCCCCAAATCACAAATCAATTTCCCTGACCAATGACTTGCTGTGCAATAAAGGAGCTGTAACTTGATGCACTCAGTATTTAGTTAAACCATGTTCAATATGTGACCAGCAGTAATTGTATGCATCCTTGAGATGTCTTTGTTTCATAGGTATTGATCATGTGCCCGGCTTGCTGCTTGGCCAGTGCAAGATGACGGCCCTCAGGGTACCACTGTCTGAGTTCTGCAGCAGTGGGTAATCAAACATGCTGAATGACCATCTGCTGGCATAGACTTGTAATTTGTGGTTAGGAAATCAGTATTCTCTCAGTCCAAGACGATGGCCATGGAATACCACTGTTTGATTGACTGCTGTAATAGTTAATCAAACTGATCCTTGCACAATGACTTACCATCTGCTGGCAAACACTTGTAATTTGTGGTTAGGAAATCAGTATTCTCTCAAGGTCATGGTGACATTAAGTTATAAATATGCAATGGATGAATGGTATTGATTAACGGTGAGAAAAGATTTAATTGTACAGCTTCTCAGTCTGCTACAGTGAAAAGAAATGATTCATCTTGACTGTTTGTACTTCAAGAGTGACTAATAACTCACGGCGTTGACTAAGCGGTGTCAAAAATAGCTTATGATCACAGCAAAGCGTAGTATTCCCATTGGATGTGTGAATCATACTATACCATGCTTGAAGGCAAAGGTTTTTGTTTGTTTATTCTTAAATTCAGCACTCAGCAATATTGCAGCTATATATGACGGCGGTCTGTAAATAATCAAGTCTGGACCAGACAATCCAGTGATTGACGTGAGCATCAATCCACACAATTGGGATAAGATGACATGCACCAGCCAAGTCGGTGAGCCTGACCACCCGATCACGTTAGTCGCCTCTTACAACAAGCTACAATGTGTGAAGCCCATTTCTGGTGTCCCCCGTCGTGATATTGCTGGAATATTGCTAAAAGTGGCGTAAAACCATACTCACTCACTCACTTACAACAAGCATGGGTTGGTGAAGATCTTCACTGGGGTGTACTGGGATCATATGGTTCTATTGATAACTGAAAATTTATAATTTCCGAGATTGATCAATATTGTTGCCGGTACCACGGACCTATACAAGTCCGTGCCGGTACACAATAAACAAGCTGTCAGTACAGTGTTGTGTTTGTATGTAGTGGGTCAACAAAAAACTCGGACTCCCTTTCAGATTGTTTTAAGTCCCTGTAAAGTCGAATAAAACTATCAAGACATTTCACCATAAATTGTGCAACATAGAAAAACAAGTGCCAGGTAGAATTGAAATAAATGTATTGATTTTGTTTGAATTTTTGTTTATGAAAACTAAACAATATTGGTAAGCCTAGAGTGTAAAGACAGATCAAGTAAACACCAACCCACTTCAGAGAGTTACAAAAAGAATTCCCAAATCACACTGTGATAAATGAGAAGATAAAAAAGATGTTAGTCTTGAGTATATACTGTCAAAATCTCTCCTACCGACTCCTGAAACACAAATATCAGAAATACCAAGCAAGCCCATCATACATTTGCAAGTCTAGATTGCTTCAGATATTCTCAGGGCCCCTTTCTGTTATATATTAAAAAGGCAGTTTTTTGCAAAAACAATCTTAAAATACTATTATCTTAGTGACTAACTGTTAGTCTCATATTGTCTGTGTTGTATTAATTTATAAACAGATTAGAAACCAACTCTAAATAAACTTTTCATCTGAGAAAAAAAATTTGCTAGGTCCTATTATGTCTTAGTGATTTGATAATTAATTTGCTGGAAGTTTGATCAGGAAGTGCCTGCCAAATGAACAATGACGTACATGCACATTCAGGAGAGTAAAGCTTGTTGTTGGTCTGATCCCATGTAACTATAAACCAGATGTTTAATTATACCCACCAGACAAGGATTAGGTGACTATAAACAGACTGCACCCTGTGCCCACCAGAACACGTCCTGTACACAAGGTTGATAATAAGTTGATTTTGTTGCTGTAGGCTGATGTGTTTGCCTAACTCCATGTAGGATGCACTGTATCTCGGGGTCATGTGTTTCCTTATTTGTGACCTAGAAAAATAGGATCCTTTTTGATAGCAGTTCACAAGTCTATCTGACATGGAACCATTGAAATGACCAAGTGTGATTAAGCATACGAATAGCTAATATTGTGTGAATAACAATCTTTACATTTCTCAAATAATTTTATTGGTGATTTGGTTTTTTTTGGCTCTTTTCTTTTAAATTTTCAATCATTGGAAGAAATAAAGCGAATATATAGATAAAAAAAAAGTTAGGGATCATGATTATATTGAGGGTGGGGATACGTTTTTCAAATGAAGATTGAGCACACAATTTCACAAAAAATATCCCTCAAAATATTCATGATCCATAACTTATTTTGTTCGGTATCTGTATGGAGGGTGTTCTCCCTGTCCGGAGAGTGGTTGTATGATTGAAGTTAGACTTGCTCAAGTCTATAAGCCAATAATTATTAGTTTAAATTTCTAGATTATATAAATAAAAACAACAAGTTGTCCCTATAAGAGACTGGAATGTTCTAGACTTGCCTAATAGGAGGATTGAATTACTTCACATCCATGGACTTATCTTTCAGTACAGCCTTGGAGCAAGGCTAGATTGAAGTGTGTTCAGGGAATAAGTGTGATCAAGTTCCCAATCAGTGGCTCAGTAACCTGAGAACCTCTCACTGCCGAGGCTTGATTGGTTATAAAGACTTCTGTACATTGTGGCCGACAGCAACTGTTGTTGTATGGAGACAGGTTAAGTCGGGGTCAATCAATGCCATGTTTTTGTATAGCTCTTTAACTGTGGCATTGTTACACATTTGCGTTATTGACTTTCTCGTTCACAAGTGTTCAACCAGATTATATCTTTGGGTAGATTTATCTGCATTCATTCTCAGTGCAGCTGAAAGGGTTGTTGTCACACTAGACTAACACTTAGTCAATGAAAACATGTCTTTAAAATAATTTTTTAAAATTTCTTAAGAACCTTTCCTCTTCTGCTGTTTTCATGTGGAATCAAGCAAACTAGACTTGCTTAGTTTGATCTACACTTGCCTAGGCTTTTTGTAAAAAAATTACCTAAAAAATATAAATTCCACAGTCATGATCCAGGACTATTGTCGCACGGGTACTACAGATGTGTACCCCAGGTACATTTCTGTATTCAGAAATGTACCCTAGCCCAAATCAGACTGCAGAAAGGTACGCATTGACTCATGACCTCACTCCTGAGGGAGATATGTACCTAAGGAGGTGTATCAGGCCAAACCTGTGAAGTACTGGGTGGCTCTAGCTGGCTATCGGCAGCATCTGAACATGCCGTGATCATCAGTGTCACTGACCAGGGGGCAGTGATGTCTGACTGTAATTACAGACTGCCTCTCCTCCACCATCTGCTGCATGCTGTGTCCCCCTCAGCTTCTCTACAACCTTGGTGATGGGTATTAGCTCGTCCTGCACCATAGCTGTGGAATATATTTTTTTTAGGGAAAAAAACACAATCTAGAATTGTATACAAAAGCAAGTCTAGCCAGCCCAAATCAGCTTCGGGAAAATTACTTTTTGTATTTTTGGAGTCAAGAAGGGCATTGTGTAATAGGATTTCATAGACTAAATGTTAGTCTAGGTATTGGCCTGAAGTTGGTGTTGCAGTTTTCTACAATAATGATTCATGTATTGTGATATGTACCACAACATATCGCATGCGTTCCTTCGTCTGTATTTAGTGATGAACCTGAATGGAGAAAAAAACTTCCTTCGCTCATTTTTTACAACTTTTTATTTTGTTGGATGTTGCTATGGTCACTATGTATGCATAATAATAGACACCTGATATACAGGAAACTGGTCACAAATAGTTCCGCCTTTTCAATCACAGGAAACAGTTGCTATTTTCTTAATTTCATAATTTTTCGTCTGATATGTCAATTTCGTATAAAAAAAATTCCAACAGAATGAAGATATGCATGCATGAAACTCAATGTACCAATATTTTCCAAATGTATTGTGGTACATATTCATTAGTATTTCATACCATGGTATACCGGTGATACTGCACACCTCTATACAGTTTAGTGCTCTTTGTTTATCAGTCTAGTATACAAGGGGATCTGGTCAACCATTAATTCATTTCAAACAAAGACTTTGGGTGCTATTTCAATAATGTCACGGTGTCAAACATACTGTTTGTATATCCGGAGTAAGATTTATTGCCAAGTCAGGAACTTACAGTCTGACGTGTTAACAACTTAGGAATAACAAAATTGCAGGGAATATTATGTTGTTAGATTCTCCACTGAAAGGTTGTTACAACTGCAGAGTAAAATCAAGTTGGTAACCTTATCATTTGACATATCCACTTCATATGTCTACAGCAACCCATGCTTCCCATAACAGGCGACGGGGGCACGGGTGGCCCTGTCGTCTAAGGCGCCACGATTCGCTGTGCAGAGTTCCGTCCCTTGGGCATACCAGAAACCTATGATTGTGGATTCGAATCCCGGTTCGCCCCGATTATGTTTCTAGGTTTGTCAGCACCATACCCGTGCTCATGGGTTTCACCAAAGTGGTAAACGTCGGAGACCTGCATCACTTCGGGCTTTCCTCCCACATTAAGCTGACCCGCCGTGATATAACTGGAATACTGTTAAAAGCGGCGTTAAACCCAACTTACTCACTCATAACAGTCGACTATGCTTGTTGTAAGAGGCGACTAACGGTATCTGGTGGTCAGGTTCGCTGACTTGGTTGATGCATGTTATCGCATCCCAGTTGCGTAGATCGATGCTCATGATGTAAATTACTGTATTTTCTAGACCAGACTCGATTATTTACAGAACGCTGTCATATAGCTGGAATATTGCTGAGTGCTGCATTAACAGAACAACAGACAAAAAAATAATTAAAAGGCACATGCTAACCATCTTAGACATTTTGAGTAACCTATGCTTGTCATTACTGCAGGGGATTATGTGGATCAGGTGGTCAGACTTGATGACTTGGTAGATTGCAAATCCATGTGGCATTGTCATAGTACTTCTGTGGTGTATGATGTTGCTCATATTATCAATCACTGGTTTGTCTCAACTGGATTTTTAACAGGCTTCCATGATATAGCTTGAAAATGCTGTGTGTGGTGTTAAATAGTCTGCCATACAGACCCTGAAACAAGTATATCCAATAGAGCCCATGCAAGTCTAGAATAGTTGGCAAGTCTAGATTACTGTCATACAGACCCTGAAACAAGTATATCCAATACAGCCCATGCAAGTCTATAATAGTTGGCAAGTCTAGATTACTGTCATACAGACCCTGGAACAAGTATATCCAATACAGCCCATGCAAGTCTATAATAGTTGGCAAGTTTAGATTACTGTCAGACAGACCCTGAAACAAATATATCCAATACAAGTCTATAATATTTGGCAAAATGAAGAAAGTCTCTGGGATCCTTTTTATTATGTTTTATAACTAAAATGTACCAACTATTTTTTTTCTGTAAAGTATGTTTATTTCAGAGACTTGATGTTAGTCTAGGTGTTCAACACCAAGGTTATTTACTGGGACGGTCTGAGATATACAGTATTGCCTGTGATGTTTCAGGCATTATTCCAGACAAGTACAAGCAGACAAACATACACACGCAGTGTTAAACCACATTCCCCCTCACCTGAAGCAAATATCACTCTTAAACGCAGTCCTAGAAGTTTGCAGGTGATGTGGATTGTTTTGAGGGGAAAAAACAATGGAGCAATATTTTTGTTTTGACATTTGTCTGCCTTGTCTGTATCAACGTGTGCCAGCCAGCCTGCATGTGTTGAAGACTGGCATGTTCAACAGCAGGTGCTTGGTTCACTAGATAGTCTCGCATTCCTTCACACCTGTGTAAACCCTAGGTGTCGGGGATCAGTTACAGTTTAGTTCCAACAGCCTGCTGTACTGGTTGATGATATTACTGGAAATAGTTTAGTCTACATCTAGTATTGGAAATGAACACATTTTATGCAAAAGAACCCAGTTGTTAAATTATCTTAATAAAATATAATAACAAAGAGCCAAGAGACTTTCAGAACTTCAGTAATCTAGAATTGCAAGGGCTGTATTGGGTATATTTGTTTCAGGGTCGTAGAGCTGGGACGGGTAACTCAGGTACCGGGGTCCGATGGGTACTGAGTAGGACCTGGGTACCCACAGGACTACCTGGACCTGTGGTTAGTCACGTGATATATTGTCTAATGACTAAAATTATCTGTAACTCTATGGTTACACTACAAGTCACTAATGTTTGCTTTTCATATGATTGAATAAGCATATAACTTAAGTCAACTTCAGTGTATGCATGACCAGATTGTTTAATACATGTATCAAAATACGTTTTGCCAGGGCTATGCTAAAAAAGTTCCCAGTCGCATTTTGATATATCTCCTGATATCTCCTGATATCACCCGGGTAGGGTCGGGTAATAGGGGGGCGGGTACCTGGGTAGGGTCGGGTAAAAGGGGGAGGGTACCTGGGTAGTAGATTTGGACTCGTCCCATCCCTACAGGGTCTGTATGACAGACTAGACATATTTGTACTCCTATGAAAAATGCAGAAAGTATGAAAATAAAACAATCTAATACCCTCTTCCACCCATAGCTCTGTCCTGTTCACAGCCACAGTCCAGTCAATATTGACCAGATTGTAGATTATTGTGACACAATCTAAGTTCCTGTTATACTGGCTAGACACCAGATTTGTTTGTTTGTGATATGATGCCTTGTGTTAAAAGTGGTTGGGGAAACTGGAATTTTCCACACGTTACTGACCTGCTGACAGTTTTATTGCAATACAAGATCCTTCTAGATGTGGACATTTTGCGAACATTTCACTGGAGTATTTAGCCCAGTCTGATTCCGTTCCTTGTTTTATTGATTTTCAATATGCTCACACAGGCATGAGGCAATAAATTTCTGACATACTCACAAAATTTGACAAAAGTGTAAAAAAAAATCATTTTAATGAAAACACAGCTTATTCCATTTAATATCCTGGTTGTTTTGGTTTTTTTTGCGAAATTTGCTATGACTTCTACTGGAAAACAATTGAACCGTGATGTGTCGATAAACAATGAACCGTGATGTGAATAGCTTGTCTTCATCATAGATTTAACTTTCATCTCTTTAAGTCCAAGATTTGTTTGTTTTTCTGTTGTTTAACACTGCACTCAGCAATATTCCATCTATGTGATGGTGGTCTAAATCATGTCTGGACCAGACAATCCAGTGATTGACATCATGAGCATCGATCCACGCAATTGGGATACGATGACATGCATCAACTAAGTCAGTAAGCCTGACCACCTGATCCCATTAGTTGCAGCTCACAACAAGCATAGTCGCCTTTTACGGCAAGCATGGGTTGCTGAAGACCTATTCTAACCCATATCTTCACGGGTCTTAAGTTTGAGAAACACATTAGACATTTCCTTAAGATTTAGGAGTAAGTTTGATTTGACAGGTCAGTTAAGCCATATCTGTAAAAGAATTGAACAGATAAAATGTCCCAATTCTTTTCTTGTTTGTGTCCTGCCCCTATTCATGCCCTTTTTGCTTGATTTCAGAAAAAGTCCCGCAAACTGTAAAAATCGATGCTTCGACAGTGGAAATCGAGGAACGGGGTGTGAAGCTGAGGTTGACTGTTGTGGATACGCCAGGATTTGGAGACTCCTTAAACTCACAAGACTGGTTGGTATAGGGGAGCTAGCCTCTCTTACAGACCCCAGAATACTCCATACCAATGTCATCCCCTTCTCGGCTCTATGCTCATGCCCTTCTTACGCTCTTTCCAACATAATGTTGTTGATCAAGTTAAGTCTGTTTCACTGTCCGATGCTGAATTGTTGTTGTAGGTCTTAGTATGTGCTCGTGTGTTACAGCTTCCGACCAATCATCCAGTATGTTGACGACCAGTTTGAGAGGTATCTACAAGACGAGAGTGGGCTGAACAGAAGGCACATCGTCGACAACCGCGTCCACTCCTGCTTCTACTTCATCAACCCTTCAGGACATGGGTAGGTGTCAATGTCCTTAAATGACCTTCAGGACATGCCCTCCTTCCTAAATGGACATATTTATACACGCCAAAACAGCTAATCCTAAACAATGCTGAACTAGATTTATGCACTTGAGAACATTTTTGTTTCTGCATGTATTGACTTTGGCATTTCTCATTGCAGATTGAAACCTCTCGACATATCTTTTATGCGGGCACTCCATCACAAGGTCAACATCGTCCCTGTAATAGCTAAAGCTGACACGCTCACAAAACAGGAAGTGTTAACTCTCAAGCGACGGGTAAGGGAACAGAGAGGGTTTCCGCCATCTTGATGTTAGACCAGAATATTTTTGAGAGAGGATGTGCAAAGTTTGGAATTCACTGGAGGTGAAGTGGTGTACTTGACACTTTCCATAACCATCTGCAGTGATGTGGCAATTTAGTCTGCTTTGTTTTGATGTGATGTCAAAACATGTGGTGACACTCGGGGCACGTGACTTAGTTCAGCTGCTCCTCTGTTAACCCAGCAGGGAATGGGTACTAGGGCTGGGACGGGTAACTCGGGTACCCGTTTCGGGTGGGTACTGAGTAGGACCCGGGTGCCCAAAGGACTACCCGGACCTCTGGTTAGTCACGTGATATATTGTTTCATGACAAAAATTCACTAAATAACTACATGGTTACACGACAATATCAAGTCTCTAATGTTCGCATTTCTTCATGACTATGAACACGTTCCTTCTGACTTATATATGTTTGAACAAAGCCAAAACTTCAGTCAACTTCAGTGTATGCATGACCACATCGTTTTATACGTGTATCTAAAACATTCTGCCAGGGCTACTGTCAAACTATTCCCAATCGGACATTTGAACCTATCTCTTGACACCAACAGCGGGTACCTGGGTAGGGTTGGGTAATAGGGATGTGGGTACCCGGTTAGTAAATTTGGACTCGTCCCAGCCCTAATGGGTACCCGATATGTGAGGTGGATGTAAAAACCCTCTAGTGCCTGCAGCCGGCAGCTTGGATTGTATACTTCCCAGGGAGTTGAGAATGATGCATGTAACTAGGATGCAGACGGATCCACTGTTTGGGAAACAAATGTAGACTGTATTTGAGCGGAGATGTTTGGACAAGGGCATATATACATATAATCCTTACATAATAGTACTTTCAACAGCAGCTGTACATTCATTTATTTGAGGGGAGAAGGGTAATGATGGGAATTCTTTGAAACGTCATGATGATTGGATTGTCCTAACTAGTCAATCATCAAAATTAATGAGTTTGTTTATTTTTATTTTTTTAATGTTTATTTCATAAAAAGTTAATTAAAAAAAGAACACAAATAGGTACTTCAGCCTACTTACTTTATGTTTCAAGTTCCTCACTTTTTATCTCCCAGTACAAAGTAGTCATTGAATCTTCTCTGATCGATGCTTATGATGTACTGGATTATCTGGTCCAGGCTCGGTTAATTACAGACCGCCATCCTACAGATGAAATATTGCTGAGTGCAACGTTGAACAACAAACAAAAAAATAGACAAAGTTATATCAGGGTTGATGGAGGTTGCTGGAGTGTTAATGATCGATTGTGGGAAGTTGTGTTTGATCTTTTATACCTTCAAATTCTTTCAATTATACGGAACACCACTAGCGAAAGGGTAGCCTAGAGGCTGAAGTATTTGCGAATCACGTAAACCTGGCTTCAATTCCCTTCATGGGTTCAATCTGCTCATTCCTGCATCCTCTTTTGTGATATGGCCGGAATATTCCTCCTGCTTGGAAAATATCCACTTACTATTTATTTCGTCAATATCTTAAAATAATATATATACAATGTTATCATATTATATAAAATGATATAAATTATTATAAAATGATATAAAATATTATCAGATGGTATACAATGTTATAAAATAAAATGAAATAGTGTAAAATGATATAAAATATTATCAGATGATATAAAATATTATTTGATGGTATACAATGTTATAAAATAATATGAAATAGTATAAGATGGTATGCTATAAAATATTATAAAATGGTATAAAATATTATAAAATGGTATAAAATAGTATAAAATAGTATAAAATAGTACAAAATAGTACAAAATAGTACAAATAATATACAATACTATGTTGTCAGTTTCATTGTTTCACGCTCATGTAAATCATGAAGTGATTAAAAACTGCACGTAGAAGGCTGTGACTGGTAAACCAGTTAAGTAATGTAGCCATGTTTCATTGAAGTGCATTGAAGTAGACAACATGTCAGCTAGATATGGATGGTTCTCACAGGTCAAGTATATGTAAGTGGTTTCTAGGAATCATGTCCTGGGGAAAACATTTCCTTCAACACAGCAAGCTGTCGATATTTGTGGCTATATCCTTCCTTCCTGACAGGAAGCATGTTCTCATGTAGACCTGGTTAGTTTTGGCTACATAAAGTTACATATCCTTGTCATGGGTCAATCAAATATGTCTCTCCTGAAGTGAGTGAGTTAACGTTTTGCACTGCATCGGCAATATGCATGGTGTATTCAGTGAATTACTTAATTGACACTGATCATTCACTATTTCTGTTGCCCGTGAAGATTCCGGGGTAGAATAGGTCTTCAGCAACCCATGCTTGCCGTAGAAGGTGACTATGCTTGTCGTAAAAGGCAACCAACGGGATCGGGTGGTCAGGCTCGCTGACTTGGTTGATACATGTCATCGATCCCAATTGCGTGGATCGATGCTCATGATGTCAATCACTGGATTGTCTGGTCCAGACATGATTATTTTACAGACCGCCATCATATAGCTGGAATATTGCTGAGTGCGGCGTTAAACAACAAACAAACAAACACAATTTCTGTTATGAAAGTCACAGATTACAAATGGCTACGGCACTTTTTGGTGCTATCATCTGCCATCAAGGTCTGGAAAGTTGCTTTGAAATTTTTCTCATTGAGCCAAAAACACTAATGGACCAAACAAGGCCTCATCAGGAACAAGCAGTGAGGATCACCGCTGTTTAACTCAGTCTGTAGGCTAATAGTATTGAAGAATCGGACCAGAGACAACATAAAGGGTGCACATTACGATTAAGATATGAGTAATCTTCTCGGCTGTGCCTCATTGACAAAGGAATTTCATCCTTATTCTACACAAATATCCAATATTCACAGAACTCCTTAGACTAACATTTAGTCCAAGAAATAAAGAAATAAATAATTCCAGGCCTAGAGCTGAGGCAATCTAGACTTGCCGCAGTAGAAACTAACATTTTTGGTCCACTAGTCCTTTTAATGATAATGTAATATAATAATATAACTCGTCCTTATGATACCATTAATATTGGGAAGGACTAAAGGACTAGTGTCAATTTCTAACGCTGACTTGCCAAATCATTCTAGACTTGAGTTGGATTCCCTGTTATTTGTTCTCTATGGTATGGGAGACAGACTTAGAGCTCCTGTATGAAGCTGGTGAATCGTGTTGATTATCCCTCAGCTGATGATGTCATCCAGGCTATCACAGTGACCCAGGCAGGCAGCGTGTTGACTGTGTAATGTGATGGCAATAACTCTCCATGGGGGCTGTTATCATCCTTACTGAGAGCCTCCTGGTTAGATAGCGGCCATCTTCCCTGGCCATGTGGCCTGGAGTGTTCATGAATGGTTTCTTCAATGTTTGTCTGTTATCTGCAAGGATTCTCTGTTAGTCTTATCTCATGCTTGTAGAGTAGGCATGGACAAATAAAAGCACATCATTCAATAAGGTTCTGTTTACTTAAGTTGAGCCCCATTCAAATTGTTTAACATAATTTTTATTCCTGATACCATATTCGACGTAATAAGCGCCCCACTCTAATAAGCGCCCATGGCGATATTTGCCAATATATTGGCTAGTGATCCATTCCAATTAGCAACCTTCCGATTGATCAGTGTACACAAGACATATTTATTCTTGTATAATACGTATGTTATATGCCCCCTTAATTATGGGAAATTAAATTCCGGAAAAATATATCTGTCGAATATAAACATTTCAGGCTGTCAGCATAAACCACGAAATGTACGATATTTCAACTTTCTAATAAGAGCCCCCATTTCTAATTTTGAGAGCGCCCATTATGTCGTATACGGTAATAGGAATGGTAGAAATAACTAGATATGCTACTTAAAGAAGGTTAAGGACGACTCGATTCTTTCATATTACTGTACTTAATCTGTCATGCCAGGACTTTTTTGAGTAGTATACTTTTGCTGAAACTCAGAGGCACTTTACACAGATAATTAGATTGTCTGTCTTAGATTCTTTAGAAGTGATACACATAAGGAAGAGAATTTGTGGATGTCTACTTCTTTATTATGAGGAACACAATGTTTCAGAGTACCGGGTATATACTTACTCCTTCATCATGGGATGAATATTCCAGCACTATCCAGAAGGGTCACCAGAAGTGGGCTTTACACATTGTCCCCATGTGGGGAATCTAACCTGGGTCTTCGGCGTGACGAGCAAACGCTTTAACCACAAAGCTACCCCAACACCCTTGGTCATGTGAAAACATTGAGTCCTTTTACGTCTCTGGATTAGTGTATTTACAAGTACATGGTTTGTCTCGAATAGTAGTTATCTCCTATCCAATTAACCGATGATGTTGAGCCTGAATGCCTTCTGTTTCTGGTTGTTGTTTGGCTGAGAGTGCCCCTGTTAATGTGGATTGTATTGTTGCAGATCTTGGACCAGATAGATGAGAATGGGATCAACATCTACCCCCTGCCTGACTGTGACTCGGATGAGGATGAGGACTACAAGGAACAGTGTCGACAGCTCAAGGTCAGTGTTGCAGGTGCCCCTTTTGGCTTCAGCTGTTGTCCTGGGGGGGCGGGGGAATCTCCCCTTGGGGATTCTTGGGCATTCTTGGCCCCTTGTACCGATGCACTTGCATCTCCCTAGTCTCTCCGAAACAGAAAGCGTCCCCAGTACGCCATGCTAGTCTCTCCCTCATCACTCCGGGACAGAACAGTTCCCCAGTACACCATGCTAGTCTCTCCCTGATCACTCCGGGACAGAACAGGTCCCCAGTACACCATGCTAGTCTCTCCCTGATCACTCCGGGACAGAACAGGTCCCCAGTACACCATGCTAGTCTCTCCCTGATCACTCCGGGACAGAACAGTTCCCCAGTACACCATGCTAGTCTCTCCCTGATCACTCCGGGACAGAACAGTTCCCCAGTACACCATGTTAGTCTCTCCCTGATCACTCCGGGACAGAACAGTTCCCCAGTACACCATGCTAGTCTCTCCCTGATCACTCCGGGACAGAACAGGTCCCCAGTACACCATGCTAGTCTCTCCCTGATCACTCCGGGACAGAACAGGTCCCCAGTACACCATGCTAGTCTCTCCCTGATCACTCCAGGACAGAACAGGTCCCCAGTACACCATGCTAGTCTCTCCCTGATCACTCCGGGACAGAACAGGTCCCCAGTACACCATGTTAGTCTCTCCCTGATCACTCCGGGACAGAACAGGTCCCCAGTACACCATGCTAGTCTCTCCCTGATCACTCCGGGACAGAACAGGTCCCCAGTACACCATGCTAGTCTCTCCCTGATCACTCCGGGACAGAACAGGTCCCCAGTAAACCATGTTAGTCTCTCCCTGATCACTCCGGGACAGAACAGGTCCCCAGTACACCATGCTAGTCTCTCCCTGATCACTCCGGGACAGAACAGGTCCCCAGTACACCATGCTAGTCTCTCCCTGATCACTCCGGGACAGAACAGGTCCCCAGTACACCATGCTAGTCCCCCCTGATCACTCCGGGACAGAACAGGTCCCCAGTACACCATGTTAGTCTCTCCCTGATCACTCCGGGACAGAACAGGTCCCCAGTACACCATGTTAGTCTCTCCCTGATCACTCCGGGACAGAACAGGTCCCCAGTACACCATGCTAGTCTCTCCCTGATCACTCCGGGACAGAACAGGTCCCCAGTACACCATGCTAGTCTCTCCCTGATCACTCCGGGACAGAAAAGTTAAGTTCCCCAGTACACCATGCTAGTCTCTCCCTGATCACTCCGGGACAGAACAGGTCCCCAGTACACCATGCTAGTCTCTCCCTGATCACTCCGGGACAGAACAGGTCCCCAGTACACCATGTTAGTCTCTCCCTGATCACTCCGGGACAGAACAGGTCCCCAGTACACCATGCTAGTCTCTCCCTGATCACTCCGGGACAGAACAGGTCCCCAGTACACCATGCTAGTCTCTCCCTGATCACTCCGGGACAGAACAGGTCCCCAGTAAACCATGTTAGTCTCTCCCTGATCACTCCGGGACAGAACAGGTCCCCAGTACACCATGCTAGTCTCTCCCTGATCACTCCGGGACAGAACAGGTCCCCAGTACACCATGCTAGTCTCTCCCTGATCACTCCGGGACAGAACAGGTCCCCAGTACACCATGCTAGTCCCCCCTGATCACTCCGGGACAGAACAGGTCCCCAGTACACCATGTTAGTCTCTCCCTGATCACTCCGGGACAGAACAGGTCCCCAGTACACCATGTTAGTCTCTCCCTGATCACTCCGGGACAGAACAGGTCCCCAGTACACCATGCTAGTCTCTCCCTGATCACTCCGGGACAGAACAGGTCCCCAGTACACCATGCTAGTCTCTCCCTGATCACTCCGGGACAGAAAAGTTAAGTTCCCCAGTACACCATGCTAGTCTCTCCCTGATCACTCCGGGACAGAACAGGTCCCCTGTACACCATGTTAGTCTCTCCCTGATCACTCCGGGACAGAACAGGTCCCCAGTACACCATACTAGTCTCTCCCTGATCACTCCGGGACAGAACTGGTCCCCAGTACACCATGCTAGTCTCTCCCTGATCACTCCGGGACAGAATTGGTCCTCAGTACAGCATGCTAGTCTCTCCCTGATCGATCCGGGACAGAACAGGTCCCCAGTACACGATGCTAGTCTCTGCTTGATCACTCCGGGACAGAATAGGTCCCCAGTACACCATGCTAGTCTCTCCCTGATCGATCCGGGACAGAACAGGTCCCCAGTACACCATGCTAGTCTCTGCTTGATCACTCCGGGACAGAATAGGTCCCCAGTACACCATGCTAGTCTCTGCTTGATCACTCCGGGACAGAACAGGTCCCCAGTACACCATGCTAGTCTCTGCTTGATCACTCCGGGACAGAACAGGTCCCCAGAAAACCATGCTAGTCTCTCCCTGATCACTCCGGGACAGAACAGGTCCCCTGTACACCATGCTTGTCTCTCCCTGATCACTCCGGGACAGAACAGGTCCCCAGTACACCATGCTAGTCTCTCCCTGATCACTCCGGGACAGAACAGGTCCCCAGTACACCATGCTAGTCTCTCCCTGATCAATCCGGGACAGAACAGGTCCCCTGTACACCATGCTAGTCTCTCCCTAATCAATCCATATTTTGTATATGCCCCGGTGTATAACATACGTATTGCCCAGCCAGTGGTATTGCGCAGGTAATGTCTGATTGTCTCTTCATTCTCTGCCCAGAGATTGGAAGGTCGGTTGTTCAATCCCTGGCCACGTCATACCAAAAGATGTTAAAGATGGTAATTGATGTTGCCCAGCCTGTTACACCCACACACCACCTCTGCCTTCTGAAATAATTATGTTTAGTCTTTATTGGTCAACCATTTTCAGTCAGGAGTGGAATAGAGAGTACAAAGAATAATTGAATATGTGCTTATAAAGAAATTCATGCTGTTAAAAGAGCGTACACTGTCAGAATTTGATGTTCACAAATCTCTTTTTGTTTCTGTAATTTTAGCAAGCTGTTCCGTTCGCCGTTGTTGGTGCTAATACAATTATCGAGGTTAAAGGTCGCAAGGTCAGGGGTCGCATGTACCCCTGGGGAGTTGTGGAAGTGGAGAACCCGGAACACTGTGATTTTATTAAACTTAGGACCATGCTCATGTAAGTGTTGGACCCTCCCCAGAGACAGGACCCGTGAAGTTCAGGGTTAGAATAGGCCTTCCGCAACCCATGCTTGCCATAGGAGGAAACAATGCTTGTCATAAGAGGCGATTAACAGGATTGGGAGGTCAGACTTGCTGACTTGATTGATGCATGTCATTGTATCAGAATTGCCTTGATCATAGCTCATAATGTCAATCACTGGATTGTCAGCTAAAGATGTGATTATTTACAGACTGTTGTTACAGCTGGAATATTGCTGAACAAACAAACAAAATCAGATAGGTGCTACCCTGGAAACTTTTCATCTATGATGATCACTCATAGCTTTGTAAGCTTACCTGTTCATCTAATCATACTAGCATCATAAGTCTTCTTTCAAGGGATGATATTGTCACTTGAAGAATTATTTTTGGAAATTTAGCGTGTATAGTGTTAATAGGCCAAATGGAGTTGCTAGACATGTCAGAGTTTTCCTTGGTAATTTCTGAATTTGTTTTAACCTTAAATTGCTGCAAACATCTATACCCAGCAGAGTTATGTCCCTTGGTAATTTCGGAATTTTGTAGTATCCTGACATTGTTGCAAACGTCTATACCCAACAGAGTTATGTCCCTTGGTAATTTCGGAATTTTGTAGTATCCTGACATTGTTGCAAACGTCTATACCCAACAGAGTTATGTCCCTTGGTAATTTCGGTATTTGGTAGTATTTTGATATTGTTGCACACACATATGTATCTGTCTTCCCTTCCAGAACACATATGCAAGATTTACAGGAAGTTACACAAGAAATTCACTACGAGAACTTCCGAGCAGAAAGGTTAGCCACAGGTGGTGCACAGAAACGAGTCAAGTATGTATGCATGGCCTTTGGCTGTTCCCCACACCTAGTCATTTATCAGGGTGCCATCTCGGCCTGTTTCCCCAACATGGCCCAACATTACTTATTTGTAATACGCAAAACAATTTTATATAAAATTTCTCTTCAGCCAGCATACCGACCTTATTGTTTTCATAATAATTAAGAAAAATCTAAAGCCATCCAGTATGGAACCAAAAAAAATAAATTTTTATTATTTATTATTATCTTTTTGAATTAAGAAATCTATCATCATTCCAAACGTGTAAATATTCCAAATTCCAACCCAATGATAATCAGCCTGGTACCTTGCACAGAGCTATCACAGCACCAGGACAATCTCATTAAAATCAAATCTTAGTTCTCACTACCGCTAAACAAAGATCTGAGGACATCCCAGTCGGGGTCACGTCAGAACGACCTTTCATCCGACCAATCAGAGCGTCGCTTACCAGATCATGAAAGTGACAGTCGGAATGTGATTTCTAATCATGCATCCTCGAAAACTTTAACACGGGGTATTCCGAACGATACTTACGGGTTTAACGACTGAATCCATGCAATCTAGACCATCTATTAGCCATTCCAGAATGTTCTTTTGTTCAGGTTTCAAATTTGTAATCGAGAATTTGTCAAAATATGTTTCGAAGCGTATTCACCAATTTGAAATTGGTGCCGTAAAGCATGAGAAAGCTGCCTTCTGATAGGTCAATCCATTGGTCGGCCAAAGTTCGCGCAAGGTCGGTCTGACGTGACCCAAAATGGGATGTCCTCAGATCTTTGTTTAGCGGCAGCGAGAACTTAAATCTGATTTTAATGAGATTGAGCACCAGGACTATACTTGAAGATGTCCTGCTATAGACGTATCACTGAGATAGCTTGTGGAAGTGAGCCTAGGTTGTAGCTGTGTGTCATGAGTCACCAGCAGCTTGTTAACTCCGATATGGCACCCTGCACGAAGAACTTGATCGAGTCCTACAGGGTACACCATGCCTTGTTTAGAGTAGGAGGTAGTTGACGTGTGATGTATCTACTTGTATATGCAGCATTTCTGTGTTTGAATTAGGATAGTGTTTGTTCAGAACCTTGGATTGAAGAATTGGCAGTTATTCCCTCTTAAAAAGCTCACATATTCACTGCCAGTGATTAAAAATATTCATATTTTATTTTCAATTATTATTTTGTGCCAGATGCTATTTACTTGCTCTAATATTCGCTGTCATTTTGACTGTTCTGTAAACTGGCATTGATTTTGTTGAGCAAATAGTTTGACCATTGTAGTATCAGTTCTTGTTCAGGAGAACCTTGTTTATCTGGATCTTGTCAATACAGGAACATCCCTATCAGGACAGATAAGTTGAATAATTTACAGATTTACAGCAGTAAGAAAATAATGTTTGGTCAGGGTTTGATGTTAATTTCTAAAATTAACCTCTTTTATTAGATTTCAGTCAAATACAGTTTGTTTTTTTACTTTAATTAATAATTAGTAGGGGTTCATCAATCAAACTAGAAACTAAATTGGTCTGGCCTCAGAAACATGAATTTACTGAGACTTTTTCCTTGTTTAATTTGTCTGTAATCAGTGGTGTCCAGATTAGCGAGGTTCAACTGTTCCATGGTCAGTCTGTAGTAGGTTATTGACAGTCTTTCTTAGAAGAGCTCGAAGTTGATATGCAGAGTGGTAGTTCTTTCTGCTAGTCAATTGATTGTTTTTATGTACTGTTAAAATGTTTTAGAATTATTTTGTTTTAATTTTCAGTCTATAATGAACATTTAAAGTGTATATGCCATATAATTCCGTCAAATGTAGATGTGTTAGAAGTATTTCCTTTTTTTATTTTTAGTCTTTGATGAACATTTAAAGTATTTGCAGTATTCTTTTCTTCAGTAGCATTTTATATTTGTATACTAAGTCAGCAGTTAATGTGCAATACTTGGTCCCAATAAATAAGCTCTTCATATTTTACAAATGTTACAACATGGCTCCCAATAAAAGCAGTTGTATGACATTATGATACTGAATTTTAAGCTGCTGTTTAATTATATAATATTATATGCTATTGTATGTGTACTCTGCATTGGTTTTGGAATATCTGTCTGTAACGTTTGTCATATTAAGCCAGCCAATGTCTAATTCAGTGCTTTTGCTTGAAGGAATTAACAGTCAGCAATTATCAATTCTATTTTGCTGTCTTTCAATGCTAGCTTTTTTTCAGTTCGAAAGCCGTTTGATTAGTGACATGTTTGTATGAGTACCTACATGAGATTAACACAGGATTTCTGCTTTTCTTCTGTTCTGGTATTGTGTGTGCCGTTTGCCCTCTTCCATGATAATGATGGTAAGCTAGGCGACATCATCGATATAGTGTCTGTGTCTTCGTTCTACTAATCCGTGCTTTCTTCACCTCTTCTGCCAGATGAATATTCAGTATGCTTGTAACCATGGTAACCATCTTCAGCATGTGTCGGAACAAAGCTTCCTCTTGATAACATAAGGATTAAACGATGTGGAATGTCTGTCACGAACAAGACCCAATATGTGTCTCCACAATTTTACAAGTGTTAACACACATTAAACAAGAATTATGCCAAAGACCATAAAATAAATAGTCAAGATTGTCTGTCCTTGATATCTTTACTATTATCATTCTGGGATCAATTGTGGGTTTAAAAAAATATATATTCTTCTGTGGATGGAGTGCATCTTAGTTGGGTATCTTGTTACTTTTTGAACGCTAAGTTTATTTTTTATCATGTGACTACATCGCTGTAATAATCTTATAATGTCATAGGGCCTGTATCTCATCTTTTGTTTCACATCATCAACACATTCAATGTTTTTGATGCCGAAAGTCCCATTATCTTAATATCTTGTAAAAATGTTGTTATATTTATATCTATTAAACTATCAGGTCTTGTTGCTAATTAAAAAGTTTGTTCTCCAAATATTCGTGACCTCTAAATTAGTGAAACCTAGTGTCAACTTATTGGTATATGGTTAATTAATAATTCTTTTAACAAATCAACTTTTACTAACATTTTCATTTAGACAAAAGTTATCTCCCCTTGTACCTTCATTAAATGAGTGATCCTGTAAAATACTGTATTCTGCACTGATGCAAAGACTAAATTGTTATTGTCATCACTGTTGATAATTAGCAATGTAACTCATCATCAATCTTCAATACTTCACTGGTTTGTATACACCGTATTCTGCCGTCACTTGGTAATACGTAGGAACGCTTTCCGATTGTACAGAGACCAATACTCAGCCCAAGCCTGGATACAAACCAGGAAAGTTTTGACGATGCTCATTAACTAAATCTATTTATATGCACATGGGAAATCATTCCATAATCACATCCTGGTGTCATAGTTATTAATCTCATACATACAATCATAAAATTATTTACTCTCATATCGCCTTTCATATTTCTCATTTAAGTTTGAATGTAAAAGAAATTCAATCAATCTACTGATTGTGGCTTGCTGAATTCCAGTACCCATAGCTCCACAGTTCGCTGTGCAGAGTTGTGTCCCTTGAGCACACCAGAATCCTATGATTGAGGGTTCAAATCCCAGTTTGCTCTGATTGTGTCTCTAGGTATGTCGGCAACATACTTGTGCTCGTAGGTTTCACCAAAGTGGTAAACGTCTGAGACCTGCATCACTTTGAGTTTTCCTCATACACGCCGTGACATAACTGGAATACAGTTCAAAGCGACTTTAAACCCTACTCACTTACTCTTACCCAAATAAATATCTCCAATACCAGTATCAATATATATTTTAAGTTACGTTTTTATTTAAATGAATTAATTTATTGGAATTAGAGCTTGTTCAGCATATTAACTGAATTTTTGGTTTTGTGATTATTTCTAGTTTGAGAAATAGATTGGCATGGCTAGTAATATCACCTATGCATGATACACTTGCTTTCATAAGCTGCTCGGGAGATAACACCAAAGGGTCATGTCAAAATGAGCATGTCTGTTTTATAGTGTTGTATTATTTCAGCAAATCACGCAGACCTGAAAGCCAAGAGAAAGACTTTTCTGACCGAGAGAAGCAGTTGTCTGAGAAGGAGGCGGAGGTAAGTTTCATCTTGACTCAATCAGTACATTGTGTAGTTCTGAGGGGTGACTTGAAACAATCAATATGTTGAGGAGTGACTTGAAACAATCAATAAGTTGTGTAGATCTGAGGGGTGACTTGAAACAATCAATAAGTTGTGTAGATCTGAGGGGTGACTTGAAACAATCAATAAGTTGTGTAGATCTGAGGGGTGACTTGAAACAATCAATACATTGTGTAGATCTGAGGGGTGACTTGAAACAATCAATACATTGTGGAGTTCTGAGGGGTGACTTGGAACAATCAATATGTTGAGGGGTGACTTGAAACAATCAACAAACCTCACCTGTCCTGTGTCCTCACCTCACCTGTCCTGTGTCCTCACCTGTCCTGTGTCCTCACCTCACCTGTCCTGTGTCCTCACCTCACCTGTGCTGTGTCTTCAGATCCGTCGCATGCAGGAGATGATCCAGAAGATGCAGAAGGAAATGGAGTCGCAGAAGGGGGCGCCGCAGCAGAATGGCGACGTCAAGTCCCACGACGTGTAACTGACGCTGGTTCTCAGGTATGTACAGAGGACTAGCATATCATCCGGGGTCTTGTCTTGTCTTGTCAAGACCATTTCTGACTTGTGCCTCTTTTGACCCATTTTGAGCTGACACGAGATAATATGACTAAAATTATTTTTTAAATAGAAATTAAACACTACTCACTCCCAACTCCAAACAGCACCAGAAAATGAACCATGTGATGATCCGTGTTTGAATTGGACTACAGCAACCATTGCTGGTCCAGGCTCAATTATTTACAGACCGCTATCATATAGATGGGATATATCTGAGTGCAGCGTTAAACAATATACAAATATTCAGATGTTAGACCATGATCTTCCTGATGACTGCATTATCGTGAATTTTTTTTTTTATTCAAAAGCACTTTTTTTGCAAATTCCTTGTTTTCCAATTTCAAATACTGACGTTACCTCTTTAACATTGGAACCGTGAATATCCAGGGTTGAATAGGTCTTCAGCAACCAATGCTTGCCAAAAGAGGCGACTAGGTGGTCAGGCTCGCTGACTTTGTTGATGCATGTCATCATATCCCAATTGCGTGGATCGATGCTCATGTCAGTCACTGGATTGTCTCGTCCAGACTCAATTATTTACAGACCACTGTCATGTAGCTTGAATATTGCTGAGTGCAGGGATAAACAACAAACAAAACAAATAAAATCATTAACGTTGCTAAATAACATTTGTTGTTTTTATATTGTTTACAGTAAATTTGGCAATATTGACAAATACTAAGGGAATGTATTGTAAAGCATCAACATGGCTTAACTTTTGGTGCTACTCAAATAATATTTGGGAGATAAGTCTTAGCCCCTATGTTTTAGCCTTTCTCTTATCACTTTCAGGGCCAGCTTTTATCTTACATGAACAGTAATACGAAGACCTGTGATTGGTCAGATCATGCCGTCATCCTCATCACTGACCAATCAAACTCTCTCATCAACCAGTTGGCTAGTCAAGTCTCAAGTGTTACATTTCAACACACATTCTACATGTTTCTCTATCTGAACCAACTTTCAGTATTTTCTTTTGTAGAATTCCATGAGTGTTGTTAAGTGCAATTATTAACAAACTGTATGTCATTCTAATGCCGTACGAACATACGCAGCGTCGTCACAAACATGTTCATATTTGCATGTATGTCGGCATGTGAACAATGTGCTGAATAATATCCATGTGTTGACGGCTGATGAGCTTGTGCTTATTTACATATCTTCCAACAACAAAAATAGAAATCCAAACTGAAATACTAGTTTGAATTTCCGTTACTGAATCACGAATAGTGAACTATTTAAAACCTGAATGTACATATCGACTTGTCAGGGAAACATGACTAGCAAGTAAATCAATGCACAAACTTGGATCCATTACTATGTAATTATCAACAAATCCTATAATACTAAAAAGGGACCTAGCAATTATTTTTTTTATAACTGACGCGTCTAAAAACCCATTTGGGAATAAAATATATCACAAACTGTTTTCATGTTTGTCCTGACACAAGATATTAAATTCATCAAAACAGCATTTAAATAATTGTTCAGGATCGTGGCCATCATGACATTGAATTATATATTATATATATTGAATACCTACCATATGTTTACACACAAGAGTTGGTCTAGAAATGGGAGTTATATCATTGTTACTTTTTCAAATGTAATGGATCAAAATTTGTTCCTTTTCAACCACTGATAGTATATGCCAAAAGGATGGAGAGATGTGAATGGTATTCATGATGACAAGCATCAGGCGTGGTGCACACCCCATATTGTATTGCTCATGACTGAATAGCCTGTCAGTCTGGACTGGGTAATAACCGCATCAATCTCATTAAAAGTGGACATCCCATTAAGGGTCACGTCAGAACGACCTTTCATCCGACCAATCAAAGCGTCGCTTACCAGGTCATGAAAGTGAGAGTCAGAATGCGTTTTCTAATCATGCAACCCGGGGTAATCCGAACGACAGTACGACTGATTCCGTCAAAATTATCGTCTATCTCTCGCTTCCGTGGGATAGACACTTGAATGGAGGAGGCGTTGCACAGTACGTGGAAAGCACTGCCATACAATCTCAACTACATATTAGACATTCCGGAATGTTCGTTTATTCAGTTTTACCAAAAATTAATCAAGAACTGTGTCAACATATTTTTCAAGTGTAGTCTGAAATGGAAATTGCCAGGTTGAAACGAGCGCCGTAAGGTCGTGAAAGCTGCTTTTTAATTGGCTGATGTCAACTTCTTGATAGTCGTTTCAGTTGTCGGTCAAAGTTCATGAAAGGTCGTTCTGATGTGACCCGTAATGGGATGTCCTCAGATCTTTGTTTAGCGGTAGCGAGAACTTAGATATGATTTTAATGAGATTGTAACCGCATGCACATCCAACAGTCTTCCTGGCTTTGATGGCTTTAATTCATAATTCTGGGATATGAATTTCAAAAGCTAAATTATCTTGTGTGCAAGACTTCATACCAGAATGTTTAATCTGTGTATCAAAATTGATTTCAATAACTACGTTCACAAGTATATGCATGTATTCTCAATCAAATAATCTGAACAACTGTAGAATATTAATTGTTTTCATTGATTAATTTGTTTTCTACGTTTTACTTAGGTTTCCAAATTCCCTAAATGTTTTAAGTGTAGACACATGCTGTTAATTTGTTCTTGCTACAGTTTGTGATAACTGTAATTATTAATTTGAATATTTCAGAAAATTGTGTATCCTTGTGTATATATTAATGTTTTCTGCAAATTTCAATTATTTTCTTTTTATGCTTATGTAAGCTGACACACAGTCCTCTTGTGAAACTGACCCTGTGGTCAAACTGTCATTGTTCTTACACTGTTAAATGTGAATAATCAGTTCCATCACGGAAGCGGAACATCTTTCAAAAACATTCATGATTTTGTGGACCCAACGAAATATTTAAAGTGCCAAAATAGGTACATTCCAAATGTTTGAACATTTTAGCTTTTTTGATCGCCGCCTGAAGTGTTTTCATGTGCTATGGTCATCGTTTGATATTTTCATGACATCAAGTCTAGTGCTGTCAATGGAGAGGTGCTTTTTGTGGCATTATTTTCTTTCACAGTATTTGACCAAAGTGCAGTACACCAGTTTTTTTCTCTTTAAGCCATTTTACCTGTTGTGAATGTTTGCTCATTATGACTATCATCAGCCATGATTATCAAATGTCGTGACTCCATTCTAGTTTGATATGCAGGCTTAGAACTAACTGAAAAGCTTTACTAGGCCAGGTAAGGATAAAATGCCCTTGTAATATTAAAACAATGGGAAAATTGGAAATTTTGTACTAGCCCACAGGCATTTGTACTAGCCCCGGGCTAGCAGGCTAGTGTTAATTTCTAACCCTGATATGTATCCTTGACCTCTTTGTATTGGAAGTGATGTTGCCGTCTCCATTTCTCTTGGGTTGGGTCTCTGAGAATGAAAATCCAGTGCTTACTGATCCATTGACCAGGGTAGTAATGTTAGCGCTTTGATAGGATGGCTATTTATAACATTGTCACTCAAAACGGAGCTGTATTGGCAAATAGATCCAGGATATTTATCATAATAGAATGAAGATATATGTGGATAATCGAGTTCTGCCGTGGTCTAAAATGTTGCATTATTTTCTCATTAACATGTAAGTGAAAGTGCTGTGCTAACAAGCTATGTGATCACCCTGATTACCATGGCTTGCTATTTATCCTCATATATAGTCACCATGTATCACAACCTACAGTGGATGTAGACTTATGTATTGTAGATCATCACACTGTTACCTCCAGCTAGGGGCTTTGTGTGACGGCTGTACAGACGCATCTGGACACAAACTCATCACAGATAGTCAATCAAATTGGTGCTTTTGGAGAGAAGTGTGAGGCCCCAAAACAAGAGTATTTCTCATATACGTAACGTAGACACATGCCACTGCTCTTGAGTCGTGACGGTCCATGGGGGGCAGCATGATGACAGTTGAGAAGTGAGTTCCACTCATTCCGGACATTGTGTCTTGTTTCATGGAAGGTGGAAGACAAACTGAAAAAAATCAAGAGGGACTATGCTCCACAAGCTAGATCTGTCAATCTAATGTAATCACTACTTGATGTCTGCGTTTATTTGAGCTTTCAGAGACATGGTGAGGGGCGGTCGGGTAGCCTAGTGGTTAAAGCGTTCGCTCGTCACGTTCGATTCCCGACATGGGTACAATGTGTGAAGCCAATTTCTGGTGTCCCCCGCCGTGACATTGCTGGAATATTGCTAAAAGCGTGAAAACCATACTCACTCACTCACTCAGACATGGTGACATCTTGAATGTCTTGTATCAGACTGTCCAGAGCATACCTAGTCCCTTTGAAGTGTAAGGTTCCAGTGACTGTCTGGAGATGCTGTGGATGTTTCATCATAATGTGGCTGAATAATGTAGGATGGCCTAAAACAATCTGTATGTTGACCTTGTGCCAATTACATGAAGTGGTGGACCGCTATAATGACCAAGTTGAAGGGTTACCAAATCTGCATGAGTTCTGGTAATAGGTTTACCCCTACAGAGTGACATAGTTCACAATTGTATTGTAATAGTATGAAAACAAACTAAACACATTAATCAAATCTCTCATAATGGCTCACTAGCTTCTGTGCTGGATCAGGGTACACAGTGTATGACATTGTTACACACAGGACCATGGAATACACAATGGTGTTTGTATGATTGTGAAGGGTCCAGGAAGGAGCCGGTGTTTGTGACGATATCTTGCCAGGAGTTCCGTCTCGTCTGGCGTGGATGTTATGTATATGTGCTAGTGTTCCCTCTGCAGCCTACGTGGATATATTGTACCTGTTCACAACTATATCTGTGCTTGTTTTCACTATTTTCCTCAATTAGGTTTTGTTCAGAACTTTGTAATGCATTTTGAACATTTTGTATGCATCTATACATTGTGAATTAAAATGACTCTTTTTTCATACAACCTTTTTTGTGTCTTCTTTTCATGTTCAAGTGTCATTGTGTACTTCAAATTACTTTTCTGCCTCAGTGGTCTAGTGGATAGTGTCAGCCCGGGTAGAGGTCAGTCAGGGTTTCGACCCCCAACCGCATCATACCCAAAAATGGTACTTGTTGTTACCCTGCCTGGCACTCGCATTAAGGGGATAAAACAAGGACTGGTCGGTTCAGAGTTGGATGTTCATGTTAAACTCCACGGGCTAGCACTATAAAACCGGTATGAGTCCAGACTAGGACTTGTACAAGTGAGCATGCACATCACCATATTAAAGCATATCTCCATTTCACCTTACCTCAAATTACTTACTTGAAAACAGTATGTACCTCAGGTCTTCTGGTATTGTTTACAACTTAGCATAAAGATATGGGGTTTAAGGTCGCCTCCAATATTATTGCACTTGTGTGTGTGTGTGGCTGCTTATACTAGTCCGGACTGATGCTGATTTAAAGTGCTAGCCCACTGAGATACCATGCCGCAGTTTAACAGTATACTGACTCTGAGCTGGCCAGTCCTTGTTTTAGACCCTTAATGCCAAACGCCAGACAGGGTAACAACAAGTACCATCTTTTAACGTCTTTTGGTATGACGCGGCCGGGGATTGAACCCCAGACCTGCTCTTCAGGTGGACGCTCTACCACTAGACCACGGAGGATGGAAGGCTACTGGTCACCATTCACTTTCTCAAGCACTCACCCTGTAGTAGGAACTGGGGAAAGATTAGGTCCCCAGCTTGTCATAAGATCACGTTGTCAGACTGTGTCTTGGGTGCTTGGTGTCATCGTTCCCAGATGGCCTGGGACATTGTTTAAGTCAACCACTTGCCTGCCTGACTTTCTTGTTTGTAGGTTGCTGATATTGCTAGACTATTGCTGACTGGCATAATGCAACTGACCAATCAAGCACTGCTTAGCTGCCACCAGAGATCAACAGATTGAAAAGGATCTCTTAATGCACCGGAAATCGACAGGGTGGGAAGGATCTCTCAATGCAAAGCTGACACCAGAGATCGACAGGGTGGGAAGGATCCCTCAATGCACAGCTGACACCAGAGATCGATAGGATGGGAAGGATCTCTCAATGCAAAGCTGACACTGGAGATCAACAGGGTGGGAAGGATCTCTCAATGCAAAGCTGACACCAGAGATCGACAGGGTGGGAAGGATCTCTCAATGCAAAGCTGACACCGGAGATCGACAGGGTGGGAAGGATCTCTCAATGCAAAGCTGACACTGGAGACCAACAGGGTGGGAAGGATCTCTCAATGCAAAGCTGACACTGGAGATCGACAGGGTGGGAAGGATCTCTCAATGCAAAGCTGACACTGGAGATCGACAGGGTGGGAAGGATCTCTCAATGCAAAGCTGACACCGGAGATCGACAGGGTGGGAAGGATCTCTCAATGCAAAGCTGACACTGGAGATCGACAGGGTGGGAAGGATCTCTCAATGCAAAGCTGACACCAGCGGTCGACAGGGTGGGAAGGATCTCTCAATGCAAAGCTGACACTGGAGATCAACAGGGTGGGAAGGATCTCTCAATGCAAAGCTGACACCAGAGATCGACAGGGTGGGAAGGATCTCTCAATGCACAGCTGACACCGGAGATCGACAGGGTGGGAAGGATCTCTCAATGCAAAGCTGACACTGGAGACCAACAGGGTGGGAAGGATCTCTCAATGCAAAGCTGACACTGGAGATCGACAGGGTGGGAAGGATCCCTCAATGCAAAGCTGACACTGGAGATCGACAGGGTGGGAAGGATCTCTCAATGCACAGCTGACACCGGAGATCGACAGGGTGGGAAGGATCTCTCAATGCAAAGCTGACACCAGAGATCAACAGGGGGGGAAGGATCTCTCAATGCAAAGCTGACACTGGAGATCGACAGGGTGGGAAGGATCTCTCAATGCAAAGCTGACACTGGAGATCGACAGGGTGGGAAGGATCTCTCAATGCAAAGCTGACACTGGAGATCAAGACATCAGGCTGAAGCCCAAACAATGAGTGACAGTCAAGATAAGGTGTGATGTTATTTCAGAAATTAAATATCAATGAGTGTAATGAGTAATCCTTTTTACTGAAGTTTCTCTTCATGCCCGTTCTCATCTGGAAGTCTGGGACTTGAATAACAGGGTCCCACTGCAGCCTCCAGTTCACTGCTCAACTGAAAACACACCATCACCAACCTTACGTCCTAGATGTTGGTATTCAAAATACAAAAGGCACAATGTCTTAAGGGCTCCTCACTAATCTAAATTTACTAGCGCTTCATCTGTTTCGCTAGTTCAAGAATCCCTCGTAAAATAACTTCCCTTTTTGGGATACCTATAAAGTGACGGAAACACTCATAAAATCAAACTAAGCGACCATGTTAAATAAAAGCGACAAAACCCTTTCTATAGTCAAAAGAAATTTCTGCCAGAGTCGATTGTACAATTCCGACTATATCATGAGCATGTGTTCACTAAATAGTGATGACACCAGGTGTTAGCGAAAAGGTCAGCGTATCCTTCCCAACCAGTGGCACACGTCACAAACACATGCAAAGGCAAGTCAATTGTTCACCTGATAAAACCTCGGGAACATGTGGTACAAATCAAAAAAGGGAATTGTATCTGACATCTTTCTTGTCACTGATGCGTCAAATTTGGAAATGTCCTCCACATGTCTACCATAAAACTTTTTGAAAGCTTCACTTGGGCTTTGAATGCTGTGACCTTGATCAAACAACTTCTGAGCAAGATTCGTATAACGCTCTTTGAAATCTTGATAGAAAGATCATGCTCGATTGTACCTAATAAAATGTGAAATGTAAACACCAAAGGCTGGACCTGCCTGTACGATATTGTCTACAGCTGCACAGGTGAAGGGGGATGAAAAGATGGGGTGAAATGGGGGTTAACGTCGTGTTCAAGATAATTGCACTTTATGGCGACGCGCTTGTGTGCTTGCACTAGTCCAGACTTACGGCTGTTTTATAGTGGCCCACTGTTTGTTTTTTGTTTTTTTTGTTTAATGCGGCACTCAGCAATATTCCAGCTACATGTAAACAATCGAGCCTGGACCAAACAATCCAGTGATTGACACCATGAGCATTGATCTACGCAATTGAGCTACGATGACATACATCCACCAAGTCGACGAGCCTGAACACCCGATCCCGTTAGTTGCCTGCTGAAGACCTATTATATTCCGGATCTTCACGGCCCACTGAGATACCATGCCACAGTTTAACATGGATACCGACCAGTCCTTGTTTTATTCACTTCGTGCCAAGCGCCTTCTTTTGAAACCTTTTCGTATAACACAGCCGGGGATCGAACCAAAGCTCTCTGGGCTGACGCTCTATCGACTAGACCACAAATGCGGTGTGAGATGAAAAGTCTTAATACGATGGAATGAGTTGAAATTATATATCTTGACAACACGTGTAGGTCCCGGTCGCTGCCGAAACGTTGACATGAATTCTGTGAACGGTATGTGTGAAGTGATTCATTCAGCAAAGCCTCCGTAAAAAAAACAGGACTTTGAGTAATAAGATGTTAAACAACAAACATAGAAACCGCCATGTGTCGTAAGAATGTTGCTTCAGTTTTCGAGCAGTAAAACCTGAACACTCTCGTTTGATTCGACACGTGTGAACCACGTGAATTCCTCCTTGCCCATCGCTGTTATGTGAATGAACCACTGCATAAAGAAGCGTACATACGCATTATACAAGTGAACACGTTCCAAACCATATTTTATACTTATTCCTGGTGTAGAACCAGTGTAACCTATAAGTTGTCTGGATGGTAAATTGTCTGCCCAGGGAGCAGAGGGTGGTTCGATCCTCGGCCGGGTTATATACCAAAAGACGGTATACTTGTTTCCCAGCCTGACTCTCGGTACAGAGTGGATAAAACAAGGACTGGTCGGCTCGCAGACTCGAGCTCTGACTGAGTGGGTTAAAACTGCAACATGGTATCTCATGCAGCCCAGACAGCGAAAGGGACTTCTCCCAGGATGCCCTCCCTAGTCGAACCCACCCAGAACTTTTCGGAGAATGTGAAGACTCCCCAACACTGCAGGCTTCTCCATTACCCAGATTGTCAGAAGGGCTGTATTCCTGGTACCAAACCCGGGTACTCTCCCAATGTCAGTCCACAGATTTGGAGGTACCAAACCTAAGGCACCGAGAACAATGGGGACAACTTGGTACTTGGGATGCAATTGTAACATTTCGAAAGCATGTCAATCACATGTGTGTCAAAAGGGACAGAAAATTTTAATAATGTAAATGATTTCATTGGATTTATCAAAAAAGACAAGATCAGGTTTGTTGGCCTGAATACGTCTGAGGTTGTAAACGGGCCTATTCCAAACAATTTTGTATTTTTCATTTTCCATAACGCCCTCTACATATTCCGGGTCGTGCCATGGATGGACCTCTGTGTCAAAACCACAAATACGACGAAGGCTTAAGATACTGTGTATGTGCCAAAACTGGGCATCCACCGACAATGTGTTGGACAATCTCATTAAATTCATTGCATAATCTACATTTCTTATTTACATTTTGATGCAAAATCACACATTGACGGTTTCGAGTGGGAAGTGACTGGCCTTTAGCAGCAAAAAGAAAGCCTTCTGTTTCACTTTTCAGGCCAGCCGACTTCATCCAAGCGAAGGACTCTGCAGGGTTGCTGATCTTCTCAAAACACTGCACATAAACCGATGCAGTGGTCACAAGAGGACCATCAGACAAATAAATGTATGCAAAAGTGCACAATTCAATTCTATCATGAAGAGCCTCCACGTTAATCAAACCACGTCCTCCCATTATGATTGGTAAATATAAGCGATTGAGGGAAGAGCGAGGGTGGTGGGATCTATTGTCTGACATGATTCTTTGTGAAAGGGTGTCAATACCCTGAAATTTTCTGTTTTGTCCAATCAACAACACCAAAAGAATACGAAATGACGGGTACAGCAGAAGTATTTGTGGCTTTGACTTTATTGCGAGCGTTCAACTCGAAACTCCATTGTTGTTGTTGTTGTTGTTATTATTATTATTATTATCCTGCTTCTAGTCTTCCGTGTTTACATGTACAAACACCGAACGTCGAACAATTACTCATGTTCACCTAAAGAAATATTTTGTTCTGAGAAGCCATTTCCTTCGCATCAAAGTAATCCTCAACGTATTTCACAGTTAGAGGTCACGCCTTCGGGAGCATCGTGTAATTAAATCTGTCAGTACACCATGTGCGTGTTGTTTGTGTAGTTCCCGAAGAACACACAGACTGCTCCCTAGACCAGCTCATTGAACTTTCAACATATCAGTCATCTGGGACCGACGGACTCATCTAACCTAATCAAGATGGCGGAAGTATTGCTGTTATGTTGAATAAAAAAGCGTTAAGGTCAGTCACTTCGCTGATATATTGGTAAAGTTCAGAGAACGATAGAGCGATTAAAAGGACGTCCCAGAAATAACGTAAGGCTAATATACATTAGTATCGTGCCGAAGTTCCCAGACTAACACAATAACGCCCCCTTCGTGTAAGATTCTGGAAGAGAACGCGTCCAGTACTATACAATAAGATTCAAGATATTTTACTGTCCAAAACACCGTCAAGGGACAGAGTACACAATCTATACTACCAAAATAGCATGAATAGTACATAATTCGACACAGTAGGACTTGCATAATTTGACAGAGTAGATAATAAGGGGTTAATAACAGACAGCATCTATAAGAATGATGCGGCAACATTTTATGCTGGTTACTATTGTTTGTTGTTTAAGGCTGCACTCAACAATATTTAAGCTATATGACGGCGGCCTGTTAATAATCGAGTCTGGACCAGACGATCAAGTGATTGACATCATGAGCATCGATCCACGCAATTGGGATACGATTACATGCATCATCAACCACGAGTCTGACCACCCGATCCCCTCAGTCATCTCTTACGACAAGCATAGTCGCCTTTTACGGCAAGCATGGGTTGTTGAAGACCTAGTCTGGTCCAGAGTCGATTATTTACATGACATACGGTCATATATCTGGAGCGAGTTAGTGAGTGAGTTGGGTTTAACGCTGCTTTTAACTGTATTCCAGTTATATCACGGCGTGTCAGCTTAATGTGGGAGGAAAGCTCGAAGTGATGCAGGTCTAAGACGTTTACCGCTTCGGTAAAACCCACGAGCACGGGTATGGTGCTGACAAACCTAGAAACATAATCGGGGCGAACCGGGATTCGAACCCACAATCATAGGTTTCTGGCATGCCCAAGGGACGCAACTCTGCACAGCGAAATGCGGCGCCTTAGACGACTGGGCCACCCGTGCCCCCTCATATAGCTGGAATATTGCTGACTGCGGCGTTAAACAATAAAGGAACAAACAAACAGATGTATGTACGTCTTTACCCAGTATGGCTTCCCCTACCCCACTCGTCTGTGTCAGACATAATCGTTAAGTTGTGGGCAATGCAGTAATTAAGGAAACTTCTTCCAAAGCTTTTCAAAGGAAATTAATATTTAGCCGTGGCAAACTAAACAGTTTGATAACACCTCTCTGGTTATCGTGGTCGGGTATTAGCCCTGTAATTACATTTGACGGTGATTCCTTCATCTGATGTTCCGTATCCATGCAGTTAACATTTGGCGGCAGGGTGGCGCACTCGTCTGAAGTGCCGCAATTTGGAAGACAGAGTTACGTCCCTCAGACGTGACAGAAACCTATGATCCTGGGCTCGAATCCGGTTCGACCTGATTCCAGGTTTATAGTTTCTAGGTCAGCACCATACTTGTGCTTCTCGGTTCCACCAAAGTGTCATCGATGTCATGTGATCGATCCCAATTGCTTGGATCGATGTTCATGATATCAATCACTGGATTGTCTGGTCCAGACCCGATTATTTACAGACCGCCGTCATATAGCTGGCATATTGCTGAGTGCGGGGTTAAACAACAAACCAACCAACCAAAGTGGCAAACGTCTGAGGCCTGCATCATCTTGGAGTTTTTCCAAATACTGTTAATCACTCACACAAAGCCCTGCAATTACATTTAACAGTGATTCCGCCACGTGATTTAATCAATCCAGTTAAGTAAACTGCCGGACAAAAGAAAGTTATCACCCATGGTCTATGGTGTCTAAAAATGAAACAAACAAGAAATGGTTATTCAATGGTAATGTATCATGGTCTATGGTGTCTAAAAATGAAACAAACAAGAAATGGTTATTCAATGGTAATGTATCATAGGTCTGTTAAGGACCGTAAGTTTGCAGCGCTGCTGCGACTGTAACGTTTTGGTAAGGTTTGTAATATTTTGGTCAAATTCAGTTTTCAAGTGCAAGTGTATACTATCGTTTGCCCGACAGTGTATTCTCAAGGTGCAGACTTTGCTATCATAATGGGTATACATAGAGTAGATGCGGTGAATGATTCTTAACATCGGGGAATTTATCGGAGCACCTGCCAGTATATATTGTGTTCAGTCTCAAGATCTGCACGAGAAGCACATGTCAAGCGCGGCCATCACTTACCAGATCAAAAAAATGTTTATGTGTCCGGGTAAGATGTTTAACCAGCTGTTCCCAACCCTTCAAAACACTTGACCAAACACAACACATTTACTGGTTCATTTCCACAGTATTTAAACCGCCATGGCTTTTACTTTGGCACTTCGGTCAAACACACGATTGTTTGCGTCTGCATGTAGCATGGCATGCTATTTTCTGTGTCAATGCTTTTAGTAGCACATGAAACATTGTTTTGTATTGCACCTAAATTATTTGCAGCGTGACTAAGTATGGGCTATTGTAAATAATACATTCGGCTCTGGAAAACATGCATATTGTCCAAAAATACGAGAAAGAATTCCAGATCCATTTACGCATTGAAACAAGGTTACACACAGTGGGTAAGAGTTCAGGGTGTCAGGGATTGGGATTTGAATCATCAAAAACAATGATCCTGAAAAGAAATTTAGCTCCATCACTTCATGCCAGAATGTTGTGAACTATTTGTATAAAAAGGCAATACCTGCAAATGAAACGCTACAAATGAAAACAATCTTTCTAAGTGCCTGTTATCAGGATATCAAGTGTGTGTTGAAATAGAAGGGATACTGAAACAACTGACGAAAACCCGCACTTTAATATACATAGATTTCTAACATTTCAAAGACTGTCAAATTTGTTTTGTTTTTATCGAATTGTTTAGCTCATAATGAACATATTCAAACTTTACATTGTACTAGCTTTTCAAGCATGGTTTTGAGACCGAATTAGGTAGTAATTTTCAGTCTTTGCTTGCCAGGGTTAGTTGACATCATTCCAGTTCAATGACGTGTGACAGATAGCGCCGTCGCGCATGGATGAAACACACGTCATCGTGCATGTGGGATAATTCCAGACGCGCTACACCTAGACACAACAGTCTGTGACATGGAACTGTTGGACGGGGTCGAGATGACACCGAGAACAGATGTTTCGTCTGCGTTTCCTGGCGACAGAATGTTTCAACCTCTACAGTGACATACATCTGGTCTGTCTTGTCATCTGATTCTCCACCGCCTAAAATTTAGCCCTCACCATCGACAAAAACTTAAGTTTGAACGTTTTCGTTTTGAACCTCATGTCTCGTTTACTCGCACGTTATTTTGATTCAGACACTGAATGACCCAAAATCACCACACGGTATTTTATTTACCAACCCAGGGTGACAGAAAGAAGTTTGCATCCACATTCAGAATCTCTTCTCAATCTGTTTTATTGAACATTAAGTGACTTCTCTATTTATTTATTTATTTATTTATTTATTTATTTGTAACAAAATTGTGTCTGATGTTGACCATAGGGGAAACGATAATCTTACAGGTTGAGTAAATATATTTTTGTGGTTATTAAATACCATAGAGTCATAAGTGGAACATCATTATAACATGTCTAGGAATATCACTTGCTATTAATTGTGGCATATTAAATTCATTGTCTAAACATATCATTTTGTGAGTGAGGGTTGGTTTTAGCGCCGCGCTAACATTTCAGTTATATCACGGCGTGTCAGCTTGATGTGTCTGTTTGTTTGTTGTTTACACCGCACTCAGCAATATTCCAGCTATATATATGACGGCGGTCTGTAAATAATCGACTCTGGACCAGACAATCAAGTAATTAATAGCATGAGCATCGATCCACGCAATTGGGATCGATGACATGCATCAACCAAGTCAGCGAGCCTGACCACCCGATCCCCTTAGTCGCCTCTTACGACAAGCATGGGTTGCTGAAAACCTATTTTACCCCGGTTCATAACCGGTCTCAGTTTGATGTGAGAGAAAAGCCGATTTATCATCCAAAACTGGCTCCCACAGGAGATGTCGCTTGGGTGAGATCAAGCGATATCTACACTGTAGATATCGCTGCAATGAAATTGCATCACAATGCTTTGCAGGCCATTGTGACATCATTGGTTACCATGACGTCACAATCAAATGATATCACTAATGGCCCTGCTACTGAAGCTGTTAGCAGTACTTTTTACACTTAAGACACTGCTTATTACTGTCTACAAACTGAAAAAGTTGGAAGAATGATGTTGGATAATAAATAAAATCTCACCCTCGTGTCTTTTTATATCAAATAGTTCAACACTCGTTGATACATTTGATATCAAAAGACACGAGGGTGAGATTCTCTATTTATCATCCAAAACTGGCTCCCACAGGAGATATCGCTTGGATTAGATCAAGCGATATCTACACTGTAGATATCGCTGCAATGAAATTACATCACAATGCTTTGCAGACAATTGTGACATCACTGGTTACCATGACATCACAATCAAATGACATCACTAATGGCTCTGCTACTGAAGCTGTTAGGAGTACTTTTAACACTGAAGTCACTGCTAATTACTGTCTACAAATTGAAAAAGTTGAAAGAATGATGTTGGATGATAAATAAAATCTCACCCTCGTGTCTTTTGATATCAAATATATCAACTCTCGTTGATAAAAGTGGCAAAAATCCTCGGCAAGCCTCGGAATTTTTCCACTTTTATCAACTCGTGTTGATATATTTGATATCAAAAGACACTCGGGTGAGATTCTCTATATTGTAACCAGTAATACATCTTGAAATTGTATTCATACTCGTGAATGAACGTGTTTAATTTCTCAATCAATGAAGATTGCGTCCAATATATGAGTGTTTCATGTTACAAGAGAAATGAAAACTATTTCACGTACCTTTTGTAATTTCGTTGTCCAAGATGGCGGAATGAGCCTTGATCCGTTGTTGGCACATGTATGTTAAATATATAAAGGAAATACAATTCTTCAGGTGTCCATAGAATACATTCTGATGAATTACTCGGCGTAGCCTCTACCCATGAAGATCCGGGTTAGAAATGGTCTTCCGAAACCCATGCTTGTCCTAAGAGGCCACTAACAGGATCGAGTGGTCAGGCTCGCTGGCTGTATGTAGGTAATCATATCCAAATTACGTTGATCGATGCTCATGATGTCATTCACTGGATTGACTGTTCCAGACTCGATTATTAACATACAGCTGTCCTGTAGCCGGAATATTGAAACAGAGCATATCCACTTCAAGTCACACGACACACAGTCGTCTGTTTAAACGCAAGTGTCGCGCGTGCGAATATTTTTACGCTGTTTTGATTGGCTGACCTCGTTCTGAACTGGAACGTGCGTCCCATATATGGACGGTGTGTCCATGCAGTGTTTTATATCAAAACTACATGCGTGTACAGGGACCTTGATTCCCGCCATGACTTTGTGTGACGGGGCGCCTGTGTATGAATAATACAGAACCAATGAAACATTATCGACATGCATAACACATACTTCTAAATACATCAAGGTCAAAAGCATCTGCGCTACATACTGTATTAACTTGATTAAACGCCGATGCTTAAATAAACGACGGGTAGTTTTTATGCACGGAATTCTCGCCATTATTGTCTTTGCGATTAAACGCCGGGGATAAAGAGTGTCTTGAAAAAAATATACGCACAGGCTTTTAATCGAGGAAGTACGGTATTAGAAATGTCTGTTTTTGAATTCAATAGTAAATGAAATTGGATAGTTTAATTTTAAACGCGATTTGAAGAGAATATGAATGCATAATACTTTGTTATTTCGGGGCAGTGGGGTAGCCTCTAGTGCCACGTCAAAGGCCTGGGTTCGATTCCCCTCAAGGTGTGTAGCCTATTCTAGTGTGATATGGCTGAAATATTTCTGAAAGCGGTGTACGAATTGACTCACTTATCTACTTTGTTACACAGGGATCTCAATTTCCTGTCCTCAAGTGTTTTCTACTAAACCGAACTCGGGTGAGGTGAGGTAAAATGGGTTTTAACGTGGCGTTCAATAGCTCAAATAGCGTCGTGTGTGTGCGTGCGTGCTTGCGTGCGCGTGCATGTGCATGTGCTAGTCCGGACTATTCAGTGCAAGCCCACTGAGAAACGGGGCACGGATGGCCCAGCGCAGTCGTCTAAGGCGCCGCGATTCGCTGTGCAGAGTTGCTTCCCTTGGGAGCGCCAGAAACCTATGATTATGGGTTCGAATCCCGGTTCGCCCCGATTATGTTTCTAGATTTGTCAGCACCATACCCGTGCTTGTGGGTTTCACCGAAGTGGTAAACGTGTAAGACCTGCATCACTTCGGGCTTTCCTCCCACATTAAGCTGACTTGCCGGATATAACTGTAATACTGTTAAAAGCGGCGTTAAACCCAACTCGCTAGCGCTCCACTGAGATACCATGCCGCAGTTTAACATGGGTACCCCACTCAGACTCTGAGCCGTCAAACAACATAGTGGCGCATAGACAAGGCACAAAGGCATACTATATCAAGTAGAACAAATTATCGCTGTATTGTCAGCACACACATTGTAGCGGAAAGACAAGGCACAATGGCGTTATAACGAGATGCACAAAATTTCGATGGGGTACCACCGCACACTAATAGCGTGTGGACAAGGCACAATGGCGTTATATCGAGGTGATGGTATAGAAGAAAGCAGCGAGCATTTTATTTTAGATTCAGTTAAATTTAGTGAAGTAATTAGGTTGGTGTCGTTAAAGTTTCACAATCGCCGTTCATAGTGCGGGTAATTAAATACATAAATCACCTCCGTTTCTGGCATTATGGCATCGTTAATTAAAACAATTGGAAACGGTCAATGTATATCTCGCCACTCTATCTCCCCGTCACCGGACTCTGGTGTATTGTTTCTGTCTTATAAGCATGCGGTCAAATTAGAACGAGCAGGATGCTCGATAACTCGTGCTGTACTTCCTCTAAATAATCATTCTCTGATTTGCAACGCAAGCCTGGATTTACGGCTGTTGATTCCAGAGCACCCTATGCGAAACCGCATACATAGATGGACTAACGCCTAGTCTGTTAGACTAACATATAGTCTCTGAAATGAACATATCGTACAGAAAAAAACAGTTGTTCAGTTATCTTAATAAAAATCTAATAAAAAGGGAGCCCAGTGATTCTCTTCATTTTCAGATACTGCAGTAATCTAGACTTGCCAAACATTATAGACTTGCGTGGGCTGTAGTTGATATAAATGTATCAGGGTCTGACTACTAGTCTGTGAAAACATGTCTTCAAAATTATTGTTATTTATATTTTTCGATAAAACTTTTCATCCTCTGTTGTTTCATGTGGAGTCAAGGAAACTAGACTCAGGGTCGGATCTTGACGGTGGGTGGGGAGTGGGGGGTTTGAGGAGCGGGCGCCCCGGGGATGGCCACCCTCCACGCCACCCCATTTTTTACATACTATGACATTGTGTATGCGCCTACCGTTATAACATATTGAGTTGTTGGTCAAAGTAAAATTAACAATGGTTTACATACAGTGTGTGAGATTTTGGATACGCTCTTGTATGTCTCTTGAGACATCACGTTTCAGAACAGATGCAGTATGTGATCCTATAAATGCGTTTATATACTGGAAATAATACCTGTATATGAAACAGATACGTAACGGCTAACGAGTGAGTGAGTGAACCGCTTTGAACAGTATTCCAGTTTTATTACGGCGTGTCAGCTTAATGTGGGCGAAAAGCCCGAAGTGATGCAGGTCTTAGACGTTTACCACTTTGGTGAAACCCACGAGCACAGGTATGGTGCTGACAAACCTAGAAACATAATCAGGGCAAAGCGGGATTGGAACCAACCGTCATAGGTTTCTGGCGCTCCCAAGGGAAGCAACTCTGCACAGCGTATCGCGGCGCCCTAGACGACTGGGCCACCCGTGCCCCGAGTAGTAGTAGTAGTAGTAGTAGTAGTAGTAAGAACATTAAGGATAAAGAAAACGGTAAATTAATGTATATGATGAAAGTGCTTGTATTGCCGACAACGACAAAGCAAAGACGTACAACCATATATATACGTCTTTGGGTGAAGCAACATATCCACCGAACTGATGTGCGTTAAGAGGAAGACGGTGTTTGAATGGAAGGGGGAAGACAACGGAAATGTTTAAAATTCAAATTACAAAACATTTCCGCCACATTTGGCAACACGTGCCACCCATTCAACCTGCGTTCCACTGAACACAACAGAGAAAGCTGTTGCTCAAGAATCACGCTATAACGGGGTCAAGGGGTCACAGATCGGCGTGTAGCGGTTGCCTTTATGCTCTTCACTATACGGTTGTCGGTGGCCACGTTCACATGGCTTGCGTAGCGTCTTACATTTCCACTTCAAAACAGAAAAAAATGGAGGCGGACACTAAGGTAATATTTTTCTGAAAATATTTTCTACTTAACTGTCGTTGTTCCGATCTTTGTTTGTTTATTATTTATTTATATAGAGCGAGGTTGATTTCGCTGGTAGAGCATATCTTAAGGGGCTGTGGAATTAGACTAGTGCAGTGAGTACTGAGATCTTATTTTCTCGTTATTTTGACACATGCATGTGTACACGTGCGTTGTTTGACACTGTGTTTACAAATACAGGGTTCGGGTTATGGAATTTGGGATATTCTCTCACTAACTGGTTTCTTTAAACAATCTCATAAACATACTTATAGCAGAGAAATAAACTTTAAGAATTTCATTGATCAGTATTTTAAATTTATATATTTGCAAAAATGATTGTTTTTGCGTTTGTACGCTTTATTTCAGGAATCGTTAGACTGGTGATTGAAAGCTTATCTTAATAATGTAAAATAGAGTTTTAATCTGAAGACGAAATATGTATTATGGAAATATTCAATGATCCTTTTTTCTTTAAAATCTAAGAAATAAATATTTGTTTGTGTACCCACTGATAATTATTCTTGGATTCAAGTAATATTGACATTTAGTCTGATTTAATTTATCAAGCAGTTATTTATTTTTTAAGGCCTTTTTTTCTGATGCCGTGTGATCGCTGGTAATTATATATATATATAACATAGGCACGTCTTGCTTGCTAGACTGGTTTTAGTTAAGGTACATGCATATGTATTCCACAGTGATTGTGTGGAACTATTGGCTAGTCCTGTTTGTCTAGACTATGGCGTATATGGTAAAATATACAGAAGACAATTATTGGATTATTGGAATAAAACCTATTTCGGTAACTTCAAAGATGAAAGTGTACCTAAATTTTCATTGGCACTATTGATTTTATGGATTTGTTGTTAGCCATTGTCGTGGCCGTAGATGTTATTGACGTTCATGGTGGTGACATGTGGATAGTATTGGCAATGATCTAATAGTTTATAATGGAAATGTATAAAAATGTTCTTATAGTTGTGGTGTTCAATGATGCCAGACTTGACCCATTGTGGATTTGTCGTCGTGGATGTCTGTACACTAACCTTTTATCGTCGTCGAGGATGTCACAATGTACACTGACGTTTTATTGCCGTCGTGGATGTCGCAATGTAAACACACGTTTTATCGCCGTCGTGGATGTCGCAATGTACCCTAACGTTTTATCGCCGTCGTGGATGTCGCAATGTACACTAACATTTTATTGCCGTCGAGGATGTCACAATGTACACCAAAGTTTTATTGCCGTCGTAGATGTCGCAATGTAAACAGACGTTTTATCGCCGTCGTGGATGTCGCAATGTACACTAACATTTTATTGCCGTCGTAGATGTCGCAATGTACACAAACGTTTTGTCGCTACAGTTCGTGATGCTGTCTGTGAGGCTACTGATGTCGGCAGTTATCATATTGAATTCCATATGCCATTGCTTGATCAGATATTCCCATATCCTATCCATGGATGAATTACAAATTATTCTGACATTTCGATTAATGGGATCATTTATAAATGTCCTTCATCCTATTCCCACACAAAGCCATACCTTGCCTGGACATTGCACATGTAGAACTTGGGTTAATGGACGGACACACGCAAAGACCTGTGGGAACCAGACAGCCAACTCTAGGGGGTAATATCGTATCGTACTATCGCTTTGTCGCGATATCACGTGGCTTTTTCAGGGCGAAATGGCGATGGCCCCTCTCAGCCACTGTACATTACAATATATATTAGGTGTTTCACTACTCTTTTGTCAAAAAGGTATGTTAATTTCAGCGCGTGGCCTGTCAAAACTGTTATGTTCATGTCACTTTAATTCAAACTGAATGCACACCAGACCCTCAATTTGAGTCTTGTCTTAAGTCTTGACCGTTGGACCCTTTGCTGCCCTGTTTTAAAAGTGAGCCAGGATCTTGTCTTGACCGTTGGGGCCCTCGCTGTTCTGTTTTAAAAGTGAGCCAGGGTCTTGTCTTGACCGTTGGACCCCTCGCTGTTCTGTTTTGAAAGTGAGCCAGGGTCTTGTCTTGACCGTTGGACCCTTTGCTGCCCTGTTTTGAAAGTGAGCCAGGGTCTTGTCTTGACGTTGGACCCTTTGCTGCCCTGTTTTGAAAGTGAGCCAGGGTCTTGTCTTGACGTTGGACCCTTTGCTGCCCTGTTTTGAAAGTGAGCCAGGGTCTTGTCTTGACGTTGGACTCCACGCTGTTCTGTTTTGAAAGTGAGCCAGGATCTTGTCTTGACGTTGGACCCCTCGCTGCCCTGTTTTGAAAGTGAGCCAGGGTCTTGTCTTGACCGTTGGACCCCTCGCTGTTCTGTTTTGAAAGTGAGCCAGGGTCTTGTCTTGACCGTTGGACCCTTTGCTGCCCTGTTTTGAAAGTGAGCCAGGTTCTTGTCTTGACCGTTGGACCCCTCGCTGTTCTGTTTTGAAAGTGAGCCAGGATCTTGTCTTGACGTTGGACCCCTCGCTGTTCTGTTTTGAAAGTGAGCCGGGGTCTTGTCTTGACCGTTGGACCCCTCGCTGTTCTGTTTTGAAAGTGAGCCAGGGTCTTGTCTTGACGTTGGACCCCTCGCTGTTCTGTTTTGAAAGTGAGCTAAGGTCTTGTCCTGACCGTTGGACCCCACCCGGCTCTGTTTTGAAAGTGAGCCAGGATCTTGTCTTGACCGTTGGGGCCCTCGCTGTTCTGTTTTGAAAGTGAGCCAGGGTTTTGTCTTGACCGTTGGACCCTTCGCTGCCCTGTTTTAAAAGTGAGCCAGGATCTTGTCTTGACCGTTGGGGCCCTCGCTGTTCTGTTTTAAAAGTGAGCCAGGGTCTTGTCTTGACCGTTGGACCCCTCGCTGTTCTGTTTTGAAAGTGAGCCAGGGTCTTGTCTTGACCGTTGGACCCCTCGCTGTTCTGTTTTGAAAGTGAGCCAGGGTCTTGTCTTAACCGTTGGGGCCCTCGCTGCCCCGTTTTAAAAGTGAGCCAGGGTCTTGTCTTGACCGTTGGACCCCTCGCTGTTCTGTTTTGAAAGTGAGCCAGGGTCTTGTCTTGACCGTTGGACCACTCGCTGCCCTGTTTTAAAAGTGAGCCAGTGTCGTTGGCCCCTCTCATGGCTCTATATATGTTTTGAAAGTAAGTCAGGGTCTTGTCTTGACTGTTTGGGGGATATAGGGGGTTGGGGAAGGGGAAATTTGAGTGCAATTTGAAGAACAACATATTAATTTGAATTGAATTTGAATTGTGGAGTTTGTATGTTGGCCTCTTCAAGACTCACGTCTCTAGACTCACGGTTCATTTCGAGTCACGTTTGACAGACCATTGTCACATGATATTGCACTGAGCAATGCTCATATTATCAACCACTAGTTTGTCTTTTCACAGCCAGTATGCGTCAAATGAATCCTGCAAGTCAAAACTGCTTGTGTGACACAAGTACTGTACTGACAAATGTTAATTATAAATTATGAGAGAATGAGCAATCAATAAACGGTTATGCGCAGAAACTGGTTTCTTAAAAGTTTTTAGCAACAAAATATTTCGTAAAATGTAAAAATCTAATCCCTCCATTAAAAATGTGTTGAAACATTTTCTATTCTTTTAGGGTCTTATGTGATCGGTTTTTTTCTAATTCTGTGGACAAGTACTTTTTTGATGCCATGGAAAGTTACGACAGAGGGACTGACGGGAACAGACAGGTAGGCTAGTATTAATTGCTATTTTACGGTGCTTAAATACCACCTAAACGTTTCCAAAATACTTGGAAAATCTTTAAGTGCCCACTATGTCTGCGTAGTAACACTATAAACCTCAGCACCATCTCCCGAGCTTTCACACGTTCATTTCAGAAACAGCAATTATTTCCGTACATCCAAGAAGGGAGGGAGGTTCGTGTGTGTTCGGCAATTATCGGGCAATAGAACCGCCGAAGTATTTACCGCCGGATACCCCTTACAGGTCCGCTAATTAACAAGTGAAACTTGGGCAGATGTCTGTCATTTTCAATGTATTTCTTATCCATGTCAATAAAATACACGACTGCCGCATCAGTCCCAGATGCCGAGATCATTAATTATCAATATATCGCGATAAACGTGATGCTGACCTTGATATAAACTGTTTGGCCTTTGAAGGTCATTGTGCCTTACAGAGTGACTTTTATGTTGTGAATGAATTACTGTTGTATTTATCGTGTTGGCCATCTTGATATCTACATGTTTGTAATTATCACTGTCTGTAGTTTTAGTGTTAGACAGCTAGGGGTTAACTGAACTTGTTTGTTGTCTAACATGGGAGCCAGCAATATCCCAGCTATATGATAATGGCCTGTAAATAGTGAGTGAGTTGGGTTTAATGCCGCTTTTAACAGTATTCCAGTTATATCACGCAGTGTCAGCTTAATGTGGGAGGAACGCCCAAAGTCATGCAGGTCTCAGACATTCACACTTCTGTGAAACCGACGAGAATTGGTATGGTGCTGACAAACCTAGACACATAATCGGGGTGAACCGGGATTGGAACCCACAATCATAGGTTTCTGGCATGCCCAAGGGACGCAAGTCTGCACAGCGAATCGCGGCGCCTTAGACGACTGGGCCACCTGTGCCTGACTACCCAATCCATGTATGGTCTTTGTCACTCCATAGAGAAACACAAAATATATATTGATATTAATTAACGAAGATAGTTGCATGTGTGCTAATACGTATTTAGTCAAAACAAGCCATTCCTATTACAAGCTATATTACAGTAATGATGAAAATTGCAAAGTGTGCTTTCAAGAAATAACCATTTTGCTAGCGATAAACATCATCATTGAGTTTTGATCACATGGTTACAATGAGAGCTAGTAAGGATTGGCAGGCAGGTGACTGCAAGTTGCTGTATGTAGATTTGTGTGCATCTTAAACTCGCTCAATGGTGCTGGATGTACATAACCAGCATGTACCTGACCAGCACGAACTGAAAAAAATATGTGTGCAAATGTAGTATTCAAAGCACTACTGACCCAGTTTGAGATGCAGTAAGCAGCAATCCTCAAGGACTATAGTCCTGCACCATGACTGTGAATATCTGTATTTTATGAAAACAAAACCATTCAGGATTCAGGGCCCCATTCCACACATCTTCACGAAGCAAGAGAGTTAACCGACTATAAAAGTCCAGTTTCCACCCTTGCCGAACTTGGCTGGTATTATGGAGTTAGATTTTGGCTGGACTAACAAGTCAATGCATAGTCCAAGCAAAATCACTCACTGAAATAAAAAACCAATTCGTAAACTGTTTTGCAGATTTTGGTCGATTGCAGGATTTACACAGCATGTGCACCGCCAACTCGTTGTCAACAGATGTTTTCCAAATCTTTTCAAGTTTTTAATCAAGGTGCTCACGTGATTTGATGTACTTGATTGTCGATCAGATCGTCTTGACTGGGCGCCGCCATTTTGTTTGAAGCAAATGCAAGTGATACGTGAGGTGGAATCTGATTTGTCGATAGGAGAGGCATAGAAGGGACTTAACTCGTAACAGCCACTGGTGGCGCTACAATCGAGCCCAGGAATTCCAGCCTAGTTCGGCAAGGGTGGAAACTGGACTTTTAAAGTCAGTTAACTCTCTTGCCTCGGGAAGATGCATTCCACAAAGTGATTGCTACAATGGATGATCGTAAGCCTTCGTTAAAGTATGGGAGTTGGTGCTAAGAACACTTTGTGGAAGGGGACCAGCTCTATTCCACATCAGCATCAAGAAAAACAATCGAGGCGAAAACTATATTTTGTAATAAAAGATTTCTTAGACTATGAGTTGGTCTGCCGAAGGACCCAGGGCCTCCTTTTCGAACACTGCTGGGGTAGCTGCAAGCAACGATTTTCTTCCATACACAGGTTTATCAAGATGCAACATTGTGATCCAAATGGCCCATATCTGTGTGTGTAGATGACAAGGTAGGGCTATCTTTCAGGTGAATTAGTAAAGGTATTTATTTTATCTTCACTGATTATCTTCTACCTGACCTGATTGATGATATGAACTGTTTACCAGAGGTGAGGATAGTTTTACCTATATAAAAGCTCAGTGCTAATATATACTACTCAAAAGAAGTTAAAGAAAACCCCATTTTATTCATTGGACTGTACTTATTCTGTCATGGCTGGTGGGTCATATTGCAACACAGCCTTCCAGTTGTGGGGGGGCAGTCGTCTAAGTCGCCGCGATTTGCTGTGCAGAGTTGCGTCCCTTGGGCATGCCAGAAACCTATGATTGGGGGTTCGAATCCCGGTTCGCCCCAATTATGTTTCTAGGTTTGTCAGCACCATTCCCATGCTCGTGGGTTTCACCGAAGTGGTAAACGTCTTAGACCTGCATCACTTCGGGCATTCCTCCCACATTAAGCTGACACGCTGTGATATAACTGGAATACTGTTAAAAGCGGCGTTAAACCCAACTCACTCACTCACTCACTCACTCACTCACTCACTCACTCACTCCAGTTGTGGGTGTTCTTTCACTTGTTATAAGTGAGTGAGTAGGGTTTTACTCCACTTTTAGCAATATTCCAGCAATATCAAGGCGGGGGACACCACAAACCCGGGTCTGAAGCGTGATGAGCGAACAAGTTAACCACGAGGCTAGCCCACCGCCCCTACTTGTTATAAATAGTATATCTCCAGGTTAATGAATATGTGAACAATATGGTCTCATTAAGATAATATAACTCCTTTAATTGTATTCAGTAAATTTATATTCACACATGTTCTGAATGTAAACTGAAGAAGGCTAGTACTGAAGTAGTTAGAGATACTGAATGGAAACTCACTGATGATATGACAGCAAGTAAGATTCGGTAACTGATTAGTATGACTGGAGTTTGACCCCTCTGGTGATTGTGGCTTAGAAAAGATCCCAAGCTATCTATGCTGGTCATAAGAGGTGACTTGATGACATGTGGCATCATACTCGACCACATAAATATTTGCTCACAATATCAATCACTGGATTGTCTGGTCCAGACGTGTATTTACATACTGCAGTCATATGGCTGGTATATTTCTGAGTGTGGCGTTAAATAACAAACACACACACACACACACACACACACACACACACACACACGTGATAGAGTTTGAACATTACTGGAAGCACAGGTGCTCCAGGTGTCTAAGGTGCTGTTACTTGCTGTACATCCAATGATGAATGGTTCTGATGCCAGATTCATCCTCATTGTGGTTAGATCTAGGTTTGTGTGGGATTCATGAATTGTTTATATGTCAAGACCAGCATAACTTGGGCATTCCTACACTATGACATACTAGTAACGGAAATGCTGTTCAAAGTCACATTAGACCAAACTCACTCACTCACTCACTCACTCACTCACTCACTCACAATTGTATAATGCTATGGTTACAATAGTAAACCAACAATACATATAGAACAGAATAGAATAGGTACAGAACATCCTCATAGGGCAGGGTACAAACAAAGTGTATGTAATATATATTTGGCACAGTCTACATTTACTATAGTAACTACACAATCAATACGAGTCGAGCATTATGTGTTGTTTACGTGGAGGTAGGGGTGAGTCAGGGTTATTGTTTTTCTCTGTATGTTTTCTCAGTATGTCCAGATTAACCTGAAACACGGGACAGACACTCTTTCATCTGTGTTTACTAATGGTCTGATATACTGACGGTTCCCCTCATTCACTAAGCCTCTGCTTCACATTAGTACTGACATCCAGGCCAGACAGTGTTGAGGGCTGGGTCTTTGCATGTTAACGTTCATCCCAGACTAGTTGTACTTGTTGTACAGGGACAGGTATCAGGTATACCTAGGGCCATGATTTGGGGATTTGTGTAGTTGTTGTAACCACAGGCCTGAAGACCAGATGATAAATATAGGTAAGTCAAGCTTGTCAGCATTTGTATTATTATGCATAAAGTAGACCCCCTCAATATTGTAGTGGATAGAGCGTCTGCCCAGAGTGCGTAAATTTGGTGGTTCGATCCCCAGTCTCATCATACCAAAAATTATTAAAGATGGTACTTGTTGTTACCCTGCCTAACACTTGGCATTAAGCGGATAAAACCAGGACTGGTGGGATATTCATGTTTAACTGTGACATGGTATATCAGTGGGCTAGCACTATAAAATGGCATTAGTCTGGACTAGCACAAGCAGACACACGCGTGCAACCACGCACACATGCACAACATAAGTGAAAAAGTCTTGAATGCAACATTAAACCCAATTTCACCTTAGCACCTTGTGTAGAGGAGACTCAAGGTCTAACAAAGGTGATTTACTTTTGACAACAGAATCCAAAGGTACCTTATTTTGAAAAAAACCTGCTAATTAGGCCACAATGATACAAGAGTGGGAGTTGGGAGGAATTTTATTTTTGTAGTTTACCTTGATGTGAAAAAAACTATTCCAGTCATCTGTGTGTAGGTTTTTGGACATCATACGTTTTCAGATGGCCTGTTTATCGCTGTTACTCATGCTATAACGGGTGATGGAGCATTACTCTGACATTGTAAATACTTAGATGATGGCTTGTTGTTAAGAGAAAGTTGTCTTTTTTAAGTGAATGAGATGGTGTTTGATAGTTAGGTAGGCAGCAACAAAAATCTAATAATTAATTTATTATTGTCTGTTGCACATAAATTGAAATATATGTGTTTCCTGAAACCTGATCAATCCATCATTTCACATGTGGTGTGGAAAGTATAACCTGTATTTTAAGGTCATTCAGGAAACTCATTAAAATATAGTTTCTGAGAAATTATAAAAATACTCTGCTTCCTGGCAACCATGGTTAATTATTCATTTCGTAAATCTGGTATTAATGTATTTCTTATTTTTGCTTTTTAACCTATGTGAAACACAATATACTGTTGTCCTGATCACTATTTCCAGTGGGGTAAATATTTCCAAGTCAGTAATGATGATAGACTTGGAGCCATCAGGCAGCAGTTTGCCACTGCCTTAATGCTAACAGTTGACATTAAGCTTCCATGGAAGTTTTGGAAGATTTATGGTATTCATAAACAGGAAATAACTCTACATGTTAACCAGCCTGCCAAGGTGAGGTATTTTGGTTAGTTAGTGGAACCAGCAGCTGCATCCATGTGGCGGCTAATGTGTGGTTTGAATTACAAACAGGTAGCAGGTTCTCAAACTGGTCCTGCACCATGACTGTGGAATATATTTATTTTATAAAAAAAACACAATCTAGAAACATATACAAAAGCAAGTCTAGCCAGCCCTAGCTAGCTCTATCTCACATGTGGGGCGGTCGGGGTAGCCTAGTGGTTAAAGCGTTAGCTCGTCACGCCGAAGACCCGGGTTCGATTCCCGACATGGGTACAATGTGTGAAGCCCATTTGTGGTGTCCCCCGCCGTGATATTGCTGGCATATTGCTAAAAGCGGCGTAAAACCATACTCACTCACTCTATTCCACATGTAATCAGCATAGGTAAAAAATTATTTTTTTTATTTTTAGAGTCGGGAAGGGTATTGTGTAATATAAGATTTCATAGACTAAATCTAGAAATGTATACAAAAGCAAGTCTAGTCAGCAGACTCTGAGTGGGGTATTCATGTTAAACTGCGGCATGGTATTTCAGTGGGCTAGCACTAGAAATCGGCATCAGTCCGAACTAGTACAAGCAGCCACACACACACATACAAGTGCATGCACGACACTGTAGACGTGCAATAATCGTGGACGCGATGTTGAACCCCATTTCACCTCACCTCGCTACTGTCACAGTTGATTCCGAAAGTAACATCAGATTTTCATAATTTCTCAATTACATAAGCCCTTTAGACTGTCTTCCAGGCCCTCGAGAAACATTAAAATTGAATCCAGATCAAGTCTAGAAATTAGGCATTGCTCTATTTGAATTTTACTTTCTATTTTGTTGATATATATTTTTAAATAAGACTTGTGGTACTAAATAAAAATAAAAGTCCTTTCTGTATGCCAACCTCAGCAGACTAACATATAGTCAATGAAATCTTTGTCACACAATAAATTTCTCTCCTCTAAAATTAAAACAACTAGTTTGTCTGAATTTTTTTTCCTGATGCTGATTTAATACATCTGGCTATGCAAAGCTCCTTTCAAAATTATCACAGATTATGAGCAACACTGGTAAGGCATGTTAATTTTTTTAGAAGTAAAACTGATTTTAAAACTGAGTTTGAAGACTCCATCCTTACTCAAATTCAGATTCACGGGGTCCTTAATTAGCCATGGCCGCCATGCCTTCAGGGTCCATCTCCTAATATTTCCAGCATGACATGATCAAAGAGGTTACTGGTACATTAGAATCAAGTTTTTAAAAACAATATTTCAATCAAAAACTACAATTTTTGTTTTTTTATCAAATGTATTTTTGGAAATTTTATTTAAACTTATCTGTAAATCAGGAAAATATTTTGATCATGTATTGTTGGTTTACTATCCTAATAATAACATTATGTAATTTTAAGTAAGTGAGTGACACAGAAATAGGCTTCAGGCATTATACCCATGTGGGGAAATCAAGACTGGGCCAGTGAATGACTTATCCATGCCCTTGTACATTGTGATACAGATGACTGAGAGTGAGTATGGTTTTACGCCGCTTTTAGCTATATTCCAGCAATATCATGGCAGGGAACACCAGAAATGGGCTTCACACATTGTACCCGTGTTGGGAATCGAACCCAGGTCTTCGGCGTGACAAGCGAACGCTTTAACCACTAGGCTACCCGACCGCCCAGATGACTCTGAATAATCTGTATCATGACTGTATCGCATTAAAAATACCCTGGCAAAATTTGAATAATGTAAGTCCATATTTTGATTCCCAAATCCTGCTTTGAATTTGTTTTAATGTTTATCAAAACATTTTATCATTTTGACAAACATTTACATTTGCAATGTCTAGATAATAGATTTTTTTTCTCGAAATGTCTTGTGAAATAATACATTTCAATACATCTCACTCTGCAAACAAGGTATTGTCTGTATCACGACTGTATTGCTTCAGCGCTGACAGATAGCCAGTATAACTTTAATAGCGTAAGTCCATATTTAAATACGTGAATCCTGCCACGAGTTTGTTATAAGGTTATTTAATTGTGTAGTTCTAAAAGGAGATGCTAGATTCCAGTGTAGCATGATAAGGGTATTTTTCGTTCGTTTCTAATCCGGAAAGTCCAACTTGGTTTACACAACCTTAAAATAGCACCAGTAAAACTCAGCCTAGCATGGGCCCAGCCGATTGCTGCTGTAGACGGTGGATTTGTAGGGACAGGGCTTGACAGAAGGAGAAGGTATTTTTGTAATTTAATTACATTTCACAGAAAACACACCCTATTCGCCATCTGATATTTGTGGGTATGTAGTGTGTTCAACATTGATTTTTCAAATTGTATCTGTATTCTGATGCATGGATAGATTTCCTCATGAAGTTTTCAAAAATCCATCTTTTTTGCTCATATTGGCTATATTTATGTACTTGATAATGCCAGTAAGTCCAAAATTTGCAAGTGTAGAATGGAAACATGCCAGATGTTGTCCATATTGGGAAACCTACACTCATTCTTATTAGATACCATTTTCAGCAAATGTGCAGTATCGGACTGAAGTGGTGTTTTATTTTTTATCCACGTTAAAAATGCATTTACCGTATTCGACGTAATAAGCACCCACGGCAATATTTGCTCATATATTGGCTAGTGAACAATCCCAATTAGCAACCCTTCCGATTGATCAATGTACACAAGACCGATTTATTCGCGTATAATACACACTCGTGTGTTATATGCACCCTTAATTATGGGCAGTTAAATTCTGGAAAAATATATCTGTCGTACATAAACATTTCAGTCTGTCACTATAAACCACGAAATTTATCTTTGAACTCTGTTTTTTTTACCAACATAATATTCTAATAAGAGCCCCCTATTTCTAATTTTGAGAGCGCCCTGAGCGCTTATAATTATTACTTCGAATACGGTAAGTGTAAATAAATATTAAATTTTCGTTCATCGTAAGTATAGATATCGGTCCAAATACTTTAAACTGACTTTATTTCGCTAAAGACGTATATACAATCTATATACGTCTTTGATTTCGCCATACTGCAGTTTTACATTGCGTAAATCAAACTGAAAGTCACGGAAGAGGTCAGGTGCATTGTGCTCAATGTCATACTTGGAAAATGGAGGCTCGGTTTTACAATGCCTGCAGAATGCAAAACGAATTTGATCCATGTGATGGGTTTGTTATGGTATGATAAAGTGTTAATCTCGAAAAGGTCTCGCTATTGTTTATGAATGAAAAAAGGTTTCAGCATGCGATTTTTTGAGTGAACTTTGTGAGGTTATGGTTATCCAATCTAAACAAATAAAATGAGATCAGTCTTGCATGACACATGTGTGATGTACAGATTTACTATCAATAAAGTTTAAGTGAGTGAGTGAGTGAGTATGGTTTTACGTGACGAGCGAACGCTTTAACCACTAGGCTACCCGACTGCCCCAATAAGAAATAAGTTTAAGAAATATGAATGATTTTGAATATTTATCTCAATTTGTTTTAACCTACTCAAATAGTATCTGGGGTTGAAACTATGCAGTAAGGTCATGATACGATACATATCATGATACATAAGTCACGATATGATACGTATCACGATACATAGGTCACAATACATATCACTATATATAGGTCATGATACGATACATATCACTATACATAGGTCATGATATGACACATATCACTATACATAGGTCATGATACGATACATATCACTATACATAAGTCATGATACGATACATATCACTATACATAAGTCATGATACGATACATATCACTATACATAAGTCATGATACGATACATATCACTATACATAAGTCATGATATGATACATATCACTATACATAAGTCATGATATGATACATATCACTATACATAAGTCATGATATGATACATATCACTATACATAAGTCATGATATGATACATATCAGGATACGTAGGCCACAATATCATACATATGTATCATGATATGTATATTTACAAAAAATCACATGGGAACTTCTTGACTTTATATTTTAGAGCAGGTTCAAAAGGAAAAGTTAGCTATAGACATGTTTGTATCGGCTATTTTTAGTAGTGAACATGAAACACTAATTACAACACATTTTGTAATGACTGACAAAAACACTGGGGGTCATTAAACGAGTAGGAAGTAATTCATTTCAGCAAGTGTGTCACCTTGTGTTGATGCAGAAAAAGAACCTTTTGTTTTATCCCTAATGAAATGTGAAGTGTTGGATCTGACAATCCCATTCAGGAGTATAAACTGGTTCGTTAGTTGTTCACACAACAAGCCTAACGCTGTTCTCTGGGTGACAAGAATAATAACAAACAGCTCTGGTGATGTTAATTAAGGTGAGATCAATTTTACACCACAAAAATATTCACATAGTCCTTTGACCAATAGATGCTATTTTTAATGTCATCCAATCGCAGCATAAGATAAATCGTCAAGAGCCTATAAACTCGTTCAGCCAGACAGGGCCCAGTCAAACACGCGTATTATTGGAGCAGTTCCCTACAGCATTCTGTCACATTCATAGTTGTGTAGAGAAGAGGCCATATGCTGACCAGAGCTTAGAAGCTGACTTGACCACTTGTAATGTAGTCTGTTTTACAGACCCTGATACAAATATATCAAATACAGCCCATGCAAGTCTATAATGTTTGGCAAGTCTAGATTACTGCAGTATCAGATTGAAGAGAGTCTCTGGGCTCCTTTTTATTATATTTTTATTAAGATAATTGAACAACTGTTTTTTTCTGTACAATATGTTCATTACAGAGCCTGGATGTTAATCTACTTGTTATGGTACATTTCAGATTCTTGGTTAATACTGCACTGCAGTATGAATACTGACCATACATTGTCAGTTTGAATGCTCATAAAAGAACTGCTTTAGGATTTTTAGGGACCAGTCATTTATAACAGTGTGCATGCGTGAGTTCTTGTTTTGATGCACTAATGTATTGAAAATAATGAACCTTCCCTAATGCTTGTCATAGTTTTGGATGACCCTCCCCATGTCCTTGCACCCGTGAAGATTCGGGGTAGAACAGCAAACCATGCTTGCCGTAAAAGGCGACTTTGCTTGTCGTAAGAGGCGACTATGGGGTGGTCAGGCTCGCTGACTTGGTTGATGCATGTCATCGATCCCATATTGCATGGATCAATGCTTGTGATATTAATAACTGGATTGTCTGGTCCAAACTCGATTACAGACCACTGTCATATAGCTGGAATATTGCTGAATGTGGCGTTTAACAACAACCCAACCAACCAACCCATGACCTTGTACATCTTTTTCACGAACCTCCCGACACAATGCACAAAGCACTTTATATTTGAATATATAATGTCCATATGTACATGATCTTCACTAAATATGTGTATTACTTTTATACCCTCCCCTCAAGCCTGTCGAGCCCCCCATCCCCCTCATGCCCTCCCCTGTAATAAATGACCGATCCCAAAGACCTTCATTTTATATTTTGTTAAAAACAGTTGCAAGCAAGTTGAACAAGCACGTATCTATGTAAATCATATTGTATATTGCAATTAACCAGTTTATTGACATCTCATTACATTCCTAATGGCTCTTCTTTGTGATAACAACCCATAAAAAGGCAAAAAGAGGAAAATTAAGGAAAAAAATAATGTTTTTGCCTCCTGCCACCTGATAACAGCTGGCAAAGACCATTTAATTAGTTAATGGTCTCTCATCAGAGTCATAATGTATGCCTTAGATGTTGCTATTGGATATATATTTTCGTATTAGCGGTCTATTCTATTCTGTCAAAGATATTGCAGCACAAAGGGAACTGGGAACCAGCCTACTGGTGTATAATGACAAACTCCATCTCAGTGTGTGTAATGTGAATTGCTGTGAGGAGCTTGAGGAAATATGTGTAGAATCCTGTGTATTTATTTTGGAGGGAACTTCTCATGAAGAAAAAACATTTACATAATCAACCTTTCAAGCATTTTGTTTATGAATACTAAGTACACATAATGTTTAATTTGATACTATAGGCGTCCATTGTGGTTCACTGACCCCACGGGGGCATGCCAGAAACCTATGATTGTAGGTTCGAATCCTGGTTCGCCCCGATTATGTTTCTAGGTTTGTCAGCACCATACCCGTGCTCGTGGGTTTCACCGAAGTGGTAAACGTCTGAGACCTGCATCACTTTGGGCTTTCCTCCCACATTAAGCTGACACGCCGCGATATAACTGGAATACTGTTAAAAGCGGTGTTAAACCAAACTCACTCACTATTGTGATGTCACGGGTTTGTGTGTACATTCCCAGTCAACTTGCCAATGTTTTGCACACTTCAATTGCTCATTCCATAAATTTAACTACTGTGTCACATGTTGCAATAAAGCCTTGTTATTGGTTGTTAGTTGTTGGATGAATCTATGTTTAGCTGATAACACTGTAGGGGTTGCCATTAATGTGATGCATGAATTACTCTGTGCAGGGTAATGAGTGTCATACTGTTTACCGTATTCGACGTAATAAGCGCCCAGGGCGCTCTCAAAATTAAAAATAGGGGGCTCTTATTAGAATATTATTTTGGTGAAAAAAACAGAGTTGAAAGATAAATTCCATGGTTTATGCTGACAGCCTGAAATGTTTATATACGACAGATATATTTTTCCAGAATTTAATTGCCCATAATCAAGGGTGCATATTACACACAAGTGCGTATTATACACGAATAAATCGGTCTTGTGTACATTGATCAATCGAAAGGGGTGCTAATTGGGATTGTTCACTAGCCAATATATTAGCAAATATCGCCGTGGGGGCTTATTAGAGCGGGGCGCTTATTAAGTCGAATACCGTAGTTTGTTTCTCATTGTCATACATTAGTTTAGAAGGAAGGTTTAGAATAGGTTCCCCTGAGCACTCTATTACTTGTCATGAGAGAAGACTAAGTTAGAATGAGTGGTCAGACTTGGTGACTAGGTTGATTGACTGTCATGGCGTCCCAGTGGCAAGGAATGTTTCTCATAATAGTAACCATTGATTTGTTTTGCACAGAATGTTTTACAGGCCTCTTGATTTTGAAGGAATATTTTTGACTCTGGAGCAAAAAAAACAAAACAATAAAACAAACAGTAAAACACAACCAGCCACATCATACATCAACAATAAGCTCTGTCCAACTCCTGGACCAATTTCTAAGTACTGGGTAATCTTGATATATGCCCCCTAGTGAGACCAAAAATTTACATAACAGTCCATATTTTCTTGTCTGTATGACAGATATTTTTAAAGAAAACAGCAGCGCAGAAGGAGTATGTTATTGCCTAGGAACTACAGTATTGTTGAACAAGTTTGAACCTAGTTTATTCACCACTGCTTGACCTTTGAAAACTATCAGCACATAGAAGACAACCTTTATCTACCACCCTGTCCACGTAGGCGAATCTCGGGATGGTGGTGATAATGATGATATGATGATGATGTGATGATGATGTGATGTGATGTGATGTGATATGTGATGGTGATGTGATGTGATGTGATGCGATTAGATGTGATGTGATGTGATGTGATGTGATGTGATGATGATGTGATGTGATGTGATGTGATGTGATGTGATTGTGATGTGATTGTGATGTGATGTGATGTGATGTGATGTGATGTGATGTGATGTATTGTGATGTGATGTGATGTGATGTGATGTGATGTGATGTGATGTGATGTGATGTGATGTGATGTGATGTGATGTGATGTGATGTGATGTGATGGGATGGGATGGGATGGGATGGTATGCGATGGGATGCAATGATGGTGATAATGATGTGGTGATGATTGTGATAATTGTGACAATGATGATGATGCGATTAGATGTGATGTGATGTGATGTGATGTGATGTGATGATGATGTGATGTGATGTGATGTGATGTGATGTGATGTGATGTGATGTGATGTGATGTTGATGATGATGTGATGCTGATGGTGATGATGATTGTGATGTGATGGTGACGATGATGATTGTGATAATTGTGACAATGATGATGTGATGTGATGTGATGCTGATGGTGATGATGATGATGATGATGATGATTGTGATGATGATGGTAATGTGATGGTGATGAGATGTGATGTGATGTGATATGATGATAATGATGATGATGATGATTGTGATAATGGTGGTGGTGGTTGTTGTGATGATAATGATGGTGGTGGTTGTGATGCTGCTGCTGCTGCTGCTGCTGATGATGATGATTATGGTGGTGGTGAGATAATATATATACATATGGTATGTTTAAGAAATGTCAGCCATTGAAAACAATATCCTTCCTGATTTATCACCTGTAATCAGAGCTTGTTATCAAACAGTCTGGGGTTCTGATTAACTAACCTCCATGTGCCGTGGTGATCATTTAACAAGGATATCTTGGCTCATCTCCTGCAAGGTGTGCGCAGCGCGATTACAGATGATGTAATGGCCACGCCAGGAGGAGGCTCACACAGGAAGCCCAGAGCCTAGACTTGCACAACGTCTCCAAGGAAAATATTATTAGTTTAAATCATAATTTTTAGATTATATAAATAAAGAACAAGTTGTCACTATATGAGACTGGCATCCTTACTGTCCGCTTATCTAGACTTGCCTATTATAAGGGTAGAATTACTTTACACCCATGGATTTATCATTCAGTACAGCCTTTGAGCAAGGCTAGCAAGAGCCCTGCAGCAACTTTCACAAAACAAGGGAGACTGGGGTGGGGACTGGGGGTTGGAGGTGTTCTTCATCCTTGAGCCTCTGTTTCCCCCAGCCAGTCTGCTATCCACACCCACAGTCACTACCACAGAAACACAACCACTGCCTAACATCAGCCACTCCCATGACTCAACACAACCTTAACACAACCACAACAATGCTGCTGACATCCACAACACAACTAGACCCACAGCACACCCATAGCATAAACATAACATTGCTACTCCCATAACACTACACCTATTCACCGTAACACCTATTGTCACAAAACACACACACACACACACACACACACACACATAGAATGAATGTCAGGTGATATTAGGTGAGGTGAGGTGAGGTGAGGTGAGGTGAAATCATCCAAGAAGTGCATGCACGTGTGTGTGTTTGTGTCTGCTTGTACGAGTCCGGGCTGATGCCGATTTATAGTGCTAGGCCACTGAGATACCATGCCACAGCCTAACATGAATACCTCACTCAGACACAGTAAACTGACTCAAAGCCAACCAGTCCTTGTTTTAGCCCCTTAATGCCGCAACCAGACAGGATAACAACAAGTACCATCTTTTAACATCTTTTGGTATGACGCGGCCGGGGATTGAACCCAGGACCTTGCGCTCCTCGGGCGGACCCTCTACCACTAGACCATGGAGGCGGTCCATGAGATTTTAGTGATGACAAGGTAATGTTTATGATAATGTGATGGTGGTGGTGATGATAGTGATAATGTGATGACGTGATGTTGATGGTGGTTATCTGGGGATAATGATGGAGGTGATGATGATGATGATGATGATGATGATGATGATGACGACGACGACGTCGATGATGATGATGATGACGGCGGCGACGACGACGACGATGATGATACAAAATGTTTCAAATTTCATTTGGATGAATTGATCACTGGCGCTGGTTTGAGAGTCTTGAGTTTGTTAAGTTAATTTGCAGCTGATGAAGCCAGACCAGGAACATTTGGTAGAGAACATAGCCTGATGTGCTCCCAGCGTGAGACAGGCCACAACAGTTTGGTGTAGAAGTAATTCACGCACATGTCGTGCTGCTTGTTCATTCACACCAGCCTGAGTCTCAGGGTGTAGAATAGAATAGAAATGTTTAGGACAAAACGCCCTCGTGGGCAGGTTACAAGCTTCGTACGAGCATACCGTATTCGACATAATAAGCGCCCCGCTCTAATAAGCGCCCACGGTGATATTTGCTAATATATTGGCAAGTGAATAATCCCAATTAGCACCCCTACCAATTGATCAATGTACACAAGACTTATTTATTCGTGTAAAAAACGCACTCGTGTGTTAAATGCACCCTTAATTATGTGCAATTAAATTCTTGAAAAGTATATCTGTCGTACATAAACATTTCAGGCTGTCAGCATAAACCACGATACTTATCTTTCAACTATGTTTTTTTTCACCAAAATAATATTCTAATAAGAGCCCCCTATTTCTAATTTTGAGAGCTCCCTGGGCGCTTATTATGTTGAATACGGTAATAAATTTTTCCACATTAATATCGTATTGTATAGTTGTATATCTACATATATATGTACACACAAACACACATACAGGACAAAAGAGGATTGTTAAGAGTGCTCTAGGTTACACACAACCAAATGTTTTCCCATAGACTTCTATAGTAACGTTATGATTTTTTTTTAAATAACTAAGCATTCAACAGCTATTACCTGTATGTGTGTGCACAGTTTGGCCTTAGAGCAGCAATAAAAAAAATAAAAATGACTAGCTTAGTCAGCTCCTTTTCCGAGTAACGGAAGCTAAACACACCACCCCCAGTTTCGCACCAAATGTCACCTACTTGAAAATAGCTGTGGTCACATTCAGCATAAGTCATCATGTTGAAAAAGACAGTACTAAATATAGAAAAACATGGTCAGTTTTAATAACTGGATGGATGTACATTTGAAAGACATAAAAATCTTACAGAATATGCTCCAATCACAGCCTGCAGATATCTCTCGATCTACACTGAAGGCTCCCTACGAAAACCGCACTGTCCAAACTGGTTCTGATTTGGTGTAGTAGAACCTGTAGTTTCAAATAAATTAATCTATAGGCAACATTTTCATTCCTTAAAGAGAAGATTTCATATACAGTGTCTCCTATGCTATTGCAGCCCTCACTATAGCGCTAACATGGTTAAAGCGAGCAGAAATGTCTGGCTCCCAAAATTAACTTATGTTTTTAATAAACTCAAGTTTTACACTGAGTCAATGTGTTTTCATTGAGTATGTTTTAACTGAATCACCAATAGATTGGGAGAAAACGTGTGTACAACCGATTGCTATTTCCGACTTAATCACTGCATTTAAAACAATGCCTTGGAGAGCAGGAAATACAATTAAAATGGTAAATCATCGTCTAGTGATGTTTTATATCACATTTTATATTTTTATTGACCAAGTTTGTTAAACCTGTTTGATTACCTGAATTCGCTGAAGGGATGTGATGTGCATCACACTCGATAAAACTTTTTTTACACTATGAATCATAAACAACTGCTATTCTAATTTTTTTTTCAAATTCTAAAACATGTGGCATAGATCATATCGAGAAGGCAGAGCATGTGCTCTAGCGTCTGTCATCTACCCCCTGACTCGGTTAAACTGCTGATTGTCTACAACACTCATCAATTATTTGGACCCTAAAGGTAGCAAGGTAGAGAGGGGTCACTGTATAATTTTTGCACATTCTTTCAAGTGAGTGAGTGAGTGAGTATGGTTTTACGCTGCTTTTAGCAATATTCCAGCAATATCATGGCGGTGGACACCAGAAATGGGCTTCACACATTGTACCCATGTCAGGAATGGAACCCGGGTCTTCGGTGTGACGAGCGAACGCTTTAACCACCAGGCTACCCGACCGCCCCCATTCTTTCAAGGGGTGCATAATTATTTTGTATGTAAGTTCACATTGCAATTGGTATATGTTTGCTTGATGTTAACTACATGCTACAGTGTTAATAATCATAGTATGATATAATACTGCTGGGGTATTATGCAGCACAGGACCTTTTATCAAAATTCATGCATATTCATATTCAAACCACCCTCTGGCCACAGGTGGTGTTTGTGCGATGAATATGCATAAATTTGGACAAGACATCCTGTGCATGCAGAGGTAGCAGGGGTACTCAACGTCCCCATGAACCCCTGCTGGCCGAACTTGGCCTGCTGGTGATGGGGCCCAATATTTACTTTATTTCATGATTCCATCGTTAAATGTATTTATTGTTTCTTACACTAGTTTTATATAACACAATGTGTTTCTGGTTGTTTATTTGTCCTTTGTTGAAAGAGTTGAGTGTAATATTAAAATGTTACTTGTTTATATAACAATATGGCTAAAAAACAGCCAACCTTGTTTAACGAACACTTCCCACACAGGTAGGCAAAAACCTTTTGGGTTAAATTTACCGGAAGTTATTCAGCCAAATTTTGTATGTTTCAAGAGGTAGTTGGGTAGACTAGTGGTTAAAGCGTTCGCCCTTCACGCTGAAGACCTGGGTTCGATTCCCGACATGGGTACAATGTGTGAAGCTCATTTCTGGTGTCCCTCGCTGTGATAAATAAATAAAACCATAAAAACCATACTAACTCACCCACTCATTGTTTATTCCAATTTCAACACAATCAAAGAACTGATACAAGAAACATGTGAAAAACATCCTGGAATTCAAAGGTCTACAGATACTATACACAAACTTTCAAAAGTTTACATTGAAAAAAACAAGGTTAAAAAACCCATCTTCACCTGATCTGCTGCTGTCATTTGGAAAGACATGTTTAATTTTCTGGTAAACTACACCTTGAAAAATGGGAGATACAAGTTAAATAGATCTGGATGTATTGCCAAGATCCATTAAGCTAAAAGTTAAATGTTAAGCAGGGAAATATATGACATTTTCAACACAGAAGAGCGTAATAACATTACTCCATGACCGAGCGCAGTGTTAGCTGTTGCAGCCATCTGGGGAGAGGAAGCTGGAGAGATTGGGGGGTCAGTTAGGGGGGTGCTTCACCCTCCCTGGCTGGCATCAGTTTTCCCCCTCACAGCTGGCTAGCAACCATTGAAGCTCCAGTCTCAGGATAAATCTCAGGATAAGTCTCAGGAACTTGTCCAAGATAGATGTGCGTGGGCGTGGGTCTGTGAGCTGGGAATCAGTCTGTGAGTGGTGTCCAAGGTACCGGTGTGGATACCGACTACCAGGAACAACTGATCAAGTGGGATTAATGTGAGTGAATTTTTGTTTTATAACTTTGTATGTTTTTGTAGATTGTGGATTCTTGAAGGGACTTTGTGACAGGCTCCAGCTGGATTTTTTCACATGAGTCATTTTGGGGACTTTTTGTCAGAGGGTAAACTTTTTTCATGTGTGTGTGTATTCATTTTTTTTGCCAGAAAAACGTACCTGTTAAGCTATGACTGAGAAGAGACAGTTTTTTTAGTTTCAAGAAGAACACTGAGTTGGTGGTTTTACTCCAACAGCTGGATCTTGTCCACAGGAATATGTAGGTGTCCCAAACAATTTAAGTAAAAGTATTGACCCATGTACCGTATATGACCGCGTGTAAGCCGAATTATGAGGACCAGAAAAAAGATTCTGTAGAAAGGGGTCGGCTTATCCACGGGATACACTTTCATGATAGTATTTTTCAGATCGTGATAGAATACAACTTCCTGAAAGTTTGGAAGTTGCCACGACCAGAGCCATTATTGTTATAAATTATCAATAAAGTTATTATTATACACCAATGTTGTCATTATTAAAAAAATGTTATGCATATTACTACTTCCGATGATAAGTTTTCATTTGAAAGTTCAAAGTTTATCGTTCTTCATAAACTCCACAATCTTTACATGTAACAATATATGTAATTCACAGCTATAATAGATGAATTGATCCTCGGCTGCATCATACCAAAAGAAGAGATGGTAATACGTAGCTGTCCTAAACAATTTAAGAAAAAGTATTGACCCGTGTATCCCACGAGCCCCCTAAATGGATCAGTAATGTTTTTATTTTTGTTTTGTACAGCTATGTATATATTCTCTGATCTGGCTGAAAAGGGATTGCGAAGGACAACTCAGATCTTAATGAAATGTGTAACCAATGTACGTAGCATAAAATGTTGATATTGTATATGTTATTGACTTCTGATAAGCAAACAATGTTCTTTGTCGTCAGTGTTCATAGCTGACATTGCCATTGTAATTTTCAAGTTGCTGCTGTTGTTTTTTATGCTTAATTGTCATAACGAGAAGCAATACAGTAAACTACGGTTATAACAAACCCAAGGGACCACAAATTTTAGTTTGTTATAACCTTTGTTTGTTATAATCATATATACATTATCATCTTCCTGCGGCAAGAGAGTTAACTGACTATAAAAGTCCAGTTTCCACCCTTGCCGAACTAGGCTGGTATTATGGAGATAAATTTTGTCTGGACTAATGAGTCTATGCATAGTCCAATCACAATCACGCAACAAAATCAAAATCCGGTTCATAAACTGTCGTGCAGATTTTGGTAGATTGCAGGATTTGCAAAGCATGTGCACCGCCAACTTGTTAACCCATATTTTCCAAATCTTGTCATGTTTTTAATCAAGGTGCTCATGTGATTTGATGCATTTCGCGATGTAAGACTCGTTTTATCACAATATAGACCTTGATTATCGATCAGATCATCTTGACTGGGCGCCATTGTTTTGTTTGAAGTAAATGCAAGTGATACGAGAGGTGGAATCTGATTGGTCTAAAGGAGAGGCTCTGAAGGGACATAACTCGTAATAGCCACTGGTGGCGCTACGATCGAGCCCAGGGAATTCCAGCCTAGTTCGGCAAGGGTGGAAACTGGACTTTTAAAGTCAGTTAACTCTCTTGCCTCAGGAAGATGATACATTATATAGACAGCCAGTTGTCGGGAAAAAAAACCAGTTGGTTATATCGGCCATTTTGTTATAATCGTGTTCATTATGAACGTAGTTTACTGCTTTACAATGTAATGGCCAAACTGTTGACTGGAATTGGAATGCAAAACTGCACACCAGCAGTTGATTATTAGATGTGATGCTCATGATGTCAATCACTGGATTGTCTGGTCCAGAATTGATTATCTACAGACCGCCGTAATATTGCTAGAGTCTTGCTGATTGCAGCATTAAACAACAAACAACAAACAAGTACATCTACACCAACAGTTAAAAGTATTAAATGTGCTGTTCCTCTACACACTGGCAGTTAATTATAAGATGGAGACTGCAGTTCTGTTTACTGGCTGGGTAAAAATTGTATGACAATGTACTAAAAAAAATGGTGAGTTAAAATTTATTGTCGCATCAGCAGTATCTCATCCATGTAGTGACATTTCTAGATATAATGTTCATGGTGTTCTTATAGATTCTGTTCTCCACCCAGTATCATAAAAACTAGAAACATCACTAGAAAAATGATTCAGTATTGCTTCACTGATCTAGGGTGCCTCTTTGAACATTAGGGTTACCGCATTCGATGTAATAAGCGCCCCGCTCTAATAAGCGCCCGAGGCGATATTTGCTAAGATATTGGCTAGTGAACAATCCCAATTAGCACTCCTTCCGATTGATCAATGTACACAAGACTTATTTATTCGCGTATAATACGCACTCGTGTGTTATATGCACCCTTAATTATGTGCAATTATATTCTGGAAAAATGTATCTGTCGCATATAAACATTTCAGTGTGTCAGCATAAACTACGAAATTTATCTTTCAACTCTCTTTTTCCCACCAAAGTAATATTCTAATAAGAGCCCCCTATTTCTAATTTTGAGAGCGCCCTGGGCGCTTATTACGTCGAATACGGTAGTTGTGTTAGGGTAAGTTACTCTGCCTTAGCCCTCAGATCCTTGAATGAAAGTTGTGGCGAAGATGTTCAAGATGTTCAAGCTCCAAACCATTACTGCCCTTCTCTGAGGATTATATGGCCAAAGACTCACTTCTAACAACCATGTAATCAAATAATGTAATCTATATGCATCTGGATGAAATGGCTAAAAGAGACATATTGTGTGTCGTATAGAAATCCTTATTTATCTGTTAATTTGTACATGAAGGTATTTGCTGTGTGATTTGACAATCATCTTTTATGTCGCTATCAAGCCTCAGTCAATGTGCAATTTGCGATAGCTGCGGGGTATTTTATGTTGCATGTGAAGTTTTGTTTAGAGCTCTATGGGTTCCACACGTTGTGGAAAGAAATGCCTTTGTGTCGGTGTATCTGGAGGCTTCGTCAAATACAAATACCAGGCTTGTTTTTCACTCGGAAAGATCAGGTCTTTTGAAACCAATATAGAGGAAATAAAGTGAGTGGAATGATGGAGGGCCTGAGACTGGGATAGGGAACATGGAGAAGGACTGGGTCTTGACAAGTTGGGGCTGTGGCAAGGGTCTTGACAAGATGGGGCTGTGGCAAGGGTCTTGACAAGTTGGGGCTGTGGCAAGGGTCTTGGCAAGTTGGGACTGTGGCAAGGGTCTTGACAAGTTGGGGCTGTGGCAAGGGTCTTGACACGTTGGGACTGTGGCAAGGGTCTTGGCAAGTTGGGGCTGTGGCAAGGGTCTTGACAAGATGGGGCTGTGAAAAGTGTCTCAAACTATGGGGGCTGTGGAAAGGGTCTTGACAAGTTGGGGCTGTGGCAAGGGTCTTGACAAATTGGAACTGTGGCAAGGGTCTCAGACAACTGGGGCTGTGGAAAGGGTCTTGTCAAGTTTGGGCTGTGGAAAGGGTCTCAGACAAGTTGGGACTGTGGAAAGGGTCTCAGACAATTGGGGCTGTGGAAAGGGTCTCAGACAATGGAGACAGTGGAAAGGGTCTTAGACAATGGGGTCTGTGGAAAGGGTCTCAGACAATGGAGACAGTGGAAAGGGTCTCAGACAATGGGGGCTGTGGAAAGGGTCTTAGACAATGGGGGCTGTGGAAAGGGTCTTGACAATGGAGACAGTGGAAAGGGTCTCAGACAATGGGGTCTGTGGAAAGGGTCTTAGACAATGGGGGCTGTGGAAAGGGTCTTAGACAATGGGGTCTGTGGAAAGGGTCTCAGACAATGGAGACAGTGGAAAGGGTCTCAGACAATGGGGGCTGTTGAAAGGGTCTCAGACAATTGGATCTGTGGAAAGGGTCTCAGACAATGGGGTCTGTGGAAAGGGTCTCAGACAATGGGGGCTGTGGAAAGGGTCTCAGACAATGAGGACTGTGGAAAGGGTCTCAGACAATGGAGACAGTGGAAAGGGTCTTGACAAGTTGGGACTGTGGAAAGGGCCTCAGACAATGAGGACTGTGGGAAGGAAAATCTCCTGTACATCTGTAGAAAGTAAGCATGAAAAAAGAATCATGAGCAAACTGTTAACATATTTCTTTGAACCTTAAGCTGGAAAAATATGTTTGATTAATACCTTTTTAACAAATTTTCTATTAAATTATTAAATGTAACAATTTAACTTTAAAATGTTTTAAATATGTTTAAACACCAAACTCATTTCATATGAATGTGGAAACAATGTTCATTGTTATTACTGCACTTCGACACCTCACAATTCTTGATAATTTAATGTCAAGAATGATATCCGAGACACTTTGTCTCGAGTGTTTTCCACATGAGCAGATCCGTAGCATCAGTGTGTCAAAATGAGAAGAAAGAGATATATGTCTGTACCTATTTACCATGGAAACAGATTACCATGATATGGAGATACTTGGCACCACCGATGTCGTGATCTCATACTCTTGTCTGTCGTATAATTTTGTTTCACTTGAACCTGCGATGTAAATAAGTGTAAATATTCCCAAGGCGAGCCTATCATAGTCACCAGTTTCCATTTCTTAAGCTGCAGTGGCAAATCTATTAAATTACATGGCATATGGGGGAAGATTGTAATGTCGGATAGAATTTGATTGGCAGGTATGTACATCGGAATCAGGTCCTGTGACATGTATGCTGTCGTACATTTCAGAGGCAAACCGGTGCATTTATTTCCATTTTATTGATTATACTTTTGTTGGCAAATGAAATATTATTAGTAATAGTCATGGTAATTTTAGTAATAATTAAATCGGCAATTATCATAAAATACTGAAAAACAAGAGATTTATTGACAGAACTATAATTGGTTTTTTTCTGAGTTTGAACTTGTGGTCAGATATGCTTGATGTCATTTTCTTTTTGTCTGACCGCCTCCATGGTCAAGTGGATGGAGGATGTGCCGGGAGAGCAGATGGACGGTGGTTTGATCCTCGGCTGCATCTAACCAAAAGAAGAGATGGTACTTGTTGTTACCCTGTACATGCTCGGGATTAAAGGGTTAAAACAAGAACTGGTTGGCTCGGAGTCAGTATACTGTGTCTGAGTGGGGTATTCATGTTAAACTGCGGCATGGTATCTCAGTGAGCTAGCACTATAAATCAGCATCAGTCTGGACTAGTACAAGCAGAACCATACACACACACGTGCATGCACCTCCTCGACGTATCCATGTTAAACTGTGGTATGGTTTCTCAGTGGGCTAGCACAAAAGAATTTAGACTAGTACAAGCAGCCACGCACGTGCGCACGCACGCACGCACACGCACGCACATATTGCTATAAAAGTGCAATAATCTTGAACAATCCCATTTCACCTTCTCTTTGGCCCCTCAATTAATTTGAGTCTTTCTATTTTTCAGTCTTTTTTTCTAACTTTTCTGTTTACTGTTGACACGTTTTGACTCAATAATTCTAAAAGTGTCCACTTGTCTTGACAAAGATCTGGGTTTGGTCCCCACATTCCAGTCAGCAATTATGAAGCCAATTTTTTCTGTCCGTCCCCCTTGGCGCCAATTTGGCAAATCTGTGTCTCTCCTTCTCCCTCCCTTCTTAAACCGCCATTTTTTCATCCCTTGTTTTGGTTTTGGTTTTCTTCGCTGTATAGCCACAACACCTAATTGGTAAACTCATGCATGTCCCCAACCATCACAGAGAGAAACAATTAAAATGGACAATCTGGTTTCGTTTCGGGACAGAAAAAAGCACCAAAACTCATGCATGTCCCCAACCATCACAGAGAGAAACAATTAAATTGGACAATCTGGTTTCGTTTCGGGACTGAAAAAAGCACCAAATGAAATGAATTTTGACCTTTGCACAATTAACATAATTTCAAAACAACCAAAATACTGTGTCACATAGAGTTGCATAGTATTTTTCTCTTCCTGTATTCTCAGTTTGCTTGTCTCTTTACCCCCCGTGGGGTAACCTGGTGGTTAATGCATCTGCTCGATTCCCTACATTGGTCCAATGCATGAAGCCCATTTCTGGTCTCCCTCGTCCTGATATTGCTGGAATATTGCTAACAGTGGCGTAAAACCATACTCACTCACTCACTCACTCACTCACTCACTCACTCACTCACTCACTCACTCACTCACTCACTCACTCACTCACTCACTTACTCACTCACTCACACTTCCCTTGGGTCCATTTAATTTTTATCTCTGTGTATATAATTTCATCTCAAATGCTTATTGACTGGTCAATGTCTTATTTCCCTCTTTGAGTGTACATTTTGCATACAGTACAGAGGTAAATTGTACCATTCGCCTGGTTGATGCAATTTTCTTACCAAATCTGACCCGTGAAGATCTGTGGTAGAATAGGTCTTCAGCAACCCATGCTTACCGTAAAAGGCGACTATGCTTGTTGTAAGAGGTGACTAACGGGATCGGGTGGTCAGACTTGCTGACTTGGTTGAAGCATGTCATCGATCCCGATCCCCATGCTCATGATGTCAATCACTGGAGTGTCTGGTCCAGACTCGATTATTTACAGACCACCGTCATATAGCTTGAATAGCTGATAAATTTTTATCGTCTTAATTATGTCAAACTGAGAAGTTTCAGTCGGACAATAAAAAAGATTAAATTGATGTCAGGACTGATTCAAGTATACAATTTCCTTAAACAAACACCTGAAATTTAACTTACCTAAAAAAAAGAAGAAAAAAAGTGATGCCAATTCAACTTTAATTATCTTAACCAAACTCCCGAAATACAAATTACAAAAAATGAGAAAAAAAAGTGATGTCAGGATTGACTCATGATCAATTTTTTTAAAAACTCCTCAGGTTTAGATTAATAAAAATATACAAACAGAAAGATGTTCACAAAGACCATATTTTTTTTCAATACAGAAAATGCTGTTTAAATTTGTAAACTTTTGTAAAATTTAAAGCAGACTGTTCTATTAATAAACAAAATATGTGCCCAGACTTATCTCATTTTTATCCTTGACACTGTAACATTATATCCAAGGAAACCATTTCACTCAGACACAACCGATAAAGTGAAGAATTTATACAAATAATTTGATGATATGATTTATGTCTTTAAAGTCATCTACACAGATCATGCTGTTGTCTAGACTAGACTTAGTTAATGAAAACATTTCTTTAAAATAATGGTAATTTTTTTAAAAGAACCTTTCCTCTTCTGTTGTTTTATCATGGAAATTAGCCTTGGTTTTGTTTGATCTAGACTTACCTAGGCTTTGAGTAAAAATGTATACATATATAAATTCCACAGTCATACACAGAACTAGCTGTCGGGGGAAACATGTATATTTCATGCATAATAGAATGTGCTGAAGTCAAGTACAAATTGCAAGTGACAGAGCTTCTAAACACGTCCCAATCTTAACATTCATTAAAATCGCTATCTTATCTATGAATGGGTTTTTTATCAAGCATTTCCGTTTTGCTCCAACCAAAGTGGAAAGATCACAGATGGGGATTCCAGGATGTTTTTTGCACGTGTTGGGAAAGGATTAATTATTGTGTAACACTTAGAAGAGTGTCTTGACATTCTTCAACAATGTCTTGTTTTTGTGAACAGCTGATGGAGTAATGCTATGTACAAAGGCATTGCTGCCTGGTGTCAGTTTCATGGGAAAGAAACATGCTACTAGCGTTGACAGGAGGCTAAGGGTGAAATAAACAATAACAATTTTAAATGTATTACAGCATCACATAATTTGAAATTATTGGAGTAAATCTCAAACGAAGGAAGAATTTTGGGATAAGAATTAATATTTTAGTGCTTCTGATTTCTGGAGGGTCTCAGTCAATAACCTGTGACTAAAAAGGTGACTCCATGACTGTGTATGAGGGGAAACGGGTGGCCCAGTCGTCTGAGGTGCCGCTACTGTGACAAAATGAATCCCTTGGGCATGCCAGAATCCTTTCAACGTGGGTTCAATTCCCAGTTCGCACTGATTATGTTTCTAGGTCTGTCAGCACCATACCCGTGCTTGTGGGTTTCACCAAAGTGGTAAAAATCTGAGACTTTCATCACTTCGGGCTTTCCCCCCACATTATGCTGACACGCCGTGATATAACTGGAATACTGTTAAAAGCATCGTTAAACCCAACTCACTCACACACCCTGATTATGATTGTTATTCTGGACAGGGCATTAACGTGAATGCTCCAGAGTATAATAAACCACAATTTACTGTGCCATGCCAGGATCTGCCTGAATCTAATCCCTGGTCTATCTACACCATACCAATGCAACTGGAATCTTTACCAGTGACCATCTATAACCCACGTCATTTGGGTTTTTTTGAAGGTCAGGTAACTTTGAATTCAGTTGTCATAAATAAAAATTAACACGTTGATAGTCCTTCAGTTGAATTGACAGAAGGTCGTAAGGTAAAACGGGGTGTAACGTCGCATTGCACTTTTGCATTACATTGCATGCGTGTGTAGGGGTTGGTGGCTGCTTGTACTAGTCTGAACTGATGCCGATTTTGTAGTGCTAGCCCACTGAGATACCATGTCGCAGTTAACATAGATATCCAAGTCAGACCAGTATACTGACTCCAAACCAACCAGTCCTTGTTTCATCTCCTTAATGCCGAGGGCCAGGCAGGGTAACAACAAGTACCATCTTTTATTGTCTTTTGGTATGACGCGGCCAGGCATAAAACCCGGACCTTCTGCTTTCTGGCTGGACGCTCTACTACTAGATCAACCTGTCGTAGGCAAACCATTGGCTTTTCAAGAAAACAATTGGTTGATGCACCTATCAGGTCGGTCAGAACACAGCTGACCATAACTAGCAGCCATTGTGACCACACAATCACCAATCACCTCACATAACAAGCATATGGTGCTGGGGACATATATAAGGGAGGTGACCCCTGAAGATCCGGGATAGAACAGGTCTTCAGCAACTCATGCTTGCCATAAAAAGCGACTATTCTTGACGTACGAGGCGACTAATGGGATCAGGTGGTCAGGTTCAGGACTTGGTTGATGCATGTCATTATATCCCAATTGCGTGGATCGATGCTCATGATGTCAATCACTGGATTGTCTGGTCCAGACTCGATTATTTACAGACCGCCGTCATATACCTGGAATATTGCTGAGTGTGGCATTAAACAACAACCCAACCAACCAACCAACAAACATAAGGGAGGTTGCATCACAAGGGCTTGTAACCAAATGGTTAGCATTTTGTTGGCTTGAATTAATTACATGTTAGTACAATGTGTAAAACTATTTATTTGTCTTGCGCACCACAATATAACTGGAATATTTTGCTCAAAAACACACTCTCATTACTCTTAAATATTAACAAGTATGATATGGACTCACTTTTTTGGATAACCTTCTGTTTTGACAATGTTTGTTTTTAAGTAAATAATCTGGAGAGCATCAACAGGAAAAGAGTCTGCCAATACTTGAAAATTTCAATTATTTTCTCAGGTCTGTCTTTCAGAAAGGGCCTTTGGTGACTTTGTCAAGACATACAGCATTGTAATTAGCCCTCAGATTTCAGAGACATGTGTTTGTTATTTGCCAGCACCCTACAAGTTATTTTACAAATGAGAAACTTCAACAAGTCAGTGCGTTCAAAATGCTTTATTTTGTTAAAACTACATTCCTGTTCTCTTGAGGGGAGGTAGCCATGTTGCAACACCGGTAAAAGTGTCCAATTACACCAGACTGTTTCCAGAAAAGGATATATTCTGAAAATGGGTACATTTCTGCCATTTCTGTTTTCAATTGGGAGTTGATTTACAGAGATGATCATTCTTTCACCACATGTTTATTTCACTAGCGAGAAGGGATGGACATGTAAGATTTCCCTTTATAATAATTTTGTGTTGGTAACCATGGTAACATTCCTTTTCGGAATAGATTGAAATATACATGTTACTTTTTTTATAGTAACTGTGTGTTGGGATTTACCTAGGTCAGTCCATTTATGAGTGAGTGAGTGAGTCGGTTTTTACACTGTTTTAAGCAATGTCCTTACACAGCAGGGGACACCAGAAATGAACTTCGCACATTGTATGGGCATCAATCTCTGGTCTTTGGCGTGACGAGTGAGCGCTTTAACCATAAGGCTACCTCGTATCCATTTGTGAGTCTTGTGACATAGGGCATTGGCATGAGTGAGTGAGTAAATGAGTATGGTTTTACGCCGCTTTTAGCAATATTCCAGCAATATCATGGCGGGGGACACTAGAAATGGGCTTCACACATTGTACCCATGTCGGGAATCAAACCCGGGTCTTCGGCGTGACGAGCGAATGCTTTACCACTAGGCTACCTGACCGCCCCGGCATTGGCATGAAAATGGGTCCAACGGGGACCACAATGCAAAACAAATAAATTACAAAGTAATTGTGAAGACTTATTCATATTATAGATGGGAAATCCTTGTTTGAAACAAGAAACAAAAATGGCGATTTGAAAAGAAAATGTGACACGACAGTCCAAATATTTCTGATCAAAATAGGAAAATAAATAAAATCTAATGTGCATGCTACAACTAAACTAGTTTCTATGATAAAGAACAATTTTTGTCCTTATGCCATAGGACTGTCACAGGGCATACAATTTGCATCCATTCCTTATACCATTGGGCTATCATGCGATACCTGAAGACTTGAAGACCTAAGTAACACAGCTATCTATACTGAACAAATATGTGAGGGATCATAAATATTTTGGGGATATTTTTGGTAGTGAAGACTGAGCACACAGTTTTAATCTCATTAAAATCAGACCTTAGTTCTTGCTACCACTCAACAAAGACATCCCATTAGGGGTCATGTCAGAACGACCTTTCATCCGACCAATCAGAGCGTCGCTTACCAGATTATGAAAGTGACAGTCGGAATGTGATTTCTAATCATGCAATCTCGAAAACTTTAACATGGGGTATTCCGAACGATAGTTATGGGTTTAAAGACTGAATCCTTACAATCTAGACCATCTATTAGCCATTCCAAAAAATTTTTGTTGAGGTTTCAAATTTGTAATCGAGAATTTTTCAAAATATGTTTTGAAGCGAAGTTGCCAATTTGAAATTAATGCCGTAAAGCACGAGAAAGCTGCCTTCTGATTGGTCATTCCATTGGTCGGTCAAAGTTCGCGCAAGGTCGGTCTGACGTGACCCGTAATGGGATGTCCTGAGATCTTTGTTTAGCGGTAGCGAGAACTAAGATCTGATTTTAATGAGATTGTTTTTGGTAGTGAAGACTGAGCAAACAGTTTCAAACAAATATCCCCAAAATATCCATGATCCCTAACAGTTTTGTTCAGTATACATCATAGGCAGATCCAGAGGGGGTCCGGGGGTCCGGGGGTCCAGGGGTCCAGGGAGTCTGTACACCCCCTACCCCCTTTTTGAAAACCAAATGTAGTATGTTGTATGCTGTAAAATTGACTGAGAGAGGATTTTGATATTTTGTACACCTCCCTTTTATAAATGCTAGATCCGCCCTGGTAATCGCAATGGATTTCCCTTTCTGAAAACAGTGGCTACCAGTTAGAACTTGTAGAAAACACATGTAACGCAAAAGAAATGCATGATAGTGTAAGCCTTGTGAGATACAGTGCTCTGAATGTGCCTCCGCATGGCCTGGTGGTCTGTAACTAGGCTGGAATTCCTCTGATGAACCTGAAGAACTGGAACTACCTTTTGAGACTTGTAAATAAACCTACCTAACTGGCTGGTACAGTAGCAACTGAAATGTATCTATACTGAATGATACATTGAGTGCATGTACATGTTGATAAACCACATAGTCTTTGCAAGAAATATTCATATACACTTTATTATTCCATATGGTGAACCCACTATCATGGAACTGTTCTGGGTGAACAATACCTTCCAAATGACGTGCTGGTTTTCTTGGGGAATTAGTCAGCAAAGAGCCAGAGTCACAGGAGACTAATCACAATTTTATTTACAAGAACAATTAACAATATACTTAGATAATAACTGAGGGTGCCACAGAGAGTCGGTACAACACTCTGGGCTGTGGGAGAGAGGTCTGCTTGGTAAGTTGGTCAAACCCCTTCTCTGCCTAAAACCTGCCTACAGTATGTATTTAACAAAAATTTAAACAATAGAAAGGAATGTGATTGGTTGATACACGATTGGTTGTGTCCTAAGCTAAATGGATGGCTAGACAGAGGGGAATACTAAATCCTGTTTATCCTGTTGGACTGGCACTAATCTTGTTGACATATTTACTGGATGCTTTGAAAGAGATTAGGGTGTCACTATAGATGAGCTTGTGTGGGGGCTAATCCTTAATGCCCTATAGACGAGCTTGTATGGGGGCTAATCCTTAATGCACTATAGACGAGCTTGTATGGGGGCTAATCCTTAATGAGTCTTAATTGAAATAATGTTATTCTAATATACCCCGGTGGGTGATGACAGATATACTTAAATAAATATCCTTTGTCTGGGAGATGGGATCTTGATACCTTAGGCTAGCATTTATCTAAAAGCTTTAAATCAATTAAACTATGTAGACGTAACTCTTGTCTTATTGAATAGTATGTCTAGAAGATGCTCTCCCATTACCTTAGGCTAGCAACCATCTAAAAAAAGCTTTAACTGAAACTACTGATATTTTATATATGCATTTTACCTAATGATATTTATTACTTAAACTATAATTATATGAAATGATGTATAAATATTACACCATGATAACTCATAAAAGCACTTGATGTAGATCTAATTATTATAAGATAACTTAGTATAAATGTTATCCCATGATAACTTCCCCTCCGTCTGAAAAAGTTTGGACCCCAAACGTGTAAAAAAAATAAAAATAATTAAGGCTTAGATGGACAATGTATAAAGTTAAACTGGTAGTAGTGAATAATAATTATTATAGAGTCTCTTTGATATAAGGAAACATAATATAAAAATGCTGTCATCAGGGATTCTGGATGTGGAGCTGGCTTGTCTGGGCAGTCTGTACTGGTAGTTTTATGGGTGATGAAGGAGGCCTTGAGTTCCACATCCTGGATTGGGGTTGTAAGATAGTAGGCTGTGTCCATGGAGGTTTTACATGGAAACAAAGAAAAGAGAGTTAGCATGTCATATATAAATACTTTCTCAGTTTGTCTGTAATAACTAGAAAATAAAACAAATATGATAATTATGATGTAAAAGATCGGTACATAAATATTACTAAACGGTGTCATGACCAGGAAGATGTATTGGCGGCAAATTACAAAAGTATATCATGAAAAATAGTAATATCCTTCTATTTTTGGATACAATCATTAGACGCATTATATATGCATCTATGTGCATGTGCATATAACAAGTGCATTGGTTTATTACACTAATACGGTATACAAAAGGTGTATATCCTTTTTAGAATTCTTTGTTAGTTTTCGTAACTATTTGGTTTGCCTTTTTTTTGTTTTGGTTCATGTCAGTTTGGTTTGGTTTATTTTAATTTGGTTTGTTTCGCTTTGCTTCGTTTCGATTTTCGTTCAGTTCAATTCGGTTCAATGCAATGTAGTTCGGTTTCATTCGGTTTGCTATATAGTTTGATTTGCTTCGGTACGATTCGCAGTATCGGTTGCTTTGGTTTGGTTCATTTCATTTAATTCACGATAAGGTTCGTTTCGTTTCGATTCACGGTATGGTTTGGTTTGGTTCACTTCATTTTCGTGATACGGTTCGTTTCAATTCGGTTTGATTTGCCGTACGGTTTGATTCGTTTTGTTACGGTTTCGGTTCGTTTTGGTACGGTTTCGGTTTCGGTTCGTTTCGCTTGGTTTTTGAGATTGGTTGATCAGGTCAATGCTCAAAATTTGTTGTGATACAAATAACTCAGATGATCAGGCTGATGCCATTTGTTCTCAACTGGCGACCCATAGTGAAAAGACTGGACACAAGAAAACATAACAAGATACAGCTAATAACTGTTTCGTGATTTGCACCGTTTATTTAGGAGATTTTGTATTTTGCACAGGAATATTTTCAATTGGCATTCACAGACATATATGGGGAGTTGATCATAAAATGGTGAACTGGGTCTATAGTGTATGCTTGTAGCACGGTAGTAAAACCTGTCGATGTTTCCCAAGTCCCCATGTGGAAAAATAACCCTTTTGGATTTATAGATTGGTAGTTCAGTCGGATCATATGGACAACTGTCTACTTTAACGGGCCACTTAGAAAGATCCTTCCAGCTATCATCAAGGTAGCGCTGTATGAGGTGGAGAGGAACACTTTCAAAATAGCGTGTTTGGTAATCATGATGATCATCTCCATATGAGACCTTGACATAGCAGTCTCCTTGAATAATTTCAATGCCCATAACTCTTTCTATTTCATGATCTACTTTTCGAAGGTGTTTTGGAAAAATTGGATATGGTTTGACGTCTAATTCTATGCATGGTTTGGTGTTCTCTTGCTGGACATTCCCTGACATTGGATTACCTGACAGAACATTGACTGATTTATTGTCTTGTGCTGATTCCTTTTGGTCGAAAAACTTATGATTCTTCAGTGGACGTTTTCGTCGTTTTCCTGACATACTTCTTTTGAGGTGAAATTCTCTCCGAATGGAGTCTGGAATGCTGCTGCCATATTCCCATGTGTTTCCTCTTTCTGGATCCTTCCATTTTACTCTGTAGTAGATTTTGCCATTTGCTCTCTTGGAACTAACAATTGAATGGATGTCCTCTGGATTGAAGACCTGAGGGATGCCCTTGGTTTGATTACCTGATGTTGGAGGTTGTACCTGGCTGTCGTCGGGTTGTTTTCTGGATTTGGGCTGGTGATGCTTACTATTCACTCCTCTTTTCCCTTTATTTACCTTTTCATTTACCTTGGTTGGAGCACTAGGACCTGGTGTGGCATGATTTTCCTTCATGGTTGCCGTGGGACTGGTAGGTTTTTCTGTTGTACTTGAAGCAGGGTTTTTCTTCTTTGTTGGGGTCTTTTGCTTCTGACTCTTGTTGCTGGAAGTACCTGCCTTTGTTTTGGAATTGACCTTCTTACCTTTCTGTTGTGGAGGTGATTGATCAGTTGCCTGGTAAGTTGAACTTGTTGGTGGGGAATTGTTGCTGTCGAGATGAGTATCATTGACTGGTTCCTCGTTGTCATCCATGACTCCTGAATCTATGTTACTGGGGTTATTGAGGTATGGTTCTGGAGGATACTGTGGACGATCAGCAGGATCAAAATATGGCTTCAGACGGTTGGCATGGACCAGTGGTTTGTGTATTTTGTCGTCAGAACATCGGCGCAGTTTGTAGGTATAATTTGGACCTGTATGGATGATATAATAGCTACCATACCACTTTTTGGTTAATTTGTTGGAAAGGCCTTTTTCAACTTTTTGACAGTAAAGCCAAACTCTTTGACCTGGGGCGAATTCTGGTTCTTTAGCCTTTCTATTATATTGTTCTGAATACACCTCCTTAGCCCGAGCAGTGTTTTCAGCTGCGATTGTTCTAGTGATTTCAAGCTCCTCAAGCAAATTGGAAAGATAACTTTTGTTATTGTGGCCTAAATTTTCTTTTGGAATTAATGCTACATCTTGTGGAGCTCTCATTTCCCGGCCGAAAAGCATAACATATGGGGATTTTTGAGTTGATGAATTTGGAGCCATCCGATAGGCCATCATGATGCCAGGAATAAAACGGGGCCAATCATTTTGAGACTTGTTACAATAGGCTCTTAGTGATTGATTGATGTAAGAGTTGAGCCTTTCTACACAGCTGTTTGTTTGAGGATGGTATGGGCTGGTATGGGTAAATTTAATTGCCAAAAGTTCACAAATTGCTTTGATAAGTTTGGACATGAAATTCTGACCTCTGTCTGAAATTAAGGTCCTTGGAGCGCCATAACGACAAATTATTTCTCTGACGAAAACATCTGCTACCTCTTTGGCTTCTTGGGTCCGAAGTGGAAAGGCTTCACACCATCTAGATGATGCATCTGTGATGACCAAAATGTACTTGTACTTATCTGGTGTTGTTGGCAGGGGACCGAGAATGTCAATGTGCCATCGGGTGAAGACCTCTTCTACAGGTAGTGGACGAAGTGGTGCCTTCTTGCCATGGTAGTGCCTCTTGGTCTGTTGACATACCTCACATGTCTGGACATAAGTAGCAATATCGCTGTACATTTTGGGCCAGTAGTACTTAGGTCTCATGGTGTTGTGCATCCTTTCTTTCCCATGGTGGCAACCGCCAAACTCTGAGTCATGATAGGATTGCAGGACTTGATTTCTGAGGGTTCTTGGGACTGCCAGCTGTTTAATGAACTTGTCTGCGTGGCCTTTCTGTCTTTGTGGAACAAATCGGTATAGGATGCCTTCATCAATTTCAAAAGTATTGGCTTCAATAAGAATCTTTTGACGATCCTTTTCATTTTGTGGAAGGACTTCATCCTCTTTGTAGTCAAAGATTTGGATGAAATCTGGACAAATCCTTTGTAGGTGACGTAAATTTGGATGTTCTTTTATACTTACTTCAACCAATGTGTCTTGGGTAACATCAGCATTTGAAGCATGTAATGCTGCGACAACATTAACTGGTACTGACTGATAATCCTCTTCATATTCAAAGGTGGCTGACCAATGTGTTGTCTGTGTGTCTGATTCTAAGTGATTGACAATAGGTGTGCAAATATCCTCAGTCTGAGTTGTCTGTGTGACCTGTGTGGATGAATGGGTGTTTGGCAAGAATGTATTGCTAGTTGATTTGCTTTGCTGAGTTGAAGTTACTGAGAAGACTGTTTTCTCAGCATCTTCTTCTGTCTGATCATTACAGTTAATATTTTCCTCATATTCCCTACGTGACAGAGCATCAGCATTCCCATTGGCTTTGCCGCTGCGGTGAACAATGTCAAAAGTGTAGGTAGAAAGTTCCAAAGACCATCGTCCTAACCTACCTGTGGCATCCTTGATGGATTTCAGCCACTTCAATGCTATATGATCAGTGTAGACTGTGAATTTGGAATTTGCAAGGTATGGACGAAAGGATCTAATGGCTTCAACTAGAGCTAAGCCTTCCTTTTCTGTAATGCTCCAGTTCTTTTCGCTGCCATGAAGAGCTCTACCACCAAAAGCTATTGGATGTTCAATATTTTTCTCGTCTTTTTGACTCAAAACAAAACCTATGCTCATATCACTGGCATCAGTTGCAAGAAGAAATTCTTTGTCAAAATTTGGATACGCCAGAACAGGTGTATTACTCATAGCATGTTTGAGTGTGTTGAATGCCTGATCACACTCAAGTGACCATTGGAACTTTGGTTTCTTTCCTAGTTCTGCCTCCGAATGCTTCTTTAGCAAGGCATTCAGTGGAAGCGCTATGTGAGCGTAATTTTTCACATACTTCCTGTAGAAGTTCGTGAGACCTAAGAAGGAGCGAATCTGCTTTTGTGACTTGGGCACTGGAAAGGTTCTAATTGCTTCAATCTTTTTGTCATCAACTTGAACACCTCCACATGATAAAACATGACCCAGAAAAGAAACTTTGTCCGTTGCAAAATTGCATTTGGATGGCTTTAGTGTTAATTTTGCCTGTTTCAGATAGTAAAATACTTGCTCCAAATGTTGGAGATGCTCTTCAAAGTTTTTGCTGTAAATTATCAAATCATCAATGTATATCAGCGCAACCTTAAAAAGCAAATTTCGTAGCACTTTGCTCATGAGCTGTTGAAAACAAAGTGGAGAATTAGTCAAACCTTGGGGCAATCGTTTGAATTGATAAAGGCCTTGATGGGTGACGAAAGCAGTTTTATGCTTTGAATCTTCATGTAATGGCACTTGGAAGAAGCCATTAGCAAGGTCTAAAGTTGAGAAGATCTTAGCATGTGCATTGGCGATGTTATCAATAACATCATCAAAAACAGGAAGAGGCCAAGACATTGGTAAAGTGACAGAATTCAACTTTCTGTAGTCACAAACAAATCTATATGAGCCATCACGTTTTTTGACTAGGATAATTGGAGCTGAATACATAGAAGTAGATTCCTCGATCAAATCATACTTTAGAAAATCATCTATAAGTTCTTCAGTGACTTTTTGGAGATGAGGAGATTGACGATATGGTCTACTCTTAACGGGTTGGTGGTTGCCAGTGTCAATGATATGTTGGTGCATGTCAGTCTTACCTAAATCTGCAAGACTCGTTGAAAACATGTTTCTATTTTGTCCCAAAAATCTAAGTAGTCTGTGTCGTTGGTCTGGAGTCAGTTGTGTATTGGTCAAATCAAATCCTAATTCTTGTGCAATTTTAACATAATCCCTGGTGTCATTGGCTCTCTTCTCAGTGGTGTGAACGGTACTGATGAATGGTTGGTCAGAGTCGATTTCATAAACAGAGCCCTGTTCAATGTAACTAAATTTGCCTACAACTGTACCCTTGTCAAGAACCTTTTCTTCTTGGGAGGGATTCATAAGCCTAAATGTAGCAGTTTTGCTTTTCACTTTGGAAAGAGTTCTACCACCTGCTACTTCAGAATGAGCAGTGAGGGAAGCAATGGGTTCAATGAGGATGAGGGAGTCCTCTTTGGTCTCTGATAGTCTAACCTTGAAATGAATTTCACTCTGAGGGGGGATGTAAATCTGATCTATTGTTTTTGCTAATCCACTAATCTCTTGTACTGAATTGGCTATGAAATTGATATATTGCCTGTCTGAGGTGCTGTTGTTAAGTATCAAGGAATGACAGCTATAATCTAAGACTGCATCATTGTCATCAAGGAAGTTTTCACCTAGTATCACTGCCTCTGGAAGTGTAGGCAGAATGTGGAATCTTTGAGAAAATTCCTGATCCTCAATGACAAAATCTAACACAACTGAACCTAACACTTTATGCAATTCGCCGCCAACACCTTTAACCTGTGGAAAGGGTGAGTTTCCAAGAGTAAGGTTTTCAAAAGCTGTGCTAAGAAAAGCAGACGAAATACAAGAAATGGATGCCCCTGTATCTACTAAACAATTTGTTGTTTTTGTGCCAAATTTTGCCTGAATTACACTGTTGGCAAGGGGCGTAACTAAAGACACTGTTGGAATTTCACTTTCAAAGTTACTTTCCATTCCAGACTCCATATTTGCCATGACACCTATTAGTATGTACCGTACTAAATTAAAGGATGACAAGTATTCAACAATGTATTACTTACAATATTTGAAGACTTTTTCTTCCTTTGTTGGTGTCTTTGGAGGAGTTGGTTGTCTTTAATCTAGTGTTGAGGTCAGAGGTAGATGCAGCTTGCTTGTTATTCCATCAGATGATCACGGTTGGGCATGTCCTCCAATGGGTTTCTTGTAGCTGGTCGTAGTTAGTTCCTGGACTCTGTGGTTCCGAAAACGATGATTCTCCGCCAAATTATCATGGAACTGTTCTGGGTGAACAATACCTTCCAAATGACGTGCTGGTTTTCTTGGGGAATTAGTCAGCAAAGAGCCAGAGTCACAGGAGACTAATCACAATTTTATTTACAAGAACAATTAACAATATACTTAGATAATAACTGAGGGTGCCACAGAGAGTCGGTACAACACTCTGGGCTGTGGGAGAGAGGTCTGCTTGGTAAGTTGGTCAAACCCCTTCTCTGCCTAAAACCTGCCTACAGTATGTATTTAACAAAAATTTAAACAATAGAAAGGAATGTGATTGGTTGATACACGATTGGTTGTGTCCTAAGCTAAATGGATGGCTAGACAGAGGGGAATACTAAATCCTGTTTATCCTGTTGGACTGGCACTAATCTTGTTGACATATTTACTGGATGCTTTGAAAGAGATTAGGGTGTCACTATAGATGAGCTTGTGTGGGGGCTAATCCTTAATGCCCTATAGACGAGCTTGTATGGGGGCTAATCCTTAATGCACTATAGACGAGCTTGTATGGGGGCTAATCCTTAATGAGTCTTAATTGAAATAATGTTATTCTAATATACCCCGGTGGGTGATGACAGATATACTTAAATAAATATCCTTTGTCTGGGAGATGGGATCTTGATACCTTAGGCTAGCATTTATCTAAAAGCTTTAAATCAATTAAACTATGTAGACGTAACTCTTGTCTTATTGAATAGTATGTCTAGAAGATGCTCTCCCATTACCTTAGGCTAGCAACCATCTAAAAAAAGCTTTAACTGAAACTACTGATATTTTATATATGCATTTTACCTAATGATATTTATTACTTAAACTATAATTATATGAAATGATGTATAAATATTACACCATGATAACTCATAAAAGCACTTGATGTAGATCTAATTATTATAAGATAACTTAGTATAAATGTTATCCCATGATACCACCGTGATATTGCTTGAATATTGCTAAAAGCAGTGTAAAACCTCACTCACTCACTCACTCACTCACTCACTCACTCACTCACTCACTCACTCACTCACTCACTCACTCACTCACTCACTCACTCACTCACTCACCCACCCACCCACCCACCCACTCACTCACTCACTCACTCACTCACCCACTCATTTACTCACTCACTCACTCACCTGTGTCTGGGGTATCCTTGTAAAACTAGGGGCAGTCAGGTAGCCTAGTGGCTACTGTGTTAGCTCATCATGCCGAAGACCGTGGTTCGATTCCCAATGTGGGTACAATGTGTAAAGCCCATTTATTGTGTCCCCCACCATGATATTGCTTGAATATTGCTGAGGAGGCGTAAAACCATACTCACTCACTCACTCACTCACTCACTCACTCACTCACTCACTCACTCACTCACTCACTCACTCACTTATGTTAAACTGCGGCCTGATATCTCCGTAGAAAACCAGCATAAGTCTGGACTTATACAAGCAGCCATGCAAGTATCCATATGCACATCATTATATAAGTGCAGCAATATTAAACCCTGTTTAACCTCACCTATAAAAGTGCAATAATCTTGACTGTGAGGTTTTTAAACTCCATTTCACCTCACCTACGTAAGTGCAATAACCTTGAACATGACATTAAGTGCAATAATCTTGAACGTGAGGTTATTTCAACCCCATTTCACCTCACCTATAAAAGTGCAATAATCTTGAACGTGACATTATTTAAACCCCATTTCATCTCACCTACGTAAGTGCAATAATCTTGAACGTGACATTATTTAAACCCCATTTCATCTCACCTACGTAAGTGCAGTAATCTTGAACGTGACATTATTTAAACCCCATTTCATCTCACCTACGTAAGTGCAATAATATTAACCGTGACATTATTTAAACCCCATTTCTCCTCACTTACATAAGTGCAATGATATTAACCGTGACATTATCTAAACCCCATTTCACGTTGTGACAAGCATGGAATGCTGAGATGCATGCCGCCTAGGAGTCCACACAGGTTAATGAATTGAGTGGAGGCAGTCCTATCTGCCCAGGACCCGTGAAGATTCCGGGGTAGAATAGGTCTTCAGCAACCCATGCTTGCCATAAAAGGTGACTATGCTTGTCGTAAAAGGCGACTAACGGGATCGGGTGGTCAGGCTCGATGACTTGGTTGATGCATGTCATCGATCCCAATTGCGTGGATCGATGCTCATGACATTAATCACTGGATTGTCTGGTCCAGACTCAATTATTTACAGACCGCCCTCATATAGCTGTAATATTGCTGAGTGCGGCGTTCAACAACAAACCAACCAACCAACCAACTATCTGCCCAGATAGCGTTCTTCAGTATAAAGCATCATTGGCATCCTTCGCAAATGCTGGTCTGCTTCGTCCTGCACGACAGACTGATCAAAGCTTACCTGTGACAGCCGCCTTTGATGCAGACTCGGATACCATCATAATTGTTATGTTTTGTGAAGAGCAGTGTGCACGTTTGCCTTCCTACAGAGATCAAACTGTAGCCGACATTATTGCCAAGGATTGATAATAACTGTATGGATATTTCAACAACACACAAGCATTTATTAGAACTTTGCGTGACCAGCTCTTAAAAGGAACATCATTTCTGCTTGAGGCTTACTCTATAAAAGACATACTCTTTTGTGGTTGAAGGTGATTAAACTCACAGGGACAATAGGTTACATAAAACGGCTATATGTTGATGATGAAAGGCGGTGAGTCGATGGGGTATTGTTATCTACTCATGGACACCATGCAGAGTTAGACAAGCATGAAAGACATAATTATAAAACGTCAAAGCCAGAGAAAACTAGACTCTGAAACAGATTCCATTGGCGCAAAAGGCAAAATAGCAGTGAAAGGTATATGAATTGATCATTGAAAATATGTCATGACACCTGGTGTTTGTAAAAGGGTAAGCAGCAAGGAATCAGTGAGTGAGTGAGTGAGTGAGTGAGTTTGGTTTAACGCCACTTTTAACAGTATTCCAGTTATATCGCAGCGTGTCAGCTTAATGTGGGAGGAAAGCCCCAAGTGATGCAGGTCTCAGATGTTTACAACTTTGGTGAAACCCACAAGCACGGGTATGGTGCTGACAAACCTAGAAACATAATCGGGGCGAATCGGGATTCGAACTCACAATCATAGGTTTCTGGCGTGCCCAAGGGAAGCAACTCTGCACAGCGAATCACAGCGCCTTAGACGACTTGGCCCCCCGTGCCCCCCGCAAGGAATCAGAGAAATGGGTGACACAACAAAGGTTTGGCCAACTTGGTGCCCCCTGGAGAGACGTTGTACAATAAGGAGGCGGCCATGTTGTATCTGTTGTGTTACGCCACCCTCAGCCACATTCCAACAATATGATGGTTGCCTGTACATTATTAAGCCTGGACCAGATGATCGTGTGATTGATAATTTGATCTATCCACATTGTCGGGGTACGATGACTTACGAACCACGTCACTGAGTTGGACCACCCAATCCATTAAATCTCCTATTACAACTACGTTCCTCACGGTGGGGTCATGGATGACCCACCACGTTAACAGACACCCACGTTATTCCTTATATGGAATGTAGGTCAAGTGATACCGTATTTACTTGTATATAGTGCACACCATTGATTACCTATGATTACCAGTGATTACCCCTCAGTTTATGTGAATCCATGGTATTGTGAAGAGCTTGTCATGAGGGATGACTATATTCTGGATGGGGTCTTGGAGTTTTGGTTGAGACAGAATATTTTCACTGCCATTTTTTTCACAAGACATGTTTCACAGGACATCCAACAAATTCAATGAACATTTTTTGTTTGTTTACAAAACCTAAGGTTTTAAGGAACATTTATAATTTTTAAACCAATCTTTTAAGGCTGTGGTCCTATACTGGTGACGTCTTTATTGTGTTCTCATGGGGATCTGTGGAAAATAGATCCCCAATGCTTATTGTATGAGATGAGTGAGTGAGTGAGTATGGTTTTAAGCCGCTTTTAGCAATATTCCAGAAATATCACGGCAGGAGACACCAGAAATGGGCTTTGGTACCATTGTAGCCATGTGGGGAATCAAACCCGTGTCTTCGATGTGAAGAGTGAACCCTTTTACCACTAGGCTACCCCTCAGTCAGGTATTTGCAATGTGTGATGTGACTGATTTTGTGTCATCATGCTATTGACCGCTGGTTTAACCAACCCGGATTTGATTATTGTCAGGTCAGATTTATATCACTGGAATATTGAAGTATAAAACAGCATCCATTTCAACTCCTCCTCCACGTGCTGAAACACTCTGCATCCTGGAAGCCATGATATTTTTAAAAAGCGATCGGGATACAACTACTTAGCACCTCAATATCCATCTTCCTGGCTGTGATGCAAGCAGACCAAGGCAGCTGACATTCAGCCAGTGTGGATTTCTAATCTAAACACCAGCAACTCATTTTCAACAGACACCTCCCAAATATTCCAGCAGACACACAACTAGTTGCCAGGAAACTGTTACATCATTACTGAAACACCAGTTGAAGGGTATAAGGTTGAATCTTTGAATGTGTTCTTTGAAGTTGCTAGCTTAGTGGTTGGGTGAGTATTTTGAGATTTTATTGTATTAAGTAATTTGAATGGGTTACATTTCAAACAGGGATCTTGTTTGAAGATGTGCATGTTAATCATTGTTTATATGTGTGAGAAATTGGTTTTGTGATTGAAAAATGTCTTAAAAGTTTGCAAGTTTTGGACTCTAGACATGAAATGTATTTTCGCAATCATATTGAAAGAGGTAATTAAAATTAGGGGTACAATGGCTACTGAGTTGGTACTTTGAAGAGAACCTCAAAGCTGATTTAGTACTTGATAAGGAGCTCGAGGTTGTAGTCTGATTAAGTACTTGATAAGGAGCTCACGGTTGAAGCCCTGGCTGATTTAGTACTTGATAAGGAGCTTGAGGTTGTAGCCTGGCTGATTAAGTACTTGATAAGGAGCTCGTGGTTGTAGCCTGGCTGATTTAGTACTTGATAAGGAGCTCGAGGTTGTAGCATGGCGGATTTAGTACTTGATAAGGAGCTCGTGGTTGTAGCCTGGCTGATTTAGTACTTGATAAGGAGCTGTCAGGTGTAGCCTGGCTGATTTAGTACTTGATAAGGAGCTCACGGTTGAAGCCCTGGCAGATTTAGTACTTGATAAGGAGCTCACGGTTGTAGCCTGGCTGATTTAGTACTTGATAAGGAGCTCGCGGTTTTAGCCTGGCTGATTTAGTACTTGATAAGGAGCTCACGGTTGTAGCCTGTCTGAATTAGTACTTGATAAGGAGCTCGCGGTTGTAGCCTGGCTGATTTAGTACTTGATAAGGAGCTCACAGGTGTAGCCTGGCTGATTTAGTACTTGATAAGGAGCTCACAGGTGTAGCCTGGCGGATTTAGTACTTGATAAGGAGCTCACAGTTGTAGCCTGGCTGATTTAGTACTTGATAAGGAGCTGTCAGGTGTAGCCTGGCTGATTTAGTACTTGATAAGGAGCTGTCAAATGTAGCCTGGCTGATTTAGTACTTGATAAGGAGTTCACGGTTGTAGCCTGTCTGAATTAGTACTTGATAAGGAGCTCGCGGTTGTAGCCTGGCTGATTTAGTACTTGATAAGGAGCTGTCAGGTGTAGCCTGGCTGATTTAGTACTTGATAAGGAGCTGTCAGGTGTAGCCTGGCTGATTTAATACTTGATAAGGAGATGTCAGGTGTAGCCTGGCTGATTTAGTACTTGATAAGGAGCTCGTGGTTGAAGCCTGGCTGATTTAGTACTTGATAAGGAGCTCGCGGTTGTAGCCTGGCTGATTTAGTACTTGATAAGGAGCTCGAGGTAGTAGCCTGGCTGATTTAGTACTTGATAAGGAGCTCGCGGTTGTAGCCTGGCTGATTTAGTACTTGATAAGGAGCTCACAGTTGTAGCCTGGCTGATTTAGCACTTGATAAGGAGCTCATGGTTGTAGCCCTGGCTGATTTAGTACTTGATAAGGAGCTCGAGGTTGTAGCCTGGCTGATTTAGTACTTGATAAGGAGCTCGCGGGTGTAGCCTGGCTGATTTAGTGCGGGCCTTACCTAACCCTGTAATTCACCAACCCTCCTTGTCTTTATTCTATGAAATAAACAGACATTAAATGGAAGTGATGTGTGTTCTAACTATGAGGTGGACCTGGCTACTAAAGAATTTACGTTTTCTTCATTTATGTTGACCTCTTTATTCATAAGAATTTACTTCATGTTGCATTCATGTAGGTATAAAACTGGTGTGTACACTTTGCCTAATTTGGATAAAATGCAAAACATATCAAAAGTCAATTCTTTATAAAAATCTTTTTATAATTTTAAGTTACACGTTATAGGGCTTTTTCATTGGACGAGAGGTTGGCCAAATGACTGCGAAATTGTCGTTCATAAGTGTATGAACTATTTGACTTCCATACGTTTTTCATGAGACCGTGTTCTTGAAATGACATAAACACTGACTGACTACTTCCACATTCCTGGTGAAACCCCTGGGAATTCCATTGCATGAATACATACAGAAGTATTCTTTCTGAACAGGGGCGGTCGGGTAGCCTAGTGGTTAAAGCGTTCGCTCGTCACGCCGAAGACCCGGGTTTGAATCCTGACATGGGTACAATGTGTGAAGCCCATTTCTGGTGTCCCCCCGCCGTGATATTGCTGGAATATTGCTAAAAGCGGCGTAAAACCAAACTCACTCACTCACTCACTTTCTGAACATTTAGACCCTTTAATCTTGACCTCAGCGATTCAGTATACATTGAGAAACGTCAGAGAGTGTGACTGCATTATAGTTCATGAATATCCTCACGACCCATCCTAATGAACATGTAGCAGGGCGTGGAGTCGTCCCACAGATGACATCCTAACCTTGTCAGCTTGCTGACGGGGTTAACCTCTTTGGTCATTTGGACAAGGCGTCCGACCTCTGATCAGAAGGTCCGTGGTTCTAATCCTATCAGTGGACTCAGAAATTTTATGGCCGCTACAAACAGAACGAAGAAATGCACTTCCAAACTATCATAGTATCGACTCGATTCGTGTCTAGTCTGACAGTGACAGTCTGCAGAAATCTATGAATTTACCTAAGTGTCTATTTGACACATCTTCAATCACATTTCAATGATCGGCCAGTTGATCAATGATGACTAGAACCTGTAACCGCCACAGGTTCATTAACAACTTCCGAAATTGCTCCCGTCACGTTTATTGTGTCGGCCATTTTTACGTTTTGTACGTGATGTAAATGTATTACGACGCTGTCATTGTGATTGACTTACTGGGGTAGTTCTTAACAGACCTTTCTCATCTTAGGAGGATATTATTTGAGTACATTTGTTTAGGGAAACTACAAAAGTTGTCCCTCTTGTTTTAAGGAACTACTTTATTCCGCGATACAGCTTGTTGTTGTATGGCTGTCAGTGTAAACATGAAGTCACGTGCAAAATATAGTTGTATATAGATCACGGCCTATGTCCTTTGACATAAAAATAGTGATATAAATAATCATAAGAATTTACTTTCACGCAAGCTCCGACATTCATAAAGTTTAGCCCTCACTCTATGAAGGTTCATACTCCAATGAACTCACACAACGTGAAAGTCAATCCTTAAAAAATATTTATACAAATTCATTTTGTTTGATAAAAGATTGCTCTGTGTATTCATTTTAAAATATTCATATGATTTTCTCATTTCCATGGTTAATCAAGCTGACACACAGATGTTGAATATGTGTTTATATGTTATAAAAATCACTGTACTCAAATCATGAATATTCTTGCCAAACATTTTAAGTGATTTTCAATGCTTTGCTGTCATTACTTTCATAGGTTCCATACATTTCTGTTTGTTTTGCTCAAATATGTGGCAATATATGTCAAAGGCAAAAGTAGTGATAATATATAAATATACCGTATTCAACGTAATAAGTGCCCAGGGCGCTCTCAAAATAAAGAAGGAGGGGGCTCTTATTAGAATATTATTTAGTGAAAAAAAAAAACAGAGTTAAAAGATAAATTGAAATTAAATTAAATGTTTATGTACGACAGATATATTTTTCCAGAATTTAATTGCCCATAATTAAGTGTGCATATAAATCTTGATTTGAGTACAGTGATTATTATAACACATAAACACATATTCAACATCTGTGTGTCAGCTTGATTAACCGTGGAAATGAGGAAATCATATGATAATTAAATATCATTCATGTTGCTCTTTTGAAAATTCTTATCCTCAAAATTCATGTTATTCAGTTGAAAATTATCTTCAAAACTAACTTGTATATTCAAGATAAACTGAATTCAACTTCTGAACTTCTCAAGGCTTCACTTCCTGCTTTGAACTGACACTGTTGCCTGATATTGGATCTTGAATCATAGTTTTTATGGCCCTAATTGGCTTCCATACTTTATAGCTTTACGGTTTGATCAATCTTCCAGCTTTGTATCTTGATTTAATTTTAGTGTGGACTTGGAATCAAAACGAAGTCACACCTCAAGTTTTCTCTCCATTTTACACAGTGAGGTGAGGTGAAATGGGGTTTAACATCGCGTCCAAGATTATTGCACTTATATGGCGACGTGCATGTACGTGTGTGTGTTTGTGTGGCTGCTTGTACTAGACCGGACTGATGCCGATTTATAGTGCTAGCTCACTGAGATACCATGCCGCAGTTTAACATGAATACCCCACTCAGACACAGTATACTGACTCCGGGCCGACCAGTCTTTGTTTAAGCCCCTTAATGCCGAGCGCCAGACATGGTAACAACAAGTACCATCTTTTAACGTCTTTTGGTGTGACGCGGCCGGGGATCGAACCCCAGACCTTCCGCTCTCCGGGCGGACGCTCTACCACTAGACCACGGAGGCGGTCCCATTTTACACAGAGAGACGTTGGGTAGCACAGTGGTAAAGGGATTTGCTCATCGCACCAAAGACCTATGTTTGATTCCCTAAATGGGTACAATGTGCGAAGCCCATTTCTGGTGTCCCCTGTTATGATACTGCTGGAATATTGCTAAAGGCAGCAAAAAACCCAACTCACTCGCTCTTATTGGGAATGCAATAAACCAAACATTCCACATTAACTTGTATGACAAACACAAAAATATTACAAGGAAGAATTTAAATTTGAACCGTTTTATTTTTTATTTTATTTTAAGAAATTAATAATCTTCAGAAAGCCATATTAAACACCTATCCACTTTAAATTTAAAAAACGTGTTGATTTTTAGTTCAAAATTCCCTTATGTGATAAATTAGAACATCTGATAATACTTACTTTGAATGAGGAAAATTCTTTTGTCTTTCAATGCAACGTTTCAGTACAGGTGCTAGTAGCTTTATCGAGCAGTAGAAAGAATGAAGAAGTTAAAATCTGTATGTCACCGTATGTCACTACTACTACCACTACCACTACCACTACCACTACCACTACTACAGGGGCTGTGGGGTAGCCTAGTGGTTAATACGCTTACTCATAAATACCGAAGACCTGGGTTTGAATCTCCACATGGGTACAATGTGTGAAACTCATTTCTGGTGTTCCCCGCTCAGTGACATTGCTGGAATATTGCTAAAAGCGGTGTAAAAACATACTCACTCATCACTACTACTACTACAACTACACTACTACTACTACTACTACTACTATTACTACTACATTTTCTAAAATGCCACACGTTGTAGTTACTTTTGATTTTGAGTATATTTCCATTCATGCTTCACAAATATACAAAATAAGTCTTAAGATAACTCTACATCTATGTGTTTAGGTCTGAGCCATATTTCCTTATTAAACGCTAGGATTTTGATTAAACACCCCACCTCGATTAAACACTGGGTAGTTTTTAACAGAATTCTTCCCATTATTATCGTTACCATTAAATGACAGGGGTAAAGGGTGTAAAGAAAGGGTGGGACGTTTAACATAGGAAATACAGTAACACTCGGACGTTTAACATAGGAAATACAGTAACACTCGAACGTTTAACATAGGAAATACAGTATATATATATATTCAGTTCGTTCATAGAATAGTATCATACGAACATAAACAAACACAGCCACAGTTGATTAATTCTGGAATTGTTTTATTGAAATGTTTGCCAAACAAGCAATAATTTTGCTGCTCATATGAAAGTATTGGTTTCCCTTCTGGCAAATACCCAGAATGAGTGCATGGTCATTTGAACTGAGACTTCACGATTGGGGTAATTAAATATTAATTGATCTGGAAGATAATGGACAACATGCTCTTCCATGGAATGGAGGCCTGTCACATGACCTGAAGTTGGGCGATATTTTGAGACCTCAGTGTTTCTTTGTTTCACGCATCTCCCTTGCTTGCTGACAAAAATCAATAGAAATTCAATAAGGACCTAGACAAACGGGGTTATAATGCAAGGGTTTCACTGCCACACTATCAGACAATTATCTATTTTTCTGCAGTTTTACGGAGTAAAAATGTAGAATATCATCCGAAAAATGTAAAATCAATTTAGGAAACATCAAAGTCTCAAATCGGTTTCCATGGTAACATGTTTATAATTCAGCAGGCCTGTGTCATATGTTGAGCTGAGCCGAGAGCTGAAAATGTCTTTGTTCACATGGTGAGGGATTCCAGCATCTGTCAACTAAGAAACAGATGCAGCAGTTCATGGTTAATACCATCAACCTACTTACTATTCACGCAATTGTATTGTAGGTTGTCCTAATTTGTCAACTAACAGCCTTGTGTTAGATCCTAGCAGCTTTCTAACCCAATTGTCAATGCTCTTTCAGGTGTGAGAGAGACAACAAGCGTTTTGGTCAAAGCTCGTCACATCAAACCTTGGGACCAGGCCCTGTAGACGAGCAGGCATCTATTGTGTATTTTCCCGGATACCTTCGACTGACCAGCATCGAATGAAGGCCTGAAGGGCCGTATAATTTATCGAAAGGCTCAGGTTCTATGACATGAAGTAACAGAGGCTTTGGTTGGTGGAATTGTATACATGAGCTTCTATTGGGCATTTGCTGGAATCTCTTATAGTATTGATGTTCCAGTCTTCAACAGGATTTTCTCGATTCAGCACCTTATCCCCAGGTCGGTGGCTTTGCATGTTGATGTTTTTTTATGTTCAGAATTCATATTTCATGTACCTTTCCTCTTGCTGGTGCCATATTTGAACGAAGGTGGTTTAGTCTTTGAAATATGGTCCTGCATTTCATCAGTGGGGGCCATAATTCATGACTTCCAAATTCATATTTTAATATGGTTTATGCTAAATTTTCAACAAATTTTCTTGTTTCTGTAGCAATGCATCATGGATTATTTACATGTTAATTGTCATCAAGGGTATCTTTTCAATATACGGTCAATAAAAGACAGGAATATTCGTGCTTTCCAACTGATGGGCGTTATGTTGTAGGCAGTGACTTCATTTAATTGAAACCTATTCGTCAAAAAAACATTTGTAAACAGCCCGGTTAAATCTACTCATGAAGCTTGAATATTGATCAATATAGTATCAAAATATGTACTTTATAAAATGACTATGAAAATTGATTTTTATGAAATATGGCACAAAAGATCTGCCTTTGTTTAGCGAGAATATCTATTTTTAGCACTGTTAATGGAGTTTCGACATGGGAGCAGTGGCATAAGGTGATTAATTATCAACATTGTTGTAATGGAAGCAGTTGTGATGCAAGCAGCATTGTTGTGTAACATGTTGTCAATGTGTTGCTTTGCCGTATTTAGCTCTCCATCTCGATCCTTATTATGGGTGCTTGTGGGAATATTCAAAGACACCATTAGCATTATTTTGCATTGGATTTAAAAATATTCAATTTCAATAACCAATTGTGGAATGGTGACAGACAAGACTGAGTGTAAAACAGTTATTGGAACAACTCACATGTAATAGAAATATTTGAGGCAACACTTATATTGCAGTGATTGCATGAAAAACTAATCTTTTAAAAACAGAAAAATGACAAACTATATTTGTTTGTGGTTAGTATTAGGTAATGATGAGTGAGTGAGTGAATGTAGTTTGATGCCACAGTGAGAAGTATAGCTGTTTTATCATGGCAGCCCATAAATAATCTTGGCCAGGAGTGAGTGAGTGTGGTTTTACGACACTGTTAGCAATTTTCAACAATATCCTGGCAGGGGACATCGGAAATGGGCTGCACACATTGTACCCAGGTGGGGAACTGAACTCAGGCCTTCAGTGTGAACAGCGAACACTTTAACCACTAGGCTACCCCACCGCCCCTTTTGGGCCCGGAAAACCAATGGTTGATAGAGTGAGCACCACTCAACATTGTAGGTGTACACTGATACACAGTCAGCCCTGACACTCATCCGCATAATAGTGAGCTTTATGAGAAGCATAGGGTACTGAGTTACTTTTTCTGCCTTTTACCCCCCTCCGGGTTTTCATGGGAGAATAAGGGGTATTTGTCTGCAGAAATAATAAGGAATTTTGTTAAGATCTTCTTCAGAATTTCTATAATTGATATTTAAAGGGTTAAATTGTACTATACACATTTACTAGTGATTAATCATGATGATCGCACTAATTGTGCACTACTACTACTACTACTGCTACTACTACTACTACTACTACTACTACTACTATGTCTACTACTACGACTACTACCACTACTGATAATAATAATAATAGCTCTAAACTCCAGTCAATGAATCAGTGTGCACTTATTTTTTTTATCATTCTCAGCTCCCTTGGGAGTATACAACCCAAGCTGCCTGTGGGGCACTAGAAGGTTAACAGCCACATTACATCTCATCCTACCGGGTACCCATTCACTGCTGGGTGATCATAGACACATGTCTAACAAAGTCATTTCCCTGAGGACATTTCTGGCGTCCCCAGCCGTGATGTTGCTAGGATATGGCTAAAAGCAGCGTAAAAGCATAATCACTCACTCCCTGGGGAGACACCACATGTGGTGCATGTGCGTCAGTGTGGGACAGGAGCGAAGCCCGAGACACTAATGACAACGTGTTATATGCTAGAATCACATTCATGCATTGCATGTGCTTGAGTGAGTGAGTGAGTATGGTTTTACGCCGCTTTTAGCAATATTCCAGCAATATCACGGCGGGGGACACCAGAAATGGGCTTCACACATTGTGCCCATGTCGGGAATCGAACCCGGGTCTTCGGCGTGACGAGCGAACGCTTTAACCACTAGGCTACCCGACCGCCCCACATGTGCTTGATAATTGAGGGCACTGCTGTAGCCCAGCGGTAGAAGTTATTGTCAAAGACCCAGGTTGGATTCCCAGCATGGTCGCAGTGTATGAATCGATTCTTGATGCCCCCTACACTAATATGGCTGGAATAGTGCTAAAAGCAGCAGGAAATACAACTCCCCCTTTTGTCAGTTCTCATACCGTATTCGCTGTAATAAACACTCCGGGTGCTTAGAAAATTGACCAAGGGTACCTATTAAAACTATGCACAAGTTGTTTGTATGCAGAGATTGAGCAGTAGAGACCAAATTTATTTCAAACGTTGATAAAACAAAAGCTCTTTTGATGATAGTTTAGTTTATTTTGTTGATAAAACAAACACTTTTTTGATGATAGTTTAGTTTATTTTGTTGATAAAACAAAAACATTTTTGATAGTAGTTTAGTTATTTTCAATAATATATCCCTTCTGCGTTGCTGTTTTCTGGACAAAATGTGTAATATACACAAGTATTTACTGTAATGTTAATTTGGGGTCTTTGTTGGGGTCTGTTATAAAGATTTCTTACAGACTGGTCTAGAAGTTGGGCAAGAGGCATTTATTTGTGAATATAGTAGGCAGCTCCGGACCCTGGTCCTCTGGACCTCATACATGTATGTCAGGGAAGTTGGAAACAAACATGATGTATTTCAGCATTATAGAGTTGTTTTCCTGGACAAGTCCTTGTGTTGTATTTGACAGTTTGTTGGACACACTTCTGTACAGTGAACTGGATATAATGGTGGCTGCAGACGCAAGATGTCATACTAAAACAATCAGTGAAATCTGCCTGCAATTACAATACAATATTCACAATCTCTCCATCCCGTCTTTCTCTCCCTCTCTCCCTCCCTCTCTCTCTTCCTCCTTTTCTTCCTCCCTCATAAGTATTGAGAATTCAAATGGGTAACGGAAATATGTATGGCTCTTTGGATCATTGAAACTATTTCGTGTTTCAGCTTGTTCATGTCCCTATTTTTTAAATCACAATTCGACAAAAAACAAGAAATCCACATGAGTTATGGACAGACTACATATATGACACATAGCTATGCTAATTAACACATAGCTATGTGTTATTAACAGGCTTAATTTTGGAGGGTGCATTACACAGCCGAATGAGCATAATTTTACCCCCGCCGCTTTAGCAATATTTCAGTAATATCACCGTGGGGTACACCAGAAATGGGCTTCACACATTGTACCCATGTCGGGAATCGAACCTGGGTCTTCAGCGTGACGAGCGAATGCTTTAACCACTAGGCTACCCACCGCCCCTGATTTCATGCCCAGGTTTACTCGTTCCCCACCCCCACTCCCAGTGTAAAACTAAGAGGATTAAAACTACTTGATAACAGCTGATTTTTATGTATTTTAATTGTAAAAACCTGGAAAAGTTTATGTTGTCATACGTGGAAAACTTTCAGACCTCTTTACCACCCAACCCCAACTTACAGATTTTATTTTCACTTTTTTATTTGACTTCAAATTTTGTAACTGCTCCCTAAGACAAGAAAACACAAATATAATCTGGATGTATTCTGTGAATGTTTGCTTCCAAATAACCTCTGATAGAACTTAACAATGGATATCTTTGTGGTCAAAGCCCGAACTAGAGCCTTCCAAGAGCTGTTGTTCAAAGAATCTTGTGACTGTGTCATCTGTCAAAATATTAACTTTGTTTACACCCTGCAATGGACTAAACAGCTATTGTTTATATTCTTCTGATTCGGCATTTGAATATATATGGTCACCATTAGTTGGACAACTGGACAGTGTTATAGACATGTGGTCAATACAGTGTTAGCTCACCAGACTCCTTGACCTGTAGAAGTCATACTGCAGAATTGGAGTATATATGGCTACCAATAGCTGGACAACTGGACAGTGTTATAGACATGTGGTCAATATAGTGTTAGCTCACCAGGCCCCTTGACCTCTAGATGTCAAACTGCAGCATTTGAGTATATGGCTACCAATAGCTGGACAACTGGACGGTGTAGTAGACATGTGGACAATATAGTGTTAGCTCACCAGGCTCCTTGACCTGTAGACATAATACAACAAGGGTCCATCAACTCAGAATGTCAAAGTTTTGATGCCAACCTACAAGTTTGTTCCCATTTATATTAAATTTATAACCAACTTACAAATACAAAAACAATCTTCCAACTGCTTTCTAGATCACCACCCTCCACAAATTGTACATGGAATCCATGATTGCATTGTTATTTTTAAACCCATCAGTAGGTGCTTTCTTTGATTGCAAATCTTTTTTCAAAACATTTTATCACGTTATAAGGCAAGATCAAAAGAGCTGCCCATCAGCTGATATAGGTGGTCCCTTTCAGAAGGAGGAGACACCCATCACCTAATGCATGATAGGCGTGAATGTTGTCATGGTAACCTTTGGAAGTTGTTGCCCACCATGATGCATGATGGGTGGTGCCCTTTACTTATCAAATGGCCCTCGCCCTCCCTCTTAGAACAACCACCAAGCTTTGATATTATACCCTCATTTTACCATATCTTATAGGAGTGAAAGGTTCTAAGTGGGCTGCTGAGTAACGTCCCTCAGCCATACCAGGTTTGTCAGGCAGTGGGTTCAAATCCATGATTCATCCCAATTATTTACCTTTTGTTTGTCACCACTACATATACATTAATCTACATATAGTTTGAAGTCTATATCGGATATACACTGTCATGATAGTACTGAATATTGCTAAAAGTGGCATTTCACTCACTCACTCACTCACTCACTCACTCACTCACTCACTCACTCACTCACTCACTCACTCACTCACTCACTCACTCACTCACTCACTCACTCACTCACTCACTCACTTCAGGTAGCATGGGTTCAAATCGATGATTCATCCCAACTATTTACCTTTTGTTTGTCACCACTACATATACATTAATCTACATATAGTTTGAAGTCTATATCGGATATACACTGTCATGATAGTACTGAATATTGCTAAAAGTGGCATTTCACTCACTCACTCACTCACTCACTCACTCACTCACTCACTCACTTCAGGTGGCATGGGTTCAAATCCATGATTCATCCCAATTATTGACCTTTTGTTTGTCAACACTACATATACATTAATCTACCTTTGGTTTGAAGCCTATATCTGATATACACTGTCATGATAGTACTGAATATTGCTAAAAGTGGCATTTCACTCACTCACTCACTCACTCACTCACTCACTCACTCACTTACTCACTCACTTCAGGTGGCATGGGTTCAAATCCATGATTCATCCCAATTATTGACCTTTTGTTTGTCAACACTACATATACATTAATCTACCTTTGGTTTGAAGCCTATATCTGATATACACTGTCATGATAGTACTGAATATTGCTAAAAGTGGCATTTCACTCACTCACTCACTCACTCACTCACTTCAGGTGGCATGGGTTCAAATCCATGATTCATCCCAATTATTGACCTTTTGTTTGTCAACACTACATATACATTAATCTACCTATGGTTTGAAGCCTATATCTGATATACACTGTCATGATAGTATTGAATATTGCTAAAAGTGGCATTTCACTCACTCACTCACTCACTCACTCACTCACTCACTCACTCACTTCAGGTGGCATGGGTTCAAATCCATGATTCATCCCAATTATTGACCTTTTGTTTGTCAACACTACATATACATTAATCTACCTATGGTTTGAAGCCTTTATCTGATATTCACTGTCATGCTTAAAGTGGCATTTCACTCCCTCCCTCCCTCCCTCACTCACTCACTGCTGAGTGTGACAAGTACATGACCAGGTGACACCAAGGAAGACCACCACACAGAGGGGACCATCTGTTTACATATGCAATATATCTCCAACAAAACAACACAGTTTGCATGTCGGAGTGCATATTTGAACAAACTGTTAACAGCAGAGGGTTGGTATTTCCCTCAAAAGATGCAACAAATCTTTAAAAATGTCATAATCATGCTAGAATGGCATACACAAAGCCGAAGTGTTTGTTACGAACATATTGTAATACAATGTAAAGCAACTCGCCTTCCGTTCCAAAGACAGTATGCTTGATTTGGGTGACAAAGAAAAAACATGCCATATCATATATGATTCAAGCATTTTGGTTTTTTTTATGTCTGATCTCATGATAAGGATGTTATTGAGCTAATGAAACATAAAACATTTTCTTCTCTCTTTTATTGCAGTTTTATTGGATAAATCTACCTCAAGTCATCTAAAAGTGGCCGGGATGAACGGAGAAGTGAGTAGTTAATGTGCACGTAACAGTATACTTACACCGAGGCTCAAGAGGGACTCCTCACGATGCCAGCATACTGATTGTACTTTATGGATTTACTGACATTATGAGGTTCTACAGGGACCCCCTGATTCATGACATTTTGTATTTCACGGAACCTCTTTCATGTTCGAATGACTCAGATTAGATTAATAGGCTCTTCTTAACTTTTGGTTTAATTTTGTTAAAAGTGTTTATTTTCTCTTGGAAGATATAATCTGAAGTGATCCTGAATTTCATCTCGGGTTCATGGATGGGAATTTGAAGATTCTACACTTAGGATTCAGATGAAGCCATTGCTTGATTGAGAGGAAGGAACAAACATGGCAATGTAACTGCAAATATTTATAATTTTGAAATAAATCAGAGGTTGTTAGACACAATCATTTCATAATTTAATTTTATGGACGGAGCCAAAATGTGACAGTGAATCTTTAAAACAAAGAATTATATTAAATTTGCTTAATCATTGATATAAAGATGTCACTAATGGCGATCTTTGCTGAGAACAAATCATGCTGGAAGCTCGGTTTAGTGATATCTATTGGTTGATATGGCAGTTTGGGTTCTGAAATATCTTCTTACATGTGAGGGGGCACGGGTGGCCCAGTCGTCTAAGGCGGCGCGATTCGCTGTGCAGAGTTGCGTCCCTTGGGCACGCCAGAAACCTATGATTGTGGGTTCCAATCCCGGTTCGCCCCGATTATGTTTCTAGGTTTGTCAGCACCATACCCGTGCTCGTGGGTTTCACGGAAGTGGTAAACGTCTAAGACCTGCATCACTTCGGGCTTTCCTCCCACATTAAGCTGACACACCGTGATATAACTGGAATACTGTTAAAAGCGGCGTTAAACCCAACTCACTCACTCACTCTTACATGTGAGGTGAGGTGAAATGGGGTTTCATGTCACATCCAAGATTATTGCACTTATATGGTGACATGCATGCAAATGTGTGTGTGTTTGTGTGTGGCTGCTTGTACGAGTCCAGACTAATGCCAATTTTATAGTGCTAGCCCTTAGATACCATGGCGCAGTTTAACATGAATAAATACCCCACTCAGACACAGTACATCCGAGCAACCACTTGTGGTTTTACTCTCATAATGCTGAGTACCAGGCAGGGTAACAACAAGTACCATCTTTTGTATGATGCGCCTTGGGATGAAACCCTATCCAGGCGGATGCTCTACCACTGGACCATGGAGGTGGTCCTTCTTACTTGTAGTTGCTAGGGTAGTAGTAGTATTATTGTACTTTTAGTCCGGATATATGTCTTTACGGCACCATCACCATTTAAACATAATCCGAATTCTGTGATAGATATATTCTTGAAAGTCTGCAGAATGGCATTCATTTAAAACTGACTACGATTTATGGTGAGTGAGTGAAAGAGTTGCGTTAAACGCCGCTCCTAACAGTATTCCAGTTATATCACGGCGTGTCAGCTTAATGTGTGAAGAAAGCCCAAAGTGATGCAGGTCTCAGACGTTTACCACTTCGATGAAACCCACGAGCTTGGGTATGGTGCTGACAAACCTAGAAACATGATTGGGGCGAACCGGGATTCTAACCCACAATCACAGGTTTCTGGCGTGCCCAAGGGACACAACTCTGCACAACGAATCGCGGCGCCTTAGACGACTGGGCTACCCGTGCCCCCCAACGACGATTTAATGAAGCCAGTTTCACCTTTAGCCTGTCACAGTATGAGCAACAATCAGGTTCTGTCTGATGAATGTCAACAGCTGACTAATGACATATAATTTCAGATGTTAATATCAACCTGACCTAATTCTTCATAAAGCATTTGTGTCAAGTGTACATTGACACTAGCAGCCATAAAACTAATCATAAGTATGCTATATTTATTTCTGATTCTTTTCTTCTTCTTTTTTTAATCAATATGATAAGCTGGTCATAAACATTATCAATATGATCCATTAATAACATGCTATTTTCCAATCCAAGCTGATAATATTGCACTTCAAAACAGATTTTACATGAGGTGAAGGTCACTTTTGTCAATGTACAAAAATAGAACTTGAGGAATTGAATTTGTCAAAACCAATAAATGTATCAAATGTTTGCAACCACAGGAACACGTATTAAATTTAGCGAATAGGTTTGAATTTCTAACACCATCTCGAATACAGCTGGCCTTTTTATGACTCTATAAACTGAACACATGGCTTTTATTAGTTTTTAGCTGTGAGCAAATATGCAAGTCTGTGGTGGCTTTGATTATGTTTATTAGAGAACTGCCATGAGTCATTGGTGGAGCTGCTTCCTCCTCCGATGAGAGAACACAGGCCACGCTGACGCAGTCAAAGTTCTTCTTACGCCAAATATTGATTGGAGGCAGTGAGCCAATCTTGCCTGCTCGGCAAAAATGAAGGATGCACGACCAAAATGTCTTCCTTCTTCCATTTAGAGAAGGTTTATTGGATGATAGGGCAGTTCGGGTTCTGAAATACTTCTTCTTACTTGTAGTTGATAGGGTAGTAGTACTTATTCTTGCGAGCAGACGGAGCATTTTTCTTCTTTGGGGGGGTTTATCACAGATTATGGCACTTTTGGTGCTGATGTATGTCTTAGCCTTGCTGCTTGAAGACAGCATAGATTTTGTTCACAAAACAAGAAATATTTCACCATGTACAGCTTTTTATTTCTAAATATTCTGTTTTTATGTTGCTTTAAAAAGTATTTCTCCTTGTGGAGTTTATATGAATATTGATGTATTTTGGTTGCTTTTAAACGTATTTTTAAAATCTATGCTTTTGGTAAGAGTTTTTGGGTGTACATGCATTAGCTAGAGTTTATTGATCTGAATTTTATGGTCACATTTCTATATTGGTATTTTTGGAAGTTCCCACTTTGTTCTGATGGTTTGGGTACCTCATGATTATTGTTAATATACAGGACTTATTTTAACTATATAGAACGTGCACCAGAGCAACCTGTTATTTAAAACTGCAGCCTCATATTTATGTCTACTTGCACCAAGTGCAAGTTATAATAACTCCGGGTAGCCTAGTGGTTAAAGTGTTCACTCGTCATGCTGAGACCCGGGTTCGATTCCCGACGTGTACAATGTGTGAAGCCCATTTCTGGTGTCCCCCGCCGTGATTATGCTGGAATATTGCTAAAAGCAGCATAAAACCATACTCACTCACTCACTCACTGACTAATCCTCACTCTCACACACAACAATCTTTGAACACACTCAATACCGTACCGTAAAGCACTTTGTGCCATACTTAATCACTAATCCTTGTGTTATGTGTAAATTGTCATGCTTTTTTATCATCATTGAACTTAGATCTAAGATATTACTTCTGGCTTTCCTCCCATATTAAGCTGACATGCCGTGATATAACTGGAATATACTGTTAAAAGCAGCATTAAACCAAAATCACTCACTCATTTACAAATCAAATTACCGTATTCGGCGTAATAAGTGCTCAGGGCGCTCTCAAAATTAGAAATAGGGGGCTCTTATTAGAATATTATTTTGGTGGGAAAAAAAATGAGTTGAAAGACCGTAAATATAATAATTGGGATAGTTCACTATCCAATATATTAGCAAATATCGCCGTGGGCGCTTATTACGTCGAATACGGTAATATTAGTTATATTACACAGCAAAACTGATTGTATGAACTGATTTATTGTGTATATTTTACGCAAATATGGAGCTTATCTAGAGCAGTGGTCACACTTTTTATATGATTCACACCTGTTGACAGTTATCGAGAGGTACCATGAACAATTTGGTTGAAATTCCCTGCCTCACAATATTTAGATGAAAATCTATTAATTAATTCATGTATGGCCTCAATACAGCTCTCTTTGTAATGTTTTTATTTGGTGAAAATCTATTAATTAATTCATATATGGCCTCAATACAGCTCTCTTTGTAATGTTCTTATTTGGGTGAAAATCTATTAATTAATTCATGTATGGCCAAAATACAGCTCTCTTTGTAATGTTCTTATTTGTGTGAAAATCTATGAATGAATTCATGTATGGCCTCAATACAGCTCTCTTTGTAATGTTCTTATTTGGGTGAAAATCTAATAATTAATTCATCTATGGCCTAAAAACAGCTCTCTTTTTAATGTTCTTATTTGGGTGAAAATCTATTAATTAATTCATGTATGGCCTCAATATAGCTCTCTTTGTGATGTTTTTATTTGGGTGAAAATCTATGAATTAATTCACATGTGGCCTCAATACAGCTCTCTTTGTGATGTTCTTATTTGGGTGAAAATCTAATAATTAATTCATCTATGGCCTAAAAACAGCTCTCTTTTTAATGTTCTTATTTGGGTGAAAATCTATGAATTAATTCATGTATGGCCTCAATACAGCTCTCTTTGTAATGTTTTTATTTGGGTGAAAATCTATTAATTAATTCATCTATGGCCTAAAAACAGCTCTCTTTGTGATGTTTTTATTTGGGTGAAAATCTATGAACTAATTCATGTAAGGCCTTAATACAGCTCTCTTTGTGATGTTCTTATTTGGGTGAAAATCTATGAATTAATTCACGTGTGGCCTCAATACAGCTCTCTTTGTAATGTTCTTATTTGGGTGAAAATCTATGAATTAATTCATCTATGGCCTAAATACAGCTCTCTTTGTGATGTTCTTATTTGGGTGAAAATCTATGAATTAATTCATGTATGGCCTCAATACAGCTCTCTTTGTAATGTTCTTATTTGGGTGAAAATCTATGAATTAATTCATCTATGGCCTAAAAACAGCTCTCTTTGTGATGTTTTTATTTGGGTGAAAATCTATGAATTAATTCATGTAAGGCCTTAATACAGCTCCCTTTGTGATGTTCTTATTTGGGTGAAAATCTATGAATGAATTCATGTATGGCCTTAATACAGCTATCTTTGTAATGCTCTTATTTGGGTGAAAATCTATGAATCAATTCATCTATGGCCTTAATACAGCCCTCTTTGTAATGTTCTTATTTGGGTGAAAATCTATTAATTAATTCATCTATGGCCTAAAAACAGCTCTCTTTGTGATGTTTTTATTTGGGTGAAAATCTATTAATTAATTCATGTATGGCCAAAATACAGCTCTCTTTGTAATGTTCTTATTTGGGTGAAAATCTATGAATGAATTCATGTATGGCCTCAATACAGCTCTCTTTGTAATGTTCTTATTTGGGTGAAAATCTAATAATTAATTCATCTATGGCCTAAAAACAGCTCTCTTTTTAATGTTCTTATTTGGGTGAAAATCTATTAATTAATTCATGTATGGCCTCAATATAGCTCTCTTTGTGATGTTTTTATTTGGGTGAAAATCTATGAATTAATTCACATGTGGCCTCAATACAGCTCTCTTTGTGATGTTCTTATTTGGGTGAAAATCTAATAATTAATTCATCTATGGCCTAAAAACAGCTCTCTTTTTAATGTTCTTATTTGGGTGAAAATCTATGAATTAATTCATGTATGGCCTCAATACAGCTCTCTTTGTAATGTTCTTATTTGGGTGAAAATCTATTAATTAATTCATGTATGGCCTAAAAACAGCTCTCTTTGTGATGTTTTTATTTGGGTGAAAATCTATGAACTAATTCATGTAAGGCCTTAATACAGCTCTCTTTGTGATGTTCTTATTTGGGTGAAAATCTATGAATTAATTCACGTGTGGCCTCAATACAGCTCTCTTTGTAATGTTCTTATTTGGGTGAAAATCTATGAATTAATTCATCTATGGCCTAAATACAGCTCTCTTTGTGATGTTCTTATTTGGGTGAAAATCTATGAATTAATTCATGTATGGCCTCAATACAGCTCTCTTTGTAATGTTCTTATTTGGGTGAAAATCTATGAATTAATTCATCTATGGCCTAAAAACAGCTCTCTTTGTGATGTTTTTATTTGGGTGAAAATCTATGAATTAATTCATGTAAGGCCTTAATACAGCTCCCTTTGTGATGTTCTTATTTGGGTGAAAATCTATGAATGAATTCATGTATGGCCTTAATACAGCTATCTTTGTAATGCTCTTATTTGGGTGAAAATCTATGAATCAATTCATCTATGGCCTTAATACAGCCCTCTTTGTAATGTTCTTATTTGGGTGAAAATCTATTAATTAATTCATCTATGGCCTAAAAACAGCTCTCTTTGTGATGTTTTTATTTGGGTGAAAATCTATGAATTAATTCATGTAAGGCCTTAATACAGCTCTCTTTGTGATGTTCTTATTTGGGTGAAAATCTATGAATGAATTCATGTATGGCCTTAATACAGCTATCTTTGTAATGTTCTTATTTGGGTGAAAATCTATGAATTAATTCATCTATGGCCTCAAAACAGCTCTCTTTTTAATGTTCTTATTTGGGTGAAAATCTATTAATTAATCCATGTATGGCATCAATACAGCTCTCTTTGTAATGTTCTTATTTGGGTGAAAATCTATGAATTAATTCATGTGTGGCCTTAATACAGCTCTCTTTGTAATGTTCTTATTTGGGTGAAAATCTATTAATTAATTCATCTATGGCCTAAAAACAGCTCTCTTTTTAATGTTCTTATTTGGGTGAAAATCTATGAATTAATTCATGTATGGCCTCAATACAGCTCTCTTTGTAATGTTTTTATTTGGGTGAAAATCTATGAATTAATTCATGTGTGGCCTTAATACAGCTCTCTTTGTGATGTTCTTATTTGGGTGAAAATCTATGAATGAATTCATGTATGGCCTTAATACAGCTATCTTTGTAATGTTCTTATTTGGGTGAAAATCTATGAATTAATTCATCTATGGCCTCAAAACAGCTCTCTTTTTAATGTTCTTATTTGGGTGAAAATCTATTAATTAATCCATGTATGGCATCAATACAGCTCTCTTTGTAATGTTCTTATTTGGGTGAAAATCTATGAATTAATTCATGTGTGGCCTTAATACAGCTCTCTTTGTAATGTTCTTATTTGGGTGAAAATCTATTAATTAATTCATCTATGGCCTAAAAACAGCTCTCTTTTTAATGTTCTTATTTGGGTGAAAATCTATGAATTAATTCATGTATGGCCTCAATACAGCTCTCTTTGTAATGTTTTTATTTGGGTGAAAATCTATTAATTAATTCATGTGTGGCCTTAATACAGCTCTCTTTGTGATGTTCTTATTTGGGTGAAAATCTATGAATGAATTCATGTATGGCCTTAATACAGCTATCTTTGTAATGTTCTTATTTGGGTGAAAATCTATGAATTAATTCATCTATGGCCTCAAAACAGCTCTCTTTTTAATGTTCTTATTTGGGTGAAAATCTATTAATTAATCCATGTATGGCATCAATACAGCTCTCTTTGTAATGTTCTTATTTGGGTGAAAATCCATTAATTAATTCATGTATGGCCTAAATACAGCTCTCTTTGTGATGTTTTTATTTGGGTGAAAATCTATGAATTAATTCATGTGTGGCCTTAATACAGCTCTCTTTGTAATGTTCTTATTTGGGTGAAAATCTATTAATTAATTCATCTATGGCCTAAAAACAGCTCTCTTTTTAATGTTCTTATTTGGGTGAAAATCTATGAATTAATTCATGTATGGCCTCAATACAGCTCTCTTTGTAATGTTCTTATTTGGGTGAAAATCAATGAATTAATTCATGTATGGCCTAAATAATGCTCTCTTTGTAATGTTTTTATTTAGGTGAAAATCTATTAATTAATTCATGTATGACCTCAATACAGCTCTCTTTGTAATGTTCTTATTTGGGTGAAAATCTATTAATTAATTTCATCTATGGCCTTAATACACATGCAGCTCTCTTTGTAATGCTCTTATTTGGGTGAAAATCTATTAATTAATTCATCTATGGCCTTAATACAGCTCTCTTTGTAATGGTCTTATATCCCTTCTGCCGAAGTTCTTTATTAGCCTAAGAAACAGAGGGGAAAATGTTACTTTATCGAAGATAAGTGCAGGTAACTCCATCCGAGACTCCTTCGATGGTTTATTTGGACGGAACAATGAGGGTGTAGCTATGTTTTTATAGGAAACCCTTCACATGTGGTGATAATAAATATTTCTTCGGGAGCTAATTTCAGCATTTGCTCAGAAAATAACTCATTTTTTCTGAAAAAAATATCTAGTGAGGTGTATGACTGGAGATGTTTTATCCCATTTTTGCAGGAGGTCTTAAGTAGAAATGAGTGTTAGCGTTTGTCAGCGATAATAAACATAGCGAAGAAAACATTGTGAAATTTTTTCACCTATGTTAAATGGCCGATGTCGTACATGTGTGATGATTTACTCTTAAGTGTAAAATACCAGGATTTGTGAGTGAAATGTCCCAACAAATCTCACAAACTAATGACATCATCAATGCATTACATACACTGATCCCTCGATATACCGCTGTCGTCAGGGTCCAAGATACAAAACCCTTGTTGTAGGAAAGAGCATAATACATATATTCATTGCTGATGAGTGAGTGAGTGACGGAGTGAGTGAGTTTGATTTTATGTCGCTTTTTGCAATATTCCAGCAATATCACGGGGGGGACACCAGAAATGGGCTTCACACATTGTACACATGTCAGGAATCGAAACCAAGGTCTTTGGCGTGACGAGCTAATGCTTTAACCACTAGGCTACCCGACCACCCCCCCATTGCTGATGAAAAAAGCAGGAAGCCAAATTTCGTAAAACAATTCTTAGAAAATATGAAGAGATGTTTAAAATAACATTATTTCAATCAAACACAGTATTTTTATTAAAAAAAGTAATTACTAAGCAAAATATGGTATGAAAGTAATATATATAAAAAAAATGATTGCAGTATTGCAAACAGGTGACAGTGTTGAAGAAACGACACAAGGACATGGCACTTGTTGATATAGGTATCACAACATCTGTACATATACACTCCATCCATCATGTCGATTTCCTTTTACAAATCGACCTTCTCCGTGGTCTAGTGGTAGAGCGTCCGCCCAGAGAGTGAAAGTCCTGGGGTTCGAACCTTGGTCAAGTCATACCAAAAGACATTAAAAGATGGTACTTGTTGTTACCCTGCCTGGCACTCGGCATAAAGAGGCTAAAACAAGAACTGGTCGGCTCGAAGTCAGTATACTGTGTCTGAGTGGGGTATTCATGTTAAACTGTGGCATGGTATCTCAGTGTGCTAGCACTGTAAATCAGCACCAGTCCAGACTGGTACAAGCAGGCAGGCAGGCAGACAGACAGACAGACAGACAGACAGACACACACACACATACACACACACAGACACACACACATACACACACACACAAGTCGCTATATGAGTGTAATAATCTTGGACGCAACTTAAACCCAATTTCACCTCACCTCACCTTTTACAAACCATGCTTAGTTCAAATTTTCCCAGCTGTTTTCAACTGAATCCTGTTTTGCCATCAAACCCAAATCATGAGGACATACATTATATTGATGCAGATTCCAGCATGCCAAGAAACATGTGTTTTAACCAGTCTCTGAGGAGGAATCCAAGCTTGTCCAGATTGTGGGAAGGTTGTTTATAACCAGTACATCACTGCCCAGATAGAGCTGTCACTGGTAATAGTAGGATGATACTAATTATAGCACGTAGGTAAATAGGTAGGGTATTCACAGATGCGATGGACTTTATCTGGGGGCACTGTCAGGGTTTGTGTTCATGGGATGAATGCGTCCTTGTGTAGAATAAATACGCTGTGTGGTGTAGTGTAGATTAACATCTCGTCTCTGAAATGAACGTATCTTACAGAAAAAAATGTTAAATGATCTTAATAAAATAAAGTAAAAATGAGACCAGAGACTCTCTTCATACTGCAGTAATCTAGACTTGCCCACTATTATAGACTTGCTTGGGTTGTTTTGGACATATTTGTTTCAGGGTCTGTATGACAGACTGGTATAGTGATCAATGATGTTAAATACCAATTGCTCATACAGTATTCAGTGTAAATAGCAATGTAGGCAACTCTTAATATATATATTTGTATTTTTATTTGACCAACCAGAGCCAAAAAAGTCACAGAAAATAGGATATTTTTTGGTGGCATATGGTCCTGTGCACAGGTCACAAATCATTCGAAGTTAAGCAACGTTCGTCCCGGAGAGTCCTTGGATGGGTGACCACGTTCGGCAGCTTGGCTCCTGAGAGTTTCTTGGGCTTTGGTCCTGCCCCACACTGAAGCATGTGTACCACATGTGGCGTCTCCTTGGGCAAGTGACTTTGTTCAAAATGTGCCTCTGTTCACCCAGCAGTAAGTGGGTACCCGGTAGGATGAGATGGTACTGTGACTGTTAACCTTCTAGTGACTCACAGGCAGCTTGGGTTGTATACTCCCCAGGGAGCTGAGAATAAAAATTGAGTGCATAATGATCCATTGATGGAGAGCAACTAATTTGTTATATCTCAAATGTCCACAAAGTAATACATCATAAATGTGTCACCACTCACCAATGACATGACATATGTTGTCTTCTCTCTGTTTGATCTATATGATCTATATCAATAGCCAACCCTAACGAAATCAGTTACATCATTCAGCACAATAATGCAACATTACTCCACATATTCTATGATCAGCCAATCAGGAAATAGTACTCTAATAGTGGGCGTGGCCTAATTGTTTTCAGGTTTATGGAAACAAACACAAAAATTCTTGCTTTGTCAGCCAATCAAATACTATGGAATCACTCACAATCTATTTATAAAGATATGACGACAACAATTAATCAAAATTAAGGTATTAACTATTAACTTTTTAAGAAATAATTGATCAATTGCACATAGAGAATTTGTCAGATCTTCCCACAGAGGTATTGATTTGGGAGAGTTGTTCATACTATCAGTCATTGGTTTGTCTGGTTGGTCCATGTAGAGACTGACATGGTATAACTGTCATACTGCTTTGGACAGCATTGAACTGATAAACTCTCATACTATCAGTCATTGGTTCGTCTGGTTGGTCCATGTAGAGACTGACATGGTATAACTGTCATACTGCTTTGGACAGCATTGAACTGATAAACTCTCATACTATCAGTCATTGGTTTGTCTGGTTGGTCCATGTAGAGACTGACATGGTATAACTGTCATACTGCTTTGGACAGCATTGAACTGATAAACTCTCATACTATCAGTCATTGGTTTGTCTGGTTGGTCCATGTAGAGACTGACATGGTATAACTGTCATACTGCTTTGGACAGCATTGAACTGATAAACTCCTTGGGGTGTAATTTGTAGTTGTGTTATTGTGATTGGTTCTGGGGTCTGATTTACTTTCTTTATACCTGGATGTCTTTATGAGATTAATCACCTTGTTTATTAGCAGTTTGTGCTGATTAATGAGATAATTTACCATATTATATGTCTTGTGATTTATCATTTACAACTTATGTGAAAATATTCCATTTTTTATAACGCATGTGTTTTAGATTTGCTAAACTGAACTAATTTGAACATTGACATGAATCAGATTCTTTGAATAACTCAAATTAATCTTGACTCTGCATTCAAAAAAACAATTTTATGACTGTCTTTTATCTTGGTTGCGAGTTTGTTTGAGGACTGTTTCTCTTACACTGGGCACCCTGAGTGATTTGTATGGACCTTCAGTTGTCTTCATTAAACCAGTGTCTTCTCTCCTGGCCAGCTGAAACACTTCTTCACATGTCACTGACACAACAGAACACAAATAGTGTCATTATCGGAACACAAATTGTGTCATTGACACATGGGAACACAAACTATGTCATTGATGCATCAGAACACAAACTGTGTCATTATCGGAATACAAATTGTGTCATTTACACACTGGAACACAAACTGTGTCATTTACACACTGGAACACAAACTGTGTCATTGACACATCAGAACACAAACTGTGTCATTATCGGAATACAAATTGTGTCATTGACACATGGGAACAAAAATTGCGTCATTGACACATGGGAACACAAACTATGTCATTGATGCATCAGAACAAAAACTGTGTCATTATCGGAATACAAATTGTGTCATTTACACACTGGAACACAAACTGTGTCATTTACACACTGGAACACAAACTGTGTCATTTACACACTGGAACACAAACTGTGTCATTATCGGAATACAAATTGTGTCATTTACACACTGGAACACAAACTGTGTCATTATCGGAATACAAATTGTGTCATTTACACACTGGAACACAAATTGTGTCATTTACACACTGGAACACAAATTGTGTCATTTACACACTGGAACACAAACTGTGTCATTATCGGAATACAAATTGTGTCATTGACACATGGGAACAAAAATTGCGTCATTGACACATGGGAACACAAACTATGTCATTGATGCATCAGAACACAAACTGTGTCATTATCGGAATACAAATTGTGTCATTTACACACTGGAACACAAACTGTGTCATTATCGGAATACAAATTGTGTCATTTACACACTGGAACACAAACTGTGTCATTTACACATTGGAACACAAACTGTGTCATTGACACATCAGAACACAATCTGTGTCATTATCGGAATACAAATTGTGTCATTTACACACTGGAACACAAATTGTGTCATTGACACATGGGAACACAAACTGTGTCATTATCGGAATACAAATTGTGTCATTGACACAATGGAACACAAACTGTGTCATTTACACATTGGAACACAAACTGTGTCATTATCGGAATACAAATTGTGTCATTTACACACTGGAACACAAACTGTGTCATTTACACATTGGAACACAAACTGTGTCATTGACACATCAGAACACAATCTGTGTCATTATCGGAATACAAATTGTGTCATTGACACACTGGAACACAAATTGTGTCATTGACACATGGGAACACAAACTGTGTCATTATCGGAATACAAATTGTGTCATTGACACAATGGAACACAAACTGTCATTGACACAATGGAACACAAACTGTCATTGACACACTGGAACACAAACTGTGTCAGTTTATACCAATGGTGACAGGTCTGATGCGCTTGTCGCTTTCAACTTGCTCATTTCTAATGAGCTGGCTTTACACACTCACCACTCTAGCCTGTGTGCAAGGTATCTCCACGGCTTTCTTTCTGGCAGACAGAAAATAACAAAGATTCTGCCCTCAAGGGTTCTCAGTCTTGTGAGATGGTAAAAATAGACAGTAACTAATATAATAATTCAGTGAAACTCTGGGATCTTACCCAATTTACGTCACATTTTATTTTATTAGCGTTTCTGATCAATAACTGAAAAATTGTTGTCAGACAACATGTACTGGTCTCAAAATCAGAATTTTCTTAAAGGCAAATTGTCAATTTATTCACGATAAATCTGATTTACATAATCATAGGACACAGGAAAATGAACAATATGAAAAACTTCAAAGGAAGGAATCACCATTTCGCTTATTACCATAAGTTGATCTAAACTAGAAAACACTGCTTATCTCCTTTTGATTATGACATCATCGACCCAAAATTGAACTAGTTTGAGAGACTGTTCAGCTGTTAGAAAGGTATTAGGGCTGGGATGAGTCCAAATTTACTACCCGGGTACCCACCCCCTTATTACCTGACCCTACCCGGGTACCCGCTGTAGGTCTCAAGAGATTTGTACAAATGTCCGATTGGGAAACGTTTGACGGTACTCCTGTCACAATGTATTTAGATACACGTATAAACTGATCTATTCATGCATACACTGAAGTTGACTGAAGTTTTATCTTTATGCAAACATATAAAGTCAGAAGGAATGTGTACATATATAGTCAGAAAGAAATGTGAATATTTGTCTAAATAATTTTTGCCTTCAACAATATATATAATCACATGACTAAACACGGGTCCGGGTAGTCCTGTGGGTACCTGGGTCCTACTCAGTACCCACCCGACCCAAGTACCTGACTAACCCATCCCAGCCCTACAAGGTACTTTACTCATTGGGGGCATGGGTGGCCAAGTCGTCTAAGGCGCTGCGATTCGCTGTGCAGAGTTGCGTCCCTTGGGCACGCCAGAAACCTATGTCTCCCACTGGTAATATAGTCCCCCTTATACAACATAAAATGTTATTTTTAAATTCCATGTCTACATCACTATCAGTGATTCAAGGAGCCAGCTTCAATTTTAACTCCATGGCAGAATAATTTTTCTATTTGCTATGGGATGATCTGTAAACAGAGAACTCATTGTATTCGTAACTCTTAGTTGCTGAACACAGCACTGTCTAAATTCACAGTCACTGCCATCTACATTTATCTCCGCCAATTTGCTTACAACAAAAATAAAAATGTAATTACATTCCTTTAAAAAGTTTCTGTTCATTTCTTAAACACACTGTTGCCAAGTATGCCATCTATTTATGATATGAATGACATGTACATTGTTATTATTTCTATGAACGTGTGAGATAAAACCTCCCCTTTTTTCGAGCCCCTTAACAATACGTGACCATGTAATCAAGGTAGATGCTTCAAAGCCCACTGAAGGCATCAAAGTGTTCACCAGTTACCGCTGAAGTTATGTTGTGAATTAAGGTACACAAGGAAAGATATTCAATAAGTAATGAAAACACACCTCACAATTTACTTTGGTGCACTTACATTATATCAGGGGCGGTCGGGTAGCCTAGTGGTTAAAGCATTCGATCGTCACGCCGAAGACCCGGGTTCGATTCCCGACATGGGTACAATGTGTGAAGCCCATTTCTGGTGTCCCCCGCCGTGATATTGCTGGAATATTGCTAAAAGCGGCGTAAAACCATACTCACTCACTCACTCACTACATTATACCAGACACCTATCCGCCATGTTTGTTTGATGCTACTGATGAAGCCACACACATCAGCATCACTATTTGAAAAATAGGCTTTACTTATGAAATCATTTAATTCAAGCAGTTGAGTGGGACACAAGCCCCCCAACTCCCTGTTATTTTAGTGAGGCGACAAAAATGAGCTTGTGCACATCCCTTCCCAAAAGTTAGTGAGTGAGTGAGTATGGTTTTCGCCGCTTTTAGCAATATTCCAGCAATATCACGGCGGGGGACACCAGAAATGGGTTTCACACATTGTACCAAAGTCGGGAATCGAACCCGGGTCTTCGGTGTGACGAGCTTACGCTTTAACCACTAGGCTACCCGACCGCCCCTCCCTTGCCAAAATGGCAGAAGGTGTCCAGTTTACTGCATTCTTGCCTTTACCTTTTCACTAATGCACAGTTTAATCAAATTTGATATGATAATAATTTTACATCGGAGCAATCATATGTACCGATTATGTATAGGCTGATGTTTGTAAACTTCCCGTCTGTAATGTCATGTGACTGACCATGTATTGCATCTCTTTAACTTGACTGTAATGGAGTGGTCGAAATCATGTGACGGTAACAAGATGGCTCCTAGTCGACTCGTGTCGTTCGGTACGGCATTACCGCTATAAAATTAACAAGACATGGCCATTTGACTATCCAAGTGTTGACAGAAATAAGGTTTCTCAAAGGTAAGACTTTATTTTGATGTATTGGGATTGTTATCAGACACATAATGAGAAATACTTCTTAGGGGCTTGAAAACCCATAACACGAGGACACATTAACCTCGATGAAATCGTTTGTGAAGTGATCAGTAGATGGGTCAACTCACCGTTACTTACAGCAATCACAGTCAGATTACCGCCATTGACGCCTTGAACCAAACTTTGGTGGATAGAAAATGGATATATATATATATATATATATATATATATATATATATATATATCATCAATATCATACTTTGACTCATTTGGAGTCATATTTGTTTTGGTTTGACTATTATATGTCAACATAAAGTTTTCACGATCGTGAGCGCGGGAGGCTTGATGGTGACATGTCGAACTGTTCCATCATAAAACATTTCCGGCAAAAGCGATCAGCTGTACAAAAGTGCTTTGTTTATGGTTATTATTATTTTAGATATATATAGTAAAGCCGCAACTAAAATAAAACAATATTGGAATATATTATTCCTGATAAAATAATAGTTTCAGATACAATTCTTCCAATCATTGCATCAAAATGTTTTGATGATATATTATTGGGTAATTTTTAACCCAAATCACAAGATTGGGAGAAAGAGCGTGCATAATACCTGGGTACTTGCAAAAAAAAATCCAAAATACTGAATCACTTGGAGGGGGTCACTCACTATACTCAAAAAAATATGTTAGTTTATTGAATTTGATTAGAGATGAATTGGTATGATTGAAATATATACTTGCCAAGTAGGCTGAGTGTTTGTTCACTTCTTTCTACCCCTGCACATGTCAACACTCATCAATACAAGCAGACAAGTGGATTTTTCGAGCCCTGAGCATCATACAAAAATAGCACTTTATAGATATTTTTATTCCACTTTCCGTTTTTTTAACTAGGAACCAACTTCTAAAAGTCTTGCTTTAACAGGCCTGTTAATACATCTGCAGACAACAAGTAGATGTAGACATTCTGCCACCCATTAGGATTTGGTTGGTTGGTTTGTTGTTTTACACCACACTTAGCAATATTCTACCTATATGACGGCGGTCTGAAAATAATCGTATCTGGACCAGACAATCCAGTGATTGATATGAGCATCGATCCACGCAATTGGGATCGATGATATGCTTCAACCAAGTCAGGGACCCTGACCGCCTGATCCCGTTAGTCGCCTTTTACGGCAAGCATGGGTTGCTGAAGACCTTGTCTACCCCGGATCTTCATGGGTCGCCACCCATTAGGAAGTATTCATGGATTATTGTAGTTTGTTCTATAGCTTGGTGTTGAGATAAACCTGCTTCAAGACCAAACAGTCAATAGATAAAATAAAATAAAATAATTGCAAAAGAATATCTTCCCATTCTTTATTACTGTTACTGTTGTCATCTTTTTAAAGAATATATCTATAATGACCCTTGTACTTGCCATCTTCCCAATCACAATAACAGAGACTCGGGAGGGAGAGAAAATAGCTGTTTTTTTAAATTGACAGATTTCTACCATAAAACAATACAAAGGATTACTAAAGGGGTCGACCACTATGGTGACGGGGGACTCAGATTCTTGTTTGAGCCAAACAATAAATTATTGTCTTTTGCCCCGCGACACATTTCTTTCAAGCTGTCCAGTGAACCATTTGCATTTTTGTGTGTAAAACGTGAGAAAAAATTATATATATATATTTTCTGGAAAAGTATTTAAAATATGTTGCTGATCCCATCAAAAATTAACAGTACTGTCCTTGGTGACAATTAGGGTTTAACTTGACACAGGTTTTTCTACAAATGTGATGCCATATTGGTTGCAGGATATGCAAAAGAAATATCAAGATCCTGACACAACATTATCGCCACTCATGGCGACATGAAACTGTTCCGCTTTTACTTAAACTTTGACGCCTAGACTTCAGTTTTCACTCAAAAAACAAATACAGGAGTCATCATGACTGCAGAAAGTGAAACCTTTTGAGGAACCGTGTTGATAATACCAAACTGTCAATATGTATCTAAACTTAAAATTTGAAAAATGGATAGACTCCAGGTCATAATTCATTATTGTAAACAATGAAATCCAAAAAGTTCATTGAATTTTATGAAATATGAAAAGCTAAGGCTGTTTCTACGACCATAATTAGAACACCTTTATACTTTTCATTATCAGATTAAGATCAATAATTCCCTCCTGTGGACGTCTGACCTTTTGAAACTGAACCGTTTCCATCTGATCTTTTCCCAAAGGGTTAGCAGTATCTATGTGTAGGTAGTTAATCTCTTAAAGTGTTTTAAAAGTTCAGCAATATAGTTGTTACTAGTTGAATGGAAGACAGTCTCTATTCAAAGAATATCCTACTTGCCAGATGGCTGTCAACAGTATCAATGGAATCTTGCAGGCCTTAAAAACCTATTTTTTTACATATCTGGTTTACTGCTGTAATTTAGAAAAAAATAATCGGTAAATGAGCCTTGCTTACCCAATTATTATTTCAAAGGCTGCTGTTATTTTTTGGTTGATAATGGAAAAGTTTAAAAATGTGTTTAAGTCAAGATGAAATTTATGAGGAACCTTTAAAAATACTTTCAAATTTTCTCCTTAGATAAAAACAGATTTCTTGTAAGAAAACTTTTTTGGATTGATTCTCTCAAGAACAAACAGTATAGATTCTTTGATTTCTTTTTTTCATTTATGTTTGGAAAACAACAAAAGACAACGTCAATGTTTTTGTAAAAGAATAGCAGTTGATTACAGATTCCAGTCTCAAAAGAATTCAAAGAGATTTTATTTCAAAGTTTTTTGACTAATGGTACCATTATGTTTTAAGCTTTAAACGTTGTATAATCCTGACCAATCATTTTCGTTGTATTACAGACCAGATCATGTTTAATTTAAAAGAGAAATACAAATTAAGTTAAAATGAATTTAAATTGAAAATATGTTTGTTTGGAAAATATTGATTGAATTTTCATTTTGACATTTCTTTTTATCAATATTTACCTCGAATCACCATCCCCATCACCATCGCCATCATCGCCATCATCGCCATCATCATCATCATCATCATCATCATTACCATCATCATTTTAGAGGACACCTTCCAAAGATACCGTGAAATAAATATAATTCTTTTAGATTTTGTTTTCCATATCAAATAGTCTTTCACAGATAATATTAAAATTTGAATCTGTAAGGTAGTCAAAAGAATCCAAAAACAGAATAACATTTTTCATATATTTAGAGGGGTTTGTGCAAAGATGTATATAGACCTATATACGTCCTTGGTTTGTGGAATAATCAGGGAATACACATTCGAAGTTTCAGGGAACAAAGGCGTTGGGTTTCTCATTGACAGGCAGGTGGAAACATTGATAGCAAATATCAGCTTTAAATGGTCACTTGAGATTTTCATTTGGTGGCCATTGAGACCTCATCTGACCCCTAGGATCAATATTGGATGTCCCTAGTGATCAACACAAAGGCCAATATGCCCTGAGGCTCCACTGGTCAAGGGTTCTATTGACCATCTGTTGGGAGTAAAGATGGACACATGCTCTGGTGTGTCTCTCTCCTTCCCTCTCTCCATATCGTGGTGTCTCTCCGAGACTCTTTCCCTCTCATGGTGTGTCTCTCTTTCTGTTTGTCAAGTGAATTTTTGTAAAATTTCTTTTCAACATTTTTCGGGAAAGATTATCAAAATGGTCAGCTTCTATCATGCATGTGTCAATGACAAGAGTCAGCTAGTCAAATGGTCAAGGATATTACTGACTGGGGCCAGACAAGGAAAACATGACATTATTTATTTCCTCACATTCTCTTCATCCTCTCCAGGTGCAAGATGTTGCAAATGTGAATATTTCAAGGTTGAATCATACATTACAAGGGCCCTTTTGCTTGTCTCATCAGCCCCAAAGCAGTATAATCATTGTTTGGGGGGGGGGGGGGGGAATGGACACTAACAATGATTACAGCTTGTGAGGTATTTTATACCCTGTCAGTGTCCAGATATGTCCGGACATCAGATGGGGGAGGTCAAAATATTATCAGCACTGTGCCAGCTGGTCAAATCATTATAGAATAAACAACAAACAAACCAAACCAAATCCTTTAAATTTGCTCAAGTTTTTAAAAACAACCCATTTGGATTTTGTGATCTGTTTACAATAATTGACATTTGATCCAAGCAGGGAGTCATTATAAGTATAAGAATATTTAGAAAATAATCATTTTTCTATCCATCCATTTCTTCCTTTAGTATTTTTTTGCAAATCATTCTTCTTATCCATATCAATCAGATGAATCAGTCACATAATGTTTAGAGTGTTACTTGAGAACAGATTAAATCAGCATTTCTATGGAGACATTATTGCAGCCCTTTGGGTCATAGTTTGTTGGAGATGACGATTTATGACTTGACACAGGAAATAGTTTGGAGAATAAGGGAGACAACTCTTTGTGTCTTTAGCATCACAGACAATATACCACAGCAAAGTATTCATGGTACCTGTATGTCTCAGAAAAACATGCTTGCTTTTTCAAATCTCATATCTGCCGCCTTAATTCCCATCTCATTTTTAAAACATTGTTTCTGATAATGGCATACCACATATTCAAAATTGAATTGTTTAAATTTTACCAAATTTATGTCCGGACCAAATTTGTTAATAGTTTTACCACTTTTCTTCATCAAGATGCCAAGTAGCAAGAGGAAAAACAGAACTAATAAAAAAGTTTTAGGATTAATCTGAGGTTCATACAATAACTAAATTATAAACAAAAACATTCATAAACGCAAAATTTCAATTAAACATTTAACTGTAATTTTTATTCTAAATTTTTGGTAGAATTACCTATAATGAAGAAAATAACTTGATCAGCCTTAGATTTAATTAATGAAATGCTGTATTTGAAAGTTTGCCAATTTTATAAACTATTTGTTTTATTTAAAATCTCACAAGGAAGAGTATTCCCAAATAATCAAGATGAAACAAACATCGTTAAGGTGTGTCATTTTCAGCTGTCTCGTTACATATGTGAAAACATTTGAAGATCCTGGATTATTTATGCATAATTCTTTCTTGAAGTCAGTTCTTAAAACGCAGTCATGATGAAATCCCCTTTTGAAAGCATTAATAATGAATAATTCTTTCCTTGTTTGAAGGTAATAATTTTGTTGTTTCCTTCTGTGTTCATAGTTATGAATATTAAACTTTGAGAATATTAAAATGTAATTCAAATATCATTATTATTAGTTTCATTCATAATAAAAGATTTTATCATTTACTTGTAATTGCAGGTGCTCATTATGCATTCATAGTTCAAGAGTACCGTATTCCACGTAAAAAGCGCCCCGCTCTAATAAGCGGCCACGGCGACATTTGCTAAGATATTGGCTAGTGGACAATCCCAATTAGCACCTCCTCCGATTGATCAATGTACACAAGACTTATTCATTCCTGTATGATACGCACTCCTGTGTTATATGCACCCTTAATTATGGGCAGTTAAATTCTGGAAAAATATATCTGTCATACATAAACATTTCAGGCTGTCAGCATAAACCACAAAATTTATCTTTCAACTTTGTTTTTTTCACCAAAATAATATTCTAATAAGAGCCCCCTATTTCTAATTTTGAGAGCGCCCTTGGCGCTTATTACATCGGAAATGGTATGTGTAATCATGGAATTGATTCATGTGTAACTTCATGGTTATATATATGGGTCAAACTAATAACTACTATATAATGTAATGTTATGTAATTATTATACAGAAATAGTTTACAACCTGCTATTTCTATTTAAAGATTTATTAATGCTATATAGCTAGAGCTAATGTTCTAGCTAATAATATGAAGTCATGTAATTGTGTGTAATCTCTTCGAAAGCTATATTATGTTTTTTTAGGAAAGGCTTATGGTGTTTATATTATATTTTCAGGGCTTATTATTATTATACATATTACATATTTTCTAATAATTACTGCCTTGGATCAGATCATTTTCATTGAGGTAAAACAGATTTGAATACACTGAGTGAGTGAGTGAGTAAGGTTTTACACCGTCCTTAGCAATATTCCAGCTGTATGTTAAATGAGCTGTAGGTCAAATGAGCTGCATATCAAATGAGCTGTAGGTTAAATTAGCTGTATGTCAAATGAGCTGTAGGTTAAATGAGCTGTTTGTTAAATGAGCTGTATGTCAAACGAGCTGCATATCAAATGAGCCGTAGGTTAAATGAGCTGTAAGTCAAATAAACTGTGGACCACAAGTATTGTATGAAAATGAGCTGTAGGTCAAATGAGCTGCATATCAAATGAGCTGTAGGTTAAATGAGCTGTATGTCAAATGAGCTGTAGGTTAAATGAGCTGTAGGTTAAATGAGCTGTAGGTTAAATGAGCTATATGTCAAATGAGCTGTAGGTTTAATGAGATAAGAACCGTTAAATGGAACATTATTACCTTGGTAGTTCATGTTTACGAGTCAAGAAGCATTACCCAAATTGAAGTGTCATGTCAATAGTTCATCGCTAACTTACACCGTCATAGGCCAAACAGATCCATCAGGCTTAAAAGGCAACAATCTGTCATGTGTCCCTGGCTGATCGTCAAATAAACAAAGGTTAGACAATCTCACAAACTTCAGAAACTCTCTTAAACAGAGCCTTTGACTAGAGCAATTATTGTCTAAGAGAATTTGAGCAGTTGTTAATTGGAAAATGCGCAACACAAATACTTAATTTAATTTAATAGACAAAAGTCATTTGCCATGTTGCTCTCTGTTGATTGAGGTAATCGTTCAGGTTGCAGAACAAAATGATGGTACTCACAGGCAAATAGATGTCGGATGTTAACATGATGTAGCAGGGCGTGGAGTCATCCCACAGATGACATCCTTACTTTGTCAGCTTACTGACGGGGTTAACCTCTTTGGTCATGTGGACAAGGCGTCCGACCTCGGATCAGAAGGTCCGTGGTTCGAATCCCATCACAGGACTCGGAAATTTTATGGCCGCTACATTGACAAGGAGTATTCTGGATAACAGCTTCTTGGTTACATACAGAATATTTCAGGGCCACTTCTTGCCCATCAATCACTGGATTGTTTGGTCCAGACTCGTTTGTTTACAGACTGCCGTCATATAGCTGGAATATTGCTGAGTGCGGCATTAAACAACAAACAAACAAACAAAACTGCTTGCCACTTCTTCGAGTGAATTACATGAAAATGATATTATGCTGGATAAACAAACGGATGGTTTGCAAAACACAACCAGGAGGTAGATATAATCTTATCCCGTACTTCAAATATCTCATCCGGCTATTGTTAATGCTTTTGTGCTGGCCTCAAGTGTACAGGCATGTAGGTCACTCGTACAACTCCAGAAAGAATGATAGGATCTTGGGGAGTAATCTGGTTGAGAGGCTCCCATGAATATTCAACTAAGAGCCCAGACTTGAATGGAGACTTCCGGAAGAAATGCACCATCATAGACTTGACTGTAGTTGAATCAGGTCTGCCGATTCCTTTCTCCACCTGATTTGGTACTATATTGTTGAGAAGTTTGTTATTCTTAGTCTTTCATGTAAAACCATACTGATTTTTTTAGTTTGTTGAATATATTTCTGCTCCAATAATTTCTTTTCAAGGTACATAGGCAATCAAGATAAAGTAAATTTATATGGTCCTCTCACCCTGAACCCCACCACAGACACACATAAGGGGGCTCACTCACTCACTCACTCACTCACTCACTCACCATCTCACTAAACATCTCACACACTTACAAACATCTCAAACACTTACCGAACATCTCATACACTTACAAACATCTCAAACACTTACCTAACATCTCACACACTTACCAAACATCTCATACACTTACAAACATCTAAAAAACTTACTAAAACATCTCATACACTTACAAACATCTCAAATACTTACTAAAACATCTCATACACTTACAAACATCTCACACACTTACAAACATCTCAAACACTTACCAAACATCTCATACACTTACAAACATCTCACACTTACCAAACATCTCACACACTTACCAAACATCTCAAACACTTACAAACATCTCAAACACTTACCGAACATCTCACACACTTACCAAACATCTCATACACTTACAAACATCTCAAACACTTACCGAACATCTCACACACTTACCAAACATCTCGTACACTTACAAACATCTATAAAAAAAATTACTAATAACATCTCATACACTTACAAACATCTCAAATACTTACTAAAACATCTCATACACTTACAAACATCTCACACACTTACAAACATCTCACACTTACCAAACATCTCACAAACTTACCAAACATCTCACACACCAAACATATCACACACTTACTAAACATCTCACACACTTACTAAACATCTCACACACTTACTAAACATCTCACATACTTACCAAACATCTCACACCCTTACTCTACATCTCACACACTTACTAAACATCTCATACACTTACTGAACATCTCACACACTTACTAAACATCTCACACACTTACCAAATATCTCACACATTTACCAAACTTCTCTCACACTTACCAAACATCTCACACACTTACCAAACATCTCACACACTTACCAAACATCTCTCACATTTACCAAACATCTCACACACCAAACATCTCACACATTTACTAAAGATCTAACACACTTACTGAACATCTCACACACTTACCAAATATCTCACACATTTACCAAACTTATCTCAGACTTATCAAACATCTCACACCCTAAGAAATATCTCACACACTTACTACACATCTCACATACTTACCAAACATCTCACACATCAAACATCTCACACACTTACTAAACATTTCACACACTTACCAAACATCTCACACACCAAACATCTCACACACTCACTAAACATTTCACACACTTACCAAACATCTCACACACCAAACATCTCACACACTTACCAAACATCTCACACACCAAACATCTCACACACTTACTAAACATTTCACACACTTACCAAACATCTCACACACCAAACATCTCACACACTTACCAAACATCTCACACACCAAACATCTCACACACTTACTAAACATTTCACACACTTACCAAACATCTCACACACCAAACATCTCACACACCAAACTTCTCACACACTTACTAAACATCTCACACACTTACTGAACATCTCACACACTTACTAAACATCTCACACACTTACTGAACATCTCACACACTTACAAACATCTCACACACTTACCAAACATCTCACACACCAAACATCTCACACACCAAACATCTCACACACTTACCAAACATTTCACACACTTACCAAACATCTCACACACTTACTAAACATCTCACACACTTACCGAACATCTCACACACTTAACAACTCTCTCACTCAACCATATTCACTTCCTCCTCTTGGTGTTTGTCACATTATACTGTTACACTCCATAGCATCAACTTAGATCGTTAGTACCTCAGAAACCCTTCATAAGCTTCACAGAATCTGACTGGCCAGCTATAGAACTCCCATCTATCGTGTCCTTCTCTCTTTCAACGGACAATGACATCCATTATTGTGTTTCTGCATGAGCACACCACCACTCCCATCGTCCACCATGGTGTGTGCCTAAACACACTTATAGGTCGAGAGTTTACAATGCTCCTAATGACAACAACAAGTCTTTTTACAAAATAAATGACAGATTTATCGGAGTTGCCGCATTTTTGCCCTACAATCCCAATCTTCCCATTGTAGCTGTCAGCTGACCTGAAAATGGTTCCATCTGAAAACAATATGGCTCTTCTTGTAGATGATGGTCGTTAACATTAGGCTCCCAAAATAACAGGCGTAGGTGGAAGCCATCCTCAAGGGGATATTTTCTGATGAGATCTAGTGTAGAGTCCTCTTGATGATAACATTATATGTGATATTACCTTTGTGGTTGGGAAAAGATTATGAATAGCCACTAGGCTTTGGCCATTTTGTCTGACTTAGCACTCAGTGAAAGCTGATTGGAACTCTAAATCTACAGGCTGTTTCATGGCTTGAGTGATGCTTCTCCTGCAGAGGGGCCAGTCTGCGCACTTGTGGAACATTTAAATCGGAACATATTTGATGTAGAAATTTGATGTCATTTTTTGTAAGTTACATCTTAGGCTGTTACTGGTGTTATCTCGTTTTACAAATTCTGTTTGAATTTGGTTAAGAATGAGATTAAAGCAAGGAAATGTGGTTGATTTGTTTTTGTTGCAAACATTTTGAACGACACCATGTCCATGTCCACGTCATATTAACACATTGGATTTGATGGGGGAAAAGGACTTACCCAAAATGATTAGTTGTCTGGAAAAAATTATAAAAAAAATAAACCAACAAAAAAGAAATTCACATTTTACCAAGAGTGAAATAAGTTTTCAATTTTTTAACCTCTTAAAAGAGTTTTTTTTGTCTACTCAAATCATTCTTTTCTTGTATTTCAAAATCATATTTTTTAATTTTAAAGTGTACTACTATCTGATTATTCATGGAGGCCAGTATTTGAAATGTCATGGAAGGAAGGATCCCCGTTTACAGGTTCAGATGAAGCTGGGATAAATACCAGCCACCGATTTATGTACATTTTCTCCTGGAGGCAACCATGTCAAATACGTTTAACCGATGACCTTTTTTGTCATTTGAGGGATGTGTCTTCAGCTTGACTACAACTGCTGTTAGAAATGACTTTTATTAATCATATCAACAATTTTGAGGGTCTTGTGAGATGACTTTAACCTTAAACAGATATTCCAGCAATATGTTGTACAATGTTTCACATAGAACAGGCATGTTTTCATTGGATTTTGTTTTAATTCCTGGATGATTTTATTGTATTCATATATCATCATGTACCATAATTCATCTTCGTATCAGATGAGTGAGTGAGTTCAAATTTAACATCGCATCGGCATTATTCCAGCCATATAGCGACGAGACCAAGTTAATATATTTACAATTTAGTTATTTATGCACAGTTATATTTAAAAACGATTTATGAAACATATTTGAGCATATCAATATCTCTTCGTATCAGGAGGATATGATAGTCTCATCAATGACTTTCAATTCCTTAAACTAATTAATAAACCATACAATCAATTTCAAGCTGAACTGACATATTGTATTTCAATCTCAGGCTATGAAGTTACAAAATGGTAAGATTTCATTAGGGGACGCTGCAAGGATATGTATTATTTCAGTATCATTTAATAAATTAAAAAAATAATTATATAAATATTTCCAAACATGTTAATATAAGTCAAGTGGTTAAGGCTACCACTCCCTTAATGTGAATGAGACCATACTAAGCTAGCAGGCCAAAATAATAAATGAGACAACTGTCGCCTGAGGCTACAACCTGACACCCCTACTCCTACATGAGCTGTCCCAACAAGTAACAGTATCAGTGGATCTTCCACCAGCATTGAACAGTGCACAAATGACCTCCTTTAACCAGCTAGTGAAGCTCTATGGATAAGCTCCCCGACCCCACCAGGGTATCTTCCCCCCCTGCCTTCACCCCCAGGAAGGCACCTCCTACCCCTGGGGGGCGACGGCGGTTGACAAGACGGATAAATTACCTGCCGTCCAAATTCAAGGTAATTATGTCAACGTTTCATAATATGAGGCCATGGTGAAAAGACCTCTACTGTGAGAGATGAATGCTTTTGTTATAGGCAGAGGTGTTAGGAGCATAACAGTAGCAGGATTAAGTACAAATTATTTTTTAAATTTTATTTAATAGTTTTAAACTGTTAACCTAAAAACATTATAGGACAAACTTTAACCTAACAGACCTTGATTTTGGTTCCAATTTCAGAAACCTTTTCAGACTCAGTTGTGGAGTAGATATTTATGGGATGTTAAACTGAATTTTATTTAATGATTAACATTGAAAATGGTAAAAAATCTTTAATGTGCTAAGGTTGTATAAAATTCAGTTATTTATTTGTATGCACACTTTTTAAAAATAATGTATCATGTCGCGTGAATATTTACACTGAACAGACCAGGGTTATAGATACAATCATTCACGGACTATAAAGTTTATGCAAATTCTGGGAAATTGTATATTTCACAAAGTGACTGACAGCATGATTCAGTGTTGCTGTGACACCAGAACAATGACAGACACACTTTTTCCCTTTCTGGTGAGATTAGACAAGTTTACAGTGGGAGTGTGAACTCATTTCTGTGTCCTTCATTGTTTCCTTGTAGATGAGAGCTGATGAAAGTAAATGCTTCCTGACGATGTAGAAACATGAAATATACTGTCACAGTTCTTTGTTTCAGTCAGGAAGCTGTCGTTTCAGTAGTTCTTCCTCCTGCATTAAACTATATATTATCTTCTAATCGTGGGAATAATTTAAAATTTATTTTAATTGAGGTTTTTGGGTTCATTGAGGAATAATGATGTGTTTATGCTGTCTGCATGATTGATGATTTACATTTGTTGTATGGTGGGGGGAGCCTGGTAATTATCAACCTCATTAAAGTCAGATCCTTTACTCCGATACGTTCCAAATCTTATCTTATTTAAAAAATGTATCTACACCCATATGGAGCCCAGAACAGTGCATATTTTAAGGGGGCGGTCGGGTAGCCTAGTGGTTAAAGCTTTCGCTCGTCACGCCGAAGACCCGGGTTCGATTCCCGACATGGGTATAATGTGTGAAGCCCATTTCTGGTGTCCCCCGCCGTGATATTGCTGGAATATTGCTCAAAGCGGCGTAAAACCATACTCACTCACTCACATATTTTAAGGCTGGAAATGGATTCATTTTTTATATTTATTCTCAAGGGCCTGGGAGACAGTCTAGGCAAAACCATACTGCCTTACCCTATTTCATGATCATTCAAGGAAGCATAATTGCTTCATTGCTTTCAATGCATTCTCAATGTAACCATACATCATATAGGTTTCAGTTGCATATATCACATCACTATTTCGTTCTGTGGGATAATTCAACAATGACTACAATCTTACATTATGCTCATTCAGGGCAACAAACTGATCCTCTCTAGACCCTCACATGTGTAAACAAACACTGGTCCTGTAACATGTTGGCATGCTATTTGTATTGTGTTTTGAGTTTAGTAGAGTAAAATATTCTCAGTAATTTGGTTACTGCTTATCTGGAATGTTGGGTATGAAGTGGAAATGGAATGTTTTTATGTATCGAATGCATTGTGTGATTTAATTCCCTTTACTTGGAAACCAACACTTGGCTAGGGGGGTTTAAGTATTGATTTATAAAATGGTTCAGTATATAACTAGGTTATGCCTTGAACTTGACAAGTTAACATCTAATCAATAACCTATTATTAATCTGTAGCAATAATTTGACACGACAGAGTATGCACGCCTTTGACTTCATGATAACACAGTCTGTGATATTGATGTAACATTGTGCATTTAATCCATACGACATCAAGTACAGCTATTTTCAGATATTGCAAAGTCAAACAAAGTGAACATATTATTATGCCTTATGCTACACATAATCAACAAATTTTTCTAATGGCGAGCATGTTTTCTATGAAGTCAAACTACTGTACAAATACAAACAGACACATGCACACACGCACGCACACACCTATAAATGATCGAGTCTGGACCTGACAATCCAGTGATTGTCATCATGAGCATCGATCTACGCGACTGGGATACAATGACATGCATCAACCAAGTCAGTGAGCCTGACCTACCTATCCCGATAGTCGACTTACGACAAGCACTCTTATAGTCGCCTTCTACGGCAAGCATGGGTTGCTGAAGACCTACTCTCACCCGGATGCTCACAGGTGTATTGACTATCTTAAGCACAGATCACTCCAAATATGATGTGTATCGAACATAGCTTATATATAGTTTGTATCTTCCAATCACATCCAAACCACATCCCATGCCAAGCCCAAAGGAACTTAGTGAGTGAGTTGGGTTTAACGCCGCTTTTAACATTATTCCAGTTATATCGCGGCGTGTCAGCTTAATGTGGGAGGAAAGCCAGAAGTGATGCAGGTCTTAGACGTTTACCACTTCGGTGAAACCCACGAGCACAGGTATGGTGCTGACAAACCTAGAAACATAATTGGGGCGAACCGGGATTCGAATCCACAATCATAGGTTTCTGGCGTGCACAAGGGACGCAACTCTGCACAGCGAATCGCGGCGCCTTAGATGACTGGGCCACCCGTGCCCCCCAAAGGAACTTAGACAGTGCCCAGTTCCACAAAGTGATCTTAGTGCATGGTGATTGAAAGCCTTTGTTAAAGTATGGGAGTTACAATCACCTTAGTGCTAAGATCTTTTTAGGGGCTCAGGGCCCCGTTCCTCAAAGCGATCGTAGAGCTATGACAGTCGTAAGCCTATGCTAAAGGATGGGAGTTACGATCATCTTAGCGCTACGTTCGCTTTGTGGAAGGGGGCCCAGGACTAATTAAACACATCCCTTCCTAGAGGATGAAATTAACTGATGCAGGATGATATGACTAATTATATGTGTCTGTTTTCTTGCCATTGTCTCCATTCTTCTCCAACATAGCTGAAGATCCCTGATACTTACTTACCTGAGAACGTAATCCTGTCACAGGTAAATTGAAACCTTTTCATGGATTGCAAAAGACTCAATGAATGGCTGAAAACCATGCAGAATAGAAAGTTGGACACTCAGTAGAATCTTGGCTCACTTAGCGTGGTAGACCAGATCACTTGTGAGTGAGTGAGTGAGTTGGGTTTTACGCCGCTTTTAACAGGTAAAGGAACAAGCCGAACACCAGGTTGGATGCCACGACGGCTGTTAGCAGGTGCTTCAGGGTGGCCATCTTAATGATAATAACCTGCGTTGTTGAACAGCGCGTACGATATGAAACCGACATTAAGTCTGGACTAGTTCAAGCAGTTATACACACACCACTCACACTCGTACACACTCAGGTGCATACACTTCGCTATATGAGTGCAATATACTTAAACACAACATTAAAACCCACGGTTCTAGATGGTGGCTATCTTGTATGAGTGAGTGAGTATGGTTTTACACTGCTTTTAGCAATATTCCAGCAATATCACGGCTGGAGACACCAGACCCTTGTATGAAACTAGGACAGTGACATTGTGTTATAGAATAATACCTAACTGTTATATTTACCTACATCTCAAAACTATTTTTGGAGTTCAATCAGCTTGCTAGCACTGTCAATTGGTGTGGCTTAGAGCCCATTTTAGAATATGAGAACTATTTGTCAAAAGGAAACTGACATTTTTTCTTGCTGCATAATCTTTCAAAGGGAAAACTTGTCACAGCTATGAAACGATTGAGTATGGCGACTGTCACTTTGACACACAGGTGCATGTTTATTTTATCAGATGTAGACTTGGAACCTTACAGCCTGGAGGGCGTTATCTCAACATGACTGTCATGCATGACATAGAGGGGTCATCTCACAATTTATTCAGCCCTTTAATATATCCTTTTTGTTCTTGTCATATTTCTATCTTGGGTTAACATCTAAATTTTAACAAGATTTTTAATAATGAATGCTGGTTTTAAACATATTTTGTTGCATTTATTAATTTGTGGTAAGAAAATGTCTATTTGTTAAAATAAGTTTCAAGATTTGAGATCATCCCTCTAGGATTGAAGTTGACATTACAAACATTTAAGGTGACTTTCAACCTAAAGAACTGCTGTGACAAAATGGGGATGAGATGAGAAAATGGGGTAACACGATATGATCGTGTCGTGATATATACATCAATAACTAGGTGATGTTAGACTGACATTTAGTCCCAGAAATAATGTCATCTTATTTAAAAAAATATATCTACATAATACAAAAAATTTAATCCATATGGGATCCAGAATACACCTTAATTTCAGGAGCTGAATCTGATCTAGACTCGCCAAACTCATTCCAGACTTGAGTTGGACTCCTTTTTTTATTTATTCTCTGTAGGGACTGGGAGACAGACTAAGGTGATGTGTAAAAGTTTTTTGTTTGTGAGATTGTAACGTGTACATACATGGCCTCACTTATTGATATTATCTAAGAACCCGAAAACTTTAACCCGGGGTATTCCGAACGATAGTTACGGGCTTAACAACTGAATCCATACAATCTAGACAAATCTATTGCCCATTCCAGAATGTTCTTTTGTTCAGGTTTCAATTGTTTTATCAAGAATTTGTCAAAATATGTTTTGAAGCGTAGTCGCCAATTTGAAATTAGTGCCGCAAAGCACGAGAAAGCTGCCTTCTGATTGGCTAATGTCGAATTCTTGTCAGTCATTTCATTGGTTGGTCAAAGTTCATGGGATGTCCTCAGATCTTTATATCGCGGCAGCGAGAACTAAAATCTGATTTTAATGAGATTGATACATGGCCTCACTTACTGATATTATCTAAGAAGCCATTTGGCTTTTGATTTTATTTTCCTGTAGACATAGCAATGGAGCCAACTTTACATTACATGGAGCCAAATTAGCAAACACAGAGTAAAGCAATATCAGTATAGGATGTTTGTTGTTTTGAAGGTGATTTGGGCCAAGGTACAGTTGTCCGTCCGTAGGGGATGGCCTAAGAGTTTTTCAGTTTATGGAAACATAAACACAAAAACATTGCTTGGTTAGCCAATCAAATGCTTTTATCTATTAAAATTTGGCATGCCAGAAACCCATGGTTGTGGGTTCGAATCCTGGTTCACCCCAATTATGTTTCTAGGTTTGTCAGCACCATACCCGTGCCCGTGGGTTTCATCGAAGTGGTAAATGTCTGTGACCTGCATCACTTCAGGCTTTCGTTCCACATTAAGCTGACACGCCATGATATAACTGGAATACTGTCAAAGCATCATTAAACAGAACTCACTCAATCTTGAACAGTTTGTTTGAAAAAATATATATAAAAATATAAATTAGTGATAGTGAAAATAATTGGATGAAAATAGTTAACTTACCGTAATCGACATAATAAGCGCCCTGCTCTAATAAGTGCCCACGGCGATATTTGCTAATATATGGCTGGTGAACAATCCCAATTAGCACCCTTCCGATTGATCAGTGTACACAAGACTTATTTATTTGTGCATAATACGCACTCGTGTGTTATATGCACCATTAATTATGGGCATTTAAATTCTGGAAAATATATGTCATGTAAAATATGCACAGACTTTTCTTCAGTATCATATTAAGCTGTCAGCATAAACCACAATATTACAGATCTTTCAACTCTGTTTTTTTTCTTACCAAAACTATATTCTAATAAGAGCCCCTTTTTCTAATTTTGAGAGCGCCCTGAGCGCTTATTACATCGAATACGGTATTAGGATTTAATGGGGTTTGTGTGAGTACATGTCCTGATCAGCCGTACGATACGATGATGGATACTATATTCCTTCTACACATTATGTATGTTCATGTCACCTGTTTTCATCCAGGATGCAGGAAGTGATATCAAATTACCATCTATTCATCTTTTGACCCAAGCATATGTCAGGTCCACAGTAATCATACAAGCTCTGAATCAAGTGTCAGATATACAATACACATTTATCAGGCCATGACCATTCGACAAAAAGAGGACAATGTTGAAAGTTTGCCAGCGTGAGGTAGAATATTTTCGGCAATGTTTTATAAGTATGCTGTGGAGTTCCATTGTGGATCCATGATGGAGAAATTCCTTTCTTTTGAGGGATGTGACAATTTGGCCTTTCATTGTATGATTGTTTTATTTTGTACTCATAAGCTGTGATGTGTTGTTGTCGAGTAGTATAATAGAAAAAGAACTCTAGACATGTTTGCGTGGTGTTCCGAATGTGATCATGCTTCTTGTGTAACAGGTTTTCAGACACACATTCTGTATTCAATGTAGTGAGGGAGCTGTTCAAAAGTTTCATGTCTGATTAAAAAAATAATTCCTGAAGTTTTGAGACATACCCCCACACACTCTAACTTAATTGTATAAATGTTGACATGTTCAGAAAGAAAAACACACAAAGCATTGAATAGATAATATCAACATATGCACACCAAGGAAGGTTTTTGAAAGGTTAATCATTCATATATTTATCTAGTTTCTCATGAGAGCAGCGTTAGGGCTGGATATGCTTATCTTTTTACAAACATATGTTTCCTTTTTTTATTTGATAGTGATTCATACACACATGCTCATGATACAATCATACAAAATCATACAATGGACACTGCTTTTTATAGATTTCATATCATTATGAAAAGGGTTTTGTCTTTTTTATCTATGATAATGGTGCTGTTTAATGTTAGAATTAAAATATGAAATTAGAGGCTGCCGTTGAACTGTCAATCCCCTTAAATGTTGAACAGGTCGAAAACTTGTAACCACCCTCCCCCCCCACACACACACTTCAGAAATTCAGATTTTTATCTGACATCAAACTGTAACATCTTAAGTGTCGTGTTCAGTAAATGTGTTCAGTAAAACAAAATTTCAATTGTCCTTTGTTCAGACTCCACATAGAGATTTCCATCTCTGTATTTTTAATAAACACGCAGCCCATGGGGATTCTTGGTAATAATATAGGTCCCCAGGATCATGTGCTTGTCGTAAGAGGCGACTAAATTGGATCGGGTAGTCAGGCTCACTGACTTGGTTGATGCATGTCATCATATCCCAGTTCGTGGAGCAATACTCAAGATGTCAATCACTGGATTGTCTGGTCCATACTTAATTATTTGTAGACATATGGCTGAAATACTGCTGAGTACTGCATTAAACAAAGAGAACAAAACAAAACAAAACTACAGATTGTTTAACCCTTTTAATGATACAAGATCCGAGAATGAAGGAATAGTTCATCTACACACTCAGTTTTAGATACCGTATTCGACGTAATAAGTGCCCTGCTCTAATAAGTGCCCACGGCGATATTTACTAATATATTTGCTGGTGAACAATCCAAATTAGCACCCCTTCCGATTGATCAATGTACAAAAGACTTATTTATTTGCGTATAATACACAATTAAATTCTGGAAAAATATATCTGTCGTATATAAACATTTCAGGCTGTCAGCATAAACCACGAAATTTATCTTTCAAGGCTGTTTTTTTTCACCAAAATAACATTCTATTAAGAGCCCCCTATTTCTAATTTTGAGAGCGCCCTGGGCGCTTATTACGTCGAATACGGTACATTAGTTTTGACCAAAAGAGTTTGTAATTCATAACATGATACACAACTGCCCTCATTCATTGATTCGTGCCACTGATTGTTGTGTGTAGTGTGTACAAACAAACAAACAAACAAACAAACAAACATTCTTAACCGACATCCCTACAGCGATACCTTGTTCTCACAGAGAGCAGACAAGGTGTAATGAGTTTCTGAAGCCCTTCATACATAGACTGGTTCTTGGTAGGTTTTGCACTGCATCACTTTTATGATATGCGGACTAAGATTTTTATTTGATCTATTCTGATCAATTTAGCCATGCTGGGGTGTCATTCAGTTTAGTGCCCTTCTTATAGAGAAGGTTCTGTCGGAGTAATATACTACTAAAAAAAGTTAAGGATCACCTAAATCTTTCATATTGCTATATGACAAAAGGTAATCTGTCAGGTCATTAATATGAAAGATTGGAGTAGTCCTGAAGTTGTTCTGTGAAGTGTAGCTCTAAAGAGCTAATGTTATACTGTTACCTGTACTAACTGATGTTAAACCGATCCTGGGTAGAATAGGCCTTCAGGAAACCATGCTTACCATAAAAGGCGACTATTCTTGTCGTAAGAGGCGACTAACGGGATTGGGTGGTCAGGCTCGCTGACTTGGTTGATTCATGTCATCGTATCCTAACTGCTTAGATCGATGCTCATGATATCAATGACTGGACTACCTGGTCCAGATTCGATTATTTACACACTGCTATAATATATAGCTGGAATATGGCTGAGTGCATCGTTAAAGAACCAAAAAATATTTTTTTAAATAACCGACGTTAAATAACATTTCTTGTATCTTTTAACTTGTAAAATGAAATATTTGGTGTTGGTTTGCCTTAAAAACAGAAATGAAAATAAATAAATATGTATTCGTATAAAACCTACACTTGAAGCTGAAATCGATAACAGTCATATCTTCTCCTTTTGAAGAGGTAATTGCTTGTCTCCCCAATTTAATTATCTGGTTTTCTGAAGAATTAGCTAACATGAGCTGGCATCAAAATCTTGATCAATCAGAGCCCAAAGAAGTAAAATGAAAAAAGCTGTTCTTTAATTCAGTGGTTCCTCTATAAACAAGGGAACATGTTGTTGCTGCTATGCAAAGCTGGTCTCTCACGTTTCAGTTTGCTTTCAGCCTTGTTTGAAAAAAGTTTAAATTCTTCAAAGAACGGAAACTTTATCTGTAATGGCTGCATGAGTCCTAGCTAAACAAGGAAGTTTGGAGCCAATATTATACAAGTCCTGTTGCTTAAACATCGGCACGTTGACGCTAACTTGACATTTGCTGAAAGTCCTGAGAGAAAATTAGGAAGGAACACGCAAAGTTAAAGTACAAGACTGTTTGAAAAGTTTGAGTAGTATGTAAATAGAAGAATTTGAGATGCCCGTTTAACTTTTGCTGTGTATTTCTTCATAAAAATGGACGGTATTATGGTGCATGATATATTTCTATGTTTGTTGCTTGTTGTTTGTTGTCTGTTATTTAACGCCACGCTCAGTAATATTTGATTTATGTTAAACTGGCCTGTAAATAATCAAGTCTGGACCAGACAAACATTTGTGTGGTCGTCACGACAGGCAAGTCAGCGAGTCTGAACACCTGATCTAGTTAGTTGCCTCTTAAGACAAGCATGGGTTGTTTGAGCTTATTGTAACCCAGAATCCCAATGGGGTAGTCTTTTTCAATTAGGGTTAATTATATTTAATGAGAGAACTGGAAAAGGTGTTTGATTATTTTGATATATGACATGATGAGGAGAATGTTATTATTAATTGAAAAGATGATGATGATGATGATGATAGTGGTAGTGATGACGACGACAATGATGATGATGATGATGATGATGAGGTTGATGATGATGATGATGATAGTGGTAGTGATGACGGCGACAATGATGATGATGATGATGAGGTTGATGATTATGATGATGATAGTGGTAGTGATGACGGCGACAATGATGATGATGATGATGAGGAGGAGGAGGAGGAGGAGGAGGTTGATGATGATGATGATGATGATGATAGTGGTAGTGATGACGGCGACAATGATGATGATGATGATGATGATGATGATGATGATGATGAGGAGGAGGAGGAGGAGGTTGATGATGATGATGATGATGATGATGATGATGATAGTGGTAGTGATGACACATACAAGGAAGCTCGTTGTTAAAGTGGGACAAGTCTCTCACACAAACCCTGCAAGAAAAATATCTGAAACAACCAGGGAAGTCTACTCCCTTTGGCAAGTCTAGATTTCTCCTGAAAATGAAGAGATTCTCTGGGCTCCTTTCTATTATATATCAAAAGACAGTTTCACTAAAAAATATATTTTCATTTCAGAGACTAAATGTTTGTGCAAGGTGGGGCTAGATATATCAGTCTCATCAAGAATGACTGGCCTGTAAATGAGCAACATGTACCATCATATGTTTTTATTGAAAATAGAAACTTGAATATAATGTAAGATGATGTGACCTGTATAACTTTACAGACTGATAACCTGGTGACTGTGCACCGAACAACCCACTTGTCACGGCAGCTGGAGGTCATCCAGTGCACGTTGAGGTCAACCAGGAAGTACCGCAACACATACAAAGACATTTCATTTTACTTCTGTCAAAAACACAGAATGTTAATTTGAATATTTTTAATTTAAAAAACAACAACTTTCGAATTCATTTTAAGCACAAATATGTTTAAATGTTCTGATACAATTCCCTGTTGTCTTCTCCTGCAAATTTTGAAAATGTTAGCATTTAAAAAAAGAGAAGTTTTTTATGTAATTTATTGCATTGGAACCTTTTCCGGGGAGGTAAAAATGTAGTTAATACTGTAATTAATCATGGTTGCCATTAAACAACTGTTTTATGAAAATTCCTTGAAGGGAGAGCATCCATCAGTTTCTAATTCGGCTCCATTTGCAGACAAGTCATATTAACACCTTTCTCATTTCATTATCATTGCCAATTGTTCTGTTGTGGAGATGCAACTCATGGTATATCATGAATTCATTATCATGAACTTAGGGCATATCATGAACTCATGGCATATCATGAATTAATTATCATGAACTCGGGGCATATCATGCACTCATTATCATGAGCTCAGGGCATATCATGAACTCAGGGCATGACGATTCATAATGAACTCAGGGCATATCATGAACTCAGGGCATATCATGAACTCAGGGCATATCATGAACTCAGTATCATGACTTCAGCACAAACTATGTTACACAATTCATGAATAGTTCCCAGTATGAGACTTGAAGAAGTTCCCAAACCGATTTAACTGCACAATGAAACACTCAGTAATTGCCTTTTAAAATCTCCACACATACACCTATAGAAACCCACACCGTGTCCTTAAAACCATTAAGGTGTATCCAAGAAGAAAGTATCTGCAGTGATGCTAAGAAACTTTGATCTGAAGATATTAAAACCTGAAGCTTCTCACCATCACATGATTACTGCAGAGTTAATGGTTTTATAGCTCTCTTATTCGAGGATACAGTCCTCCGTTGTTTATTATAGCACAGCCATGGATCACGTAAAACGGGAGTAGCAACCTGTGGATAACTCTTCTGGTATAGAGAGGGGTTTTATTCACCTCAGGTTAATTACTACCTTTGGGGCTTTGTTTTTTACGATGTTTTTATTGTTACCAATAAAATCGAACGTTGTGTTCACTATTTGACCAACACATGCCATAAGCTAGGCTGTTTGCTTGTGATGGTTCGAGGAGCAGGTTTAGTCAGTTTGTTTGGAAGAAAAGGATATTCCATTTCTGTGATGAAATGAGGTTTTTTTTGTGTTTAAAGGATGTTCTGAGGTCAGTTTGATAATGTCTTCGATAACAGATTTGTTGATGTCAAAATATAGGTGTCAAAGAAAGTTTCGTAGATTTCGGAAACAGCGATCAAAGGTAAGAGGAATGAACCATTTTGAAATTTTATTTTCAGTAGAACTTCATCTCGATACTTGATGTGAAAAATAGGACTCGAGACCTTGGTTGATAAAGTATGCAGAATGATAAACAAATTGAAATTTGATTAAAGCAATTTCCTTGCTTTTGTTTTAAATATGCAAATTAAGTTTTCAAGTGCAATCTTGAACGCGACGTTAAACCCCATATCACCCCACCTCACCTCTAACTGAAACATGGCTACCTGATTAGCATATATAATATTTGGAATTCCAAAGAGTGATCGATGAGGCATCTGATGCATAAAAAATCTTTAGAAATTTAGGGACAGTGGGGTGGCCTAGTGGTTAAAGCATTTGCCTGTCATGCCGAAGACCCGGGTTCGATTCCCCTCATGGGTACAATATGTGAAGCTTATTTCTGGTGTTTCCCGTTTTGACGTTGCTGGCATATTGCGAAACGTGGCGTGAACCATACTCACTCTCCCACCTTAAGAATATGTCATCCATTAGTATGATTAAAGTTTTGTGAAATTGATGTGATTTTGATAGTGATATGTTAATATGTGCATATGTTGCTCATAATTTCATCAACAATTCAGAAACAGCAAATCAGTCAAAAACGAGACAGATCCAAACTGACACTGATTGATTGCTATAAACATTACGGCAGTTTGCTGTCATGTCACAGATGTGGGAAGTCAAGGTCACTGGTGTCACCTTGCTTTGTATAGATTATGCATTCCTCTTTAAATCAATATCCTTCATTCTTGCATGCCAACAATATTTTACTATATTTGTCTGAAGGTAGGATTTTCATATCAGGTACACGATGAAGGCATGGAAGATGAATAGGAATGGAGAAATCATGATGTTGATTTGGGGAGTAGAGAGTTGATTCTACTTCTTCAAGTGATTTCTCTGACTTAAACCATGCCATGGTTGATGTATAATTTCTGTATAAATTTGCATAATGACCTACAGTTGCATCAGTTTTTCTTGTTTAAAATGCATATTCAGAATGGCCAGTGAATTCCTGGCTCCGAATCAACTGCAACAACAGTAGCATGATGTGATCATAATGGTTTAAATTGGAAAACAATTAAGGATTAAATAGGATTCATCGGGGTTAGAATAGGCCCCCACCTACCTCTACTTGATCAAGTGATAGAAACAAAGCATGACAGCGGGCAAGAGAAAGACCATGTGCAACATGAACACAACTGAAGTTATGACATGTGAGATTGAACACCCTTTCATCACCTGCCTCCATGGCTCAGCTGGAAAACAGTGGGTTACTAAACATGCTTTGTGAGGTTGCACATCATGGTATTTTTATATGGAAAATATTGTGACTTTTAACGAAAGTAAAAAATCAACATTAGGTGCATATTAAAAGGCTGTTTATACAAGTCACACATAAAACCTCCAAGCAGGTCTGACAATTCAAATGTAGAACCTCAAAGCAGGCCTTACAATTCATGTAAAACCTCCAAGCTGGCCTCACTTGAAAGTTATATCTCTCACAAGGTTACATTGAGATAGCAAGATACCTACAACACAAGAAAAGTGACGTAAAATGTAGGTTGATAATGAGTGGTGGTTGTCAGTAATAGATAATACTGTATTCGACGTAATAAGCGCCCCGCTCTAATAAGCGCCCACGTCGAGATTTGCTAATATATTGGCTGGTGAACAATCCCAATTAGCACCCCTTCCGACCCCTATTCGCATATAATACGCACCGCTTCCTTCCCCTATTCACGTATAATACGTACTCATGTGTTATAGGCACCCTTTATTATTGGCAATTAAATTCTGGAAAAATAGATCTGTCGTACATAAACATTTCAGGCTGTCAGCATAAACCACGATATTTATCTTTCAACTCTGTTTTTTTCACCAAAATAATATTCTAATAAGAGCCCCCTATTTCTAATTTTGAGAGCGCCCTGGGCGCTTATTACGTCGAATACGGTAACATTTTTAAGGTTTTCTAATACAGGTCCTAGTAAGCATACACGTCCTAAAAATCATACTTTGTCGTTCAAGATTCAGTTATGCTGCCTATAAATATTAACAAACAATAAACGCTTTCACTGTCAGGCTTGTTCTGTTTGTTGTTTGCCTGCCATTCTAGACATTGAAAAGAGACACAATGTCATGTACACCTATTATTGATTTCATATGAATATTATTTGGTGAATAGAAACATTATCAATTCAAAATATGTGCATGCATGTGTTGTCAGCTGTCTGCTAACACTGTCTGTCTGTCTGAACATGCTGTTCAACGGCCAGTCTTCCTACTTGAGTTACAGATAGCCTCATGCAGTGATATTGACGAGTCACAGACTGTAATATACGTTGACAGGTGCTTGTTGATTTATCACCGCAGCTGTAGGTGTCACTGCATGTTATCACACAACTTGTAAGTCCCCAGGGCTGGAGCAGAAACTGTAGATAACACACAGTTTGAAGTACAAGTGTGTGACGGATAATTCTTCTATGGGACGACACAGATAATATTTTTATTGACTTACTTACCGTATTTGAATACTTTTCATGTAATGTTTCCAAGGCCGTAGTTAACTTGTTTTTGACAGGGGGGCAAATATTTGTACAAGTATCACTTGTCCCCAACTTGATTCAAATAAAACTGTTTTCTATAACAAAATCCAGCCCCCCCCCCCCCCCGCGGCTGGCTATGGCACTGGTTTCCAGACAGAATTTACCATATAGGAGGTGTTTAATAAGTCGTCAGTGATCTCCGTGTAAGGACAGCGATAAAATTAAGTCAGTGGTCACGCTTCTACACTTCAGTACTCTAAGGAAGCATCCATTTGATTTCTATGGGGGTCGAGGGTTGGGGTGGGAAACTTTTTAAATGAATAATTTGTTTAAAAAATTGCTCCAAATCAATAATTTGTTGGCAGTTGGGTACAAAAATAAATACTTTAGATAAAATATCGAAACGTCACAATTTTTGTATTTATAGTTAAAATGAATACATTGTTTGATGAGGCTCAGAAAATAAATAGTTTGTTGGATACAGCTGAGAAAAATAAGTTGTTCTCAAAACAATTTCCCACCCCACTACAAATCAAATGGATGCTCCCTTAACAACTGTATTTAACCTCAGTCAGCATCACACAAGGATTCTGAGACTAACACTCAGTGTTAGAAAATATAGAATTTTGATAGAAGCAACTACATTTAAAGTGGAAAGGAGCCCCAGTGAGAGCCTGAACCTGGTGAAAATCTAGACTTGCTTTATTTAGAACTATAGCATTACATTAAGGGCTGGGCAGAAGGGTAAATGATATGGTTCAGGGATCCCTCGTACCTCGCTGGTGCTTCCCAGATACCTGTGCTCACTAAATGGATCAGGTGGTCAGGTCAGTGACATGGTTGTTTGTGTGTCATTGTGCACTGATGGCATGGGATGCTGCTGAAAATATCAGTCACTTGATTGTCTGGTCCAGACAATTTACAGGCCGCATTCATATAGGTGGAATATTGAGGAGTGAGGTGTTAAGTGGGTGGTGGCATAATATGGGTAATACCGTATTCGACATAATAAGCGCACAGGGCGCTCTCAAAATTAGAAATAGGGGGCTCTTATTAGAATAACATTTTGGTGAAAAAAAGGGTTACAAGATCATAAATTTCATGGTTTATGCTGACAGCCTGAAATGATACAAAAGAAAAGTCTGTGCATATTAGACACGACAGAAATATTATTCCAGAATTTAATTGCCCATGATATGTGAAGCATATGACACACGAGTTCGTATTATACATGAATAAATATGTCTTGTGTTCATTGATCAATTGGAAGAGGTGCTTATTGGGATTGTTCACTGACCAATTTATTAGCAAATATCACTGTGGGTGCTTATTAGAGAGGGGCGCTTATTACGTCGAATACGGTACATATTATTATTTCCCTATCTCAAAGTATTTGTTGAAAAGGAAAGTTTATTTGGAACAAGAAGACCTGGAACTGTTATCGGTAGACCATGTGCACTGACCAATGCTTCTAACTGACCCTCACTATGCGTTGGGTTATTTGCTCACTTGTGACACTCCAATCAGGGTTTGTTTGATGTGGATGGACACCCAAGTGTTACCTGATAGGTGAGCTAACGAGGTTTCAGCCCATCGCCAGGTAAAAGATGTTTGGGGGAGTCCATGAGCTGGAACGAATGGGGTGGAGTCCTGGACAGGGCTGCTATTGTACCTCGTGTTGATGTAGCTGTGATAAGACTGTCAATTATATGAAGCCTGTGGAAGCTTTGTCAACTGGTAGATCTGAGATTTACTGTTCCCTTTGTGTTGATCTAATAAATGTTGTTTAATGCCTCTGCATAGGGGAACTATATTCATAGCATTTCTCTTTTATACATGCTTGCTGTAAAAGGTGACTATACTTGTCGTAAGAGGCGACTAACGGTTGATGCATTTGTGTGGATTGATGCTCATGATATCAATCACTGGATTGTCTGGTCCAGACTTGATTATTTACAGACCACTGTCATATAGCTTGAATATTGTTGAGTGCGGCGTAAAACAAACAAACAAACAAACAAACAAACAAACAAACAAACAAACAATACATTTAGGCCAAACAGAAAAGCCAAAAATGGTACTTTTTGTTACGTCTTGTTCTTATTGTTGCTCGATGTTAAGGGGATAAGACAAGGACTAGTCGACTCGGAGCCAGAATACTGTGTCAGAGTAGGGTAAATGTTAAACTGTGGCATGGTATCTCAGTGGGCTAGCACTATAAAACATTGTCACACACAGTCACACACACACATGCATATGCACACATGAGAATGCACATCGCAATGTAAATGCAATAATTTTTAAAGCAATGTTGAACCCAATTTCATCTTACCTTACAGTGGCACACAATCAACCTTTAATGAATCCCCCTTCACCTCACCTCACCTTAACATAATGAAGACAAAAACACATCATCAGAAATATCCTGAATAACAAAACCGTGAATAGACTAACATCTAATCTCTAAAATGACAATGTTTTACAGAATAAAAACATTTACTAAATTATCTTAATAAAATATAATAAAAAGAAGCCCATTTTCTGAAACTGCAGTAATCTAGACTTGCCAACTACATGTATTATAGACTTGCATGGGCTGTATTGGACATATTAGTTTCAGGGTCTGTATGACAGTAATCTAGACTTGCCAACTATTATAGACTTGCATGGGCAGTATTGGATATATTTGTTTCAGGGTCTGTATGATAGATTAGGATTAAGATAACACAAAGATTGTTGGTAAGCACCATTCTAGAAGACAGTATCATGTTTACTAAGAGATCTCTTTTCCCCTACAATGGAGACTTGTCATCACTTTTGTTTAGACTTCTCTCAGGGGGCACCAGTTTCACCAAACAGATATAACCTACAACAAATCTTGTAGCATCTCCACAGTGAGCTGTCAATTGTTGTGAAACACTCTCAATGAGGTTTTTTTAGGTGTGTCTTGAAAGAGAAATGTCCCACTTTCTTGTCATGAGTTAAGATTTCTGAAAGGTCACGTACATTTCCCTGTCGGGCTGTCACTCAAATGTGTGACCTTTAACAGCTTGACCAACTTTTTGTCAGCATGCTTGGTTAGACAGACATATATCCACATGCTGTGCCTTAGTTTGTTATACAAAGCATTTATATTTTGAGCTTATCATTGTTCTTTGCTGATGTAATTAAAGTGGACATTTCTTGATCACTCGAAATGGATTTAATAAATATTCCATCCATTTTATTAACCATCCCTCTAATAATCCACCATCTTGTCATCCGTCCATCCATCCCTCTAATAATCCACCATCTTGTCATCCATCCATCCATCCCTCTAATAATCCACCATCTTGTCATCCCTCCATCTCTCTAATAATCCACCATCTTGTCATCCCTCCATCCCTCTAATAATCCACCATCTTGTCATCCATCCATCCATCCCTCTAATAATCCACCATCTTGTCATCCATCCATCCATCCCTCTAATAATCCACCATCTTGTCATCCATCCATCCCTCTAATAATCCACCATCTTGTCATCCCTCCATCCCTCTAATAATCCACCATCTTGTTATCCATCATTCCCTCTAATAATCCACCATCTTGTCATCCATCCATCCCTCTAATAATCCACCATCTTGTCATCCATCCATCCATCCCTCTAATAATCCACCATCTTGTCATCCATCCATCCATCCATCCTCTAATAATCCACCATCTTGTCATCCATCCATCCCTCTAATAATCCACCATCTTGTCATCCATCCATCCATCCCTCTAATAATCCACCATCTTGTCATCCATCCATCCATCCATCCCTCTAATAATCCACCATCTTGTCATCCATCCATCCATCCATCCCTCTAATAATCCACCATCTTGTCATCCATTCATCCTTCTTTCCAATAGTCCATCCTTCCTTCCTTCCTTCTTTCTTGTGCTCGTGGGTTTCACCGAAGTGGTACAGGTCTGAGACCTGCATCACTTCGGGCTTTCATCCCACATTAAGCTGACACGCCGTGATATAACTGGAAAACTGTTAAAAGCGGCATTAAACCAAACTCACTCACTCACTCACTCACTCACTCCTTCTTTCCATCCATCCATCCATCCATCTTTCCAATATTCCATCCACCATCATCCATCCATCCCTCTCTCTGTCCATCTTTCCATCCATCCATCCATCCATCCATCCATCTTTCCAATATGACCTCTATCCATCAGATATCATCTATCCATCCCTCCCATCATCTAGGTTCCATCCAGTTAATATACATTGCATCCATCTGATTATACTGCCATTCATCTAATATTCCACCCCCACGTAACAACTATCTTCAATAAACGTGTCAAATGCTATCTGTCCAAGGAGTAAAAATGTCCAATCGTTCATCATTACATTTTATATTCCGATGTAATTTGACCTAGCCAGCTAGGAGATGACATTAAGAGATTGTGGGGATTCGTTATTGCCACATGTAATGGATATTATTAAAGGTTAGGGGAACCACAATCATTCTCCTGTGCTGATGTCACACTTCCTATGAGAGTGATGTCAATTTCACAGAGGCTGTCTCAAAAATTGACATCTATATGTTTGTTTGGTTAAGTGATAGATGTGTTACTCAATATGTTATTGCGCAAGATGCTGCCTGGATTTTTTGTTGCTTTGTGTGTGAGTGATATAAATCCCTTGCTTTGTCAATTTCAGAGGGGTTGTCTCAAAAGTTGAGATGAGATTTAATGAGCTATTGTCATGTGACAGCCGTACAATGTGTTTTTGTGCTAGGTTTGAAATTCAAATATCCTTATTACAAACATGGCATGATAGCATTGTCAATTTTAGAGGGACCATCTCAAAAATTATAAAAAATATAACAGCTTTTTTGAGGTTGCAAATAAATCTATAGTCTGCTAATTTTTTGTGTTGAGTATATAACGTGTCCATAATGAAAAACAGAAAATGAACACCAAAAAACAGTAAAAACTGATGTTAATTAATGTTTACCCTCACTGAGGGACAGCACATTTTGAAAAAAAATGTACATGGAAAAAAAGATTAATTTTTAAGTTTATAAGAAAAGAAAGAAGTACCAATAAAAACATCTTTTCAAAATGAGTGCGACACCAAGGCTTGAACAAGAAAAGGATCAATATACTGTAGGCAACCCTTGCTGTGCCTGTTGTTGTGTTAGGAATTTCTCTGCACCTTACAGAGCAAAAAACACTTGATTGAGAAAATTGCAACTGCTCTAAGTTGGCCTTGGTTGTGTTGACACAGGATTCAAGTGTCACTTCTAGCATCAGCCTGGGCGGTAGGGAAGTGTGTGTGTGTTGGAAATCTATTGTGTGTGTGTGTGTGTGTGTGTGTGTGTGTGTGTGTGTGTGTGTGTGTGTGTGTGTGTGTGTGTGTGAGCGTGAGTGTGTGTGTGTGTGTGTGTGAGTGAGAGAGAGTGTGTGTGTGTGTATGAGTTAGTGAGAGTGTGTGTGTGTGTATGAGTGAGTGAGTGAGTGTGTGTGTGTATGAGTGAGTGTGTGTGTGTGTGTATGAGTGTGTGTGTGTGAGTGAGTGAGTGAGTATGTGTGTGTGTGTATGAATGAGTGAGTGAGAGTGTGTGTGTGTGTGAGTGAGAGTGTGTGTGTGTATGAGTGAGTGAGTGAGCGTGTGTGTGTGTATGAGTGAGTGTGTGAGAGTGTGTGTGTGTGGGTATGAGTGAGTGTGTGTGTGTGTGTGTATGAGTGAGTGTGTGTGTGTGTGTGTGAGAGTGTGTGTGTGTGTGTAATCTGCAGGCATCTGGTGCAAAGAAACCTTTGTGGAGCAGTACACTACTACTACTACTACTACTACTGCTACTACTACTACTACTACTACTACTACTACTACTACTACTGCTGCTACTACTACTACTACTACTACTACTACAGCTATTATGCTTGCCGTAAAAGGCGACTATGCTTGTAAGAGGCCACTAACAGGATCGGGTGGTCAGGCTCGCTGACTTGGTTGATGCAAATCATCGTATCCCAATGGCATGGATCAATGCTCAGGATATCTATCACTGGATTGTCTGGTCAAGACTCGATTATTTACACACTGCCATCATTTTGCAAACAAGCAAATTACTGCTACTACTACTATTGCTGCTGCTACTACTACTACTACTACTAGTAGTAACTGCTACTACCACTACCACTACCACTCCCTGATTGTATGCTAACTTAGATCTCTTGTGTTCCAGGATGATGATGAGTTTATTGGCTTCGCCACGCTGCCAGATCAGGTTCACAGGAAGGCAGTCAAGAGGGGATTTGACTTCACCCTGATGGTTGTGGGTAAGTTATATACGATCCCATGCTCTACAACTGGGGATTTCGTCCACCGAATCCCCAGTGTATAAAACTGAAGTTTCTTTAACAGTTCATGGCAAGCACTGTCAGAAATAAGGGTTGACATTATGATACCCTGATTTAGTTTTTTTATCATCCACATGTCATTAAAAAAAACACTTCTGTTATATAAATATTCCCTTCTTCAGCTCTAAACAAAAGGCTTCATGGTCTGCTTGTCTGGTGTCACTCACTCACTCACTCACTCACTCACTCACTCACTCACTCACTCACTTTTCATATCAATAGATATGTAAATATTGACATTTATTTTTATTTGGATCGAACATGATTGGAAAAGCTGGAATAAAATCTGTGAAACATAAACAAATGTGACAGTGTCTTAATTACATAATCAACACCCTATAGACAGTGTCCCAGTCACATAATCAACTCCCTATAGACAGTGTCCCAGTCATATAATCAACACCCTATAGACAGTGTCCCAGTCATACAATCAACACCCTATAGACAGTGTCCCAGTCATACAATCAACACCCTACAGACAGTGTCCTAGTCACATAATCAACACCCTATAGACAGTGTCCCAGTCACATAATCAACACCCTATAGACAGTGTCCCAGTCACATAATCAACACCCTATAGACAGTGTCCCAGTCACATAATCAACACCCTATAGACAGTGTCCCAGTCATATAATCAACACCCTATAGACAGTGTCCTAGTCACATAATCAACACCCTATAGACAGTGTCCCAGTCACATAATCAACACCCTATAGACAGTGTCCCAGTCACATAATCAACACCCTATAGACAGTGTCCCAGTCACATAATCAACACCCTATAGCGATGTCCCAGTCATATAATCAACACTCTATAGACAGTGTCCCAGTCATGGAGTCACATAGGCCCGTGGGGAAAATGGAAAATGTACGGGGTTGTCAGGCTAGGTGACTTTGGGCCCCATGGATTGCTCATTATATCAATCACTGGTTTGTCTGGTCAAGACTGCCATAGTTTCAAGCAAACAACAAATAAACAAGGTAGCTGCCAGTTGCACAGAGAATGCACTATGTCCCGTAGATGCTGGGGAAGCTGCTAAGAATGCTGTCTCTGTTCACAGGGGAGATGGGCCTCGGGAAATCAACTTTAATCAACAGTCTGTTCCTCACAGAGCTCTACAAGGAAAGAGAGGTGACCGGTGTAGAAGGTAAATATATGATGATGATTGACGATCATGATGATGATGATGATTGATTGATTATGTTCCTTGTTTTGTCAGCAGCATCGTGCTGGTTTCAGCAAAGTGGTAAAGGTCTCTAATCTGCTTTATTTTTTACTTTAATGCTACACAATGTGATATAGCAGCTTAATTCTCATTCACTCTGCTACTCACTTGCTGCCTCACTCACTCATTCACTCACTCACTCACTACCTCACTGCCACACTCACTGCCACACTCACTCACTCACTCACTCACCCAACCACCCAAACACACCCACCCACCCGTCCACTCACTCACGCACTCATTCACTCACTCACTCACTCACTACCTCACTCAAAACACACCCACCCACCTGTCCACTCACTCACTCACTCACCCAAAACACACCCACCCACCCGTCCACTAAGTCACTCACTCACTCACTCACCCAAAACACACCCACCCACCTGTCCACTAACTCACTCACTCACTCCATTGTGTATTCAGATCGGGTCAGCTGTACAGTGGAGATAGAGAAGAAACAGCTAGAGATTGAGGAGAAGGGGGTGCGACTACGCTTGACTATTGTAGACACTCCTGGTTTCAACGACGCAATCAACGCAGAGAGCAGGTAAGATGTCGGCAGGCCTGTCTCGGGATCCCCATAGGAAACATATTCCATGATCTTAACCATTCTAAACTGACACCCAATATAACTGGAATACTGTTAAAAGCGGTGTTAAACCCAACTCACTCATCGTATGTCTATGTTTAAGTATGGGAGTCATTGCTGCCCTAAGATCACTTTGTGCAACCAAACCCTGTTTTTTAAGAAATCGTGCCATTCAAATAATTAGTCAAACCATATGCAGAAGTTACAGCATCAGTCCTGAAAGAGTTATCTCCCATGGTTTCATTTTTCCTTCAAAAAAGGAAGTTGGCAAACATGTTATTTCCTTCAGGAGCTGTTGTTAAGGTAACTAAGTCATTATGTTTTAGTATTTGAATGACTGTCAACAATGACCAGCTCCCATGGAACAAGTTCCATTTGGACCAAATATCGCCAGTGTATAATTGATCAAAGTTTCCTAGTAAAACTGTTCCATGGGAATAATTCCCCTAGAGAACGATACTACAAAGGAACAGTTTGACTACAGGAACAGATACTCTTTGAAATATTTTCTATTAGTTTATGGCATGATTTAATCAAGCAAAATAATTGAACCTTTTGGCCTTTTTTTGTTTGCAGCTGGAAAAGCTTAGAAGCCTACATCGACAAGCAGTTTGAACAATACTTCCAAGATGAGAGCGGACTTAACCGAAAGAATATTGTGGATAACCGAGTGCATTGTGTCCTTTACTTCGTATCCCCATATGGGCACGGGTATGTCAACATATCACTAGAACACTTCATATCCCCATATGGGCACGGGTATGTCAACATATGACTAGAACACTTCATATCCCCATATGGGCACAGATATGTCCACATATGACTAAAACACTTCATATCCCCATATGGGCACGGGTATGTCAACATATGATTAAAACACTTTATATCCCCATATGGGCACGGGTATGTCAACATATGATTAAAACACTTTATATCCCCATATGGGCACGGGTATGTCAACATATGATTAAAACACTTTATATCCCCATATGGGCACGGGTATGTCAACATATGACTAGAACACTTCATATCCCCATATGGGCACGGGTATGTCAACATATGATTAAAACACTTTATATCCCCATATGGGCACGGGTATGTCAACATATGACTGGAACACTTTATATCCCAATATGGGCACGGATATGTCCACATATGACTAGAACACTTTATATCCCCATATCGGCATGGATATGTCAACATATGACTAGAACACTTCATATCCCTATATGGGCACGGGTATGTCCACATATGACTAGAACACTTCGTATCCCCATATGGGATGGGTATGTCCACATATGACTAGAACACTTCTTATCCCCATACGGGACGGGGATGTCCACATATGACTAGAACACTTCGTATCCCCATATGGGACGGGTATGTCCACATATGACTAGAACACTTCGTATCCCCATATGGGACGGGTATGTCCACATATGACTAGAACACTTTGTATCCCCAGATGGCACGGGTATGTCAACATATCACTAGAACACTTTGTATCCCCATATGGGTACGGATATGTCCACATATGACTAGAACACTTCATATCCCCATATGGGCATGGATATGTCCACATATGACTAGAACACTTCGTATCCCCATATGGGATGGGTATGTCCACATATGACTAGAACACTTCTTATCCCCATACGGGACGGGGATGTCCACATATGACTAGAACACTTCGTATCCCCATATGGGACGGGTATGTCCACATATGACTAGAACACTTCTTATCCCCATACGGGACGGGGATGTCCACATATGACTAGAACACTTCGTATCCCCATATGGGACGGGTATGTCCACATATGACTAGAACACTTCATATCCCCATATGGGCACGGATATGTCCACATATGACTAGAACACTTCATATCCCCATATGGGCATGGATATGTCCACATATGACTAGAACACTTCATATCCCCATATGGGCACGGATATGTCCACATATTACTAGAATATTTCATATCCCCACATGGGCATGGATATGTCCACATTTGACTAGAACACTTCGTATCCCCATATGGGCATGGATATGTCCACATATGACTAGAACACTTCATATCCCCATATGTGCACGGATATGTCCACATATGACTAGAACACTTCATATCCCCATATGGGCACGGATATATCCACATATGACTAGAACACTTCATATCCCCATATGGGATGGGTATGTCCACATATGACTAGAACACTTTGTATCTCCATATGGGACGTGTATGTCCACATATGACTAGAACACTTCGTATCCCCATATGGGACGGGTATGTCCACATATGACTAGTACACTTCGTATCCCCATATGAGACGTGCATGTCCACATATGACTAGAACACATTGTATCCTCATATGAGACGCGCATGTCCACATATGACTAGAACACTTTGTATCCCCAGATGGCATGGATATGTCCACATTTGACTAGAACACTTCGTATCCCCATATGGGCATGGATATGTCCACATATGACTAGAACACTTCATATCCCCATATGTGCACGGATATGTCCACATATGACTAGAACACTTCATATCCCCATATGGGCACGGATATATCCACATATGACTAGAACACTTCATATCCCCATATGGGATGGGTATGTCCACATATGACTAGAACACTTTGTATCTCCATATGGGACGTGTATGTCCACATATGACTAGAACACTTCGTATCCCCATATGGGACGGGTATGTCCACATATGACTAGTACACTTCGTATCCCCATATGAGACGTGCATGTCCACATATGACTAGAACACATTGTATCCTCATATGAGACGCGCATGTCCACATATGACTAGAACACTTTGTATCCCCAGATGGACACGGGTATGTCCACATTTGACTAGAACACTTCATATCCCCATATGGGCACGGATATATCCACATATTACTAGAACACTTCATATCCCCATACGGGATGGGTGTGTCCACATATGACTAGAACACTTCGTATCCCCATATGGGCACGGATATGTCCACATATTACTAGAATATTTCATATCCCCACATGGGCACGGATATGTCAACATATGACTAGAACACCTTATATCACTATACGGGACGGGTAAGTCGACATATGACTAGAACACTTTGTATCCTCATATGGGATGGGTATGTCTACATATCACTAGAACACTTCGTATCCCCATATGGACACGGGTATGTCCACATATGACTAGAACACTTTGTATCACTATACGGGACGGGTAAGTCGACATATGACTAGAACACTTTGTATCCCCACACGGGACGGGTATGTCCACATATGACTAGAACACTTTGTATCACTATACGGGACGGGTAAGTTGACATATGACTAGAACACTTTGTATCACTATATGGGACGGGTATGTCCACATATGACTAGAACACTTTGTATCCCCACACGGGACGAGTATGTCCACTAAAACACAATAGGTTATTGTTAAGACACTAGTTAGAAATACAACTTGGTTGTTCAATAGATGTTATATAGTTTTACAGAAAACTACAACATATAAGTCTTACATTTTCTCTCTGAAAATCCTGTTCGCAACTAATGGTCAGCACCTGTCACTTGTAGGTTGAAGCCGATCGACATACAGGTGATGAAGAAACTACATAACAAAGTTAACATTGTGCCACTGCTGGCTAAATCCGACATTCTTACGAAGGCCGAGGTGAAGAGATTAAAACAAAGGGTAGGTAGATGATACTTGTTAAGTTTGTTTAACCTGTTTATCTCCCCTTTCTGTCAGTTTCATGACATGTCTGGCCCTATTAGATCCTGGTTGTTAATCGACATCCATTTATGTACCCATCTCTCCTTTTATGTACCAACCCATTCATGTGTCCATCCATTTACCCATCCTTAAATGTACCTATCTATCGTATACCCATCTAGCTATCATGTATCATCCATCCATCCATTCACTAATCCCTATATTATCTTCCAATTCATCATCCATAGATCCATCCATTAATCCCTTTTCATCCAACCATCCATTAATCCCTTCATCATCCACCCATCCATTAATCCTTACATCAATTAATCCCTTTTCATCCATCCATCCATCCATCCATTAATCCATTTATCATCCATCCATCCATTAATCCCATTATCTATCATCCATCCATCCATTAATCCCTTTGTCATCCATCCATCAATAAATTCATTTATCATCCATCCATGCATTAATCACTTTATTATCCATCCATCCATTAATCCCTTTATTATCCATCCATCCATCCATGTATCACCCATCAATCCATGAATCACCCATCCATGCATTAAGCCCTTTATTATCTATCCATCTATGTATCACCCTTCCATCCATTAATCTCTTTTTTAACCATCCATCCATCCATGTATCACCCGTCCATCCATGTATCACCAATCCATGCATTAAGCCCTTTATTATCTATCCATCCATCCATGTATCACCAATCCATCCATGTATCACCAATCAATGCATTAAGCCCTTTATTATCTATCCATCCATCCATCCATCCATCCATGTATCACCAATCCATCCATGTATCACCCATCCATGCATTAATCCCTTTATTATCCATCCATCCATTAATCCCTTTTTTATCCACCCATCCATCCATGTATCATCCGTCCACTCACCAACTCACTCCTGTGTTTCTGTTGCAGATCCTGGAGGAGATCGAGAAGAATGACATCCACATCTACGAGTTCCCCGACTGTGACAGTGATGAGGACGAGGACTTCAAGCAGCAGGACAGCGACTTGAAGGTGAGCAGGACTTTCCTAAAGACGTCCTAAAACCATCTCCCTGAAGCGACATTCATAGGCTTTGGATAGGCAAGACCTCAAAGTGACATCTGAGACAAGATCACATTTCTTACAAAACATTGGCCTGAAAATTATGTTGTCCTATTTTATAGACCAGCCTACCTGCAACTGAATAACAAAGTAAAACATTATGTATCATATGTTACATTATCAACTAACAATGTTGTTCATTTGTTGGAGACGCGTGAAGATCCGGAGTAGAATAGTTCTTCAGCAACCCATGCTTGCCGTAAAAGGCGACTTTGCTTGTCGTAAGAGGCGACTAACTGGATTTGGTGGTCAGGCTCACTGACTTGGTTGATGCATGTCATTGTATCCCAATTGCATGGATCGATGCTCATGATGTCAATCACTGGATTGTCTGGTCCAGATTCGATTATTTACAGACCGCCGTCATATAGCTGGAATATTGCTGAGTGCGACGTTAAACAACAAACAAACAAACATTTGTTGGAAATCAGAAATTAATCACTCTTTTACAGTTTTTATTTTTTATTGTGCTTTTTGGTATAATTACATAAACATCCCTTGAATTAATTGTCTGAATTAATATTCTCAGTATTTGATTCATAGCTTGCTGTTGATACATGATATGTTTGAGTCTGATTGTGTGTTGCAACCGTTTTGGTTTGAAATAGGACAATGTTTGTTTCCAACCCTTTAATTTTTTAAAGAGTGTATTGTGCCATTCTATGCAATCCGAAATATGTCTTTGACAGAATACTGTATTAATCTACAACTCCCCAAAAAATTGTCTGAATTAACGTTTATGAAATCATAGTGTAAATTACTTGTGTTTGTCATTAACATGTATTCGTTTATCTGTAACAATATTTTGTCATCATACATGTATTCATCAATACTTATATGCATTCATCAGTTTGTCATTAATATACATCCGTAACATGCATTCATCAATAACAAGTGTTTATCAATAACATGTTGCCAAGCGTTCATTAGTGCCAAGTGTTCATTATTGCCAAGTGTCATCAATGCCATGTCTTCTCCTTCCAGGCTGCTGTTCCCTTTGCTGTAGTAGGGTGCAACACTGTGGTGGAGGCAGCGGGCAAGAAGATCCGGGGTCGGGCGTACCCCTGGGGCATTGTGGAGAGTAAGTGACCCTAAGACCACACTTAGTGACCCTTACATCACTCTTAGTGACCCTTACACCACTCTAAGTGACCCTTACGCCACACTTAGTGACCCTTACACCACACTTAGTGTCCCTTACACCACACTGAGTGGCCCTAACACCACACTTAGTGACCCTTACACCACTCTTAGTGACCCTTACACCACACTTAGTGACTCTTACACCACTCTTAGTGACCCTTACACCACACTTAGTGACTCTTACACCACTCTTAGTGACCCTTACACCACTCTTAGTGACCCTTACACCACACTTAGTGACCCTTATGCCACACTTAGTGACCCTTATGCCACACTTAGTGACCCTTACACCACACTTAGTGACCCTTATGCCACTCTCAGTGACCCTTACACCACACTTTAATCCATCATGTTAGAATTGTTTGTTGATTAATGCCGCAGTCAGCAATATTTTGGCTCTGTCATTGAAGCTTGAAAATAATCAAAGTTGCCCAGGAAAACCAGTGTTTCGGCCATTTTGTAGTCATGGATACAGGGGAGATAACATTTTGAGAGATAAATCACTTTGGCATTTTTTACTGTTTTGTAATCAATTTGTCAGAAAACATCATTTGTGAATGAATTTCAGTGTAAAATGATATAAATAAAAGTGAAAATTATGTTTGTTTCCCCATTAAAAAATGACCAGTCCCCTACAGGAATACCTTCACATTGTCCTTTGTATATCTGACAGTAACGTCTCAACTAGACATCTACAGGAGTACAAACCAATAACTTGCCGACCTATGTCCTGGAATATTGTATGTTTATTTTCAAGTGTAAAGTAAATTTGGATTTGATATTTTATATGTATGTTATTTCAGTTGACAACCCCAACCACTGCGACTTTAACAAGCTGCGACAAATGTTAATAAGGTGAGACTGACACTGTGAAAAGTATTGGCTAGTTAACTGCCGGGCAAAAGAAAGCATCCACTTGAAAATTTAGACCATAACATGACAAATATTAAATATTACTAGGCATAAATGTAATAGTCATCGAAACACTGCAAACTTTAGGCCCAAGACAACTCCAATACAGTCAAGTCTCGTTAATCAGACACTCGTTAATCCGACACTTGGCTTAACGGACACAAATGATGGAAACCGATTGATTCAGTGCTATTTAGACCCGTTAATCCAACATTTTCACACTCCGACTCCGACACACCTAATTTGCAACGAATTACCGAAATCACTCATTAATCAGTCTCGTTAATCCGACACAGTGGTCAGCGTACTCTGTGCCTTCAAAATGTGAGAAACAGAAAACACTGACAGACTATTTTAAGTAGATGAAGCAAGTTGTTAAGACACTAGCACTTTTACCCCATTTACACGAGGAAACATGTCGTTGATGTGATATATTCAGTGAGTAATGTCTCTATTGTTATGTATAAATGGGAAAATTATTATTATTTTTGCAATGTCATTAGTTATAAATTAAGGAATGAATGAATAAACAACATAACATTATAAATATTTCGTTTTTAATGATTTTATTACAAGGTACACACGGTTATGATCTATCGTGAAGACGTCCGATTTTCGATCACAAATCACTTAATTTCGTTCATCCGACATACTCGTTAATCCGACACAATCATGTGCAAACAACGATGTCAGATTAACGAGACTTGACTGTACCTGTATTGAATACATCCCCATCATATATTTCTAGCCACCATCAAACATGGGTGTATACTTTCTCTGCCCGACAGTTGAGATAGACTGAAGGTCTGAATGAGCTTGTCGCCTGTTGACTTTTCAGTTTTTTTATCATGAATTAATGTTTGTAGATAAGAAAATGTCACACATGATGATAACACTTGTTTATTTGATTAAAATAAAATGGAATCTTTATTTATAAAAATCAATATGTAACGAATATCACCCACCTCAGGAGAATTAAGAAGTCATGACTCAATGTATGATTACTTTGAGATCTCATCGTCACTTTCAAAACAAATATTTGACATATAGCTTACACACTCTTATTACCCACAGGGTTAGATATAACCAAGTTAATAAAAGTCATATATGCAACAGTGCAAATATCGCCAGTGGATTGTTTACATCATCCGGATGGCGTTGACGTCTTTTGAATCTTATTGTGATGTGAGGACAGAATGACGTCACGTTAGAAACAATGTCGTAACTGAAGATTATTGAGGCATTCAACAATTGTGGTTTTCCAAGGCGGTCACGATCAGTGCTTTTTTCTAAAGGGGTGCTCAAAACAATTAGGAATAATGGGTAATAAAGACATTATTAAACCGACAAAAATGGTCTAAGAATTCATCTACTACCCTCACACTTGCTCGGGAAATACAAAAATTCTGACACTCGTTTTGTAAAATCAGTTTGACAAACATGATCGTATAATAATCTCTATATATTTCACATTTCAAAGAAACAGTGAAAGCAGTTATATATTATTGTTTTTTCTACAGTTTTCAATAAATTTTGTTGCAGCACTCACATGCAGGATTTAAAAGACGTGACGTCTGACTGCCATTATGAGAATTATCGTGCAGAACATCTCAAAGATCACCTCACCATTTCACAAAAGGATAGGAGGTATGTCAGAAACCTGGTCACATCATGCCAGGGTCTTTGTGTTTATTGTATTCAATTCTCTTCCATCATACTGGAGGGCGGTAGGGTAGAGTTTGTTAAAGCGTTGGCTTGTCACACTGAAGACCTGGGTTCAATTCCCCACATGGGTACAATGTGTGAAGCCGATTTCTGGTGTCGCCTGCCATGATATTGCTGGAATATTGCTAAATGCGGGAAAAACCATACTCACTCACTTACTCCATCGACCCCCTCTGTAGTCTAGTGGTAGAGCGTCCACCCAGAGCGGAAGGTTCAGGGTTCGACCCCCGGCTGCATCATACCAAAAGACGTAAAAAGATGGTACTTATTGTTACCCTGTCTTGCACTCGGCATTTAGGGGCTAAAACAAGGACTCATCAGCTCAGAGTCAGTATACTGTGTCTGAGTGGGGTATTCATGTTAAACTGCAGCATGGTATCTCAGTGTGCTAGCACTACGAATCGGCATCAGTCCAGACTAGTACAAGCAGCCACACACGTGCATGCACGTCGCTATATAAGTGCAATAATCTTGGACACGACATTAAACCCCATTTCACCTCACCTCACTTACTCCATCATATAATGGACTCATTTCAACTCAAGGCACTTCGACCAACCTCTCAAAACGGAAGTTTGGTAAGTGAAGTATATCCTGTATACTTTAAGATCCTACCCTTTGGTAGACGTGGTAAATCTGAAAGTCTTTAATTCTTGCTTGTTAATCAGGAAATGTGTTTTTCAGACAACTTAAGTGAGATAGTTTGTGGGTGAATGTTGTTTCTGAACTACTTATTAGATTAGTTTTAGTATGTGCAGTTTGTATTTTTGTTATTTTCCCCCAGCAAACTTAAGAGAGATTCCAGTCCCAACTTTGAAGCCATCATGGATGCAGACAAACTGTTGGAGCAGAAGGATGCTGAGGTCAGTAGTCTCCTCACTTTGAACAACAAAGTTAACATGTTAAACATTGTCTGTCTAGACTGTCAGTACAAAGTAGACACATGCTGTGTATAACAAGTTGTTGTTGTTGTTGTTGCATTAGGTGTTTAAGAGATCGCCTTCTGCCTGGGCAGTTTCGGCTGACCTGTCCCTCTTTGGGACTCCTGTGTGTGAGAAGGGTTCACATAATTTCTGTTTTTGCATTGATATGATTTCTATTTTCATATATTGATATGATTTCATTTTTATCCTTGGCTGCTCTGTTTATATACGTTCGAGCAGCTGTCCATCTCTCAGAAATAGAGTTAGTTTGGCCTTCGCTATTGCATCTCTTGGCATTAGGAGATCTATTACAGATAGCGGATCTAACTGCAATCTAACTTGTTTTAACCTAGCCTGGGCTGGGGCATGATCTTGACATTCTAGTAACACATGGTCAATGGTTTCAGCCTGATTGCAAGATGAACAAACCTTGTCATAGTGCTTTTTGTGACCAAGTCTGAGGCGTGAGATAGCAATTTCAATTTTCCTTTCATTTGAGTATGAGTTTGGCTTTTGTTGGACCTATGTATAACAAGTTCTTTAATATAGTATATATACTGTTATAGCCATGTTTCAGTATAGATCCTTGTACCATTGTCTGTCTGAACTTTCATTGTCTGACACTGAACTTAAACAATGCTCTTCGGTCTGTCTGAGTTTGTCTGACACTGATTAGGTGTAACAATGTCTCTGATTGTCGGAGTTTGAGTTTGTCTGATATTGACCAGGTGAAACAATGCCTCTCTGGTTTGTCTGACTTTGAACAGGTGTAACAATACCTCTCTGGTTTGTCTGACTTTGAACAGGTGTAAAAATGTCTATCTGGTTTGTCTGACATTGAACAGGTGAAACGATATCTCTTTGGTTTGTCTGACATTGATCAGGTGAAACAATATCTCTCTGGTTTGTCTGACATTGATCATGTGTTACAATGCCTCTCTGGTTTGTCTGACTTTGAACAGGTGAAACAATACCTCTCCGGTTTGTCTGACTTTGAACAAGTGTAAGGATGCCTCTCTGGTTTGTCTGACATTGAAAAGGTGTAACAATGTCTATCTGGTTTGTCTGACTTTGAACAGGTGTAACGATGCCTCTCTGGTTTGTCGGACATTGAAAAAGTATTTATGGAGGTCAAAAGGACAACATAACTACTGTAAATCTGGAAATTAATGTGTCTCCAAATTAATACGACTGCTAACCCCACGCCAGAAGTGCAACTCAATATCAATGCGACTCTCCCACCCCATCCCCAGTGAAATGATACATATCCTTATCTTAATCCAATCAAACAGCAAATAGCACCGCTGATTAGCACTGAGTAGAGCACTTCCGTAAAAACAATAAACCGTTTATTTGTTTACTCTGTTGACTGGCATGAAGGAAGTTCAAAGGCAATAAAATAATTCAACCAACAGTTCACTGATTCGTATGCGGAGAAGGTGTCAATGGGGTGGTGGGGGTGTAATAGCCTTGGTCACAGTTGATTGACGGCTGGAGTCTTTTGATGTTGATGGCTTCTTGTAGTTTCCTGATCTTGAAGTCTTTGAGGTTGGTGGCGAGGGTTGTGACTCTCTCCCACTGGATGCTGTGGCTTGGGTTGTCACGGATGTGGTCTGATAGAGCTGATTTAGAGTCATCTTTGGAGACTGAGTTTTGTTGATGTTCTTTTATTCGGGTTTTGAGGGGCCTAGATGTTTCTCCTGTGTAAGCTTGTCCACAATTGCATGGAATGTGGTACACTGCTCCTGATGGTTCTAGCTTGCGGCTGGATGGTGGTTTCCCTGTGGCTTTAATTGTGTTCTGAATGGGATGACTTCTCTTGAAAACTACATCATTGATGGCCTGTTTCTTTAAGAGTCTCAGGATTTTGTGGCTAACTATTCCAAAATAGGGGAGGCTGATCACAAAGGGTGCAGACTGTTGATGTGGGGATTCTCATCCTTACTTATAATTTTCTAATTTTCCAACGAGTTGGTTGCCAGTGTGTCTGTTGGTATGCAAGATTATTTGTTACACACATGAATTTCTTGTCTTCAGATTCAACGAATGCAAGCGATGCTGGCAAAGATGCAGCAACAATTACAACAAGGGCAAAAGGAACAAAAAGTGAATGGGTTGGGTAAACTCTGAGAGCACAGTTCTACAAATAGATTGAGTCATGTGATTAGCATGTGATCAGCTGCTGCTGACAACATGAGAGTTACGGAACTCTCATTCTAAGCTGAGGGAGATGAGCCAAGAATTACACAAGGCTGACGAATGATAGTCACGTGATCACGACTGTGAGTAGACTCCCACACAGAAGGTCAAGGCCGTTCATCACCCTCCCTTAATTTCCTCAGACGCAAGACTTTTACACCAGTAATAAAGACTTGACAATATAATTGACATCAATCTTAACTCTAGGTTCATAAATATACTTTAAGATTTTATCCCTGTAGAATCAATATGGCCGTTAGGACCTTCTGAGGGGAGATAACTCTCACAGAACTGGTCACGTGATCGTAGAGGTGGGATATTTATCCCACGCCTGCGTACCTACTGATGCAAACTATTTTGAAGGAGGAACTACATTCTCAAGTCACAAGTGTAAATCAGGGACTCCGTAGTTGGTGTCACATAATTGTTGTTGTCCACCATCTTTCTTCATTCAGCACTGGTCAAGGTCATTACTCAGTTATCTCCCTTTCCAATATTGCCATGCTTTACACAAACTCACTTTTGCCCTTCCCATGAAGTTAATGACTTCAATCTTATTCACATCAGGGTATATATAATGCTTGAATTCCTTGCAGAATGACCATGATTCCTCTAAAATAAAATAAAAATACAATTTATGTTTTGAGAATTTGGAGAATCAAAACTTTTGATTTGTATTCAAATGATTTGATTCCAATACTTAATTGTCAAATTTGCAAGTCAATTTTAGGAAAGGTTATTTTTAGAGGAATTATGATATAAAAAAAGACTGTCAATCTTTTCGCAATAAATGGACCAACGGTTATATGCAAAGGGAGGTAACTGAGGGAGCGTATGTTTTCAGCTTGGATGTACATTGCGTATTGTAAAGGTATGAATCAGATTTGTTATTGCAGTCATCAGTGAGAGATTATCAGGCATCAGTTACTATGTACTACATTTCCTCTGCTTCTGAACATTCAAAACATTATTAATTACAAAATAAGATGAATGATCAATCACCTGAGTGTCCAATTCAGTCAAGCAATAATTGCAAAATAAAATATTTGTTTATTAAAACTTTATGTTTTGATGGCAAAATATTTACATTCATTTTGTTTGGAAGCGACTAAATATATGTTAAAAAAAACCATGTTCAATATTTTGTCTTGGTATTCCCTAAATTGTCATCTTCTGATTGTCAGTAATAATTAATTATAGTCTGATATTTAGAACGGAACTATACATGCTCTTTAGACGAAATGAAAGAATGTTTTTGAAGAATAAATGCTTTTTTGCAAAGATTTATTATTTTCTAAAAAACTGTTAAATGTTGATAATTAAAAAAAGGATGTTTGTTAATCGGATATGTTTTCACAGGATGTACTTTTGTACTGGATTTGTTTGACATTTATGAATGAAATAGACAAACGTGTGTGGTATGCTTGAACAGACATGGCATGTAAATATATATATTTGCAAAGAGCTTTTTTCACTGTAAATTGCTATGTATTTCAATATTTCCTTGTCCATCTTTTCAAACTAAATCTTCTAATAAAATGAATATTCATGATGGTATATATGAATATTTTACATTTTTATTGATTTCAACTGGAACACCTCGTTACATTTATCAACACCTTTTCTTAAATATTTCATTCTTATATTAAATAATAATTAATTTTGTCATAAATAACATATTTTAAATTATTTATTTTAAAAGTATGTAGAAATATTACTTTTTATTTACATGTATTAGTAGTATTATATTTATTTATAGGTTATTGTGTTATCTTTAGACGGAAGCATACCTGTAAACATATTATGTGTGAGCATACGATTATCTTGCTCTGTGTAGAGTAATACTGAATGGGTCTACTGTCCATTTGATACAAACTGTGCCACACGTATCAAGTCTTGTACTATGTGATACCCCACGAAGATCTGGGTTAGAATTGGTCTTCAGCAACCCGTGCTTGTCGTAAGATGTGACTAAAGGATTGGGTGGTCAGGTTCGCTGACTTGGGTGATACATGTCATCGTATCCCAATTGTGTAGATCGATGTTCATGATGTCAATCACTGGATTGTCTCTGGGTTAGTTAAGCAGGAATATTGCTGAGTGTGGCATTTTAGAAATAAACAAACAAACAAACAAACTATGTGAAAACAGTCCATGAACAGAAATGAATTGTTTTCATCATTAAGGAAAATTACTCTGCAAGGACAATATACTTTTAGAGCAAGAAAAAATCTGGTTTTAATATTAGTTCTGTGAGTGTGAGGATTGTCCTGATAGTTTCGGAAGAGTTATCTTTCCTTGCCCTAACTACCTACCTACCCATCTTTTGACGAGTTGGAACCCAAACTACAAATGGAAAAATAGTCCTATAATCCTGAATACAAAAAAATACACTCCAACATGATTGAATATGCAATAATGTGTTTTGATAAAATTAATTTTGTACAATTTCATCTGAAATGAACATCTGACATGGAGATTTGAATATTTTATTTATTACAATGTTTAAAAAATTAAAGAGATACATGTGGGATAGTGTTGTTGATGATGCACTTTCCTTCTCTATCATTTGAGTCTATTCTGCTCAAGTATAATTTTTTGAAATAATGTTGTCCTGTTGTCATGGCAATAATTCTGAAACCAGCAATCAGTGTAACTTAGTCAACATTGTTACTGTCAAGAAATCTTATATTACAATATTTTTTAATAATTCAGACGTTTTTCATGGTTTTTTGTTTGGATTATTTTTAGAAAACAAACATGAAATGGAAAGTGGACCCAAACATACAGCAAAGTCACTGCCATCAAATGGGATGCAATAAATCATAAAAAAACAATAATCGTTTTTTCTCTGTCTGTAACTGATGACTTCAGACTGATAACACAGCCCTCATGCAAGGCATTCCTAAGGCAAGGGAGATAACTGACTCTAAAAGTCCAGTTTCCACTGGATTTATAAAGTTAGTTAACTCCCTTGCCTTGGGAAGATGCATACAAGGAGTGTCATGGAAACATGAAAAAACATGGCAGGGTGAATATTGGCTATCTCTCTGACATTTAAATACATGGAAGTCATTAAAAGCAATTTTAAGGATTGAGAGAGAACAAAACTGTGCTCTGTTATTGTGAGTTTATTTTCTTTTTGTATTTTGAAAATAAATATTTTGAAGACTGAATTTATGTTGAGATACTAATGTGAAGAACTTTCTAAATGTTTTGTATTTGTTGAATCTGATGTAGATTTGCTGTAGAGTTAATGATTGACACGCTCAGAGCGTTGAATGTACTTTGTACTCTTGTTGTCATATCTTGTGCTGTGTGTTATAATCATCTGTCAATAAACATGGTAAAATAGCACACTTAGTTTTGTTTCTATTTCTTTATTGAAAATACATGGACATGGGTTTTATTATTATCTTAGTTCATCTGTCTGTCTGTCTGCCTGTCTGGGGCGTCGGGTAGCCTAGTGGTTAAAGCGTTCACTCGTCAGCTGAAGACCCGTCATAGGTACAATGTGTGAAGCCCATCATAGGTTCAATGTGTGAAGCCCATCTTAGGTACAATGTGTGAAGCCCATCATAGGTACAATGTGTGAAGCCCATCATAGGTACAATGTGTGAAGCCCATCATAGGTACAATGTGTGAAGCCCATCATAGGTACAATGTGTGAAGCCCATCATAGGTTCAATGTGTGAAGCCCATCATAGCTTCAATGTGTGAAGCCCATCATAGCTTCAATGTGTGAAGCCCATCATAGGTTCAATGTGTGAAGCCCATCATAGGTACAATGTGTGAAGCCCATCATAGGTTCAATGTGTGAAGCCCATCATAGCTTCAATGTGTGAAGCCCATCATAGCTTCAATGTGTGAAGCCCATCATAGGTTCAATGTGTGAAGCCCATCATAGGTACAATGTCTGAAGCCCATCATAGCTTCAATGTGTGAAGCCCATCATAGGTACAATGTGTGAAGCCCATCATAGGTACAATGTGTGAAGCCCATCATAAAGTCAATGTGTGAAGCCCATCATAGGTACAATGTGTGAAGCCCATCATAAAGCCCATGTGTGAAGCCCATCATAGGTACAATGTGTGAAGCCCATCATAAAGTCAATGTGTGAAGCCCATCATAGGTACAATGTGTGAAGCCCCTCATAGGTACAATGTGTGAAGCCCATCATAAAGTCAATGTGTGAAGCCCATCATAGGTACAATGTGTGAAGCCCATCATAGGTACAATATCTGAAGCCCATCATAGGTTCAATGTCTGAAGCCCATCATAGGTACAATGTGTGAAGCCCATCATAGGTTCAATGTGTGAAGCCCATCATAGGTTCAATGTCTGAAGCCCATCATAGGTACAATGTCCGAAGCCCATCATAGCTACAATGTGTGAAGCCCATCATAAAGTCAATGTGTAAAGCCCATCATAGGTACAATGTCTGAAGCCCATCATAGGTTCAATGTCTGAAGCCCATCATAGGTACAATGTCTGAAGCCCATCATAGCTTCAATGTGTGAAGCCCATCATAGGTACAATGTGTGAAGCCCATCATAGGAACAATGTCTGAAGCCCATCATAGCTTCAATGTGTGAAGCCCATCATAGGTTCAATGTGTGAAGCCCATCATAGGTACAATGTCTGAAGCCCATCATAGCTTCAATGTGTGAAGCCCATCATAGCTTCAATGTGTGAAGCCCATCATAGGTTCAATGTGTGAAGCCCATCATAGGTTCAATGTGTGAAGCCCATCATAGGTTCAATGTGTGCAGCCCATCATAGGTTCAATGTGTGAAACCCACCATAAAGTCAATGTGTGAAGCCCATCATAGGTTCAATGTCTGAAGCCCATCATAAAGTCAATGTGTGAAGCCCATCATAAAGTCAATGTGTGAAGCCCATCATAGGTTCAATGTGTGAAGCCCAGCATAGGTTCAATGTCTGAAGCCAATCATAGGTACAATGTGTGAAGCCCATCATAAAGTCAATGTCTGAAGCCCATCATAGGTTCAATGTGTGAAGCCCATCATAGGTTCAATGTCTGAAGCCCATCATAGGTACAATGTGTGAAGCCCATCATAGGTACAATGTGTGAAGCCCATCATAAAGTCAATGTGTGAAGCCCATCATAGGTACAATGTGTGAAGCCCATCATAGGTTCAATGTGTGAAGCCCATCATAGGTTCAATGTCTGAAGCCCATCATAGCTTCAATGTGTGAAGCCCATCATAGGTTCAATGTGTGAAGCCCATCATATGTACAATGTCTGAAGCCCATCATAGCTTCAATGTGTGAAGCCCATCATAGGTACAATGTGTGAAGCCCATCATAGGTACAATGTGTGAAGCCCATCATAAAGTCAATGTGTGAAGCCCATCATAGGTACAATGTGTGAAGCCCATCATAAAGCCCATGTGTGAAGCCCATCATAGGTACAATGTGTGAAGCCCATCATAGGTTCAATGTGTGAAGCCCATCATAGGTTCAATGTCTGAAGCCCATCATAGGTACAATGTGTGAAGCCCATCATAGGTTCAATGTGTGAAGTGCATCATAGGTACAATGTGTGAAGCCCATCATAGGTTCAATGTGTGAAGCCCATCATAGGTTCAATGTGTGAAGCCCATCATAAGTTCAATGTGTGAAGCCCATCATAGGTTCAATGTCTGAAGCCCATCATAAAGTCAATGTGTGAAGCCCATCATAGGTTTAATGTGTGAAGCCCATCATAGGTTCATTGTGTGAAGCCCATCATAGGTTCAATGTGTGAAGCCCATCATAGGTACAATGTGTGAAGCCCATCATAGGTACAATGTGTAAAGTCCATCATAGGTACAATGTGTGAAGCCCATCATAGGTACAATGTGTGAAGCCCATCATAGGTTCAATGTGTGAAGCCCATTTCTGGTGTCCCCCGCCATGATATTGCTGGAATAATGCTAAAAGCATGTAAAACCATACTCACTCACTGTCTGTCTGCCATCTCTCTGTCTGTCGTCTGCATGAATTCCAATAGCAAATGATAATAAAGGCTGTCAGAAAAATTGTTCTCAAGTTGTGTCTCAATGGAAAAAATGCACAAATAAGAGTGAGTGAGTATTGTTTAACGCCACACTCAGCAATATTCCAGCTGTATGACTACCGGTATGTAATGGAGGTCTAAATAACCGAGTCTGGACCAGACAATGCAGTGATTGACATCATGAGCAATGATGCATCAACCAAGTCAGCAAGCCTGACCACCACCACCACCCGATCAAGCATAGTCGATTTTTACAGCAAGCATGGGTTGCTGAAGACCTATTCTAACCTGTATCTTCATGAGTGAGTGAGTGAGTGGGTTGGTGGGTGAGTGAGTGAGTTCTTAGATGCTTACCACTTCTGTGAAACCCAGGAGCATGAATATGTTGAAGACCCAACCATGATTATAAATAATCAGTGTGAATCTGGGATTTGAACCCACCATCATTGGACAACAAAAAGTAATGAATACCTCCTGAAGAATTTATGTAAATTTAACCTGTGTACATTTGACATGATTACCATTGTCATCACTTTCTACAAACGTTAGACCCATGAAGATCCGGATCAGAATAGGTCTTCAGCAACCCATGCTTGCCGTAAAAGGCGACCATGTTTGTCGTAAAAGGGGACTAACGACTAACGGGATCGGGTGGTCAGACTTGGTTGATGCATGTCATCGTATCCCAATTACGTGGATCGATGCTCATAATATCATTCACTTGATTGCCTGGTCCAGACACGATTATTTACAGACAGCCGTCATATAGCTGGAACATTGCTGAGAGCGGCGTTAAACAACAAACAAATCTATAATTGGACTGGGTCACGTACTCCTTAAGGGGAACAGTATCCTGCTTTTAGTCAGCTGCATTGTAGGCAAACTGCACTGTAGACAATAGGGCAGAGACAAGTCCAAATTTACTACCCGGGTACCCAACCCCCTATTACCCTACCCTACCCGGTACCCGCTGTAGATCTCAAGAGATGGGTACGAAATGTCCGATTGGGCATAGTTTAACCGTAGTCTTGTCAAAATGTATTTAGACACAGGTATAAAATGATCTGGTCATGCATACACGGAAGCTGACTGAAGCTTTATCTTTATTCAAACAAAGAGAACTCAGAAGGAATGTGTGCATAGTCAGAAACAAATGCAAACATTAGTGACTTGTAGTGTAACCATAGAGTTCCAGATATTTTTGTCATTAAACAATGTATCATGTGACTAACCACGGGTGTGAGTATTCCTGTGAGTACCCAGGGTCCTTTTCAGTACCCGAGTTACCCTTCCAATCCCAAGTATAGACAATAAGAAGCGGAACCCTGGTCAGACTTGTTGAATGTATTTTAAGTCTACCTTAGTGAGTGAGTATGATTTTACGCCGCTTTTAGCAATATTCCAGCAATATCACGGCGGGGGATACCAGAAATGGGTTTCACACATTGAACCCATGTCGGGAATCGAACCCGGGTCTTCGGCGTGACGAGCTAACGCTTTAACCACTAGGCTACCCGACCGCCCTAAGTCTACCTTAAAGAAGGGAAAAAATATATAATGTTGTTTAAGACATGAAACTCTTCATGTCTGACAACTTCTTCAGAGTCTTATCACAACATGTCTGTGCTGGTTCTCGCCTCTTCACCAGGTGTTTTATGTTATCCATAAAACGATAAAACTCAACTTCTAAATGTCTTTTATGAAAATATTTGATTGAAAATATGCTTTTTAAATAGCTTGAAGATGGGATGAGGGGTAGCTGGAAAGGTCTGAGTCAAACTATGATGGACAGCATACAGGTTTAACGGCTTTTAACAATAAACTATTACACTTGTATCACAATTTAATGTTAGAGGAAAGCCCAAAGTGATGCAGGCCTTTACCTGAGACGGCCTAAGACGACGGGTGAAACACACAAGCGTGTGGTGCTGACAAACCTAGTAACATAATCGGGACGAACCGGGATTCGAACACACAATCATAAGTTTCTGGCGTGCCCAAGGGACGCAACTCTGCACATCCGTGCCCCCTTGTCGATTTGAAGTAGAACATACTGATAAACGCCATTAGATCAATCGATATCCTTCCTCGCATATATGAGAAAATCAAGTATTTTGCAAATAGTTATAAAGTGGAGATAATAAAACAATATGTTTATATCCGTGTGTGTATCAAGATTCTACCATTAAATACTCGATTGTGAGACGTCAAATTACAGGTTTCAAATCACAATAATCACCTCAAAATATAAAATACTGAGATTCACGTCGGGATCGCCGGTGGAACAGATATCAATTTTAATATTTACAATTGTAGAGAACAAACTGCAGTCACGTTGCAGTTTTCATAGTTGCAATATATTCGGTGTTAATGTTGTTCAGAAAGAATGGGGATAAACTGTGTTTTCAATGCAGAGCAATATAACTTGATGATTTACCACTCTAAATTAAACACCGGAAGCCTGACGCCGCGTCCTCGGTCCCAAATTCGACTTAGCGCCGTAAAATCTACAGCTAACATCTGTACAGGGAAAACACGAGTATGCGCATCTCATTTCTACCATGACAAACTAAAACACGAATTTAATACCCAGAGCGTTGATAGTAATGTGTCAATTTCCCAAATTTATAAGCCTCCTTTGAAAACACGAGTATGCGCATCTCATTTCTACCATGACAAACTAAAACACGAATTTAATACCCAGAGCGTTGATAGTAATGTGTCAATTTCCCAAATTTATAAGCCTTCTTTGAGAACACGTGTATGTGCATCTCATTTCTACCATGACAAACTAAAACACGAATTTAATACCCAGAGCGTTGATAGTAATGTGTCAATTTCCCAAATTTATAAGCCTCCAGTGAAAACACGAGTATGCGCATCTCATTTCTACCATGACAAACTAAAACACGAATTTAATACCCAGAGCGTTGAAAGTAATGTGTCAATTTCCCAAATTTATAAGCCTCCAGTGAAAACACGAGTATGTGCATCTCATTTCTACCATGACAAACTAAAACACGAATTTAATACCCAGAGCGTTGATAGTAATGTGTCAATTTCCCAAATTTATAAGCCTCCAGTGAAAACACGAGTATGCGCATCTCATTTCTACCATGACAAACTAAAACACGAATTTAATACCCAGAGCGTTGAAAGTAATGTGTCAATTTCCCAAATTTATAAGCCTCCAGTGAAAACACGAGTATGCGCATCTCATTTCTACCATGACAAACTAAAACACGAATTTAATACCCAGAGCGTTGATAGTAATGTGTCAATTTCCCAAATTTATAAGCCTCCAGTGAAAACACGAGTATGCGCATCTCATTTCTACCATGACAAACTAAAATACGAATTTAATACCCAGAGCGTTGATAGTAATGTGTCAATTTCCCAAATTTATAAGCCTCCTTTGAAAACACGAGTATGTGCATCTCATTTCTACCATGACAAACTAAAACACGAATTTAATACCCAGAGCGTTGATAGTAATGTGTCAATTTCCCAAATTTATAAGCCTTCTTTGAGAACACGTGTATGTGCATCTCATTTCTACCATGACAAACTAAAACACGAATTTAATACCCAGAGCGTTGAAAGTAATGTGTCAATTTCCCAAATTTATAAGCCTCCTTTGAAAACACGAGTATGCGCATCTCATTTCTACCATGACAAACTAAAACACGAATTTAATACCCAGAGCGTTGATAGTAATGTGTCAATTTCCCAAATTTATAAGCCTCCAGTGAAAACACGAGTATGCGCATCTCATTTCTACCATGACAAACTAAAATACGAATTTAATACCCAGAGCGTTGATAGTAATGTGTCAATTTCCCAAATTTATAAGCCTCCTTTGAAAACACGAGTATGTGCATCTCATTTCTACCATGACAAACTAAAACACGAATTTAATACCCAGAGCGTTGATAGTAATGTGTCAATTTCCCAAATTTATAAGCCTTCTTTGAGAACACGTGTATGTGCATTTCTACCATGACAAACTAAAACACGAATTTAATACCCAGAGCGTTGATAGTAATGTGTCAATTTCCCAAATTTATAAGCCTCCAGTGAAAACACGAGTATGTGCATCTCATTTCTACCATGACAAACTAAAACACGAATTTAATACCCAGAGCGTTGATAGTAATGTGTCAATTTCCCAAATTTATAAGCCTCCAGTGAAAACACGAGTATGCGCATCTCATTTCTACCATGACAAACTAAAATACGAATTTAATACCCAGAGCGTTGATAGTAATGTGTCAATTTCCCAAATTTATAAGCCTCCTTTGAAAACACGAGTATGTGCATCTCATTTCTACCATGACAAACTAAAACACGAATTTAATACCCAGAGCGTTGAAAGTAATGTGTCAATTTCCCAAATTTATAAGCCTTCTTTGAGAACACGTGTATGTGCATTTCTACCATGACAAACTAAAACACGAATTTAATACCCAGACGTTGATAGTAATGTATCAATTTCCCAAATTTATAAGCCTCCAGTGAAAACACGAGTATGTGCATCTCATTTCTACCATGACAAACTAAAACACGAATTTAATACCCAGAGCGTTGATAGTAATGTGTCAATTTCCCAAATTTATAAGCCTCCAGTGAAAACACGAGTATGTGCATCTCATTTCTACCATGACAAACTAAAACACGAATTTAATACCCAGAGCGTTGATAGTAATGTGTCAATTTCCCAAATTTATAAGCCTCCTTTAATATTTTCATTTATGTTAAATTCCTGGAGGATGACAAATAAGATTTTACTTGTATTTCAGCTGTGCTCTTTTTTTAAACAAAAGAAAACAACATTTTGCCGTTGGCCTCTAGAATTGAAAGTGGGGAATTGGATGTTTGATTCATTGTATATCAATAGAATCTTAGTCTTTAAATATCAACAATATGCCATGTGTACTGATACGCATTGTGTATTGCCGCCAGAGGGTTGGAAAAAAACCCTTTTACGCCTGCGATAGTGTTCATGTTTGTATTTTACAGGCGCTTCACTACCTCTGTAGACACGACATTACAATGTACGACATCACCGAATCTTTTACGTAGACTTCTAACGACATTGCCTACTGACTGTGCCTGGGTTTTCTTATCACGGACTCATTCATCTAAGTGGGATACATCATCTAACGTGTTTACTTTTCTTTCCAGAAGTTTCAGTGGAAAGTGGTGATGTTTCATTCCGTCTGACCGAATGAAATATACTTAAATACCTTTTTCAGATCAATTATTAAATTGGTGATGACGGGTAAATGACATGAATTTCCGTGGGGTGTTCGAAATTGCCGTCCACCAGGTGAGGTGAGGTGAGGAGTTTAACGTCGCGTTCAAGAGGATTGCACTTACATTAGGGCTGGTACGAGTCCAAATTTACTACCCGGGTACCCACCCCCCTATTACCCGACCCTACCCAGGTACCCGCTAAAGGTCTCAAGAGATAGGAACAACATGTCCGATTTGGGAAACGTTTGACCGTACTCCTGTTAAAATGTATTTAGATACATGTCTAAAATGATCTGGTCATGCATACACTGAAGTTGACTGAAGTTTTATCTTTATGCAAACATCAGAAGTCAGAGGGAATGTGTGCAGAGTCGGAAAGGAATGTGAACATTTGTCACTTATAGTGTAACCATAGAGTTCTAGATACTTTTTGCCATTAAACAATACAATAACGTGATTAACCACGGGTCCGGGTAGTCCTGTGGGTACCCGGGTCCTACTCAGTACCCAACCGACCCGAGTACCCGAGTTACCCGTCCCAGCCCTAGCTTATATAGTGACGTACAAGTGCGTGTGCGTATGCGCATGCGTGTGCGTGGCTGCTTGTACTTATCCGGACTAATGCTGGTTTTATAGTGCTACCCCACTGGGTACCATGTTTGTAGAAAGGGCCGACTCATATTGATTGATCAGAGATTGATATGGACAATAAACTTTGTTTGTTGACGCGCTGGATTGTCGCGCGAGCGCGCGCGCACGCACGCACGCACGCACGCACGCACGCACGCACGCACGCACGCACGCACACACGCACACACACACACACACACACACACACACACACACACACACACCCTAAGTGTTCTATATTGCAAGCCGTAACAATAGCAACTAATAATGTTAACACGACGTTCAGTTCCGATTACATCTACATGTACCCTAGCTCTATTGAATACACAGTACATGGATCTCCTTATTCGATACCAGAGAGCACTTACAATTCAGGATTCTAAAATGTCATGATGGAATACCATGACAAAGCATATTGTACGAATCGATTATGTGTTATCTCATAGATTTAGATTTTTTAAACTTCACAGACGTATGCTCTACATTATAAACTGACCACTATGGAACCCTAGAAGAGACATTGTCGCCCTTACAAAAACAAGTTAAAAGTGTCAAAATTATGGAATACCGAAAGGGACATTCTCGCGATCTCGCATTTCAAAATTAACCAAACTGCGACAACGCGACATTTTGACGCATTGTGGCGCTTTGGTTATTTTTGTTGTTTTTGCGACAATGTCCCTTCTGCGATTCCATAGAAAATCACCCCTTGTCCGAATCTAGATAGTGTAAATGAATCAGATCCATTAATAAAGGCGACCTGAATCTCATGTATATATTATGATTTTGGTTAATAGTTAGAACAAAACATTTTGCTGATAAAACTGCAAAAAGGGGTGATGCGTTTTTGCAGTTCCAGTCAAATTAAATATTCCGAAACAAATATATCCCAATTCATCAAATTCAGCTATCAGTCATATTTCAATGGTTTCCATGCGTTACAATAGGACAATCGCATGGCGGTCAGTCGCGGTCAAAGCACGTCATTCATTGTACGCAGAGGCTCTATATTTTTTCCCACACATATTAAATGGTCAGTGAGTGACCTCTAAAAGACCTATCTCCCGTCTTTACAAAAAACATCGCGGACAGGTTATTTACACGTGTAATAAAAGACAGTCGCTCGGATCATTGTGGAAGGACGGTTTGTGGATTCAATGAGGAATGATTTAGACAGAGGTTTTAAGAAGCTGACCCGGGTCGTTGAACTTGTCTAAGACAAAGCTTGTGGTGCTAGTTTGAGGCTTGGAGTACGTCGGGTTGGACATGATGAGTCGTGTTAGATGGGGAAGATCGAATCAATGCCCACTGAACAACACTTGCAACATTTTAATGTATCCAAAAATCAGGATATTGGTTAAATGCTAAGATAACACAGTGACGGTTAAATAAGTAGAAGCATGTCTACAGCAACTACAGACGGGTACACCATCTGATCAGGTATACAGGCTATAAACATACATACATATCGGCTCGTTCCAGGCAGATGGTATAAGACATACCGATCGGATGTTGGCTAAACATATTCCAAACACAGAGATCGGCTGGTGACTAGACAGATGGTAGACCCACAAATCGGCTGGTGGATAGATAGATGGGTAGACCAACACATCGGCTGATGGCTAGATAGATGGTAGACCCACAGTTCGGCTTGTGGCTAGATAGATGGTAGACCCACATATCGACTGGTGGATAGATAGACGCTGGTTGATAGATAGATTGGTAGACAGATTGGCCGATGGGTAGATAGATGGTAGACCAACATATCGACTGGTGGCTAGATAGATGCCAGACATACAGATCGGCTGGTGGCTAGATAGATGGTCAGACAGATTGGCCGGTGGGTAGACAGATGGGTAGACCAACATATCGACTGGTGGCTAGATAGATGCCAGACATACAGATCGGCTGGTGGCTAGATAGATTTCAAACAGAGATCGGCTGGTGGATAGACAGATGGTAGACAGATCGGATGGTGGCTAGATAAATAGGTAGACCCACAGATCGGCTGGTGGCTAGAGATGGTTGACAGATCGGCTGGTGGCTAGATAGATTGGAGACCCACAAATCAGATGGTGCCTAGATAGATGGTAGACCCACAGATCGGCTTGTGCCTAGATATATGGAAGACCCACAGATCGGCTGGTGGCTAGATAAATGTGTAGACCCACATATCGGCTGGTGGCTAGATAGATGGTAGACAGATTGGCCGGTGGCTAGATACATGGTAGACCACAGATCGGCTTGTAGCTAGACAGATAGTAGACCCACAGTTCGGCTGGTGGGTAGATAGATGGGTAGACCCACATATCGGATGGTGGCTAGATAGATGGTAGAAAGGTTGGTCGGTGGCTAGATAGATGGTAGACCCACAGATCGACTGGTGGTTAGATAGATGGGTGAACATACACATCGGCTGGTGGCTAGATAGATGGTAGACACAGATCGGCTGGTGGCTAGAGAGATGGTAGACCACAGATCGGCTGGTGGCTAGATAGATGGTAGACACAGATCGGTTGATGGCTAGATAGATGGTAGAGACAGATCGGCTGGTGGCTAGATAGATGGTAGACCACAGATGGGCTGGTGGCTAGATAGATGGTAGACCACAGATGGGCTGCTGGCTAGAAAGCGTTATAATTTCCCACAGCTCGTTGAACCCACTATCATCACTCGAATACGTTGTCAGTTGTGTCGTCATGACAAAACATGACTGTCTTGAGCAAACTTACGTTGGGCATTCAATAAGTTTTGCAACTTCAATATAAGACCAAGTCTCAGAATATCTTTTGAACTTTTATTTTTTAATATACTCTCACACACACAGGCAGCCGGTACAGGCACACACACACAGCCGGTACACACAGACACAGACAGCCGGGTACAGGCACACACAGAAAGCCGGTACACATAGACACAGACAGCCGGTACAGGCAGACACAGACAGCCGGTACACACAGACACAGACAGCCGGTACACACAGACACAGACAGCCGGTACAGGCAGACACAGACAGCCGGTACACACAGACACAGACAGCCGGTACACACAGACACAGACAGCCGGTACACACAGACACAGACAGCCGGTACAGACAGGCCAACAGACAGCCGGTACAGGCACACACAGACAGCCGGTACACACAGACACAGACAGCCGGGTACAGGCACACACAGAAAGCCGGTACAGACAGCCGGTATAGGCAGACACACAGACAGCCGGTACACACAGACACAGACAGCCGGTACAGACAGACACACAGACAGCCGGTACAGACAGACACAGACAGCCGGTACAGGCACACACAGACAGCCGGTACAGACACACAGACAGCCGGTACACACAGACACAGACAGCCGGTACACACAGACACAGACAGCCGGTACACACAGACACAGACAGCCGGTACACACAGACAGACAGCCGGTACACACAGACACAGACACAGACAGCCGGTACACACAGACACAGACAGCCGGTACACACAGACACAGACAGCCGGTACAGACAGGCCAACAGACAGCCGGTACAGGCACACACAGACAGCCGGTACACACAGACACAGACAGCCGGGTACAGGCACACACAGAAAGCCGGTACAGACAGCCGGTATAGGCAGACACACAGACAGCCGGTACAGGCAGACACAGACAGCCGGTACAGACAGACACACAGACAGCCGGTACAGACAGACACACAGACAACCGGTACAGGCAGACACAGACAGCTGGTACAGACAGACACAGACAGCCGGTACAGACAGACACAGACAGCCGGTACAGGCAGACACAGACAGCCGGTACAGACAGACACACAGACAGCCGGTACAGGCAGACACAGACAGCCGGTACAGACAGACACACAGACAACCGGTACAGGGATACACACAAACAGCCGGTACAGACAGACACACAGACAGCCGGTACAGACAGACACACAGACAACCGGTACAGGGATACACACAAACAGCCGGTACAGACAGACACACAGACAGCCGGTACAGGGATACACACAAACAGCCGGTACAGACAGACACAGATAGCCGGTACAGACAGCTGGTACAGACAGGCAGTCGGTACAGACAGACACACAGACAGCCGGTACAGGCAGACTCAGGCAGACGGTACACACAGACAGCCGGTGCAGACGGACAGCCGGTACAGGCAGACACATTGATAGCCGGTACAGACAGACACAGACAGACGGTATAGGCAGACACACAGACAGCCTGTTACAGGCACACACAGACAGCCGTTACACACAGACACAGAAAGCCGGTACACACAGACAGACAGCCTGCACAGACAGGCAGCCGGTACAGACACACACACGGACAGGCAGCCGGTACAGACACAGAGACAGCCGGTACCCCGCTGACAGTCAGGCGGCACAGGCACACCCAGACAGCCGATACTGGCATACACAGAAAGCCGGTACACAGACAGACAGCCTGCACAGACAAGCAGTCGGTACAGAAAGACAGACAGCCGGTACAGGCACACACAGACACCCGGTACCGGCATTCACAGAAAGCCGGTACACACAGACAGGCAGACGGTACAGACACACAGACAGTCAGTACAGATAGACAGCCGGTACACACAGACAGACAGGCGGTACAGGCACAGCCAGACAGCCGATACTGGCATACACAGAAAGCCGGTACACACAGCCAGACAGCCTGCACAGACAGGCAGACGGTACAGACACACAGACAGCCGGTACAGGCACACACAGACACCCGGTACCGGCATACCCAGAAAGCCGGTACACACAGACAGGCAGACGGTACAGACACACAGACAGTCAGTACAGATAGACAGCCGGTACACACAGACAGACAGGCGGTACAGGCAGGAAGCCGGTACAGACAGACACACAGACAGACACATAGACAGTCGGTACAGATACACAGACAGTCGGTACTGACACACAGACAGCTAGAACAGACAGACACACAGACAGCCTGAACAGACAGACACACAGGCAGCCGGTACAGACAGACACATGGAGAGCCCGTACAGACGTACGATATCGTTCTACCGTGAAGGTCTGGGGTGGGTCAGCTACACAAATCCAGACCCTTTGTCCGGGTATGTTGACTACTGGGCAGCACGACATATCCTTGACATGACCCTTCGAGATCTCGTGTCACGTGACCGTGTTTTCTTCACCTACATGCTCAAAGTAACGAAAATGTAAATATACTGTTTATTACTTGTGTCTGGGTGTGACCTTGGGCAGAAGATGGGTCATCTGAAGCATTCCTCGGCAGGTGCTCTATTATACTGTTCTAGGTGTTGTCCCTTGCTCGGGAATATGATTACATTTAAACTCAAAAGCGCGTAAGACAATGCGATTCAAAGTCTTTTTATGGCTAGGTACCGCTTTTTCATAACAGCATATTTGTTTGTTTTTTCTTCTTTTAATTCTAGGCTAACTTGCCAACAGTTGCCAGCAGGTAAAGTGATGGTGTAAATCCTGCTTGGGATCCACTGTATCGTATATCCGAATAAGGTGACCTGCTTTTGGTTGCTGGCGATTAATAGCCTGAGTTTTATATTGTTGTTTAATAGACCGTTCTTAATATTCTTTTCAAACTGTCTTTAGATACAAGCCTGGGATGTTACTGCCTGTTTTACTGTCCATTGATGACAGGATTTTGGAAAATAAACATGCATTACTTTGTCTAGTCACAATGTGGCTGAAACATATAAATTATAGCTCCCCCATCCAACGGCGGAGGCAAGTAAGATCATAAGATCAATAGTCATAATAATGGTGATTAATCATTATGATTTTACTTGTTGACCAATCCTCTAACAGGAAAATACTTGTCAAGACAGACAAAGGTAACGTGATAACATTTTAATGCGAATTTCGATGATGAAGAAACCCCCTATATATGACGGTTAGGGTAGAATAGGTCTTCAGCAACCCATGTTTGCCGCAAAGGCCGACTATGCTTGTCGTAAGAGGCGACTTATGGTATCTGGTGGTCAGGCTCGCTGACTTGGTTGATGCATGTCATCGTAGATCGATGCTCATGATGTCAATCACTTGATTCTCTGGTCCAGACTCAATTATTTACAGACTGCCGTCATATAGCTGAAATAGTGTTGAGTGCGGCGTTTAACAACAAACAAACAAACAAACTATAACAGGCAAACAAAGAAACAATCACCTACAGCTATGTTTCCGCTTTCAAACCGTTTCATACATCTCTCGAGATACACGGCTTGCTGTGATTTGTGGGCAAGTAACTGACTGAGATATAATCATCATAACATCACAACTTGTGTGAGACTACGCAGACTTTGTACTTGACATTTTGAGTTCGTTTACCTTATACTGTTCTAAATCTAAAACACTTTGGATACCATATGAACAGTTCCCAAAACCTGTGCAATGAACACAGGGAAATTCAAGGCACAACTCGAATTCGAAAATGTGAAGTTATTTAATTATAATTTACAAAATGTAAAACTCTTCAGAGAGGCTATGAAGCGGCAACCAGGCTTCATGGTGACTTGTTTAAAGAACACCGGAACGTTGATGACATAATATGAATTCGACATTTTGAATTTGTTAGAATTATAATTTACAAAAATAAAACCCTTAAATTTACATAGAAATGCCTGTCCTGTCGATAAGTACCTATATCAATTAACCAGTTTCGGATACAAAACATGTAATGAAATCCCTTCAGATGAATGAATCAATAAGCATTTTATTACTCTCATTGTAATATCGGGGATAATTGATTGTTCCGACTGGAATATCGGGGATATGCGATTGCTCTGACTGCAATATTTGGGATAAGTGATTACTCTGACTGGAATATTGGGGATCAGTGATTACTCTGACTGGAATATCGGGGATAAGTGATTACTCTGACTGGAATATCGGGGATAAGTGATTACTCTGACTGCAATATCGGGGATAAGTGATTACTCTGACTGTAATAGTGGGGATAATTGATTACTCTGACTGGAATATCGGGGATAAGTGATTACTCTGACTGTAATAGTGGGATAAGTGATTACTGTGACTGTAATAGTGGGGATAAGTGATTACTGTGACTGTAATAGTGGGGATAAGTGATTACTGTGACAGTAATAGTGGGGATAAGTGATTACTGTGACTGTAATAGTGGGGATAAGTGATTACTGTGACTGTAATAGTGGGGATAAGTGATTACTGTGACTGTTATAGTGGGGATAAGTGACTACTGTGACTGTTATAGTGGGGATAAGTGATTTCTGTGACTGTAATATCGGGGATAAGTGATTACTCTGACTGTAATAGTGGGATAAGTGATTACTCTGACTGTAATAGTGGGGATAAGTGATTACTGTGACTGTAATATCGGGGATAAGTGATTACTGTGACTGTAATAGTGGGGATAAGTGATTACTCTGACTGTAATAGTGGGGATAAGTGATTACTCTGTAATATCGGGGATAAGTGATTACTGTGACTGTAATAGTGGGGATAAGTGATTACTCTGACTGAAATATCGGGGATAAGTGATTACTCTGACTGTAATATCGGGGATAAGTGATTACTCTGACTGTTATAGTGGGGGTAAGTGATTACTGTGACTGTTATAGTGGGGATAAGTGATTACTGTGACTGTTATAGTGGGGATAAGTGATTACTGTGACTGTAATAGTGGGGGTAAGTGATTACTCTGACTGGAATATCGGGAATAAGCGATTACTCTGACTGGAATATCGGGGGATAAGTGATTACTCTGATTGGAATATCGGGGATAAGTGATTACTCTGACTGGAATATCGGGGATAGGTGATTACTCTGGAATATCGGGGATAAGTGATTACTCTGACTGGAATATCGGGGATAAGTGATTACTCTGACTGGAATATCGGGGATAAGTGATTACTCTGACTGGAATATCGGGAATAAGTGATTACTCTGACTGTAATATCAGGACGAAGGATTACTCTGACTGTAATACTGGGGACCAGTGAGTAATCTGACTGGAATATCGGGGATCGGGGATTGCTCTGACTAGAATATCGAGGGTAAGTGATTACTCTGACTGGAATACTTGGGACCAGTGATTATTCTGACGGGACTGTCGGGGACCAGTGATTTTTCTGACGGGACTGTCGGGGATCAGTGGTTACTCTAACTGGAATACTGGGGACCAGTGATTACTCTGACTGGAATACTGGGCACCTGTGATTATTCTGACAGGACAGTCGGGGACCAGTGATTACACTGACTGGAATACTGGGGACCTGTGATTATTCTGACTGGAATACTGGGGACCAGTGATTATTCTGACAGGACTGTCGGGGATCAGTGGTTACTCTGACTGGAATACTGGGGACCTGTGATTATTCTGACAGGACTGTCGGGGACCATTGATTACACTGACTGGAATACTGGGGACCAGTGATTACTCTGACTGGAATACTGGGGACCTGTGATTATTCTGACAGGACTGTCGGGGACCAGTGATTACTCTGACTGGAATACTGGGGACCAGTGATTACTCTGACTGGAATACTGGGGACCAGTGATTACTCTGACTGGAATACTGGGGACCAGTGATTATTCTGACAGGACTGTCGGGGATCAGTGGTTACTCCTGCTGGACTAGCGGTAACAGTAATTACCCAGACTGAAACATCTGGATCAGTCCCTTACAAACCCCCTATACTGGTTCCCCGTGTTCATAGAGTAAGAACACTGCTTCCACCACAACGGCACACACTATCGACAGTGTATTCACGAGGCGGACTCGAGGTCTGAATATCACGTCAAGCGAGGTAGGTCAAGGTATTGTAATGGGTTTGTCTGTGGCTTAACTCGGCAATATTCCGCTCTCAGCAATACTCCCTCTACATGGAGATTATATCGAGCAATAATCGAGTCTGCGTCAGGCAATCCAGTGATTGATATCATGAGCATCGATTACCATACAATTGGGATAGGATAACAGGCAATCAACCGTCACCGGGCCTGACCATCTGATTAATTTAGTCGCCTCTTACGACAACCATGGGTTGCTAGGGACCGATGCCTCCACGGGTTGCATTATTGTAACTGCCGAGTGAACCTGAGCCATTTTCTCCGCGTAATTGACTGCTTGGTGCATACATACACATCCTACATATAGAGCTAGTACCCAAAAAGTGGGATTGGGGGATTTGAATCAAATGTGCTAGGACTGTCTCGACCCTAGTTCCCTTTTAAGAAGAAAACCGCATCTCCGATCGCATGAAACTTTTCTAAAACACAAAAAGATAACAAGGTGTTCACGAACAGTATCGCGCGCAGTTCGCCAAAACGCAACCGTCTGGCCCGCATGACAGCCCAGTAGTATGATATAAAAGGACCGATCTCACCCGTTGCATGTATTCCCTGACAGAAAGTCAGCCGTTGTTCAGTGATGAAGTATATAGCAATCATTGGCGCTGGGTGTAGTGGTCTGGCTGCAGTCAAAGCTTGCCTTGACGAAAACCTTGCCCCTGTGTGTTTTGAAAGAGGGGACGATATCGGTGGCCTTTGGAACTTTTCAGAAACGGTCACCAATGATCGCGCAAGCATTTACAAAAATCTGGTGATCAACACTAGTAAGGAAATGATGTCTTTCAGTGATTTCCCTACTCCTCACGACTTTCCACCCTTCTTGCCACACGAATATGTTCTCAAATACTTCCGTTTGTACGCTGCAAGATTCCAACTCCTGGCGCATGTTCGCTTTAACGCTGCAGTTCTGAACATTAGCAAAGCTAGCGACTATGACGCCACAGGACGGTGGGGGGTAACGGTGAGTGTTGAGGGTGCCCCGCCCTTCACGCGGGTGTTTGATGGGGTGATGGTCTGCACTGGTCATCACTCTGTCCCCTACACGCCGACATTTAGGGGTGCGGACAAGTTCAAAGGACCCGTCATACACTCTCAAGGATACAAAGATTCAAGTAATTTCATTGGAAAACGAGTACTTGTTATAGGTATGTGTGAAAAAAAATTCTTCCACTTTTTTGTTGGCCCAAAGTATGAATTATCAAATTATGCTGCATTTTTTTATATCGATGGTAATATGGAAATGAAGTCTTTTGTTTCGGATATTTAATGAGCTTGTTCGAGTTTACAAATTATGTGTGTATGTTAATAATTACGATCTTCACAAATGGTTTTTTAGATAATTTTTTTTAATGAAGTTATGTGCTTTTAAGATGTGTATGTAAATATTTTTATAATAGAATTTATGGTATGTTTTAATCCAGTACCGTTTTTGGCTTGATACGAAGGGTTGGTGTCATACAATTGTCAATCGTTCATAATTTTACATATTTATAAGAGAAATTGTAAAATAATCATTTGACAAACTTATTATCAAGAAACTATAATCGATGTCGGTTCTCACTGAACCTTAAACTAGAGACCCATGTTGAAATTTTTACATAAAAAACCTGATCCAGTCACGTGATAAAATAAACACCCAGTCCTGCACTTAGCGGTAATGAAACCCACAGCAAGCGGGGCATAACTCACCATGCCCCGTGGCCCCAGCAACAAAGGCTGAATTAAGATTCTTTGTAGAAAAAACGCTCAAACTGGGGTAATTTCTCACAGCCTATAGTTACACAGACTGGCGCGGGATGACCACTGACCTTGACACATTTAACGCTACAGTGGTCACTGCCCATGCTAAGATTGTATCAATCTGCAATGATTGTTCCTACTGACCACTCAACGGGCACCTGTCACGTGCTTGACCTCCGAATGTTGATGAATATTAATGAAAGGTCGAGTCGAGTGTTATTGTCAAAAGGTTTTTTTGTGTTTAATGATTGATAATAGTGATTGATGTGGGTTAGACGACGTCTGGGAAATATTATTCTTCAGCCAAGGAGCATATCAACGCGAACCTGTAAATATAAATTATGACACGCATGAAATACAAATTAAAGAATCAACATATCTGTTATATAACAAAATATGTTCGGGGAATGAAAAATGTGAGACTCTGATCGTCCTTTAAAAAACCAAAACAATTAAAAACAACAACAAAAAACAACAAAAAGCTGTGAATTTTATTTATGATTCGAGTGCGGGTACGGGTATGCGGTAGTGCATGTAGCGCTACTGTGTCTAAATTTAGGTGTTTAACTTGGGCTCACTTTTCAAAGCGATTGTAGTGTTAGGCCATCATAAATCTATGTTTAGTATCGGCGTTACGACAGCGCTTCGGTGGCTTTGTAAACATAATCGCAGCGTTTGGAATTATGTGAAAGTGTACAAGCTTGTGATCTTGAATACTTGCGCGTCTGTGACTTTCTGTGTGTGTATGTACTTTCACAAAGCGTTTTAGCGCTATGACCATCAGAGGTTGGAATATGCGATACAAGGCCGTGTAACTTCGCCACCATTCACTAAAAGGCGTTTCGTACGTGTAGCCATAAATATTATACTTTAATTAGAAATATAATGCCCATTTTCGCCCATTTTGGTCTTGAGTCCCATTCTTTCTGAAATTGATACCGAGGCTATACCGTCATGTTTCTTCCTCTTGTTTCCATTCTGGAATATAACGAACATTAAGTGAATGTAATACATTATTGCTAAACTGCTGGGAAAAAGAAAGTACACACCCGTGTTTAATGGTGTTTAATTGAAACTAATAAGAACTGGTTATTCCATTGTGATGTATTGGGTTCGGGTATCCTAGTTGTGTTTTGGAAAAATAACATACAGTGTTTCGGCGACTGTTTTCAGCCTAGGAACGTTTTGATATCTGTTGCAAATGTTTTGGTGAAATCCTGTTTTCAGTTGTCATTGCAAAGTTATGAAATATATGTATATACAATATGACATCTTGGGATGCAGTTCTCAATGCATGGGTTTATTCGTATTTTCCTTACAGTTATAAGTACGTTCGTCTCTTCGAAAGTCATTACTCTATACAGAAGATAAGAGTGAGTGAGTGAGTGGGGTTGCAGGCAGTTTTAGCAATTATCGAGCTATATCAATGTAGACGCCAGGCACGATCCTACGTTGTCCCAATGTGGGGAATCAAACGAGCGAACGCTATAACCACTAGGCACCCCCCAATCTAAGTGAAATATCCTGAAAAAAACCAATGTTAACGTCAAGATAATGCTGACCAAATGTTGTATTGTTTTGTTTGCAGGCATTGGTAACTCAGCTGCGGACATCGCCGTGGACTTGTCCCGAGCAGCATCGAAGGTGAGCAGAAACTACTACTACTACTACTACTTCTACTACTACTACTACTACTACTACTTATCACCACTACTACTACCACCACCACCACCACTACTACTACTGCTAGTACCATCGTCAGTACTGATAACTACTATCTACTACTAATCACCACCACTACTATTACTACTACCACCACTACCACTACTACTACTGCCACTACTATTCCTACTACTACTACCATCGTCAGTTGTAATAACTACTATCTACTAACTGCTACTACTACTACTACTACTACTGCTACTACTACTCACCACTACTACTACTACTGCCACTACAACTAGTACCATCGTCTGTACTAATAACTACTATCTACTAACTACTACTGCTGTGTGTGTTTATTGTTTAACGCCGCACTCAACAATATTCTAGTTACATACCTGTATATAATCGAACCTGGGCCAGACAATCCAGTGACTGATATATGCGAAACGATCCACGCCGTCGGGGTACGTTGACACGTCATCTACCGAACGCTGCACTTCGTCTCCTCTAGAGCCAGGCCAGGGACTCTTCCAACACTGAACCCCATGGGATTCTTAAAGATAATATGATTATGCACGAGTCATAGACATTTCTTGACCCTGCACGTAAACTGCCGGGCAAAAGAAAGTATACACCCATGTTTGATGGAGGCCAAAAATGAGTGAGTGAGTTACACTTAAAACTTAAAATTTAACGTCGCATCGGCATTATTTCAGCCATATAGCGACGGGCTAAAAAATGAGGCAAACAAGAAATGGGTATTCGACGGTGATATATTTGATAGGGGTATCATAGTTGTGTTTTGGATCTAAGTTTTCAGTGTTTCGGCTTCTGTTTTCAGCCTAGTGACGTTTTAATAACGTTGGTAATGTTTTGGTCAAATCCAATTTTCAAGTGGATACTTTCTTTTGTCCGACAGTTTGTTGAATTGCAGTATCCCATTCCCGCAGGTGTTCCTGAGCACTCGAAGGGGTGCGTGGATCATCGGCAAGACGAGTATTAAGGGGATCCCTGCTGATCTCCTTGCCAACAGTCGGTTCGTGTTCTCACTGCCCCTCAACCTGCTACAGTGGGTCGTGGAGAAGCAGGCTAACTTCAAAGTGGACCATGACACGTTTGGTCTGTCGCCACAGCATGGGTAGGGGTTGAGATATACTATTGCTCTTTTAGTAAGCTTTAATTTAATGTTTTATGACATATTATCTAAAATGCGGGGCAAGTGACTGTGAATGTTGTGTTTCGGGGTAAGTATGCATCCTCGTTTGTCCAGGGTATTATATCTCTCTTCTATTATGATGGATACCAAGAACCCATTCGCCAAGATTGCTTCGTTTCGAAATAGGCAACCATCTCCATCGCATCTGTCTGTAGCGTAGCACAGAATTTCCCTCGCTCATGGGAGTAATTTGATTGGGTGACTGTTTTTACAAAAAACTGAAAGACCACCCAATTCTTTCATATTACTACTGTTAATCTGTCATCACGTGACAGTTAACAGTAGTAAGGTGAAAAATTCGGGTGTCCCTTAACCTTTTTTCAGTAGTATAATATTGTCAACAAGTTGTTGGTGACCTTTGTACTGGCGATGCTTGTTTTTTTGCGCGATACAAAGACAAAGAATTAGTGACGTCGTTGGGAAACATTAATATACACACTTATAATTCTTTTAATTCTTTTTTATATTATTCTAGGGCGCTTGAAGCACATCCGACCATCAACGACGAGCTTCCCTACCAGCTGGTGACTGGAAAAGTCAGCATCAAGCCGAACGTAACGACATTCACTCAAAATGGCGTCGAGTTCGCAGACGATACTTTTGAGGACATAGATGCCGTGATATATGCGACTGGTTATGACTACCGGCTCGATATTGTTGATGAAGATGTGCTGAGGATTGACAACAACAAGACGCACCTGTATCAGTACATGTTTCCGACCAACCTGACCCACCCTACATTTAGTGTGATTGGACTCGTCCAACCAATCGGCGCCATTATGCCAATATCCGAGATGCAGTGCCGATGGTTCACTAAGCTGGTCAAAGGTAGGTCACACTTCCGCTAGCGAATGGTTGTTTAAGGATGCAGTCAGTCGCATTGATTGTGAGTTCGGATCCGGTTCCTTCCGATCGTTTCTAGGTATGCACCATACCCGTGCTCGTGGGTTTCAACAAAGTGGTAAACATCTAAGACCTGTATCCATTCTGGCTTTCCTCACACATTAAACTGAGACGCTGTGATATAACTGGAATACTGTTCAAAGCGGAGCTAAACCCAACACACGCTCTCACTCTGGACACAGTGACACAGTTAGCCCGTCACACATTCTAACCTCCTTATTTCAGTCCTCACTTCCGACAAGCACCGGGGAGATCCGGGTTAGAATACTTAGTAGCATCCCATGCTTGGCGTAAAATGCGACTAACGGGACCGTGTGGTCAGGCTCCCTGACTTTGTTGATGCGTGTCATCGTATCCAACATTGCGTGGTTGGTGCTCATGTTATCAATCACTGGATTGTCTGGTCAAGACTCGATTTTTTACAGACCGCCGACAAATAGCTGGAACAATGCTGAGTGCGGCGTTAAACAACAAACAAACAACTCCCGACAAGCACGGCACACTGCCCCTGGGGAAGTAGTCTACTCCCGTAACGCCAGTGGTTTGCTGTTGCATTGAAAGGATGGTTGTGCTTTTGCAGTGGCATAATGACATATTATTTCTTGCAGGGGAGGTGAGTTTGCCGAGTAAGGAGGTCATGCTGAAGTCGGTGTCCCAGAGATTTGCCTTGATGAACCACACCTACATCAAGTCTCGCAGACACACCGTACAGGTAGGTCAAGTCTCGCAGCCACACCGTACAGCTAGGTCAAGTCACGCAGACACACCGCACAGTTAGGTCAAGTCTCGCAGCCACACTGTACAGGTACGCCTTAGGCCTAAAATCTACATCAAGTCTCGTACAGGTAGGTCAAGTCTCGCAGACACACCGTACAGGTAGGTCAAGTCTCGATGACACACCATACAGGTACGCCTTAGGACTAATATCAACATCAAGTTTCGCAGACACACCGTACATGTACGTCAAGTCTCGCAGACACACCGTACAGGTACGCCTTAGGCCTAACATGTACATCAAGTCTCGCAGACACACCGTACAGGTAGGTCAAATCACGCAGACACACCGACAGGTACGCCTTAGGCCTAATATCAACATCAAGTCTCGCAGCCACACTGTGCAGGTACGTCAAGTCTCGTACACCCTGTAGTTTGTATGCAACTCGCGTTGAACGATGGTTTTATGTACCTCATAATAACTAACATGAAACTTTCATTATATCTTGTTGAATTTCAGACTTACTGGATAGAGTATATGGACAATATCGCTTCTAAAATTGGCGTCAAACCGAATTTTAAAAGACTCCTGTTTGAAGACCCCGTCTTGGCTTTTAAATGCTTTTTCGGCCCGTGTGTCCCCGCACAGTACAGACTAACCGGCCCTGGGAAGTGGGAAGGTGCAAGACCAATTATCATGGACGCCGTTGCCCGAGCAACCAGAGGCGCCACCTGCAGGAAGGTGTGCGCAAAGAAGCGCCCGTCCCGGAAGGAAAGGAACGGCACCTTGATGCTGCTGCTCTATGTGTTTGTGTTCTTCACGCTTGTCACCATGTGGTGCTTCGACTCGTTCATGGACCTCTCCGTAGTTGACATTGTGTCTCTTCTTCAGAAGGAGCGTGTTGAACACGCTCTTGCGAGATAACAATAGACTCGGTTCTGTCTCAGATATCATTTTTAACTAAATATGCAAATGCGTCCGCGGATTCTGCCGGTGGCGCCAGTTGATGGTTATCAGAGTTATCTTCCCCTTTTCGTAACAAATTTGTTTATAGTTAGCCGTCAAACCGGCGACGTATGCTTTAGCGCAGTATGATTTACGAAGTTAGATATCAGCATCCTTGCATTGTGGATATAAAGAGAGTTACATCTTGGTGGATGCGACTTTTGATTTTACATTGCTTGACGTACAAGAAAAACAAAGCTAATTTATTTAAGAAATAAACGACGAGTGGGAGTTGTTGATCGTACAATAAACACTACAGGGAGAATAAACCATGAGGGGCGCAGTCGTTTATTTCTTGGATGAGATATCAGCATTATGTACAGCCTCTTTAAGGATGATGATAAAATGTACAACCTTTGAAACGATTTACACGTATTTAAAAAATGATGACTCCCTCAAAAGAATCCCACCCCAGCAATGTCGGACAAGTCCATTTTTTGCACAGGTGGATATTTCCCATATATTCTCAAAATCCTCAAGTCGATTACCTGTACCTTTTCTCCCAATACCGATTGTCATATATCTCCCGCCTTTGGATGCGATCGATCGGTCATTGCGTTTATCTGCGTTGCCCTCCTACATCTATGGGAAACAACTCACTAGATGCTCCCCTCTCAAAAATAACGTCATCAAGTTGCGAGCGCATGCTCGAATCTCCAGGAAAGACATCATGACAGAACAATGTTTTATCGTGAAATAAACCACGCTTCGTTCTTCATTGTTCTTTGCGATTTATCGCGTAACTAAATTATTTGGGGGCATATTTGATTATTACGTTTAGTTTATCAAGTCTCTCATAAGAGAGCAGGATCAGAGTGAGTGAGTTTGGATTAACGCCGCTTTTAGCATTAGTCCCGCAATGGAGACCAGAAATAGGCTTCACAAACGGTACCCATGTGGGGGATCGAACCCGGATCACGACGTACGAGCGAACGCTTTAACGACTAGGCTACCTCGTCGCCCTCAGGACCAGGAGCCAATTTAAAGGTCCCGGGCTATGTCTAAACTTGTTTAATATGTCTACTGAATAGGCGTTTTTCGGCCTGTGGCTGATATGCTCTGAGTATTAGTAGTGCTGCAACTCTTTTACGACTGGGGGCGGTCGGGTAGCCTAGTGGTTAAAGCGTTCGCTCGTCACGCCGAAGACCCGGGTTCGATTCCCGACATGGGTACAATGTGTGAAGCCCATTTCTGGTGTCCCCCGCCGTGATATTGCTGGAATATTGCTAAAAGCGGCGTAAAACCATACTCACTCACTCACTCACTTTTACGACTGTGTTAAAGTCTGCGAGTGACGATAGTCTTTGTGCAAATGTGCTCCGTTGAATGCAAATCCATGAGCGTTTTGTATGATCCTAACTGAATTGAGTGCTGTTTCCGCTTGTATATATGTAACCTGTTAAGTCGCCTTTTTCATTTCATTGTACATTTTCATATGTGCCATATATGTATGTTACCGATATTTAACACAAATAAAACACCTCTCAATACAGTGCTTGTATATCGTTTTTGTTTCCCACGCAATATACTGTACAGTCTCCTTGGAGACGGGTTCAACGACTTACCCCCTTAGAGTTTCAATGGCTTCTGTTTTGTTTGTTTGTTTGTTGTTTAACGCCGACCTCAGCAATATTCCAGCTATATGACAGCGGTCTGTAAATAATCGAGTCTGAACCAGACAGTCCAGTGATTGACATCATGAGCATCGATCTACGCAATTGGGATACCATGACATGCATCAACCAAGTCAGCGAGCCTGACCATCCGATCCCGTTAGTCGCCTCTTATGACAAGCATAGTCACCTTTTACAGCAAGCATGGGTCCAATGGCTTCTGTCCTGCCCAACACTCAAGGACATGAAGAACAAGTGGTGTCATTTAGCTTGTGACTTTGATCGAAATATGCCTCTGTACACCGAGCAGTGAATGGGTACCAGGTAGGATGAGATGGTCATGTGACTGTAAACTTCACAGGCAGCTTGGGTTGTGTACTCCCCGGGGAGATCAGAATGAAATTCGAGTGTACACATTGATTTCGGCCTGACGACATCCATTTAATATTGCGTTTCATTCATATTTATTAAAGAAAGTTCAATTTAGTTGATTTTTCTCGCCTTCCGAAAGCCACGCGATTCAGTTGTCATCAAACGTCATAGCATTTCAGAGAGAGACCTTGTGTGAATGATTGAGTTGGGTGTTGCGCTGCTTTAATAGTACCATTTCAGTGATATCCTCAGGACAGCCGGGGCTTACAATAAATAGTTTTGGAATTCAGGTATCGTATCGGAAGTGCCCAAATGAATCCCTACTAGAAATATTCAGGTCGAATTACTAGTTTCTAGTATACATTCAAAGAGGTAATACCCTAAAGATCTCAAAAATGTATTTGGAACTTGGGGATACGTTTTACAAACTTAGAAACATGATCTGTGTGAACCGGGATTTGAACCCACAATCATAGATTCCTGACGTGCTCAAGGGACGCAACTCTGCTCAGCGAATTGCGACGCATTGGGCGTCTGGGCCACCCTTGCCGCCAGACAAGATAAGAGTTGGCGTGTGAACGAAAACCGGACAATCATAACAAATAGAATGCAATGTGCGTTAAATGCATGTGTTATGTCCAGAAAAAAAATGAAACAAACAGAATTTTTTTTAAAAATATTTCTTTTGAACCAATCATTTAACACGTATGCTTCAACTCATAGAGTTTATTAACACGATAACGTCTGCTCCAGGTTTGTGTCTGCCGACATAAATGCACAATGATATTTCTCGTCTTCTTATCTTTAGTTATTAATAAATACAAGATTATCATGATTTTAAGAAATATCACGATCGACAGGAGTATTAAAGGAAATAATTATGAATGATACTCTCAAAATGAGCAACAATTTGTACGGTGGCCCATAAGGGACATGGAGTCTGTTTTTCAATATTTTGATATTTCATTTACTGTTATCGTAACCTTTTGCAAATTAACACGAGTTGTCATACAAATATGTTATAAATCACGTATAAAGAAGATATTGTATCGCAGAAAAGTGAAGCGAAAATGTCAAAAACTAAAATGAAAATGTCCAAAACAAAAACGAAAATGTCAAAAACGAAAATGAAAATACAGAAAATTAATTCCACCGCGGTGGAAATAGTTTTCTGTGTTTTCATTTTAGTTTTTCACATTTTCGCTTCACATTTCAGCGATTCAATAGGTACTTGAAAGTACATTTTCCATGTTTTCGGTTGTTTTATACATGATTTATCACATATTTGTATGACAAATTGTGTTAATTTGCAAAAGGTGACGATAAAAGTAAGTGAAATATCAAAATATTGAAAAACAGACTCCATGTCCCTTTTATGGGCCACCGTAAATTTGGTTTGAATTATGTTGGAAATTATTTTGTGGAAACTCATTATGAGTTTCAGTCCGCGAGCACCTGCAAGGCCCCTTTTGCTCGACAAGGTCAGTGGGTCAGTGTCGGACAGGAACAGCCCGTTATCTCACAATACGATCAAGGAGCGCGAGCCAACAGCTGCTACTACGGAAGCCCATAGGGGACATATTGTTCAACATTCGCGTACCATGATTTAATTCTCGTCGTAATATCATTACGGAAATGTATCGTTGTTAGCGTATCGTATACACTTATAATTATGTCCTATAAATAACATTGATTGATGGCCGTTTTCTATATTAGACTATCGGATGTACTGACGGATATCTGTAGATCAGCATGTTGTCTTTACATTCTCCTGATGAGAGAAATCATAAGCTTATATATTGATTGATTGACAGGATTCGAGTGTCCAGGTCATATATGTTTATTTGTAGAAAGCCCAAAGGCCTTTATGTAGTATTTTTACATTAATGCATAAACGATTGTATAAGACTCTTCACTTGAGACGTGCACTCATGTGCTAAGGACCGCCTACGTGGTCAAGTGGTAGAGCGTCCGCCTGGAGAGCGGAAGGCCCGTGTGATACCAAAAGCCAGTAAAATGGTACTTGTTGTTACCCTGTCTGGCGTTCGACTTAAAGGGGCTAAAACGAGGACTGGTCGGCTCGTAGTCAGTATACTGTGTCTGAGTGGGGTATTTATGTTAAACTGCGGTATGTTATCTCATTGAGCTAGCACTATAAATCGGCATCTGTCTTGACTAGTTCAAGCAGCCACACACATGCACGTCGCTATATAAGTGCAATAATCTTGGACGCGACGTTTAACCCCATTTCACCTCACCTCACCTCACCTCACCTCATGTGTTAAGTTGTTTCAGTGGCCACCAGCGTGCGTCAGGTTACGATACTGGCCCGTGAAGACCCGGGGTAGAATAGGTCTTCAGCAAACCATACTTGCCGTAAAAGGCTTGTACTATGCTTGTCGTAAGAGACGGCTAACGGGATCTTGTGGCCAGTCTCCCTGACTTGGTTGATGCATGTCATCGCATCCCAACTGCTTGGATCGTTGCTCATAATGTCAATCACTGGATTGTCTGGTCCAGACTTGATTATTTACAGACCGCCGTCATATAGCTGGAATATTGCTGAGTGCGGCGTTAAACAACAAACAAACAAAACAAAGGTTTACGATACCTAGTTTATAAACCGTTTTTCTCGTAATTAAAACATAATTGTTAGAATTCGAACGTGTTTGGAATTTAGTAGTGCTTTATAAGCGATAATAAACGTTCACTCCTAATTTCACAAACAAATTAAATGCGATGTTCGTCTTCAAAGTGGACAGTCGTTCAAATAAGTTAAAGTGAGTCGTGATGGAGAAGAATATCCTGTTTAAAAAATAATATTTTTTGTTTTCTTTAAAGGACAAGGCATGATAAGGACCATTTTTGTCCCACGGGATTTGCATAATTTTAGAAATCGTTATGAGTGAGTGAGTGAGTGAGTGAGTATGGTTTTACGCCGCTTTTAGCTATATTCCAGCAACATTACGGTGGGGAACACCAGAAATGGGCTTCACACAATGTACCGATGTGGGATATCGAACCTGGACCTTCGAACGAGCGAGCCACTAGCCAATGGGCTACCCCACCGCCCCGAAACTGAATTGATCTCATCTGACATATTAATCTTAATAAAAACAAAGTTGTTTGTATTAATCGGCGCAATAGGCTATAGTCGAACCATCTTAGTTTAGTGTCTCTAGTATCTTTAAATGCTGTAAGAATCATTTTGGCCCAGACAGATTAATATTATTTGTAAAGATACTATTTATCTAGCTAAGTTGTGATTTCACAAGTAAGTTTGAAGTTTTGAAGAGACTGAAATAGTGTGCTTTAATGCCTTTTTGAAAGGAAGTAAGTTGCCTAACAGCCAAACGTTCAAGCAATTTATCTCATTTTGTAACTTGCTTATGTTTTCGTTTATAAGTGTAAAATTTAATTTGAAAAAAACCCCAACAACCTTGAAACAGTTTAAGCAAGAGCTAAAATAAAGATATATCTTTGAAAAACAAATCTATTTTCAAAGACACGAACAAAACAGATTACAGTCAAACACCTTTGTGTCGAACTTTGATGAGTCGAACTTACAGTTATCTCGAAGTAAAAGCATGGTCCATGTGTGTTCCTTCTTTATTCATCATTTCGGTTGTGTCGAACCTGGATAACTCAAAATATTTTCTTAGGTCCCTCCATCTTCGACACAACGGTGTTTGACTGTATAAACAAACGGGGCATCATATATATTGTTTGAAGACAACAGTGTCCTTGAATACCTTGAACTGTATGTGGTACTTTTTACTTCAGTTTGGCTATATATTCTACATATGGAACCTTGTTAAGTTGTAAAGAATGAAAGTACGGGATGTATGAAAAGTGGAAAAAAATCAGAATTTGTATTCATATGGTTTTTATTTTTATACTCGAAAGAGGATTGCATCTCCTGGGTGCAGTTGTTCCCTTTCTTGTATCGTCACGATATGGCTTAAATAGTGCCGCGATGTGGCGCAAAGCTCAAACTCACTCACTCACCCTTGCTTGTATCGGGGATTCCGGAATAAAAAATGATAATTAAAAAAACTATAAATTTCTACATTTATTAAACAAACTAGCTCTTTTACAATCGAAGAAAATTAAAACTACATGGGAGAAGTACGTGGGGAGAAAAAAGCCATTATATGAATTTGAAACCGAAATAGACAGCGCGTGAGAACAATGGCCACCTGTCAGTGGGTCAAGGATTCTGGGTCACAATGACCTCAATCGAAGTCGGTACAAGACCATTACATAATTCACTGAGAGTAAAGTCTGGGGAGGAAGCGTCCCCCCGTCAGAGGTACTCTCTTCAGTCACAATGCGGGTGTGCTTAGATATCTACTGTCGAATCTCGTTAATCTAGACGATATCGTATTTCTAAATCACTAAGCTACTAAGTATCTCATTAATTCCGGGTTGAAATACGTCCTCAGATATCTATGCTGGTTGTGAGAAGCGACCACATGGATCGGGTGGTCAGGCTCGGTTGATAGTGTGTCATCATACCCCGCCGGATCGTTGCTCACAACATCGATCACTGGAATTTCAGGTCAAAACCTGATTATTTACATGCGGTCGTCTTATAGCTGGAATATTGCTGAGTGCAGCGTTGAGCAATAAACAAACAAACAGACCAAATGTGTTAATGAGTAATTAACTTGGTACATCAGTAGACTTGCCTAACAGGATTAGTCGTTAGAGCGGGGTTTCCGTACTAACATTGTCCATATTTACAGGATTTTGATGTATATCTCAGGATTATATGTGTATTGTATTACGTCTCAGGCAACGGTATTCCAGTTAAAAAAGTACAGAAAAGTAAATATTCTTCATATTAGGCTTCTGCGGCATCCATGAAATCTGATCTTTTTCAGGTAAATCATGTGATTGTGGTTCAGAAAGTGAAAATATTTGTCATTATTTTCTTGAATGCTCCAGGTATTACCAAATTCCGTTCTCAAATAGTTTTTAGATTATCAAAAAAGTGATTGAATGTTGTTTGTTAATATAAACTTTCAGGTAAGTTTATAGTTCTATATGGATCAGTCCACCAATATATATTATAGCAAGGAAACGATTCCATTGGTTTGATGAAACGATCGATTTTATTCATTATATATTTTCACCATATTTTATCCTACAAGCGGCGTAAAACCATACTCACTCACTATCTCTGGAGAGGGTCCAGTAAGCAAGATGTCGTTTTTGTCCAATAATGCCTGTAAATACGCGAATGGCCCTGACAATCCAATGATGAACTTTATGAACAATGTTCTATGCTGTCGGTGTACGATGAGTTAGTGAGTGAGTGAGCGAGGTTTTACGCCGCTTTTAGTAATATTCCAGCAATATCACGGCGAGGGACACCACAAAAGAATCAAGAAATCTGTCAACCTCGGGCATACGGGACAATGTCTATTTCGTCCACTGCACAGGGCCGCCTTCGTGGTCTAGTGGTAGAGTGTCTGCCCGGAAAGAGGAAGGTCCGAGGTTCGATTCCCGGGCGCATCATGCTAAAAGACGGTAAAAGATGGTACTTGTTGTTACCCTGTCTGGTGCTCGGCATTAAGGGGCTAAAACAAGGACAAATCCGATTTTATAGTGCTAGCCCACTGAGATATCATGCCGCAGCTTAACATGATTACCCTACTCAGACACAGTATACTGACTCCCAGACGTCCAGTCCTTGTTTCAGCCCCTCAATGCCGACTATTACAAACAGACACACACGCTGAGTCCAAGAACATCCACTATGTCCTGCATACGGTCAGGTTATGGCGAGGAACTTTCAACATTATTTCACGAGGGGTAGATAACCCGTAATTGCTAGTTGCGAGTAGCTTATTCTTTATATTACTACAGTCTTTTTGTCTGAGTAAATGTAGAAAAAATAAGTTTCCTGATCACATAATTGGAGACAGCAGCTCAGTTACTCTGTTGTTCATAACGTCACAAAACATCACGAGCAACGTCATGAAAAATGGATTACGTCATCGACAATGCGGTCACGTGATATCACGTTGGGGGCCATTCGTAAACAGTAAACATAATGGAACAATTGGAAGGAATTAGCCAATCAGCATGAAGCAAATATTATACTGACAGTACTTTCACCTTTGTCCGTGACGATATAGGTATATAATATCATGTCAAATACCGATAACATTTAATATTTTCAGACAAATAAAGTATTTCATCTATAAATACATAGATCTTATAAAGAAAATGGTTTCCGCAACATTCCATTTTGCAAACTTACCCATGGTCAATAATATCACTGACAAGCACATTAGGCAAACAGATATATATAGTGACAGGCATTTTTATTACACAGAGATTCCATCACGAAACGGTGACAATATTCTATAACCTACATACATACGTACATTATAATAGCACAATAAACAACGTGGCCACAAAAGGAATGTTCATTTTGTTACATGATATTCAAAGGGGGCGAGATGGGATTACCCCGCTTTGAACAGTATTTCAGTTAGATCACGGCGTGTCAGCTTGAGGTAGAAGGAAAGCCCGAAGTGATGCAGGTATTAGACTGTTTATTATTATAAAGATAGTAACATATGAATGGTTGATTGGTTGGTTTGTTGTTTAACGCCGCACTCAGCAATATTCCAGCTATAGGACGGCGGTCTGTAAATAATCGAGTCTGGACCAGACAATCCAGTGATTAATATCATGAGCATCGATCCACGCAATTGGGATCGATGACATGAATCAACCAAGTCAGCGAGCCTGACCACCCGATCCCGTTAGTCGCCTTTTACGACAAGCATAGTCGCCTTTTACGGCAAGCATGGGTTGCTGAAGACCTATTCTACCCCGGAATCACATATGAATGGAATAAATATAATAAATAGGTAAATTGTTTGTACATACAAGACAATCTTTCTTTGTAATTGGTATTTTTGAAATATTACTTTTAGGGAAGGAGACATATAGTTATATACACGGGATTTCTTGATAAATTCTTCATTGTGTTAACTGCATGATATTAATAGTGTTCCTAGTCATCAACAACTGAGCAATGATCACAAACTGATTTCACTACCACTTGGCGAAATGTACATGTTTTTCTGTACTGGGCATTCATCGAGATAAGGTTGCATGTTGATGTCTGTGTAGTCGGTTTTTTTATATTATAGTACCGCTTCTTTGAATAAGGATCGCGCAGTGAGAGTAAGTTCCCTTGACTTCTAATGTTTATACGTGACACGAGGTTGAACAGCTGAAGAATTAGGACATTTCACAGGCGTGAGGCACGTTATTTCTGCTCGTCATCTCTACTACAATGTCGACTCCCGTTCTGAAGGCCCCCATGCACGTGCCTCCCATGGGGGAAGCAGCAAGAGGTAGATCTATTTTGTTATCTGATCGATGTACATAGGCTGGTGTCATTCATGTCAGTATATAATGTAGGATTGCTGTCCAGTGAACGAGTATTGACCCAGTATTGATGGTAAGGTCACTAAGCATTATATCACGCCGCCCTTATCTACAGGTATAACCCACTTCCATATAGAATTGTCTCGTCTTGTTTAAAAGTTTAAGAACGAGAACTGTTATCAGTGTATAAGTCAGACAACATCTGCAAAATTACCAGACCAGTTTAAATTTTGCCAGTAAAGAATTTTCTAGACTAACAAAAGGATTAACACAAGAATAGTACTGTTTAATGTTAGTTCTCAGAAAATAACATTAAATTGGTGGATTGTCAACTTAGTAACTTTAAACTTTAAAGGGGCACTGATCTAAAGCAATTCCCCGGGACTGGTTGTTGCCTTTGTTATTGTTTTTTCCCAGTGAGTACCCGGATGTATAGCAGAAATATAGACTAGTTCGCGACCTCTGCTGCGCCATTCGTAAGCACATTAGTCACTTTTATGGGTAGTAATAAGGGCGTATGGTCACATTGATCAACAAAATGAAATACAGTTTTCGAGATAATAAGGAAATTTAGGTATCTTTGTGGGTAGCACGGTAATGCTACGAAGTTTTGATAAGTCACATTCTTGGTAATTTTGCGATTTTCGTTTACACTATTTTGACTTGCAACACTAAGTAAATATTTCACCTGAGCATTGCTTTTTTTATAGTGTGTGTATTTTTTACTCTCAAAATGTGTAACATTTTCAAATTTATTAAACGCCTAAATATTCAGTTATTTTACAAAGTGACTGAAAAATATGTCCATCTGTATTATCATGATAACGAATTCCAAACATTTTGATGTTTAATGTCATCACCAAGAGACTGAAAATGTTACGTTGAAAAGTACATTTCTATGTTGTTTGGCTTCTAATCCTACATAATAATCTGTTGTGAAGTTTTTAGGCCCTTTTGATCGTCTTAATCAATTTTAGTCAATGTGGACAGATTTTTCAGTCAAAATGACTGAAATATTTACACATTTTATAAATTGCATTATAAATTATAAATTTTACAAATTAACGGTAATATATACATGCCTACAAAGGAAAAGACTTGTGGAAACAACGTCTATCGCGCATTGAAGAATTTCCCAACCAAGACGTAGAGGAACAAGAACGAATCGGTTCAATGCTACAGCAAATGAAGGAAAACAAAATGCAAATACCATAATTACAACCTACCAAATTTATGTATATAATTTGAGGCAGCTTCCTTGTTCGAGGAGTGTATCCGTGAATATCCACACAAAGGAACAATATCCCACTTGTCTGCAGCTGTACAAAGAAACTTATTCGATGTCACGTGTCTCTGTAACAATCAAATATTTTAAAAGATAACCCGTGTTCATTTCTCAACTGATCACTTAGATTGTTTCAGGTGTTTCACATAGGTGTCAAGTCTCAAGGGTCGGCTGAGAAAGCCCACGTGACAACTATTTTCATATCGTCCACGGTTCCTAAAAAATCCATTGAGTGATAGATAACAATGAGCAATCAATTAACGTATTATCAGTTAACCCTTTGAACAAAGTACAGTCAAGTCTCGTTAATCCGACACTCGTTAATCCGACACTCGGCTTTATCCGACACAAATGATGGGAACCGATTGATTCAGCGCTATTTAGTCCCGTTAATCCGACATTCTCGCACTCCGACTCCGACACACCTAATTTGCAACGAAATACCGAAATCACTCATTAATCAGTCTCGTTAAATCCGACACAGTGGTCAGCGTACTCCGTGGTCATCTGCCCGCGAGTACACAACCCCATGTTTTGACACGCACCGGCTGCAGAGATTAACTTTAACAATTAACACTAGATGCCGGGATCATAAAGAATTTCAAGCTTTATTATAAGAAACAAATGAAATTACACCTCGACAATGTTGATGCTGAAGAACCACCAGCCCTAGACATCAAGCGAACAGGGGACTTTGAGAAATGTGCTTTCAAAATGTGAGAAACAGAAAACACTGACAGACTATTTTAAGTAGATGAAGCAAGTTGTTAAGACAGTAGCACTTGCATTTACACGAGGAAACACACGGTTATTATCTATCGTGAACATGTCCGATTTTCGATCACAAATCACTTAATTTCGTTAATCCGACATACTCGTTAATCCGACACAATCATGTGCAACCAACGATGTCGGATTAACGAGACTTGACTGTATGTTGTTTTTACATCGGCACTTCACGCCATGATATGAGTGTATTCACTTTGTTTTAGTAAACCTAGACATGTAAACACTCACTTTTGACATATCCACTGTGCAAGATAACAGTGATTAATCAATCAACGTATTTTCTGTTAATCCTTTGATGACTAGGAACGATCCGTTGATTTACAAAAAAAGTAAATCAACTGATCATTCACCTCTTGCTGGGCTGCCACGTGCATATTACATAACACACATTTCACCTCACTTCAAACCTGGATTTAGATTGAATAATTACCCCAGACAATAAATGCCAAATGGGAACCTTTGTCAGGTAATCTAAGTGGTGCTACCACTAATTGTACCTGTAATAAATTCATTAACTGAGCATCAAGTGAATGACGACAAATACACAAGTGTAGGGTTATACCAGAAAACGTGGATGACAACAAGGGAGTAGAAATGGTATTATCGACGCAATCCGAAATCCGAAAATGCTTTCACTGCATGGATACTTTTTTATTATTAAACTATAACCATCTGAGTATTTCCAAATGACGACATCCGATGAGCTCCGCCGTTCTTTTTGTCTGTTTGTTTAGGCTGAAGAAATTAATTAACATGCACCCTTTGTCGAAATCTTTATAGATCACAGTTAACCAATCAGTGTTCAAAAATGCGTAAAACAAATATTGCCTCCAGCCTCCAAGTTTATTTAGCTGTCCTTGCAGACGGTAGCCCAGTCTCTGGTCACGCTCAGTAGCGTTGCGGGCACGGGTGGCCCAGTCGTCTAAGGCGCCGCGATTCGCTGTGCAGAGTCGCGTCCCTTGGGCACGCCAGAAACCTATGATTGTGGGTTCGAATCCCGGTTCGCCCCGATTATGTTTCTAGGTTTGTCAGCACCATACTCGTGCTCGTGGGTTTCACCGAAGTGGTAAACGTCTGAGACCTGCATCACTTCGGGCTCTCCTCCCACATTAAGCTGACACGCCGTGATATAACTGGAATACTGTTAAAAGTGGCGTTAAACCCAACTCACTCACTCACTCACTCAGTAGCGTTGCGTATCATCTGGGTACTCAAAACAATAACAAAGGCAACAACCAGTCGGGGAATTGCGTTAGATCAGTGCCCCTTTAAAGGGGAAACAACACTCTTAGTTTGAAAGTATTGAAATATGGATGGGCTTTTTTTTTTTGGTTTCAAAATGTCCTTATTCAGGACTATAATCTTGACTGGTTAGACTTGTGTTTGGTGCAGTTCTCGCTGCTCGATGCGACCATTGAAGGATATCATAAGAAAGGATATACTATAAGATGCTGCAGCCAAACTGACATGTGTTTTATTGTTGATTAATGCATTCACGACTTGAAAGGGTGAAGCTATCGGTCAACACATCATATTATGCACAGTAAAAAACTACATAGTATCCCTTTACAGAATTCAGGTAATATACGAACAGGTGATAGCAAACATAGTAAATAAAAATATGTAATTAAAGATGAATTTTCTGTAGACATGATGATTTACAATTTAACTTGTATTTTCTCTTCTGTTAGGCATTGTTTTATAGGCAGAAATTCAATTGACCATTCCTCTCTTGCTGTGCTGCCACATGCATGTTACATAACATGCTTGTTGTAAGAGGCGACTAACGGGATCGGGTGATCAGACTCGCTGACTTGGTTGATGCATGTCATCAATCCCAATTGCATGGATCGATGCTCATGATGTTAATCACTGGATTGTCTTGTCCAGACTCGATTATTTACAAACCGCCTTCAAATAGCTGGAATAGCGCTGAGTGAGGCTTTAAATAAAAAAGAATTATATAGAGGTTATCACGCGAGTGTGTTTGGGGATGGTATATATCCTGCATTAGGAATAAACATTGTATTTAGCAATCCTTGGCGAGCTAAATACATAGTGTTTATTCCTAATACAGGCTATTTACCATCCCCAAACACACAAGCGTGATAACCTCTTTATCATATAATGTCATTCTTTAACTCTGTGCTTGAAAATCGCTTTCCCTCTCTCACAAACATTACCGAAACATTGCAAGTTTTCCTGGAATGCGTGCATTAATATTTATTTCGTCACAGGGTAAGTGATGTGTCAGTTTGACAGTGACAGTGGCCAATATAGTTCCAACTGAAATCTGTTTCTTATACAGTGGCGAAGCAACATATACGCAAAACAATAATTGTTTTTACTTGCCTCTCGCGGCAATACATCGGTCTGTCCAGTAGAGTAACTGCCCTTTGTCAAAGGTAAGCTACTCTAACCCTAGTCTATGAGACGTCATAGCCACATTCAGACGTTGTTGACAGTCGGCCTGTCCTGTCATAACGTTACGAAGTGCTGTCAGATGTACACACAGCGACAAAACGAAACAAGGTAACAATTCAAACATATTTCGGCCAAATACAACTATTTTTATTTGTGGGAAAGGTTCCAAGCCGGAGAGGTCTACAAGCACAGAGATGGCTACTGATCCCGCTTGGCTAGGACTAGTGCCCTCGCAAAATTGTTTCGAAATTTTTGTTTCCAAAGCTGCCAAAACTTGTAAAATGTCTTAGCTAAGTTACAGTTAGACACTGATTTCAGTATATTAGACTGTTCTTTTGATAATGATAGCAATTATCCCAGTAGTTTCTCCAAATTCCCGATGGTTAATATTCGGACTCAATCGCCGAATGACAAGGGCGACGCCATGTTTGTTTGTAAAAAGTGAAAGTAGTCCCTACTTGACCTTTGATATTTGCATCTCTATCCGCATATGACCCCAACGGATATCGTTTTTATCCATAGGCTTTTATCCTGCAGAGAAACCTACCCATTATATGATAAAATATAAATATCCTTGACACCCTCCAAGGCCATCTTCCCGAGGCAAGTGAGTTAACTGACTATAAAAGTCCAGTTTCCACCCTTGCCGAACTAGGCTGGTATTATGGAGTTACATTTTGGCTGGACTAACAAGTCTATGCATAGTCCAATTAAAATCGCGCACCGAAATCGAAATCCGGTTCGTAAAGTGTCATGCAGATTTCGGTCGACTGCAGGATTTGCAAAGCATGTGCACCGCTAACACGATGTCAACAGATGTTTTCTAAATCTTTTCGTGTTTTTAATCAAGGCTATCACGTGATTTGATGCACTTCGCGATGTAAGACTCTTTTTATCACAATATAGATCTTGAATATCGATCAGATCGTCATGACTGGGCGCCACCGTTTTGTTTGAAGCAAATGCAAGTGATACGAGAGGTTGAATCTGATTGGTCAATAGGAGAGGCATGGAAAGGACATAACTCGTAATAGCCACTGGTGGCGCTACTATCGAGCCCAGGAATTCCAGCCTAGTTCGGCAAAGGTGGAAACTGGACTTTTAAAGTCAGTTAACTCTCTTGCCTCGGGAAGATGTCCAAGGCAGGGGTGAACGTTATTGAGTTCTACCCCTAATTCTACCTGTAATAAAGCCATTAATGAACATCAAGTGAATGACGACAAATACACATGTGTAGGGTTTATACCATGAAACATGGATGAAGAAGGGTGTAGTAATTGTTGTATTACATGCAATTTGCCTGAAAAATAAGGGTTGTTGCTGTTTTGAGTATTTGATTTAGCAAAAATATTACATACACGTATTTACTGTAGATCTATACTAAACTCATAATTGTACATACACATTTACACACGCAGACGAATTTACAAGGTGAAAGGTTAATGTAACCATCATCCAATCAAACGCGAGGATTGGTCGAAAACTAATTTTATTGGGTCGCTGATGCTAAGTGGCATCTGGCGATTATGTGGGCAAATTAAAATGGCTGAGAGTTGAAAGTGTTGGAGAGTTGTTTCCCTTTCACTCCCGACCGTCAGGCATGCAAGTTTTCAAAACTGACCGTCTGTCAGCAACATAGACTGTCTTGGACTGTTGGGCAGGAGGGTATTATAAACACTGCTGTTATGCGGTGGTATGAATTGATACCTCTGCTGGTCAACCAATTTGATCGGGTGGTTATGGCTTAGGGACTTCATTGTTTGCTTGTCATCTTACCCCGGCGGTGCGGGTCGTTGCTCACAATTTCAATCACTGGATTGTCTGGTCCAAACGCCATCATATATTTGGAATATTGCTGAGAGTAATGCTAAACAACAAACAATTTCTCTGCTATAAACCTTACATAGATGAGCAACGCAATGGGGTCGCCATTGTGTCTCTCAGCTAAATAACACTGTGCTAGGGCTGGGACGGGTAACTTGGTCGGGTAGGTACTGAGTAGGACCCGGGTACCCACAGGACTACCCGGGCCCGTGGTTAGTCGTGTGATATGTAGTTTAATGACAAAAATTATCTAGAACTCTATGGTTACACTACGAGTCACTAATGTTTGCATTTCTTTCTGACTATGCACCCATTCCTTCTGACTTTTCATATGGTTGAATAAAGACATAACTGAAGTCAACTTCAGTGTATGCATGACCAGATCATTAAATACATGTATCTAAATACGTTTTGCAAGTGCTGTGGTAAAATAAATTTCCTAATCGGACATTTTGTATCTCTTGAGACCTATAATGGGTACCCGAGTAGGGTCGGGTAATAGGGAGGTGAGTACCCGGTTAGTAAATTTGGACTCGTCCCAGCCCTACACTGTGCATATAATTAACCAAAGTAGCCTTTTCAGCTTGTACCTGATCAAATGCAGGCATCATGTATATACAGTATTCGACGTAATAAGCGCCTCAGTCTAATAAGCGCCCACGGCAACATTTGCCAATATATTGGCTAGTGAACAATGCCAATTAGCACCCCTTCTGATTGATCAATGTACACAAGACTTATTTATTTGCGTATAATATTCTAATAAGAGCCACCTATTTCTAATTTCGAGAGCGCCCCTGGGCGCTTATTATGTCGAATACGGTATGTGAACTCTACTGCTGTGAATAGAGCCAACAAGTGCTACAGCTGGCACATTATAACCTAGACATGCATCACTGTTATGAGCTTATGCAATACGTGAGATGCTTGGGACATCACACTAACAGATGCAAATTAGAAACAGTTTTAAGTTGACTTTTTAAAAAAAGGGTTCACACATTGGTTTAAAAATACCCAATATACTCTCTGGACCCAAGGGAGTAAGACTATGTTGAATACCCACAGAAAACTATCCTTGCCCAAAGTGAATGATAACATTAAATATGCAGTGGCTTAAAAGATTATTTGGAACCTTGACTGATGGTCAGTGAGTGAGGATTCTTTTTGCAGGGTATGGAATTATCCCAACAAAATATCGGTGGGTTTCACACATTATTTCAATTTAAAACAAAGTTACGTGAACTTTAATGACAGTTGGATAGACGCAATCATTTTGCTGACACTCCAATAGCTTGAGTATGGGTACTAAATCGTCCCATAGTTTTCCTTGAAAGGTTCCCCTCCCATAGTTAAACAAGAGCGGTCACCCTCCTATAGTATAACATAGTATAGTGAAAATCACTTGAAGATTAGTTCGAGGCATTCACTTGATCAAACTTTGTTTTAAGTAGGAGAAAGTCCTCAATCTCGCGATTATTTTTCGGACATTCTCCTATACATAAAACTAAAACTTTGTCTTTAGTTCAGTATGACAAGTGAGTCTGTGACATGTAATCTAAGTGATCTGCTGCCTTTCAAAAGCTGATAAGATATCTTATCTTATTTTAAGTGATGTCATATGATTGTGACGTCATGGTAACCAGTGATGTCACAATAGTCTGCAAAGCATTGTGATGTAATTATATGGTAGTGATATCTCCTTGGACAATGTTGGAGTTCTCTTGATCTCACTCAAACAGTATCTCCTGTGGAAGCCAGTTTAGGGTGATAAACCAGAATATATGGAGGCTCAATGATATGTCAAATAATGCATATAGGGGTCATGGATGACCCAGTCGTCTAAGGCAATCCAATTCGCTGTGCAGAGTTGCCTCCCTTGACCATGTCAGGAACCTATGATCAAGGATTCGATTCTGATTATGTTTCTAGGTTTGCCAGCAGCATACCCATGCTTGTGTAAACGTGTGAGAACTACATAATTTCACTTTTCAGGCTTTCCTCCCACATTAAGCTGACATGCCATGATATAACTGGACAACTGTTCAAAGTGGTGTTAAACCCCAGTCAGTCAGTCAGTCAGTCAGTCAGTCAGTCCATCTCAATCCATCCATCCATCCATCCATCATCCATGTCAATCCATCCATCCATCATCCATCCATCCATCCATCCATCCATCCATCCATCCATCATCCATGTCAATCCATCCATCCATCATCCATCCATCCATCCATCCATGTCCATCCATCCATCCATCCATCCATCCATCCATCAATCCATCCATCCATGTGATTATGTTATTTTCAGTGTTGCAAGAAGGACTGGCCAAGAACTTTGAGAATGTCACAGTGAATGTCGTGGACTGTCCGGACCTCACACAGGAACCCTTCCTGTTGTCAGCCAAAGGTACTGGGAACTGGTATAAAACTGAATGTGGGCCATTCTGTAGGAATATTGTGTCCTGTGTCATGTGATTAGCAACAGTTAGAACAGCAGGAGATCTATTTTTTCAATCACATGTATAATAGGCAACACAAATGCAATATCTTGCATATGTTAAAATAGAAAACTATTTATGTATTAGAATTAGTTCATAAATAATAACTCATAGCATTGTTGGAAGTTGTGTTTAATTTCTTGGTTTACAAATGTTCTGATCTATAATTTCAAAAGTGTGAAATAAATTGACAAAATGGGGCACATTTTCTTTTCTTCCTGTTTTGACTTTACAGATAAGCACATACAGTTTATGTTTAGCTTACTCGACCGACATTTCTTAAAAAAAGTATAAAACACCTTTGCTCTTGATTTTTCCCTTTAAAACACACAGTTCAAAACTATGAATTTTTTATTTTTTTTAATATGGCAATTGAAAAGCATAAACATAACTTATGTTGTGTTCCCCTGATCCAAGTAGTATGTGGGGAATATGAAGACTAGATGAAATTCAAATTTTCAATTTGTCAAAAATAGGGGTTCCCACTTTGCCAGTTGCTATTGTTCAGATATAGAGGTGAGGTTAAATGGGGTTTAACGTCATGTCCAAGATTATTGCACTTATATAGCAACGTGCATGCACATGTGTGTGTGTGGCTGCTTGTACTAGTCCGGACTGATGCCGATTTATAGTGCTAGCCCACTGAGATACCATGCCGCAGATTAACATGAATACCCCACTCAGACAGTATACCAGTATACTCCGAGCCGACCAGTCCTTGTTTTAGCCCCTTAATGGCGAAAGCCAGACAGGGTAACAACAAGTACCATCTTTTAACGTCTTATGGTATGATGCGGCCGGGGATCGAACCCCGGACCTTCCGCTCTCTGGGCAGACGCTCTACCACAAGACCACGGAGGCGGTCTTCAGTTGTAGAAATCACTCAGCCATGATAATTCCTTATACATTAGGGGATTGGGTAATAGTCTGTTTTGGTCTGTAGCCTATAGTCTATAGCCAGCCAAAACTATAGAATAATATCATAGTGCTGTTTTTATTCACATAGCATTATTCTGGTGATGTATTATATTTCATTATTAATTCAAGCAATTATTTAATATTTTATTATAAAATGACATTCATATCATTCTGTATTCATATTTTATTCACAAATACAGTAGCCAGGTAATCAATATGTACATCACAAAATTTATGTATTATTCATATCAGCATAGCATATACAGACATATTTTATGCTGGCACACCAACAAGATGGGAAAGAGCATCTCTATATTCAATGGCAGAATATGTTGCCTGCAGCAGATAGGTCTTCAGGACATTCAGGCATAATACATTTTCATTCTGGGTTGGTCGCCTGTAACTGGCGCAGTGTAAATTCAACATTGGATTGTTCTTTCTTTATCACGTCAATGTGACCGCCTCCGTGGTCTAGTGGTAGAACGTCTGCCCGGAGAGCAGCCACACACACACACACACACACACACATACACACGTGCATGTACGTCGCTATATATGTGCCATAATCTTGGACGCAATGTTAAACCCCATTATACCTCAGCTCACTTCAAGTCAATGAATTTATACATGTTGGGATGGCTTGCTGACATTTTCACAATTTGGAAATGCCATCCCTCTACGTGGTTGGTCGAACGTGGCCCTTGGGTGTTGAAGTGGTTCCACGTGGAACGCTCGCCCTGTTCGGTCCACTGTTCTGTCTTGTAGTCAGCAAGGTTCCCCAGGGTTTGCCAGACAACTCTTCCAGTGAATTCTGGTACCTTTCGTAGTGTAAAGTCTACACTTAGAGTGAGTGAGTGAGTATGGTTTTACGCCGCTTTTAGCAATATTCCAGCAATATCACGGCGGGGAACACCAGAAATTGGCTTCACACATTGTACCCATGTCGGGAATCAAACCCGAGTCTTCGGCGTGATGAGCGAACGCTTTAACCACTAGGCTACCTGACCGCCCCCTACACTTAGAACCAGAATATATTAAATGCCTACTACCACGAGAATTTTGAATAAATCCTATCTTAACCTGTGCGTTTGTCATTTTGCAATGATCAGTGTTGTCAGTGATACCAAATATTTCATTAGGGTTGGACATCGTTCACTCTTTAAAATCAAATTTATTTAACATTGTTCTGTTATGATCATAGTACGATCCAGTGGCTGAGTGATCAGAGTTTGCCAGTGAGTAGAGTTGAAACAGACTTTCGTCAGCTCACCACTAATCCGTGACTAAAACAACATTCAGCTGACTGGCAAAGTGGGAACAAACCGCCAAATATATTTCAACACAGCAGTCACAACACAAAATTCTGAAGTAGTGTGTTTAGCAGTACGAAAAAACTCATTTGAAATATGTAAAAAATTTAAAAATGAAATTTATCCTGAAAATTATATAAATTATCCTTTGGATGTGATGAAGCATTGCTAGATAATGATGATGTTGTCTGTCTACCAGGTATATGTGGGAGTCCGAGACTGGCCGATGTGGGCGGACCTCCCTATCTCCTGCCTCTAGCTCAGAGGGACAAGGTCAGTAGGTCATATGTGATACAAACCGGCATGTCATTTTTTCAAGGGCGCCATCTGTGGATTATATTGTTATATGTAAAGATCATTGAGTATATGAAGAACGATAAACCTTGAACTTTTAAAAGCTTATCGGAAAAAGTAACATGCATAAATTATTTTAATAATGGCATTGGTGAAAAATATTAATTTTATCGATCATTTATCATGTTTATAACAATAATGGCTGTAGTCGTAGCAGACTTCCAAAAATCCAATCTACGGGTACCGGACCGTCCTTCAAGCGATGTTTCTCGAATGTCGTTTCAACATGGGTTAGATAATCAAGAAAGTTTGCCTTCGTCCTTTTCATTTAGAATTTTAACAACCCATTCAATTTCTGAATTCCCGGGTTATTTCATGACTAATAACATGCTTTAAGTGTGTTTGTGTATTAATTTCACATGTTTGTACACATTCCTGTTGCTGTAAATTTTGTATCCCAGGTTTCATATTATATACACCGTCACAAGATCTGTTGTTTAAAAGGTATGTTTTCTAAGTGTGCCCATCCAGCATCAGGGAAACTCTGCGTGTAAGATTTTATAAATACTGAAATACAAGTAATTCTGAACCATGTCTTCATGTTTGATGAGAGCAACTATGTATGAGCCATCAAGTTGTAGGAACCTTGCACTGAAGGTTGCACTCACTCACTCACTCACTCACTCACTCACTCACTCACTCACTCCCATTCACTCACTCCCATTCACTCACTCACTCCCACTCACTCACTCACTCCCACTCACTCCCACTCACTCACTCACTCACTCACTCACTCACTCACTCACTCACTCACCCATCCACTCACTCACATCCACCCACTCACTCTCTCACTCCCACTCTCTCACTCCCATTCACTCACTCACTGACTCACTCACTGACTGACTGACTCACTCACTCTCACTCACTCTCTCACTCACTCACTCACTTACTCACTCACTCACTCACTCACTCACTCACTCACTCACACTCACTCACTCCCACTCACTCACTCACATCCACTCACTCACTCAGTACTGGTATTAGTACCCCCTTTTTGAGATGCCTTACAGAGCTTCATAACCTTGTTGTATTGGCTGATGTGTCGGCATGTTGGGTCAGCATGGGGTGTCAATGTGATGTGTTGGTGTGTTATGTCACTTTGATGTGTCAGCATGTTGGGTCAGCGTGGGGTGTCAATGTGATGTGTTGGTGTGTTATGTCACTTTGATGTGTCGGCATGTTGGGTCAGCGTGGGGTGTCAATGTGATGTGTTGGTGTGTTATGTCACTTTGATGTGTCGGCATGTTGGGTCAGCGTGGGGTGTCAATGTGATGTGTTGGTGTGTTATGTCACTTTGATGTGTCAGCATGTTGGGTCAGCGTGGTGTGTCAGTGTGATGTGTTGGTGTGTTATGTCACTTTGATGTGTCGGCATGTTGGGTCAGCGTGGTGTGTCAGTGTGATGTGTTGGTGTGTTATGTCACTTTGATGTGTCGGCATGTTGGGTCAGCATGGTGTGTCAATGTGATGTGTTGGTGTGTTATGTCACTTTGATGTGTCGGCATGTTGGGTCAGCATGGGGTGTCAATGTGATGTGTTGGTGTGTTATGTCACCCTGATGTGTCGGCATGTTGGGTCAGCATGGTGTGTCAATGTGATGTGTTGGTGTGTTATGTCACTTTGATGTGTCAGCATGTTGGGTCAGCATGGTGTGTCAATGTGATGTGTTGGTGTGTTATGTCACTTTGATGTGTCGGCATGTTGGGTCAGCATGGTGTGTCAATGTGATGTGTTGGTGTGTTATGTCACTTTGATGTGTCGGCATGTTGGGTCAGCATGGGGTGTCAATGTGATGTGTTGGTGTGTTATGTCACTTTGATGTGTCGGCATGTTGGGTCAGCATGGTGTGTCAATGTGATGTGTTGGTGTGTTATGTCACCCTGATGTGTCGGCATGTTGGGTCAGCATGGGGTGTCAATGTGATGTGTTGGTGTGTTATGTCACTTTGATGTGTCGGCATGTTGGGTCAGCATGGTGTGTCAATGTGATGTGTTGGTGTGTTATGTCACTTTGATGTGTCGGCATGTTGGGTCAGCATGGTGTGTCAATGTGATGTGTTGGTGTGTTATGTCACTTTGATGTGTTGGCATGTTGGGTCAGCGTGGTGTGTCAGTGTGATGTGTTGGTGTGTTATGTCACCCTGATGTGTCGGCATGTTGGGTCAGCATGGGGTGTCAATGTGATGTGTTGGTGTGTTATGTCACTTTGATGTGTCGGCATGTTGGGTCAGCATGGTGTGTCAATGTGATGTGTTGGTGTGTTATGTCACTTTGATGTGTCGGCATGTTGGGTAAGCATGGTGTGTCAATGTGATGTGTTGGTGTGTTATGTCACTTTGATGTGTCGGCATGTTGGGTCAGCGTGGTGTGTCAATGTGATGTGTTGGTGTGTTATGTCACTTTGATGTGTCGGCATGTTGGGTCAGCGTGGTGTGTCAATGTGATGTGTTGGTGTGTTATGTCACTTTGATGTGTCGGCATGTTGGGTCAGCATGGTGTGTCAGTGTGATGTGTTGGTGTGTTATGTCACCCTGATGTGTCGGCATGTTGGGTCAGCATGGTGTGTCAATGTGATGTGTTGGTGTGTTATGTCAATTTGATGTGTCAGCATGATGTGTCGGTTAATTCTCCCGTTGTATTGCAGGTGTTTAACTTCCCCTTGATTTCCAAGCTGGTCAACCTGCCAGGTGCCTTCATCATTGGAGCTGGTGCCGGTCCATGTCATGTTGTAGGGGTGAACAGTGAGGTGAGACATGGACTCCTCCATTGTGTTGTAGGGGTGAACAGTGAGGTGAGACATGGACTCATCCATTGTGTTGTTGGGTGAACAGTGAGGTGAGACATGGACTCCTCCATTATGTTGTTGGGTGAACAGTGAGGTGAGACATGGACTCCTCCATTGTGTTGTAGGGGTGAACAGTGAGGTGAGACATGGACTCATCCATTGTGTTGTAGGGGTGAACAGTGAGGTGAGACATGGACTCGTCCATTATGTTGTTGGGTGAACAGTGAGGTGAGACATGGACTCCTCCATTATGTTGTTGGGTGAACAGTGAGGTGAGACATGGACTCCTCCATTATGTTGTTGGGTGAACAGTGAGGTGAGACATGGACACCTCCATTATGTTGTTGGGTGAACAGTGAGGTGAGACATGGACTCGTCCATTATGTTGTTGGGTGAACAGTGAGGTGAGACATGGACTCCTCCATTCTGTTGTTGGGTGAACAGTGAGGTGAGACATGGACTCGTCCATTATGTTGTTGGGTGAACAGTGAGGTGAGACATGGACTCCTCCATTCTGTTGTTGGGTGAACAGTGAGGTGAGACATGGACTCGTCCATTATGTTGTTGGGTGAACAGTGAGGTGAGACATGGACTCCTCCATTCTGTTGTTGGGTGAACAGTGAGGTGAGACATGGATTCCTCCATTGTGTTGTAGGGGTGAACAGTGAGGTGAGACATGGACACCTCCATTATGTTGTTGGGTGAACAGTGAGGTGAGACATGGACTCCTCCATTATGTTGTTGGGTGAACAGTGAGGTGAGACATGGACTCCTCCATTCTGTTGTAGGGGTGAACAGTGAGGTGAGACATGGACTCCTCCATTATGTTGTTGGGTGAACAGTGAGGTGAGACATGGACTCCTCCATTGTGTTGTAGGATGAACAGTGAGGTGAGACATGGACTCCTCCATTATGTTGTTGAGGTGAACAGTGAGGTGAGACATGGACTCCTCAATTATGTTGTAGGGGTGAACGGTAAGGTGAGACATGGAATCCTCCATTATGTTGTAGGGTGAACAGTGAGGTGAGACTTGGACTCCTCCATTATGTTGTAGGGGTTACCCTCATTGATCTTCCTAGTGGATAGAGCATCTACATATGGTACTTGTTGTTACCTTGCCTGGCGCTTGACATTAAGAGATAAAACAATGAGTCAGTATATGTCTGATATTTTTATATATCTGATATATATCCATATTATAGTATCTTATAGTATCCATATTGAACTGGAATTACAGTAGGCTAACACTATGCAAACATCAATAGTCCGGACTAGTACAAGCACACAAATGTCTGCATGTGCTGCTATATAAATGCAGTAATCTTGAACACGATAATCTTGAACGTAATGTTAAATCCCATCCCTTTTCTCCTCTTTGACTGCCTCCGTGGTCTAGTGGTAGAGCGTCCGCCCGGAGAGCGGAAAGTTCTGGGTTCGATCCCCGGCCACGTCATACCAAAAGACTTTAAAATATGGTACTTGTTGTTACCTTGTCTTGCACTCGGCATTAAGGGGCTAAAACAAGGACTGGTGGGCCCGGAGTCAGAATACTGTGTCTGAGTGGGGTATTCACGTTAAACTGCAGCATTGTATTTCAGTGAGCTAGCACTATAAATCGGCATTAATTCAGACTAATACAAGCAGCCACACACACACGTGCATGCACGTCACTATATGAGTGCAATAATCTTGAATGCAACGTTAAACACAATTTCACCTCACCTCACCTTGAATACGACGTTAAACCCCATTTCACCTCACCTCACCTTAAATGCGACGTTAAACCCCATTTCACCTCACCTCACCTTGAATACGTTAAACCCCATTTGACCTCACCTCACCTTGAATGAGATGTTAAACCCCATTTGACCTCACCTCACCTTGAATGAGACGTTAAACCTCATTTCATCTCACCTTACCTTGAATGCGATGTTAAACCCCATTTCACCTCACCTCACCTTGAATGCGACGTTATACCCAATTTCACCTCACCTCACCTTGAATGCGACGTTATACCCAATTTCACCTCACCTCACCTCACCTTTTCTCCTCACTTCCTTAGGGGCGGTCGGGTAGCCTAGTGGTTAAAGCGTTCGCTCGTCACGCCAAAGACCCGGGTTCGATTCCCGACATTGGTACAATAAGTGAAGCCCATTTCTGGTGTCCCCCGCCGTGATATTGCTGGAATATTGCTAAAAGCGGCGTAAAACTGAACTCACTCACTCCTCACTTCCTTGATTGCAGTTTACTGCATGTGTTTACTTCTCTGAACCCCCTGTGTTAATGAAGCTGAAATCTTGTGCCATGGATACAAGCACTGGTGTCTCTGACATGTCTTTAATTACATGTATGATTGGTTTAGCATTGTGTTTGTCCTTGTGTTTGCAGCTGATTGGCAATGTGAAGGTTCCTGAGACTGACACTGGGACTGCCATCAACAACTCCTACATTGCCAAGACTGAGGTAGGACATAGGAACAGTTTCTTAACATTTAATCTCATGACCATTGGAAGGCTGTACAAGAACCTTGCTAGTCATGGCATCTGGTGAGGTTGTGGGTCAGACTAGGTCTCTAGTACCCATGCTTGCTGTCAGCGGCCCCTGGTGAGGTTGTGGGTCAGACTAGGTCTCTAGTACCCATGCTTGCTGTTAGCTGTCCCTGGTGAGATTGTGGGTCAGACAAGGTCTCTAGTACCCATGCTTGCTGTTAGTGGCCCCTGGTGAGGTTGTGGGTCAGACTAGGTCTCTAGTACCCATGCTTGCTGTTAGCTGTCCCTGGTGAGATTGTGGGTCAGACAAGGTCTCTAGTACCCATGCTTGCTGTTAGTGGCCCCTGGTGAGGTTGTGGGTCAGACTAGGTCTCTAGTACCCCATGCTTGCTGTTAGCGGCCCCTGGTGAGTTTGTGGGTCAGACAAGGTCTCTAGTACCCCATGCTTGCTGTTAGCTGCCACTGGTGAGATTGTGGGTCAGACAAGGTCTCTAGTACCCATGCTTGCTGTTAGTGGTACCTGGTGAGATTTCAGGGTCAGACTAGGTCTCTAGTACCGATGCTCGCTGTTAGTGGCCCCTGGTGAGATTGTGGGTCAGACTAGGTCTCTAGTACCCATGCTTGCTGTTCGTGGCCCCTGGTGAGATTGTGGGTCGGACAAGGTCTCTAGTACCCATGCTTGCTGTTAGTGGCCCCTGGTGAGATTGTGAGTCAGACTAGGTCTCTAGTACCCATGCTTGCTGTTAGTGGTACCTGGTAAGATTGTGGGTCAGTCTAGGTCTCTAGTACCCCACGCTTGCTGTTAGTGGCCCCTGGTGAGGTTGTGGGTCAGACTAGGTCTCTAGTACCCCATGCTTGCTGTTAGTGGCCCCTGGTGAGGTTGTGGGTCAGACAAGGTCTCTAGTACCCATGCTTGCTGTTAGTGGCCCCTGGTGAGATTGTGGGTCAGACTAGGTCTCTAGTACCCATGCTTGCTGTAAGTGGCCCCTGGTGAGGTTGTGGGTCAGACAAGGTCTCTAGTACCCATGCTTGCTGTTAGTGGTACCTGGTGTGATTGTGGGTCAGACAAGGTCTCTAGTACCCATGCTTGCTGTTAGTGGCCCCTGGTGAGATTGTGGGTCAGACAAGGTCTCTAGTACCCATGCTTGCTGTTAGTGGCCCCTGGTGAGATTGTGGGTCAGACTAGGTCTCTAGTACCCATGCTTGCTGTTAGTGGCCCCTGGTGAGATTGTGGGTCAGACAAGGTCTCTAGTACCCATGCTTGCTGTTAGTGGCCCCTGGTGAGATTGTGGGTCAGACTAGGTCTCTAGTACCCATGCTTGCTGTTAGTGGCCCCTGGTGAGGTTGTGGGTCAGACTAGGTCTCTAGTACCCATGCTTGCTGTTAGTGGTACCTGGTGAGATTGTGGGTCAGACTAGGTCTCTCGTACCCCATGCTTGCTGTTAGTGGCCCCTGGTGAGATTGTGGGTTAGACAAGGTCTCTAGTACCCATGCTTGCTGTTAGTGGCCCCTGGTGAGATTGTGGCTCAGAATAGGTCTCTCGTACCCCATGCTTGCTGTTAGTGGCCCCTGGTGAGATTGTGGGTTAGACAAGGTCTCTAGTACCCATGCTTGCTGTTAGTGGCCCCTGGTGAGATTGTGGCTCAGAATAGGTCTCTCGTACCCCATGCTTGCTGTTAGTGGCCCCTGGTGAGGTTGTGGGTCAGACTAGGTCTCTAGTACCCATGCTTCAAATCATGAGTGATCAGACCATCATTCCACAAAGCGATTGCAGATGAAAACTCCCATGCTTTAGCACAGACTTACAGCAGTCGTAGCTCTAAGATCCCTATGTAGAACGGAACCCTGGCTGATTGTTGGTCATCCCACCCATGTGGGTAGTTGCTCTTGCAGTCGACCACTGGATTGAATTGTATGATTATTTCCTTCAGCAAAGTTGTAAATGTCCAACACGGGCATCTCTTTAGGCTTCTTCCTGGGTTAGTCCACAGAAACCTAAACTTGTTGTAAGAGGCGAACAAATGGGTTTGATTGTCAGACCTTGTTGATTACGTGTCATCATGCCCCGAAGACATGGATCTGTGTTCACAATATCGATCACTGGATTGCCTGGTCAAGACTCCATTATTTACTGATCGCTGACATATAGCTGGAATATTGCTGAGGGTGGTCTTAAACAACAAAGAAGTAAAAACTGAAACAAACCTTCTACATCAAGATGACATGCAGTGATATAACTGAGATACTGTTATACGTGGCGTTTTATTATTTACAGGTCTGTAGCTGTAACATTGGTGAGTGGAACAACATTCACTCACTCTTCCTCTCTGATTTGTTTTGTTCCAGAATGATGCCTGTGTTCTAGAGAAAGTAAACTCCACAGACTTCTGCCTCATGGGGAACTTCCTGTGCTCAGAAGGAAAACCAGGGAAGGTATACTGTCTGCTCCTTGTGGGTGGTGTTGGGAGTGATACTCATAGTCAATGGACACTTGTTTTGGGCCTTCCCCGCCCCCCCATCTTCTCTCTCTCAAGGGGGCACAGATGACCCAGTTGTCTAAGGCGCCGCGATTCACTGTGCAGAGTTGCATCCCTTGGGCACGCCAGAAACCTATGATTGTGGGTTCGAATCCCGTTTTGTCCCGATTATGTTTCTAGGTTTGTCAGCACCATACCCATGCTCGTGGGTTTCACCGAAGTGGTAAATGTCTGAGACCTGCATCACTTCGGGCTTTCCTCCCACATTAAGCTGACATGCTGCGATATAACTGTAATACTGTTAAAAGCGACGTTAAACCCAACTCACTCATTCACTCTCCCTGCTCCATGTGGGTGGTGTTTGGAATGATACTTATAGTCTATGTCCACTTGTCATTAAACTAAGTGCATTCTTTGATTGCAATTTCAAATAAGTAGTGGTCATGTGGTAGGCTATTGTGTCATTCTGGTAGGTTTATTATCAGCACATCTGTGATGGTTTGCCAGGTCATCGAAGTGGTTGCGAGCAGGAGGACTGGTCCGGACAACTTCATGACCAGTCTGAGGACGAGTCTGGCAGATCACTACAATACCAAGCCTGTCGCCCTGGGTGGAACTTTCCTGATAGAGAGTGGGAAGGCCAACCTTCACATCATGGTCAGTGGTACCATATTCAGCATTAGCAGTAGAGGACTTAATTTGTACATGAGACAAGTCCCTGACATGCCTCAGTCTGCCTGAGATCACTGCCAGGGTCATTTGTACATATATCTGCCTGTAGCACATGAATGTCTACAAGAATAAGAATCATAAAATTAAAGCGACCATGTTAAACCCGCACAGTGATATGATGTTCGGCATTGACAGTATAGGACCTAACGTGTGCGTGACACGGGTCTCGTGTTACACGTAAAAGTGAGCACCTGAGAGGGGGGCACTTGTACGCGTAACTGCCTGACCGTGGACCACAGATTTCTGTCTGTTGCACATTAATTTCTCTACAAGAATTAGAATAGTAAAATTAAAGCGACCATGTTGAGCTTGTACGTTATTATTGTCTGTAGCTAAATGGGCGTCTGTCTAACGTCGACATAGAGTTTTTGACTGACAGTGCAACATCAGTGGGTCATGTGTTTGTATGTACTAGGGTACTCCGTCAACAAGAATACACACAGTCTCTCAGAAGTGTAGTTGGTATGTTTGACCAATGAATCATGTCAGGACCGGATTCCAGCAAGAGGGGATCCAGTGAGGGGTCATCTTCCCGAGGCAAGAGAGTTAACTGACTTTAAAAGTCCAGTTCCCACCCTTGCCGAACTAGGCTGGAATTCCTGGGCTCGATCGTAGCGCCACAAGTGGTTATTACGAGTTATGTCCCTTCTAAGCCTCTCCTATGGACCATTCAAATTCCACCTCTCGTATCACTTGCATCTGCTTCAAATAAAATGGCGGCGCCCAGTCAAGACGATCTGATCTAAACTCAAGATCTATATTGTGATAAAAGAGGTCTTACATCGCAAAGTGCATCAAATCAAGTGAGCACCTTGATTACAAACATAAAAAGATTTGTAAAATATCTGTTGACAACGAGTTGGCGGTACATATGCCTTGCAAATCCTGCAATCGACCGAAATATGCGCGACAGTTTACGAACCGGATTTCGATTTTGTTGCACGATTTTGATTGGACTATGCATAGACTCATTAGTCCAGCCAAAATGTAACTCCATAATACCAGCCTAGTTCGGCAAGGGTGGAAATTGGACTTTGATAGTCGCTAGCCTCGGGAAGATGGTGAGGGGTCTGACCAATGAGCTCTCAGGTTACCTGTGTATGTTCATGCAACATGTGCCACAGCCTTGCAGACAACGTCATGTACTTCAATACCGGGCAATGCTAGGCAGCGTTAGAAATTGGCACTAGTCCTGTAGTCCTTGCCAAACTGCCCAACAGTTGAGTTATCATAAGGACTAGTAGAAATTTGCCAATATTTAAGGGTGTTGCTATATGTTATCATTTTAAGGACTAGTGGACCAAAAATGGTAGTTTCTACCACTGCTAGGGTTCACGTCAAGTTCATGCGCAGAGTAGGGCTCATTTTTGCATAACATTTATCACCCCAACATCTCATATCCTTCCCATCACAAGCAGGGGACACGGGTGGCCCAGTCGTCTAAGGTGCCGCGATTCGCTGTGCAGAGTTGCGTCCCTTGGACACGCCAGAAACCTATGATTGTGGGTTCGAATCCCGGTTCGCCCCGATTATGTTTCTCGGTTTGTCAGCACCATACCCGTGCTCGTGGGTTTCACCGAAGTGGTAAACGTCTGAGACCTGCATCACTTCGGGCTTTCCTCCCACATTAAGCTGACACGCCACGATATAACTGGAATACTGTTACCCAACTCACTCACTCACTCACTCACTCACTCACTCACTCACTCACTCACCATCACAAGCAAAAAGAAATTATTATTATTGATTATTAACTGTTTGTTTATATAACAATGATTGTAGCTAGGTCAAAATCTAGTTACTGGCAATGTTTTTTGAAAAATTCATATGTTTCGCTTAATCATATTCGCAGAATTTGGATCAAAATATTATAACGATTCCAACCAAATCATAATGGTTGGCATCTCGGTGTGTGTGTCTATATAGACTTGATGATGTTCTCTTCCAGCCCGACTTCTCCAAGACTCCTCTCAAGTCTGACGAAGATGTCAACAACTGGCTGAAATTTTTCGAGATGGATGCACCTCTGGTGTGCCTGGGAGAGCTGGTGTCACATGACCCTGTAAGCTTCTTTGTTATTAATCGCTGAAGAATCTAGTTATCTGATTGGCCTGTTGCCGTCTTGTGAAACCCATACAAGTTGGCTGGCCGGCCTGTGTCATGTGTATGGATATCTTGTCATTTTGTGTGATGTAAAGACCCTTTTCTTGTCTTATCTGATCTATGCCACACTGAAAGTTTAATGGCCATCGCAGTGATTTGGAAAGTGAGGCAGCAAGCGGATTTCTAGAGTAGTTTTAGAAAATGACACATACAATATGCAGAAAAGGGCTTGCATGGATATCGATAGCAGTTTTCTTACCTACATCGCAAAGTTGATGCTGACTGACAAATCACAATTTAAATTCATCAACATGATCATTGAATCGTCGATTGCGGCCAATGTTTTAAATAATTTTGTGAACTATGTTTATTTCAATCCTTTTGTGAATTATTGAGCCATTTATCTGGACTAACATGGCTTTTTTTAAAATGACCTCTTATGTTAAAGGACCTTGACCTTCGGACAGAGCACTTCCACTGCTTCAGCACACATGGTCAGGGAGGTCACTACCATTATGACACCACGCCCAACGAGGTCAAGTACAGAGCCTACTTCTCATTGGCCGAGTTCGTCTATAGAATTGACCAACCAAAGGAAACTCATAAAGTGGGGCGCTGAGGTCACAAGTCAAGGTCATGAAACATTTTTAAGTGGGGGAAGGTTGAAGTGGGTAATTGACCTTCAGTTTAGCTATCAATAGAGTTTAAGAATTTAAATATTTGTCCTTAATTCAAATGCCTGATTCTTTTATTCTCGAATCTATTACTCATCTGGGTTGGAAGATTAAATTAATGTGATTGTGTTGAAGTAAATTCATAGTACAAATCAGTTGCATTATGCCATGTACACAAGATGATAAAAAGTTCATTTGTATCCATGCAGTTTGTAATTTGCGCTGGTTTTCTGATCTTTTTTTATTTTCACATAGCTTTTCAATTCCATGGAACAATATGTTTCAGAATTTATTCTTGAGAACTTGCAGAGGAATCACAGAATGGGAGGTTTTTCATTTCTAGGTTAAAATATAATTCACATAATGACACACTGAAGCAATAGGGCTAGTTTGTTTGTTTGTTTGTTTGTTGTTTAACGCTGCACTCAGCAATATTCCAGCTATATGACGGCGGTCTGTAAATAATCAAGACAATCCAGTGATCTACATCATGACCATCGATCCACGCAATTGGGGTCGATGACATGCATCATCAGTGAGCCTGACAACCCAATCCCGTAAGTCACCTCTCACGACAAGCAGTCACCTCAATAGGGCTAGTCTGGATATTAGTTGAACTGCTGTTTATGAAATCTTGCAAAATGTAGAAATACAGTGAGAATATACTTTAATTTATTATTTTGTTATTGATACAGCAATTTTGGTAATATATGTGTACTGCTGGAGATATTATAGATTCCACATTTACCGTCTGATTTCTGATGTGATAATCTCAGAATTACATTTGTTTGTCACAGTGAAACTGCCTCCAGAACCCATTGTAAAACTTGTTCTGATGTTCTTGTGATTTACAGACAAGTGGCATCTCAAGCTTACAGTGATATTATATTATTAAGTCAAATGTCTACTTTAAAGTAGTCATCAATGTATTATGATTTGTATCCAATGATTGATACATTATTGAATTAAATATATTTTACACATTCATATTCTTGCTTTTCATTCTCGTCTTTCACAAGTGAGAACGGAAGTTGACACTTTCTTGAATTAATGTTATTTACACAAACATAAATTTTAAGAATGGCATACGTTTTAACAAAGATGTGTGAAGATATTTCTTTCAAATTGTGTGTAACATTGAAGAACTTGGATCAAAGTGTCTTCGATGTGTGTGTTCAAGGGGCGGCGGGGTAGCCTAGTAGTTAAAGTGTTAACTCATCATGGTGAAGACCTGGGTTCGATTCCCCACATGGGTACAATGTGGCTTTGCTGGAATATTGCTTGAAGCAGCATAAAATCATACTCACTACATCACTCATATCGTGACAGCAAGGGATGCAACTCTTGATAAAAATCTTACTCGTTCGCAAATAGGCCTCCTGTTGGCCCATGTCACCCTTAAACTAGAACACCACACAACCACCTTATTAATCTGGACCTCTGTCTACCCAGACTAAACTTTATGACCACTTACGTCTTTGCTTTGGATTTCCCAGTGGGTGGTCATGGCCATAAGTGAGTGAGTGAGTATTGTTTTACGCTGCTTTTGGCAATATTCCAGCAATATCACGGCGGGGAACACCAGAAATGGGCTTCACACATAGTACCCATGTCGGGAATCGAACCCGGGTCTTCAGCGTGACGAGTGAACGCTTTAGACACTAGGCTACCCGACCGCCCATCATGGCCATAACCAATTTGAATATCTCAGGGACTGGTCATTTATTACAGAGGGGGTGGTCAGAGGTTTTTGATGCACTAATGTACTGAAAATAATAACCCCCCATAATGCTGGTCATATTTTTGGATGACCCTCCCCATGTCTTTGTACATTTTCTTCCTGACCCTCCCTGAAAAAGACAAAATGCAAAATCACCTATTTCATTATTAACTGTCCACATTATCATGACCCTCCTCAAAGATGTGTATCATTTGTTACGACCCTCCTCCAGATACTGTCATATGTTTTGGTGACCCTTCCCAGATGCCCTCGGACCCAGACCCCTTATAACAACGACCAATTCCTCAGCTACAGAAGGGGCGGTGGGGTAGCCTAGTAGGTAAAGCGTTCGCTCGTCATGGTGAAGACCCATGTGGCACTACGTTTGGGCCACAAAATTCCAGCCTAGTTTGACAAGAATGAAACCATACTTTATTGTCAGTTAACTCCCTTGCCTCACGTGGCTGTTTTAATCTATGAAATGTGAAAATAGTGATGATGAGTTGATATAGAGGTAAACTTCTACCATGACACACATGGGGTGGTCGGGTAGCCTCGTGGTTAAAGCGTTCGCTCGTCACGCAAAAGACCCGGGTTCGATTCCTGACATGGGTACAATGTGTGAAGCCCATTTCTGGTGTCCCCCACCGTGATATTGCTGGAATATTGCTAAAAGCGGCGTAAAACCATACTCACTCACTCACTCACTCACTCTACCATGACATTCTGTTTGATCCACCAGTTTTATATGTCTATGAGTAATATATCAACTTTGATATTTGATACCAATCTCAACAACAACAAAGTCAAAGTCAACAAATAAAGAAAATAGATTTATTTTGTTTTCATACAAAAACAATGTCAATTCATCATTACTCCAGTATACAAAGCAATATACACCTTAGATAGCACTATCCTTTACAGCAGAATATGAACAGATTTACACATTTCTCATGGTGTGAATCACATCATCTGATCTGATAAATAACAATTGGCACTAAAGTGGCACTAAAATTACACTAAAGTAGCAGGAAAGTGGTACTAAAGATTGGGGCTGAATATTGTAAATCATAATGTACAGCCATGGAATATGGATTCATTCAAAAGGGTATCACAGTAATACCCTGTCACTCTTAGAATGACAAAGAAAAAAACCCAATGGTATTAGTCTACACTATCAACTAGGAAATGATCAACAAGCACTATTATTCTACTGAAATTGTGATAACAGTTTCAGTGGATGATGAAACTCCACACAGTATGCTGCAATGCTAAGATTTGTAAAGAGTAACTAGCCTCAAGACGCAAATGGGGGCCTATTCAAATAAAGATTTCACTTCTACCCTGGTTTCACTACTCTGGGATAATCCTTCAGTAATTTCATCAATTGTTGTTAAGACTAAAAATAATAAAAGTCTTGGTTCTCAGGCACATCATAAAGTTCACCGCACCTTTCGTTTATATTTCAATTTTTTAAAAATATATATAAAAAATCCTTAAATATTCCAAGTCCAACTTGTATTCCATTATTTTACTCATCTAGGAACACATTTATTTTAGGGAGGCCCTGTCCCAGGTTGATTGTACACAATTGTTTTATTGATTACAGAAACGTTTATTTTTTGTTACATACTAGTTTGTAAACACACACCCCCCCACCCCACCCCCACAGTGCCTGAGAACCAATTCTTTTATTTTTTTAAGCCTTAATGACACACAGAAACATTCCAGATATATGACTGCAACTTGTATGTATCGTCGAGTCTGGACCAGACAAACCAGTGATAGATATTATAAGCAATGATCCACATCATTGGGGTACGATGACATGCTATTAACCAAGTCACCGAGTCTGACCACCCGATCCATTTGGTCATCTCTTACTACAAGCATGACCTGGGAAGAAGCCCGAAGAACGATCATGGCGTAGCTGGCTTGACTCAAGACAATTGCCACTGACATGGCCATTCAAACAACCTTAGTTTTCACTGCTTCCCTGCATATTGTGATCTGGGTTCAATCCCCCAGTCGTCATCAGCAGTTATTCAATTTACCATTCCTAGAGTTGAAATGGCCATAAGATGGTGAAGTTTTCAGTAATAACACTCACACTGCTGGAATGAGTTCCGTCCTACAATCTGAGTTAGCAGGCTATGTGTGTTCAGAATGACTTGAACCGCAAGTACTGCCAATTGGCCTGGGTCAATCCCTCTTTTAGAGCCGCTTAGAAACTTACAATGGGCAAAACCCGGAAATCAAGATTGATCAAATTTTATATTAATCATAATAAATTATCTTCAATCTCTAATGAACAACAACTTTTCGTCCAGTTTTGCAGGAATGAGGTTGCCTCCTCGAGGTTTTCTTTGTACGTTTTGATTAATAATTCTCTACAAGTTAGCTTTGACAGACTTTGCATATTCCATCCTTGCCACAGCACGCTTGTGTACTTCGTCAGGGCCGTCAGCGAGACGCAGGATACGAGCCCAGGTAAACATCATCGCCAGGGGCAGGTCGTGGTGAAGACCAGCTCCACCATGGGCCTAGAGAGACAGACAGACATCAGGTAGACAGACATAGGGTAGACAGACATCAGGCAGAGAGACAGACAGACATCAGGCAGAGAGACAGACAGACATCAGACAGACATCAGGCAGAGAGACATACATCAGACAGACATCAGGTAGACAGACATACATCAGACAGACATCAGGTAGACAGACATACATCAGACAGACATCAGGTAGACAGACATACATCAGACAGACATCAGGTAGACAGACATACATCAGACAGACATCAGGCAGAGAGATATCAGACAGAGAGACATCAGACAGACATACAGACAGACATCAGGTAGAAAGACAGAGACAGACATCAGACAGACAGACAAACATCAGGCAGAGAGACATCAGACAAACAGACATCAGGTAGACAGACAGACAGACATCAGACAGACAGAGAAACATCAGGTTGAGAGACATCAGACAGACATACATCAGGCAGAGAGACATCAGACAGTCATCAGACAGACAGACATCAGACAGACATATATCAGACAGACATACATCAGGCAGAGATACATCAGACAGACAGACATCAGACAGACATACATCAGACAGACAGACATCAGACAGACAGACATCAGACAGACATACATCAGGCAGAGAGACATCAGACAGACAGACATCAGGCAGACAGACATCAGACAGACAGACATCAGGCAGAGAGACATCAGACAGACAGACAGACAAACATCAGACAGAGAGACAAACATCAGACAGACAGACATAAGGTAGACAGACAGACAAGGTAGACAGACAGTCATCAGGCAGACAGACAGACAGACATCAGACAGACATACATCAGGCAGAGAGACATCAGACAGACAGACAGACAGACAAACATCAGACAGACAGACAAACAGACAGACATACATCAGGCAGAGAGACATCAGACAGACAGACAGACATCAGGCAGACAGACAACCATCAGACAGACAAACCAACAGACAGACAGACATAAGGTAGACAGACAGACATAAGGTAGACAGACAGACAAGGTAGACAGACAGTCATCAGGCAGACAGACAGACAGACATCAGACAGACATACATCAGGCAGACAAACATCAGACATACATCAGACAGACAGACAGACATCAGGCAGACAGACAGAGTTCCATAGTTCCAACCTGTATGGTCTGTCTTGGGCCATAATTTTTATTGGGGGTCTGACAATTGTTCTCACCTGTATGGCTCTGTCAATGACTCGCTGGGCCATGCTTGGGGCTGATACTTTGATCATGGCTATCTCTGGTGCAGCGACCTTGGAATACAAACAAAAATGATAAAATTAAAAAAATTGTTCAACCTAAATATTATCTGATCATGTAGGCAGCCTTCAACATCAGGTGTCTAGTCTGTTCTATATCTATACAAGACTCACCTTATTCCCGTACACGTCCATCATGTAGGCAGCCTTCAACACCAGGTGTCTGTTCTATCTCTATACAAGACACCTTATTCCCGTACACGTCCATCATGTAGGCGGCCTTCAACACAAGGTGTCTGTTCTATCTCTATACAAGACTCACCTTATTCCCGTACACGTCCATCATGTAGGCGGCCTTCAACACCAGGTGTCTGTTCTATCTCTATACAAGACTCACCTTATTCCCGTACACGTCCATCATGTAGGCGGCCTTCAACACCAGGTGTCTGTTCTATCTCTATACAAGACTCACCTTATTCCCGTACACGTCCATCATGTAGGAAGCCTTCAACACCAGGTGTCTGTTCTATCTCTATACAAGACTCACCTTATTCCTGTACACATCCATCATGTAGGCAGCCTTCAACACCAGGTGTCTGTTCTATCTTTATACAAGACTCACCTTATTCCCGTACACGTCCATCATGTAGGCAGCCTTCAACACCAGGTGTCTGTTCTATCTCTATACAAGACACCTTATTCCCGTACACGTCCATCATGTAGGCGTCCTTCAACACCAGGTGTCTGTTCTATCTCTATACAAGACACCTTATTCCCGTACACGTCCATCATGTAGGCGGCCTTCAACACCAGGTGTCTGTTCTATCCCTATACAAGACACCTTATTCCCGTAGACGTCCATCATGAAGGCGGCCTTCAACACCAGGTGTCTGTTCCATCTCTATACAAGACTCACCTTATTCCCGTACACGTCCATCATGTAGGCGGCCTTCAACACCAGGTGTCTGTTCTATCTCTATACAAGACTCACCTTATTCCCGTACACGTCCATCATGTAGGCAGCCTTCAACACCAGGTGTCTGTTCTATCTCTATACAACACTCACCTTATTCCCGTACACGTCCATCATGTAGGCGGCCTTCAACACCAGGTGTCTGTTCTATCTCTATACAACACTCACCTTATCCCTGTACACGTCCATTATGTAGGAAGCCTTCAACACCAGGTGTCTGTTCTATCTCTACACAAGACTCACCTTATTCCTGTACACGTCCATCATGTAGGAAGCCTTCAACACCAGGTGTCTGTTCTATCTCTACACAAGACTCACCTTATTCCTGTACACGTCCATCATGTAGGCAGCCTTCAACACCAGGTGTCTGTTCTATCTCTACACAAGACTCACCTTATTCCTGTACACGTCCATCATGTAGGCAGCCTTCAACACCAGGTGTCTGTTCTATCTCTACACAAGACTCACCTTATTCCTGTACACGTCCATCATGTAGGCAGCCTTCAACACCAGGTGTCTGTTCTATCTCTATACAAGGCTCATCTTATTACAGTACACGTCCATCATGAAGGCAGCCTTCAACACCAGGTGTCTGTTCTATCTCTATACAAGACTCACCTTATTCCCGTAGACGTCCATCATGTAGGAAGCCTTCAACACCAGGTGTCTGTTCTATCTCTATACAAGACCCACCTTATTCCCGTACACGTCCATCATGTAGGCAGCCTTCAACACCAGGTGTCTGTTCTATCTCTATACAAGACTCACCTTATTCCCGTACACGTCCATCATGTAGGCAGCCTTCAACACCAGAAGACGAGTCTGCTCTATCTCTATACGAGACTCACCTTATTCTGTACACGTCCATCATGTAGGCAGCCTTCAACACCAGAAGACGAGTCTGCTCTATCTCTATACGAGACTCACCTTATTCCCGTACACGTCCATCATGTAGGCAGCCTTCAACACCAGGTGTCTGTTCTATCTCTATACAAGACTCACCTTATTCCCGTACACGTCCATCATGTAGGCAGCCTTCAACACCAGAAGACGAGTCTGCTCTATCTCTATACGAGACTCACCTTATTCCCGTACACGTCCATCATGTAGGCAGCCTTCAACACCAGGTGTCTGTTCTATCTCTATACAAGACTCACCTTATTCCCGTACACGTCCATCATGTAGGCAGCCTTCAACACCAGGTGTCTGTTCTATCTCTATACAAGACACCTTATTCCCGTACACGTCCATCATGTAGGCAGCCTTCAACACCAGGTGTCTGTTCTATCTCTATACAAGACACCTTATTCCCGTACACGTCCATCATGTAGGCAGCCTTCAACACTAGGTGTCTGTTCTATCTCTATACAAGACCCACCTTATTCCCGTACACGTCCATCATGTAGGCAGCCTTCAACTACAGGTGTCTGTTCTATCTCTATACAAGACACCTTATTCCCGTACACGTCCATCATGTAGGCAGCCTTCAACACCAGGTGTCTGTTCTATCTCTATACAAGACTCACCTTATTCCCGTAGACGTCCATCATGTAGGCGGCCTTCAACACCAGGTGTCTGTTCTATTTCTATACAACACTCACCTTATTCCCGTACACGTCCATCATGTAGGCAGCCTTCAACACCAGGAGTCGAGTCTGTTCTATCTCTATACGTGACTGGGCGATGTCAGCCTGTATCGTTCCCTGAGCTGCTAAAGGCTTCCCGAAGGCAATTCTTTCCTGAGTCTGAAACATGGGCAAACACAGACTGAACTCCACCTAACCTGACTCAGAGGCAATCCCCTCTCTCATCACAGAGGTTCAGCATTCTATCTTTGGCAGCAAGTATCATTAAGCAATCTCTGTTACCACGGCTCTTGTAGTCTCTAGATGAAGATCCAGGGTATAGAATAGGTCTTCAGCAACCCATGCTTGTCGTAAGAGGTGACTAACGGGATCGGTTCGGTTCGTCAGACTCACCTCCCTGATTTGGTTGATGCATGTCATCGTATCCCAATTGTGTGGATCGATGCTCATGATATCAATCACTGGATTGTCTAGTCCAGACTCAATTATTTACAGACCACCGTCATACAGTTGGAATATTGCTGAATATGGCGTTAAACCACAAACAAACTAGATTTAATTAGTTTGAAAATATCTCCTTTTGAATCCCCCCCAAAACTTATGAACTACATGATATAATTTGACAAAATATGTATTAACTGTCTTACATGAAACAGTTGATACTTGTATTTTCCGATGTTTTTCCGTGTTTAATGGTGCAGTTTTATATTGCAGCAATATTATGGTGGCATGTAAGTGTTTGAGAATGGACATGACTGATGGAATGAGTTATGTCCCATAATGTTAGGTATACTAACAAGCAATCAACCAAGTCACAGAACCTCACCATAAGATCCATTCTAGTCACTTCAACAGCCGAGCTCTAGGGGCCTATTCTAACTCGAAACCCCCACTGAGGCATGACAAAGTACTGTCGGAAATGCCAGAAAAATCCTTCTGGCTTCAATAAACAAGTACGAATCATAGGGCTATGAAAACGGCATATATCAAAAGACGTGAATCCACCTAATCTCGTGGAGAGCAATAATTAATGTAGTCTGGGAAACATTTCTTGTGTCCTTAATTTCCTCTCGAATTCTACTACAAGTTGGGGGTACCTTCTGCTCCTAAAGCCTGTACACTATACGCCTGATCACCCCTGTATCCAAGCTGTCTGATAACCTTTTACGTCCCGGTTTTGCTTTTGACACGACCCCTATATTCTTTGTTAGTTTATCATACCGAAGACTTGTTGGTATGAAAGTCCCGGCGCTTAGCCAGTTCAGTAATACACCCTATCTAAACTAATACAGTCAAGTATCGTTAATCCGACACTCGTTAATCTGACAATCGGCTTTATCTGACACTAATGATGGGAACCGATTAAATGAGTGCTATTTAGACCCGTTAATCCGACAGTCTCACACTCCGACTCCGACACACCTTATTTGCAACGAATTACCGAAATCACTCATTAATCAGTCTCGTTAATCCGACACAGTGATCAGCGTACTCCGTGGTCATCTGCCCGCGAGTACACAGCCCCGTGTTTTGATGCGAGTCGAATCGGCTGGTAGCTGCTTATTACAACGGCTGCAGAGATAAACTTACTTAACAATAAACAAGTAATGCTTTAAATAAACAAAACAGGATTAATCACATGCATAGATTACCTCAATATCATTAAAATCAGATACAAGTTCTCGCTATCGTATGCAACCAACCATGTCGGATTAACAGGACTTGACTGCATGTACATGGTTTCCCTCTATCTCTCTCGGGGGGCACAGCCGGCCCAGTCGTCTAAGGTGCCGCGATTCGCTGTGCAGAGTTGCATCCCTTGGGCACGCCAGAAACCTATGACTGGGTTCGAATCCCAGTTCGCCCCAATTATGTTTCTAGGTTTGTCAGCACCATACCCATGCTCGTGGGTTTCACCGAAGTGGTAAACGTCTTAGACCTGCATCACTTCGGGCTTTCCTCCCACATTAAGCTGACACGCCATGATATAACTTGAACCCAACTCACTCACTCTATCTCTCTCAAGTGTAAAGAACTAACTACAGACTCCATGTCGTATACCATGGCTATGGCTATGTAAGTGTAATGCAACATGCATCATGTGAGCAGAGTTGACTGACAAAACAAATGTAGCGTCATTTTCTTATTTTATATGATGCACATCAAGAATTTTCTCCAAATGACTCATTTTTGTGGATTAGATCTTATATGAAGACTACATTATTTTAATGACGGAGTCACATGCGCATATGTCTATAGTTTGTTTCAGACTTCTCCCATTGGACTCCCACGTTTACTCCTGTATTACTGTTGAGACTCCTTGTGACTGAAATACTTCAAACCACAGGTATAGGTAGATCGGTAGTTACTCTATATTTCAAAAGCAACAGTTTTTGAAAAAATTCTATCCTTTTTTAACAGGCAAAATTTTTCTAGCATTTCTGACAATACTATAGTATTCATATACTTAATGTCATTATCTTGGTGCTCTGGCATACATGTATATCAAAATTTGTGGTTTTGCAAAACATATAAAGATTGCTATGTCTGGCCTTGACCTTCTTCTACTCACTCTCTTCACCATCAACTCAAGTGCCCGTTCCGCATTGCCGATCAGCCTCATACAGTGATGGATGCGACCAGGGCCCAGACGACCTTGAGCTATCTCAAACCCTCGACCTTCACCCAGGAGGATGTTGGAGGCAGGAACCCGCACATTTTCAAACACGACTTCTCCATGGCCGGCTGGCACACAAAAATATGACACAACTAAGTATACCGAATTCGACGTAATAAGCGCCCAGGGCCCTCTCAAAAATAGAAATATGGGGCTCTTATTAGAATATTATTTTGGTGGAAAAACAGAGTTGAAAGATAAATTTCATGGTTTATGCTGACAGACTGAAATGTTTATATGCGACAGATATATTTTTCCAGAATTTAATTGCCCATAATTAAGAATGCATATAACACATGAGTGCGTATTATGCGCAAATAAAGAATTCTTGTGTACATTGATCAATCGGAAGGGGTGCTACGGGTAAATGGGATTGTTCACAAGCCAATATATTAGCAAATATCGCAGTGGGTGCTTATTAGAGAGGGGCGCTTATTACGTCAAATACGGTAACTGAAAACTATTTTACCAAGAAATGAATAAATTAGAAGCATCTCTTGAACAATGATCTTTAATTTTGCAAGCATAGATTTCTTGACTGGCCTATGATGGGCAGTATGTAGCAGATACAATTCATGTGTTTCCAGAATTGTTGGTGTTTGTGAGCATTCAACCCTTTTCTTTTGAACCAAAAGCTTTAGTCGGAGCTTGTAAGGTTTCGAATGTTAAATATCTGCCCATCAAATACTCAATAACACCAGCAGATCATAATCAGGCCATGTTTTTCAGTGAATTAAATTGGGCCACACATTACTATTTGTTTTACAGCATACAGTCATCACTGCTATAGTTCTATATAAGATGTATGTGTGATGTAGATGTACCTGGACTGTCTTCGTATCCGAACACAGTGAGTGGCCGGACAATCTTCACTCCCGGAGCGTCCATCGGGACGAGGATCATACTCTGCTGCTGATGTCTTGCCGCTCCTGTGTCCGTCTTGCCCATAAATACACAGAGCTTACATCGGGGGTCGAGGGCACCTTGTGTAGAGAAGGAACTCCGATTTACACGATATTCTTACGTCTAATATACCAGTGAGTTATGTCAACTCCATATTTTAATGACTGCCTCCCTGGCCGCATCATACCAAAAGATGTTAAAAAATTGTTCTTGTTGTTACCCTGCCTGACGCTCGGGATTAAGGGGATAAAACAAGGACTGGTCAGCTCGGAGTCAGTATACTGTGTCTGAGTGGGGTATTTATTTTAAACTGGTATCTCAGTGTGCTAGCACTATAAAAATCAGCATTAGCCCGGACTAGTACTCGCGCGCACGCACGCATGCATGCACGCACACACGAATGCACGCAGGCACGCACGCACGCACGTACTGGTGCATGGGTGCAATAATCTTGGACGCGACGAAAAAAACCCTTTTCACCTCACCTCATCTCACCATATTTTAACCTAAAAAAGGAAAATGTAGATCACAGAGTAAGAAAGGGATCATGCTGCTTTTAACATGTTCCGGCAATATCACAGCAGGGGACACTAGAAATGAGCTTCAGAGGATTTTGGAAAACTAGGGATGCACATAACAACCAAGTAAACAAGTAAGGTGTCTGTGCATCCCCTTCTGGATGTGAAAATGGGCTTCACAACTTGTTCCCGAGCCTTCGTTGTGATAAGCACATGGTTAAACAAGGCTACCCAACTGCCCTGTACAGCACTGGTGAAGTCTGCAAAACAGGTCACACCCAGATTTTCTCAACTCAATGTCAGAAGGAAAATGGCAGCAGAGGTGGCTCCTCCTGGTGGTGATTTGCACCTAGCTGGCCAGGGAAGTGTGATGTGAGGTACAGTCAAATATCCTGGGATCTTTTTTCGATGGAATTGTCTAGAACAGAGGTCACCATCAGTAACATTTCATGCTGCAGACTTGTGTCCTCCTTCATCTGTCCTGAGTCTTGAGATGGGGAGTGCTGCAGATGGAGACTGGCAGATGACCCCTGTTGATCCCTGTTGACCACTACAAGTGGGAAAGGACATGCCTTTGCAGACTTGTATGGTCAAGATTTGCTAATCGGCTTGGTGCAATGTGTATACATGGTCAGGGTTGAGTACTCTCGTATATTCCAATCTTGCTGCCTTTCAGTACAGTGAGTGAGTGAGTTGGGTTTAACGCCAGTCACATCACGGCGTGTCAGCTTAAAGTGGGAGGAAAGCACGAAGTGATGCAGGTCTCAGACGTTTACCACTTCAGTGAAACCCACGAGGACAGGCATGGTGCTGACAAACCTAGAAACATAATCAGGGCGATCCGGGATTTGAACCCACAATCATAGGTTTCTGGCATGCCCAAGGGAGGCAACTCACAGCGAATTGCGGCGCCTTAGACGACTGGGCCACTAGTGCCCCCCTTTTCAATACCGAGGAGGTCTGTTTCTAAAGTACCCTCTACGACGACAATGACACCTTCTGACCTGCCCCGGAATGAGAGGACAACCAACTAGTTCTGCCTGATGTATTCCAATATGACACCCTCTCACCTGACGTCCACCACTTATGTCCGTTGACGATGTAGTCGTCGCCATCTCTCCTGATTGATGACTGGATGTTGGTGGCGTCGGAGGATGCAACCTGTCAATACAGGGGTCAGTTACTCTCATGTGAAGACTTTCAACATCATAACAAGGCACTGCAACCCAAGGACCCAAGAGAACTTAATGATGATGCAGGCGGTGCCTGAGAACCAAGACTATTATTTTTTTAGTCTTATCAATTTAGTCTTATCAAGCTCACAGAATCTCGCCTCTAGTGTCACATGCAAGTCTGATCACACATGGTAGAGTGAGTGAACAGGGTCTTATCTAAGATTCTGCCTTTGGATAAAAATGTAACATTGTTCAAAATTGAGATTTCTTACAAGTCCTTATTTTTTAAAATTCAGGGGTATTTCAATATTTCATTCAATGCAAAAATATATAACTGAACACAAAAGCCAATTTTTTAATTGGTCTTGTTGTCAGGGAAATCCAAGTTGCCTCTGTAAAACTATAATATTAGTTATGACAATAAATATCGGCCTCTGAGAAGGTCCGGATAGAGACTGGGCTGTAGGATGGGTGATTTAGATATACAGCCCACACTTAGCCCCCAGTGACTATTTCCTATTCTGGCAAATGAAATCTGCCCTACGTGGAAGACGCTTCCAGGATGACGAGGACATAAAGGCTTCCACAGAGGCGTGGTTAGAGGGCCAATCTGCGGATTTCTATAAAAGTGGTATTAAAAGCTTGAAGGACAAATGGAATAAGTGTATTGAGGTGAATGGAGATTATATTGAAAAATAAAAGTGCAAAAGATACTCTGCGATTTGGTCTTATATTGAAGTTGCAAAATGTATTGAATGCATCTCGTACCTGTGAGTGAGTTTGGTTTAATTATGCACATATATTATTCACAAGCTATGTGAAGTTCGAAACCCCAGATGGGTACAATGTGCAAAGCCCAAATCTGTTGTCCCCGCTGTGATATTGCTGGAATTTTGCTAAGTGGTGTAAAAACCATACTCTCAATCATTGGAAAGGAATAAGATTAAATTGTATCTCGTACATTTGGTTCGGTCATCCCGAAGCAGGATCGGATCTCCCCGCTCAGTAGTGGTGTCAGCCATCTTTGTTTTTGTTGGTCTGTCCCGTACTTGACCAGCACCTCCATGTTGCCTGTGTCCGGCGCATTACAGTTGAACACCTACACCACACAACACACTTGTCACAATTCATCCAAAAATAACAATAGTACTGTCTAATTCCACTTTTCAATTGCCAACATTTATAAATTCAGTGAGTGGATTTAACAAGTTTTGATCCTGATGTCTGACCAGTAATAGCAATGATAAACTGCCTACACAGAGCAGAACTCCACACTGCGCATGCTCAAACCACATGACATTTTTACCCATGTTAGCAGGGACATGAATTTCAATTCGTTCTCAACTCCCTGGGACTCATACAACCAAGGCTGTCTCTTAAGTGTTTTGAAAATTCACATAACCACCTAATCTACCAATGGTTTCACTGCAAAGTTAGAACAAAATCACCTGCTTTAGGAGGCACAACCGGTTGTTTTTACAAGATGTGTTTCAGCCCTAAAAGTCAAGTGTGCTGATCCACACTCTTAACAACGAGACTTGACTTAGCTTGACTTGATCTGTGCCTGTTTGCTGTGCACAGGACCATGTGCCAGTTGACACTGAACAAAATATTCTGGCAGGGAATAAGAAAATAGTGAATAATTGATGAATTATCCTACCTCTGGAGCCACAACACATCGCCCCATCTCCTCACACAGGAAGGCATACTCCAGGTTGGTGAGACCGGCTCCGAACTTCCGCTCTGGGTCAGTCTCCACTGGGAGAAACAGGTTCCATAAACCCTGGGCTTTGGCTTTATTCTGTAATGAACAAACGTCACATCAGTCAGACGTCTGACTAAGTCATAGCTTGACCTCCTTGTGTGGGGGCTTAATGATGTTTTCCAAAGTATTCAGTCAGAGCAGTCAAGGCAGCCTATATAGGAGGATAGCCCAATGTACTACAGTCCAAGTTTGGGCCTATATAGGAGGATAGCCAAATTTGATGCAGCCCAAGTTTAGGCCTATATAGGAGGATAGCCCAATGTACTACAGTCCAAGTTTGGGCCTATATAGGAGGATAGCCCAATTTGATGCAGCCCAAGTTTGGGCCTATATAGGAGGATAGCCCAATGTACTACAGTCCAAGTTTGGGCCTATATAGGAGGATAGCCCAATGTACTACAGTCCAAGTTTGGGCCTATATAGGAGGATAGCCCAATTTGATGCAGCCCAAGTTTGGGCCTATATAGGATGATAGCCGCCAATGTGATGCAGCCCAAGTTTGGGCCTATATAGGAGGATAGCCCAATTTGATGCAGCCCAAGTTTGGGCCTATATAGGAGGATGGTCCAATTTGATGCAGCCCAAGTTTGGGCCTATATTGGATGATAGCCAATGTGATGCAGCCCAAGTTTGGGCCTATATAGGAGGATAGCCCAATTTGATGCAGCCCAAGTTTGGGCCTATATAGGAGGATAGCCCAATTTGTTGCAGCCCAGGTTTGGGTCTATATAGGAGGATAGCCCAATGTGATGCAGCCCAAGTTTGGGCCTATATAGGAGGATAGCCCAATTTGATGCAGCCCAAGTTTGGGCCTATATAGGATCATAGCCAATGTGATGCAGCCCAAGTGTGGGCCCATATGGGAGGATAGCCCAATGTGATGCAATGTGGGCCTATATATACACTATATGGGAAGACAGCCCAAACTAACGCAGCCCAACTTTCGGCCTTTATCCCTTATATGCTGATGGACCAAGGATGATAATTAACAGATAAGCACTGTAAAATGTGAAATTAATGCATCTCCAAAAGAATGCGACCGCTGGCCTCTAGCCAAAAATGTGACTCAATATGAATGCGACACCCCGTCCTCTCAAGCATCAGTGGATTTGTCTTGACCCCAGCAGTGACAATTCACAGGATGTACTTAGTGTTTGAATGACATTGTTTATATACTTGTAACAAGTGCTGCTCAATAAACAGTGATGTGGAATACGTAGTTGTTTGTTTTCATTGTATGTCTAAGTTGGTATTTCTGCTATCCAAAATGTCTTACTGTTGATATAAATGCGATGTTTAATAATGCGAGACCACTCGCATTTTTCGCATTTAATTCACGCTCGCGTTAATATCAAGATTTACAGTATTCAATCTCATTAAAATCAGATCTTAGTGCTCCCTCCCGCTACACAAAGATCTGAGAACATCCAATTACAGGTGACCGATATGATGTTTTCTTTGTTGTTTAACACTGTTTAACAATATTCCCGCTGTATAAGGGAGGCCTGTAAAGAACCAAATCTGGACCAGACAAACCCGTGATATTATGAGCACGTTTCATGCTGTCCGTGTATGATAACATGCAATTAAACCAAGCGCGAGCACCGTATCAATAAATTGGCCTCATATGACAGCAGTGCTGCTTGGTACACATTCTAACCCAGACCTGGAACTGGCTGTCTTAGCCCCTCGTATGGTGTTTCTAGTTTTCTGCTGCTGTCTGCAATATTCCAACTATGTCACAGCAACATGTAAACATTAGAGTCTTCACAAGACACACCGCCAGTGGGTTACCATGACATGCAATCAGCCACAAATGTCAGACTCCGATCCTCGTTCGTTCGTTCGTTCGTGAGTGAGTGTGGTTTTACGCCGCTTTTAGCAATATTCCAGCAAAATCACGGCGGGGGACACCAGAAATGGGCTTCACACATTGTACCCATGTCGGGAATCGAACCCGGGTCTTCGGCGTGACGAACAAACGCTTTAACCACTAGGCTACCCGACCGCCCCCCGATCCCCATTAGCATGACAAGCATAAACTACTCGGGACTAATTCTACCCAATCTTCACAGTGGTAAGATTTTGTCTATGTATTCAGCCTGAGGGCTTTTCCCGGGATCATAGTTTTACATTTCAACCAAAACCGAGGAGGCGTGTTTTATCCAACTTATGAACCATCTAAATGCAAGAAATACCAGAAAAAATAAGAAAACATTTACATACCTTAAAGTGAATACCTTAGAGTGTATTGGGGTATAAAAGGAATTTGCTCAAAGCATGCAAAAGAAAAAACATGTGCAACATGGGCTAGCTGGAGTCATAACAAACTGAACGACTTCTCATCATCTGCCCCGATAGCTCAGTGGTGAAACAGTGGGTTACAAAACTTAACACGATATGTGAGGTTGCAGGTTTGATTTACGTAATTGAATTTTCATGGTAAAAAAATTTGTGACTTTATAGTCACTTTATATATCATCAAACACAATTGTGTTCACATCAAGAGGCAAGTTTATAAAATGTTAATTGTAAAACCTTGGTATTAGTGGTATGAACAATGGGGGTTCTAGACCACTCTACCCTGAAACTATTCACAGTATGTTCAATTTGAGGTTTCAAACTTTGCTTTGAAAACCTGTAAATTATCAAAGGAAAATTATAGGTATGAACTGATCTGATAGACCAACCCACTGTTTCACCAGTCAAGAATAACTTCAACTTAATTCAAAGGGCATGTTGACTCAGCCTTGACCCTCATGTGACCTGACCTTGAGATCGTGCAATGGCTGGAAAAGCTCCCATCTGTGTGGCCCCATGCTGTGGGCTGCTATATCTGCCTCGAGAGGGATGATGTCCTCATTGACCATCTTCCGCACCCTCTGATGGAGATCCTGAACCTGTTGGGACAAGCCCTTCACCGACACTGCCATGGCCCCTACAATACAGCGGATACACTTGCAATTAGGGCTGGGACGATACACCAACTGTGCGCTCAGATACGTATCATGATACCTTGCTCACAATCCTATACGTATCACAAGCCTTGGATGTGCTGTTATCTGTGGTGCATAAGCCACTTTTTTTATAGATGGGATGGCCAAATACCTGGCACATTAACGATTTACAGTTGCAGTGTCAAGTATGGCACAATAGACTCATTTTCACTTGTAATTAGTGTTTGGTGTAACATTTATTGAAGAATACCTTAAGGGCTGGGACAGGTAACTCAGGTACTCGGGTCGGGTGGGTCCTGAGTAGGTCCCGGGTACCCACAGGACTACCCGGACCCGTGGTTAGTCATGTGATATATTGTTTAAAGACAAAAACTCTATGGTTACACCACAAGTCACTAATGTTCGTATTTCTTTCTGACAATGCAAGCATTCCCTCAGACTTGTATATGTTTGAATAAAGATAAAGCTTCATGCAGTAAACTTCAGTGTATACATGACCAGATCGTATTACATGTGTATCTAAATACATTTTGCCAGGGCGAATCAAACAATCAAACTTTTCCAACTCGGACCGTTTGTACCTATCTCTAAATATCTACAGCAGGTGCCCGGGGAGGGTTGGGTAAGGTGGTGGGAACCCAGGTGGGTAAATTTGGACTTGTCCCAGCCCTAAATACCTTTGAGGTAAGAATCAATACTTTTTATTTAGTGTGCGACTGTGATCGATACTTGTATCGAGAAGTAAAAAATCGCAATCCATCGATGCATCGGTGTATCGTTCCACTACTACTTGTAATGTACACATTTACTGATTCAGTGCAAAGTCTGCTCAATCCATACGATAAAGATTTTTCGGGTCCCATCCCTTAAGCTTTAGACATTGGTGTTATCAGTCCAAAGTGTTAATGTTGTCTTAAAATAAACACAAGGGGCTCAGGTTCTGATTTCACAAGGGGCTCTTAGCGCTACATTGATCATAAATATAACACTACAACCTAAACTTAAAAGTTACAAGTCAGTTTCATAATTCTATTTAAAAATGTGACAGCTTATTTTTCGTCCTCACAATGTTTGACATGGGTTGTCAAAGTTTGTAAAGAGACACAGCTTGTGATTGGTTAAACTACAAATTGCAACCAATCAAAACATGTTTGTTTTACAGTGTTAAAGTGACAATAGTCACTCAAACAAGATGAAGAGAATAAATAACTCTTATCTCACAATATGGATTGGTTATGGACATTAAATTTTAAAAACATTATTTCTGATCAATTAAATATGATTGATCTACTGAGCTGGGAAAACTTTTTAAATTTTTGTGAGGAGAGGGTAGCTGGTCTCATAGCCTACTGACATGTACTTACCGACAGTGCCTGTGTGTGGTTGTGTGGAGAGGGTAGCTCAGCCTGTAGCCTACTGACATGTACTTACCGACAGTGCCTGTGTGTGAGAGGGTAGGTCCGCCTGTAGCCTACTGACATGTACTTACCGACAGTGCCTGTGTGTGAGAGGGTAGGTCCGCCTGTAGCCTACTGACATGTACTTACCGACAGTGCCTGTGTGTGGTTGTGTGGAGAGGGTAGGTTGGCCTGTAGCCTAATGACATGTACTTACCGACAGTGCCTGTGTGTTGTTGTGTGGAGAGGGTAGGTCCGCCTGTAGCCTACTGACAGGTACTTACCGACAGTGCCTGTGTGTGGTTGTGTGGAGAGGGTAGCTCGGCCTGTAGCCTACTGACATGTACTTACCGACAGTGCCTGTGTGTTGTTGTGTGGAGAGGGTAGCTCGGCCTGTAGCCTAATGACATGTACTTACCGACAGTGCCTGTGTGTTGTTGTGTGGAGAGGGTAGCTCGGCCTGTAGCCTAATGACATGTACTTACCGACAGTGCCTGTGTGTTGTTGTGTGGAGAGGGTAGCTCGGCCTGTAGCCTACTGACATGTACTTACCGACAGTGCCTGTGTGTGGTTGTGTGGAGAGGGTGGCTCGGCCTGTAGCCTACTGACATGTACTTACCGACAGTGCCTGTGTGTGATTGTGTGGAGAGGGGAGTTCAGCCTGTAGCCTACTGACATGTACTTACCGACACTGCCTGTGTGTGGTTGTGTGGAGAGGGTAGGTTGGCCTGTAGCCTACTGACATGTACTTACCGACAGTGCCTGTGTGTGGTTGTGTGGACAGGCTGGCTCGTCTCATACCCTACTGACGTGTACTTACCGACAGTGCCTGTGTGTGGTTGTGTGGACAGGGTAGGTCGGCCTGTAGCCTACTGACATGTACTTACCGACAGTGCCTGTGTGTGGTTGTGTGGACAGGCTGGCTCGTCTCATACCCTACTGACGTGTACTTACCAACAGTGCCTGTGTGTGATTGTGTGGAGAGGGTAGGTTGGCCTGTAGCCTACTGACATGTACTTACCGACAGTGCCTGTGTGTGGTTGTGTGGAGAGGGTAGGTTGGCCTGTAGCCTACTGACATGTACTTACCGACAGTGCCTGTGTGTGATTGTGTGGAGAGGGTAGCTCGGCCCGTAGCCTACTGACAGGTACTTACCGACAGTGCCTGTGTGTGATTGTGTGGAGAGGGTAGCTCGGCCTGTAGCCTACTGACAGGTACTTACCGACAGTGCCTGTGTGTGGTTGTGTGGAGAGGGTAGGTCAGCCCGTAGCCTACTGACATGTACTTACCGACAGTGCCTGTGTGTGACTGTGTGGAGAGGGTAGGTTGGCCTGTAGCCTACTGACATGTACTTACTGACAGTGCCTGTGTGTGGTTGTGTGGAGAGGGTAGGTAGTCCCATAGCCTACTGACATGTACTTACCGACAGTGCCTGTGTGTGATTGTGTGGAGAGGGTAGGTAGTCCCATAGCCTACTGACATGTATGTACCGACAGTGCCTGTGTGTGACTGTGTGGAGAGGGTAGTTCGGCCTGTAGCCTACTGACATGTACTTACCAACAGTGCCTGTGTGTGGTTGTGTGGAGAGGGTAGCTCGGCCTGTAGCCTACTGACATGTACTTACCAACAGTGCCTGTGTGTGGTTGTGTGGAGAGGGTAGGTCAGCCTGTAGCCTACTGACATGTACTTACCAACAGTGCCTGTGTGTGGTTGTGTGGAGAGGGTAGCTCCGCCTGTAGCCTACTGACATGTACTTACCAACAGTGCCTGTGTGTGGTTGTGTGGAGAGGGTAGGTCAGCCTGTAGCCTACTGACATGTACTTACCAACAGTGCCTGTGTGTGGTTGTGTGGAGAGGGTAGCTCGGCCTGTAGCCTAATGACATGTACTTACCAACAGTGCCTGTGTGTGGCTGTGTGGAGAGGGTAGGTAGTCCCATAGCCTACTGACATGTACTTACCAACAGTGCCTGTGTGTGGTTGTGTGGAGAGGGTAGGTCAGCCCGTAGCCTACTGACATGTACTTACCGACAGTGCCTGTGTGTGGCTGTGTGGAGAGGGTAGCTCGGCCTGTAGCCTACTGACATGTACTTACCGACAGTGCCTGTGTGTGATTGTGTGGAGAGGGTAGCTCGGCCTGTAGCCTACTGACATGTACTTACCGACAGTGCCTGTGTGTGATTGTGTGGAGAGGGTAGGTCAGCCTGTAGCCTACTGACATGTACTTACCGACAGTGCCTGTGTGTGGTTGTGTGTGAGAGGGTAGTTCGGCCTGTAGCCTACTGACATGTACTTACCGACAGTGCCTGTGTGTGGCTGTGTGGAGAGGGTAGGTCCGCCTGTAGCCTACTGACATGTACTTACCGACAGTGCCTGTGTGTGGTTGTGTGGAGAGGGTAGGTCGGCCTGTAGCCTACTGACATGTACTTACCGACAGTGCTTGTGTGTGGTTGTGTGGAGAGGGTAGGTAGTCCCATAGCCTACTGACATGTACTTACCGACAGTGTCTGTGTGTGATTGTGTGGAGAGGGTAGTGTGCCTGTGTGTGGTTGTGTGGAGAGGGTAGCTCGGCCTGTAGCCTACTGACATGTACTTACCGACAGTGCCTGTGTGTGAGAGGGTAGGTCCGCCTGTAGCCTACTGACATGTACTTACCGACAGTGCCTGTGTGTGATTGTGTGGAGAGGGTAGCTTGTCTCATAGCCTACTGACATGTACTTACCGACAGTGCTTGTTTGTGGTTGTGTGGAGAGGGTAGCTCGTCTCATACCCTACTGACGTGTACTTACCAACGGTGCTTGTGTGTGATTGTGTGGAGAGGGTAACTCGGCCTGTAGCCTACTGACATGTACTTACCGACAGTGCCTGTGTGTGATTGTGTGGAGAGGGTAGGTCGGCCTGTAGCCTACTGACATGTACTTACCGACAGTGCTTGTGTGTGGTTGTGTGGAGAGGGTAGGTTGGCCTGTAGCCTACTGACATGTACTTACCGACAGTGCCTGTGTGTGGTTGTGTGGAGAGGGTAGGTTGGCCTGTAGCCTACTGACATGTACTTACCGACTGGGCCTGTGTGTGGTTGTGTGGAGAGGGTAGGTCGGCCTGTAGCCTACTGACAGGTACTTACCGACAGTGCTTGTGTGTGGTTGTGTGTGAGAGGGTAGTTCGGCCTGTAGCCTACTGACATGTACTTACCGACAGTGCCTGTGTGTGGTTGTGTGGAAAGGGTAGCTCGGCCGGTAGCCTACTGACAGGTACTTACCAACAGTGCCTGTGTGTGATTGTGTGGAGAGGGTAGCTTGTCTCATAGCCTACTGACAGGTACTTACCGACAGTGCCTGTGTGTGATTGTGTGGAGAGGGTAGGTCCGCCTGTAGCCTACTGACATGTACTTACCGACAGTGCCTGTGTGTGATTGTGTGGAGAGGGTAGCTTGTCTCATAGCCTACTGACAGGTACTTACCGACAGTGCCTGTGTGTGATTGTGTGGAGAGGGTAGCTTGTCTCATAGCCTACTGACATGTACTTACCGACAGTGCCTGTGTGTGGCTGTGTGGAGAGGGTAGCTTGTCTCATAGCCTACTGACAGGTACTTACCGACAGTGCCTGTGTGTGATTGTGTGGAGAGGGTAGGTCCGCCTGTAGCCTACTGACATGTACTTACCGACAGTGCCTGTGTGTGGTTGTGTGGAGAGGGTAGGTCCGCCTGTAGCCTACTGACATGTACTTACCAACAGTGCCTGTGTGTGGTTGTGTGGAGAGGGTAGGTCGGCCTGTAGCCTACTGACATGTACTTACCGACAGTGCTTGTGTGTGATTGTGTGGAGAGGGTAGGTGCGCCTGTAGCCTACTGACATGTACTTACCGACAGTGCTTGTGTGTGATTGTGTGGAGAGGGTAGGTCCGCCTGTAGCCTACTGACATGTACTCACCGACAGTGCTTGTGTGTGATTGTGTGGAGAGGGTAGGTCGGCCTGTAGCCTACTGACATGTACTTACCGACAGTGCTTGTGTGTGATTGTGTGGAGAGGGTAGGTCGGCCTGTAGCCTACTGACATGTACTTACCGACAGTGCCTGTGTGTGGAGAGGGTAGGTCCGCCTGTAGCCTACTGACATGTACTTACCGACAGTGCCTGTGTGTGGTTGTGTGGAGAGGGTAGCTCGGCCTGTAGCCTACTGACATGTACTTACCAACAGTGCCTGTGTGTGGTTGTGTGGAGAGGGTAGGTCAGCCTGTAGTTTACTGACAGGTACTTACTGACAGTGCTTGTGTGTGATTGTGTGTGAGAGGGTAGCTCCGCCTGTAGCCTACTGACATGTACTTACCGACAGTGCCTGTGTGTGGTTGTGTGGACAGGGGTCGGGACATGTATGTCATCATGGACCTGGTACTTGTGGAATATGCTCTTCGCCCTGACTGGACCTGGGATCCCGTGCCCTGCTGGGATGCCATCTTCCATCCAATGTCGGACATTGTCTCGGCATACTTGCCAACTTTCTCAGCAATCGGGGAACTTCCTTGTCCTATAGTGGAAGAAGAACACGCTAGCCTACACTGACAAGACATAGTTGTCGTCACTGATGCACACTCTTCTCCACAACATCCTACCCACGAAGTCAGGGTTGATATATTGATTTCAACTTCCCTATATTCGGCCTGAGGGCTTTCTCCGAGATCATAGTTTTACATTTTCAACCAAAACCAAGGAGGCGTGTTTTATCCAACTTATGAACCATCTAAATGCAAGAATTACCAGAAAAAATAAGAAAACATTTACATAGCTTAAAGTGAAACAGTTTATCATGGTATAAAAGGAACTCGCTCAAAGCATGCGAGAGAAAAAAACATGTGCAGCATGGACTAGCTGGAGTCATGATATAATAAACTGAACAACCTCTCATCACCTGCCCTGGTAGCTCAGTGGGTTACAAAATTACAATATGTGAGGTTGCAGGTTAGATTCACGTAATTTTAATTTACATGATAAAAAAGAATTGGGACTTTCAACCAATCATCAAACACAACTGTGTTCCCATCAAGAGGCAAGCTCATAAAAAGTTAATTGTAAAACCTAGGTATTACAATTGGAATGTATTTATCTGGGGCTGGGCATTCCACTGGGACATCCCGGGCATTGCAGATATTGCCTGCCTGTAACTGTAGTATGACGTCATCAGTGGTTTATAAGATACTTTTCTAGCAAGCTCATGTTAGAGGTCACTGGGAGTAGATAACTCCGAACTTACCACACCTAACAACTCAGGTCGACATTGACTATGTAAACTTAAAACAGATATATTGAAAAACAAAACCTTTTACTTTGGGGCTTCAATAAAACTAAATTAATTCATGGAAACACTACAGGGTCATACCTGAGATGGCTCGTTTATAGACACCTTGACAGATTGCAGCAAACCTAAAGAAGGTGAAGGCCATGTAGAAATCCAAGTTTGTGATTGGTGGAATGTTCATTCTCTCGCAGTACTGGGCAACAAATTCCTGGACTGTTGGAATACCAAGCTTCGACACATCCTCACCAACAAATCCTGATGTGAACAAAATCTTCCTTAGTTAGTGTTATTTAACAATGTATATGGCATAATAATCCTGATAATTTTTAGGATGTATTTCTAGTACCTTAAGCTAAAAATAATAATAATAATAGTCTTGGTTCTCAGGCACAGCCCACATCATCATGAAGATCACTGCACATTTTGTTTTTGTTTCCATTTTTATTTGTTTGTGTGCATTGTGTTTAAGTAATAGGATTTTTATATTTTTAAAAAAAATGGAAATAAAAACAAAACGTGCGGCAGACTTCATGATGATGTGGGTGGTGCTTGAGAACCATGACTATTATTGTTTTTAGCCTTATATCCTTTTTTGGTCAGTGTATAATCCCCATTCTAGGTTGATAAAGGCATTGACCTATTTGCCACCATAGTTTCATTTCTGAAGTGACGTCTCACCTCCATTGATAATGTCTCTAATGTAACACAGAAATTCCCTGTCTCAAAAGTGTAATTGGATAGAACGGCTATTTTTTGCCTTAGACCAAATTGCCAAAATGGGCTCAAAATGAAGCCATGGTAGAGAATGGATATAGGGTAGATATCACCATAAAGTGACATAAAATACACTTGATAAGCAAGGATGGTCCCCTTGTAACATTCATATCTTTTGAATGTACTTCAAGAACTGCTGAATATTGACTTTTCAATTTGTTGGAATTTTTTTCGTACATCATAAAGCTTGTTGCAATATAGAAAATGTGACTTGAGTCTGTAGCAACAATACCAACCTGCAAATAATGGAAAGTCTTTAGGCAGATAGTATATAATACAGCTCTGAGCAAGGTCAGACAAGGGGTCACCAAGGGTAGATAACTCCCAATCTAGAACCCCCAGCACATCAGACTTGTATGGACTGAATATCAAGTTGTCCAACCTGTAAGGTGAAAATGAAACAGTCATAGAAACAGCACATTGTGAGGGAGAATTTTGGATGTCAACTTCTTCATAATGAGTAACACAATGTTTCGGAGAGTAAGGTTACTCCTTCATCAGGTGAGGTCGAAAACCCTGAGTGAACTTTGACCACCCAATCAGATGACATTTTAATCAAATGATTCGGTTTCATCTCTTTACCGCCTAGATTTTGAAAAAAATATATGCCATGTAGAACAAATATTCTTTGACAGTAGACCCTTTTGGGTGTAGAATCCATGGCACTCAGAAATGGGGTGTATATATGTCCATAACATATATTGTAGAATTTTCCTATTCGGAATATTCTATAAGTAATACGTTACCACTGTTATACCGAGGCTGTTGTCTCCCACAACTGCTGCTATAGCGAAATCTACCACAGAGATCTCAATTACCTCATGCAGCACGTGCGTAGCCACCTAGCTGCCATGTGAGACCCTTCACTCTTGTCTCCTGCGAGAGCAAGTGCTCGGGGGACGGACGGGCGGGCAGCAGCCCAGTGGTAACGTATTACTTATAGAATATTCCGAATAGGAAAATTCTACAAATTACATTAAGTAATACGTTACCACTGTTATACCGAGGCTGACTACCACAGTAGGCGGTGGGGAGCACCTACAACCCGAATCCTGACTGCTAGCGTTCCTTCCGACCAGCGGAAGTAAACACCAAGGCGGAAGCACTCGATGCGCATGCACCTAGCTAGGCGTAACCCTATAGGAATACCAAAGCACTGTCAAGCGCATACCGTAAGGCTCAATCGTCATTGCCAAAACGATTGGTGACTCCAAACGGCCCACTGGATAGGTATTTCATCACCAAGGGGTGAGAACACTGTATCCTCGTGAGCTTAATCTTAGATCAGGTTAAACAGTCGAAAAGAGGGAAATTAATTTCATTCAGACCGTATATCCCAGAGCAAGCCTACTTAAAGTATGCATTAGGCGCGTGACCTAATTCCAGTATTTGTAAGCATGCATCACAAGGTTGGGATACACGACAGACAATTAAAGACATAATTGTCAAAATACAAATAAGGACAAAGCACACAAAAAGCCGCCCTCACCTGTGGTGTGAGTGCGCTGGTTTGCGGGACCCCAACTCCTGTACCCACGGCAGTGGGAACATTGGAGTCGACCCAGATTGACCACCGTGCAAGGTCAGACGCCTGAGGAGTTCGGAATTGCGCTGGGCACACCCCTTAGGTGCCCGCTTGCGCCGCGATCCGCGGGCCAAGACGGTGCACACTCTCCACGACGGCATCAGCGACCTGTTTGAGGTAATGATTGGCAAAAACCGAGTCAGAACGCCAGTAACAACCTCGTAATATTCTGCGAACAGAGATATTCGAGTGTAGGGCAAATGTTGCCGCTAGCGCCCTGATCTCGTGCGGGTTTGACCCCGCTACCGGTAACCCCCGAGACCGGTACGCCAGATTGATGACAGAACGAAGCCACAACGCAATCGAGTTGCGAGTTATGTCAACCGTGCGATTAGGGTTACACGATATGAACAGACGGTCACGCCCTTGTCTACGTTCATTCGAAGCCTTAAGATAATACTTAAGGGCCCTAACCGGACACAGCGCTCTGTCCTCAGTATCAGCAGGATGTAAGATTTCTTTGAGTGATCTTACAGTGAATTCTCTCTCCGTTTGCCCGACTCTCTGATTCTAAGCGACGAAGCCCATGAGCAGGCCCAGGCGGACCGCTCCTTCGTCACCCCTATCGAATCGTACCTTGGCGACATCGAGTGCATGAATTTCGGATACACGTGCCGCCGTGGCAAAGGAGAGGAGAAATGCTGTTTTCCAAGTCACATGCCGGAACCAAGCACTATGCAAGGGTTCATATGGAGCTTCCGTAAGTGATTGCAACACTAGGGAAAGATCCCAGGCCGGTGCCCGAAGGCGGCCCTTCTTAAGATCGTGCTGTTTGAAACCCTTGATAATACCCCGTATCACCGGCTCTTTGGAGAGACTGGTACCCATAGCAACGTCCCGTACCGTAGCAACGGACGAGACATAGTTGGCAATGGAACCCCCGGAGAGTTTCCGGGTCTCTCGCAAGTGAGACATGAAACGAGCAATATCCTGCACAGATACCTTATCTGGCGAATGAATGTGATGTTTACAACACCACTTCGTGAAAATAACCCAACGTGCATTATACACCTTCTGGGTAGAATCACGATGCATACTAACGTATGCCCGAGACGCCCGGCGAGAAAAAACTTAACTCCTCAGACGCTCGGTGACAACATCCACGCGTGCAGATTGAACTGCCCTGCGTTTGGATGAAGCTGACGGGTGTGAGGGTGGATCAAGAGATCCGGTCTCACAGGCAGTGGAAGTGGCGACTGCGTGACCTGGGTCAGCAAGTCGGGGTACCACGATCTGTTCGGCCACATGGGCGCGATCAGTAACATTCGACAGCGAACTCCTCGGAGCCGGCTTAGAATGTGTGGTATCAACGCTGTCGGCGGGTAAGCATAAGCGACCAAGCCCGTCCAGTCTAACGCGAGAGCATCGTGATCGATGGCCCTCGGGTCCGGGACTGGTGATACAAACAACGGGAGTTGATTGTTGAACCGCGTTGCGAACAGGTCGACCATCGGACGACCCAAACGTTCGCACAGCCACTGAAACACTACTGGGTTCAGCATCCACTCTGTGGGGCTCGGATCCTGAGGCCTCGATAGAGCATCGGCCAGTACGTTCCGCACACCTGGGATGTGACGGGCGCGTATCTGGCACGGGACACTGTCCACCAGAGCGTAAAACTCGAACGTGAGATCGAGTAGCGAGTGACTGTGGGTTCCCCCCAGTTTGTTCACATAGGACACTACCGTCGTGTTGTCGGTCGCCAGCATGAGCCGGGCGTCGACGAGACGATGCTTCCAGTGATTGACTGCGTTGATCACTGCCTTGAACTCGAGACAAGTGATGTGAAGACCTAGTTCGTCTACGCACCACAGCCCCGAGCTCACCTCCCCCTTTAGATGGGCGCCCCAGCCCACCAGAGAGGCGTCTGTATACAGGGTCAACGTGGCCCGGTAGGGCCGCATAGAGACTCCTGATAAGACAATGTAAGGGACCGTCCACCACTCCAGATGCGGTCGGAGCCGATCCGGGAGGGCGACGGTCGCACTGTTCACCTCCGTTGCTAACAACTGGATTAAAAACCGTTGCAGCGGGCGGAGTTGGAGACGACCCCGTGCGATGCAGTCCTGGGCTGATACAAGTAGCCCTAACAGCTGTTCCCAAAAGTGAACAGTCTGTTGCACCGCTAAGACTTTGGCAATCATCGCCTGAATTTTGTGCCACCGGTCTGGGGGGACAAAGAGGCGATGGGACACCGTGTTGAACCGACCTCCGATGAACAGCAAGTTCTGAGAAGGGGTTAACTCGCTCTTGGGGAGATTGATAATCCACCCAAATTGCTCCAAGAGCCGACGTGCGAAATCGAGATGGCGTGACAGGGTGTCCGTCATTCGATTTGCTACTAGCGAGTCGTCCAGGTACGCGAAGTACCGGACACCCCTCCTGTGGAGGAACCCCACTATGGGGGTGGTTAACCGGGTGAACAGCCAGGGAGCGGACCCCAACTCCTGTACCCACGGCAGTGGGAACATTGGAGTCGACCCAGATTGACCACCGTGCAAGGTCAGACGCCTGAGGAGTTCGGAATTGCGCTGGGCACACCAAGACGGTGCACACTCTCCACGACGGCATCAGCGACCTGTTTGAGGTCATGATTGGCAAAAACCGAGTCAGAACGCCAGTAACAACCTCGTAATATTCTGCGAACAGAGATATTCGAGTGTAGGGCAAATGTTGCCGCTAGCGCCCTGATCTCGTGCGGGTTTGACCCCGCTACCGGTAACCCCCGAGACCGGTACGCCAGATTGATGACAGAACGAAGCCACAACGCAATCGAGTTGCGAGTTATGTCAACCGTGCGATTAGGGTTGCACGATATGAACAGACGGTCACGCCCTTGTCTACGTTCATTTGAAGCCTTAAGATAATACTTAAGGGCCCTAACCGGACACAGCGCTCTGTCCTCAGTATCAGCAGGATGTAAGATTTCTTTGAGTGATCTTACAGTGAATTCTCTCTCCGTTTGCCCGACTCTCTGATTCTTGGCGATGAAGCCCATGAGCAGGCCCAGGCGGACCGCTCCTTCGTCACCCCTATCGAATCGTACCTTGGCGACATCGAGTGCATGAATTTCGGATACACGTGCCGCCGTGGCAAAGGAGAGGAGAAATGCTGTTTTCCAAGTCACATGCCGGAACCAAGCACTATGCAAGGGTTCATACAGCTCTGAGCGGACGTGTGAATCATTCTGAGTTCGGCACTGTCCTACTTGGGAACGAGAAATATCCTGGAGTAAAACCCCGGTGTTATTTCTGGTAGAGCTAACTCCCGTACTGCCCCTTCTCCACCAACCTGCCGATGGCATCGGCGAGGATGGGAAGATTGGTTTCCGAATCGAAACCTGCCAACGGGGCAACGGTGAGCGGCGGATTCGCTTTGAGATCAAGCCGATAGCCGTACCGAATCGTGTTGACCACCCAATTCTCCCAGTAAGTCTGGAGTCTGGCTCCCACTGGGGAAGGAGAGGGGGCCCTGACAGGTTGCGGCAGGCGCAACTGTCCAGGGCCAAGTGACTCGGGTTCGCCTAAGGGCCAACCGAAGTTGGCGCTGTCGGCATACGAACCCCTCCAATGAGAGTCACCTGGAGGGGCCCTTGCCGTCCGTCGACGACTTGGGCTTCCCCCAGTTCCCCGTCTTCCCGCGAAAGGGCAGCTGATTGCCCATACCGGGGAAGGACCGGTGACCACGGGAGCCGCCGCCGTACCGGTGGACCCCGCGGCCACCGAAGTGGCCGGGGACGGAACAGCCAGCGGCCTATCCTGAGATAAGGCCGCCAGCTTGGAGTCCACAAGTTATGCAAGTAATGCAGCGACGGAATCCCCGGACAGCACACGGGCCGCCAAGAGATCCGCCGCTTTACCGGTGGACCCCGCGTCCGACCCCGCGGCCACCGAAGAGGCCGGGGACGGAACAGCCAGCGGCCTATCTTGAGATAAGGCCGCCAGCTTGGAGTCCACAAGTTTCGACAACAATGCGGCGACGGAAACCCCAGACAGCCCGAGGGCCGCAAGGGGATCCGCCGCAGCCGAGGAGGTGGTACCCGCACGGGGACCCCGACCGGGCGAACCGGCCACCACAGGGGTGGAGACGGACTGTACGTACAGCCGGTACCGCTCAAACTCCGCAGGCCCCAGACCTTCGCACAGGATGCACCGGGTGTCCCCGCAAGGAACCCTGCACCGCGGGCAACGATCGTGGGGATCCCGGGAAGACAAAAACTTTCTGCACACCCCACAACTCCGAGGAGCAGGGGTAGAGGGGGTGGATACTGGGGACATATCCATGTCAGACATTGATTGTTTGCTATAAACAAAGAACAAAACATGGTTACAACGCACGCACCACAATGATTCACAAACGAACATTTTCACAAGAAAATAAACGAGCAATGTGAACATATAACATACACATATAACTTTTATTAAAGAAATAAGTTATGTTAACCCCCAAAACATACAAGAACAGGGGAAACGTAAAACACAACGTGCATACGCGAACCCCGCAAGTATATAGAAAAAAGGGCGGGAAAATTTTCCGTTTGGCGGGAAAATTATAACCAAGCGTAGCTACCGCAACAACCCATAAAAGCACAGTTTATTAGAGAATAAACTATAATAAATATCACCAAATCTTCAAGGAACGCTTCAGCAGGAGAAAACATGTCTTGCTAAGCAGACGAAGGAGACAAGAGTGAAGGGTGTCACATGGCAGCTAGGTGGCTACGCACGTGCTGCATGAGGTAATTGAGATCTCTGTGGTAGATTTCGCTATAGCAGCAGTTGTGGGAGACAACAGCCTCGGTATAACAGTGGTAACGTATTACTTAATGTAATTCATGTATATAGCTAGCTAGCGTGCATGCACCAGTCGGGACTAATACCAGATGAATAGTGCTAGCCCACTGAGATACAATGCTGCAGTTTAACATGAATACCCCTCTCAGACACAGTATACTGACACTGAGTCGACCAGTCCTTGTTAGAGCTCCTTATGCTGAGCACCAGACTGGGTAACAACAAGTACCATCTTTTAACGTCGTTTGGTATGAGTCGGTGAGGGATCGAACCCCAGACCTTTCGTTCTCCTTACCGGAATTCCTCGTGTACAACAGTCACTCTCTCATCCCGGGGCAAGTTCTCCGGGTACTAAGGGAACGCCTCTGGTGTACGTGTGCCCATTCCTTACCGGAAGTCCCCGTGTACAACAGTCACTCTCTCATCCCGGGGCAAGTTCTCCGGGTACTAAGGGAACGCCTCTGTTGTACGTGTGCCCATTCCTTACCGGAATTCCTCGTGTACAACAGTCACTCTCTCATCCCGGGGCAAGTTCTCCGGGTACTAAGGGAACGCCTCTGTTGTACGTGTGCCCATTCCTTACCGGAAGTCCCCGTGTACAACAGTCACTCTCTCATCCCGGGGCAAGTTCTCCGGGTACTAAGGGAACGCCTCTGGTGTACGTGTGCCCATTCCTTACCGGAAGTCCCCGTGTACAACAGTCACTCTCTCATCCCGGGGCAAGTTCTCCGGGTACTAAGGGAACGCCTCTGGTGTACGTGTGCCCATTCCTTACCGGAAGTCCCCGTGTACAACAGTCACTCTCTCATCCCGGGGCAAGTTCTCCGGGTACTAAGGGAACGCCTCTGGTATACGTGTGCCCATTCCTTACCGGAAGTCCCCGTGTACAACAGTCACTCTCTCATCCCCGGGCAAGTTCTTTGGAATCCAGTCCATCAGTTTTGTCATTGATGGTATCTCCCTGGTCTTGCTTGCCTCATACTGTTTCGCCCATCTCTTGAAGTTCCGTTCCATATAGTTACCTTGAAAGCAGATCTTGACATCAGATGTAAGTGTGGAATGAGTGAGTGAGAGAGTCTAATGGGTGCTTTGAACAGTATTTCCGTTAGGGACTGGGCATTTATCATAGGGCGTGTGTGAGATTTAGGGGGAGGTGGGGGTAATGAAAGAGACAACAAAAGAGGGGTGGTGGGGTGGTGGGGTAGTTAGTCACCAAAATTTATGACAACTATAAGAGGGATGGGCATGAAGAGTTCTAGTTTTCAAAAATTTTGTTTATTAATTTGAAGATTATGTAGGGAGGGGGTGGGGTGGTCAAAACTAAAAAACTGTTACATGTATTGGGGGTAAGAGTTAGCATGAGCAAATGTTTCAATATTAGCAAAATATGATACAGTCCTAAGAGGCAGACCTTTCGTTATTCTGGGGTGAGTCTAGGATGTTATAAAATCTTTGTTTGTTTGTTGTTGAACGCCGCACTCAGCAATATTCCAGCTGTATGATGGCGCTCTGTAAATAATCGAGTCTGGCCAGACAATCAAGTTATTGCTATCATGAGCATTGACCTTTGCCATTGGGAGTGAGTGAGTTTGGTTTTACGCCGCTTTTAGCAATATTCCAGGAATATCACGGCAGGCCTTTGCCATTGGGATACGATGACATGCAACAAACAAGTCAGAGAGCCTGACCACCTGATCCCATTAGTCATCACTTACGGCCAGCATAGTCGCCTGTTACGGCAAGCATGGGTTGCTGAAGACCTTTTCTAATCCGGATCTTTATGAGTGGAATTCAGGCACAGCTAAGCAAACACTAGACACTAGTGAGTGAGTGAGTCAGGTTCAACACGGCTTTTCACAATATTTCAATTTTATCACAAGCATGGCTGTGAAAATTGTGACCCCCAAATATAGAAAATGACCCCCCACCTCCAGATATGTGTGAGTAATCATGACTCCTATTTTCACAAGGCTGTGTAGAATCCTGACTTGGTGGGATCAGTTGACACTTTATGCACTGCTGGTGAAGGTGAGGTGAATTGGGGTTAAATATCGCGTCCAAGATTATTGCACTTATACAGCGAAGTGCATGCACATGTGTGTGTGGCTGCTTGTACTAGTCCGGACTGATGCCGATTTATAGTGCTAGCCAACTGAAATACCATGCTGCAGTTTAACATGAATACTGCACTCAGAAACAGTACACTGACCCACGAGCCGACCAGTCCTTGTTTTAGCCCGTTAATGCCGAGCGCCAGGCAGGGTAACAACAAGTACTATATCTCAACGTCTTTTGGTATCACACGACCTGGGATCGATCCCCGGACATTCCGCTCTCTGGGTGGACGCTCTACCACTAGACCACAGATTACCTTGTTTGCCATACGTTTCCAACCCAGCTTTGTTTATATCCACGGAGTGGATTTTGCAGAGAACATCAGTCATAGCGGAATAAATGTTTTTCCTTTCTGCTGGATCCATCCCAGTTAGGTAGAAGTCCTCAAATATTCTCCCTGGTACGTAGTCCATGAGGTAGAATTGGGTCCCGATGACACTGAAATAGACACCAAACAAACTTTGTCATTTTTAATTTCTATCCCAACATAAATAATGTAATTCTAAAAAAATAAGTCGACGGCCTCCATGGCTTAGTGGTAGAGCATCCGCCACGGTTCAATCCCCAGACGCGTCATACCAAAAGACGTTAAAAGATGGTACTTGTCTTTACCCTGTTTGGCGCTCGCCATTAAGGGGCTAAAACAAGGACTGGTCAGCTCAGAGTCAGTATCCTGCATCTGAGTGGGGTATTCATGTTAAATTGCAGCATGGTATCTCAGTTAGCTAGCACTATATATCGGCATCAGTCCAGACTAGTACAAGCAGCCACACAAACACACACACGTACATACACGTCGCTATATAAGTGTAATAATCTTGGACGCGATGTTATCCCAATTTCACCTAACCTCACCTTAAAATAAGTCAATAACACAGTAAACAAGTCAGTGGAACCATTCAGCAAATATCAGGCAGAAATAACATTTACAAAGGAAATTAATTGACCAATTTATGTAACCTAAAGAAAGAAGAGGTAAGTGAAACTGGAATTTGTCAGTTGTGTATATGTTTTCTGTGGTCCCACTATGTACTGCTGGGATGCATACTCCGGAGTGAGGTGAGGTGCGGTGAGGTGAAGTTGAGTTGAGTTGAGTTGAGTTGAGTTGCAGCACCTGAACACTTGTCACAGTTTGACTGATGTAAATATCTCTGGGTAAAGTGACGGACAAGGCAGGGGAGAAATAGTGAGTGGTAGTTTAGCTTATTGTTGGAGAGAACCACAACAGGAAGTTGTTTACGAATCACCTTTCATCGTCACAGAAAGCCAGCATCTCTGGGACAGGGACGCCGTTCTCCCCGACAGCCTTCATCACGCGATACTCTCGGTCCACCGCATGGGCGGATGGCAGCAGCTTGCCGGGCTGGAGGAAAAACATGATTTCACACATGACAGTATTTGTTTGTTGTTTAATGCCGCAATATTTCATCTAAATGACGACGGTCTGTAAATAACAGAGTGTGGACCCAACAACGTAGTGAATGAGATCATGTACATCCATCAATGTATTTGGGACACGATGACATGCATCAACCATGTCAGTGAGCCTGGCCACCCGATCCCATTAGTTGCCTCTTACGACAAGATTGTGTTGTTGAAGACCTATTCTCAAACGGATAAGCTGAATATGTCATGGTGACAATTAGGAAATAGTCCTTGTAACTCACTGGCTTCTTCCTCAAGACCATATTCCTGCCTCCATAGTTGAGAAAGTAGGTTGGGTTGGACTGGCCATGCTTGAAGCACCTCAGTATTGGGGGTCCTGAAACAATGTGGCAGTTTGATTTAGGTGAAAGTCCCAAGTGATGCAGGTCTTAGATGCTTAGCATCTGGAGGTAGGACAGCAGACGGTCTACAGGCAGAGCTAGATGAGATGTGCTTACCTTGAGATGTCAGATTGAGGTGAGACTGTAGGTAGGACACCAGATGGTCTACAGGCAGAGCTAGATGAGACGGCACAGATACAGTTCCTGCCACATATCCCTGAAGGCGTAGACCAAGCTCAGATTCCAGTGCAAGAACCGCTTGGTCAGGATCTTCTACCTATAACCATGACAAACCTTGATCACTGTATGATATTTATGAACAGACACACAAGACATTGTTAAAGCTTAAGTATCGCAATTTTATTGAAAAAAATAAATTGTTCTTAAAAAGTCTTAAAAAGAAATTTATGCTTCAGACTGTTGAAAAAAAGAAAATGTATTCCCTGCCACAAAAACTACATTGTTGCAAGGTGTTAATCTTGGAAATGTAGTTGCAAACAAAAACAATATCTAGGCTTGTACCTGGAGTGGAAAAAATATATCTAATCTCGACACCAAATCTCTCTCCCCTCCCTCCAAAATGGTCAGTTCCCTATTCTACCTTGATCGTGCGGATGCCCAGTTCTTTGGCAGCCTTGAGGTTGCTGCCGATGTCATCGAGGAACATGGCCTGTGCTGGTGCTACCTTCAGTCTTTCCAGGCAGGTGTGGTAGATGCGAGGGTTTGGCTTCCTTACTCCCTCAACACATGATTCAACTATCTGGAATTGTAGAAGTCACCATGAAGACTCACCCCATCAAACTTAGACTCAAACATCAGAGACTCACCACATCCAACAGACTCACCACATCCAACAGACTCACCCTATCAAACAGAGACTCACCCTATATCATACAGTCTCACCACATCAGACTCACCACATTAAAAAGACTCACCCACATCAAACAAAGACTCACCCTATCAAACAGAGACTCAGTCCATCAAATATATACTCACCACATCAAACAGACTCACCACATCAAACAGACTCACCCAATCAAACAAAAATTCACATCAGAGACTGACCCTATAAAACAGAGACTCACCCTATATCATACAGTCTCACCACATCAGACTCACCACATCAAACAAAGACTTACCACATCAAACAAAGACCTATCGACAGGCACAAGACTCTCTGCTCTGTTGATGAACCAGTTGTTGGTGAGTAGGGCCGTCTTGATGCCCTCAGCCCGGATACACCTGATGGCGTCCACTATCTGGGGGTACGCTGTCACATTCATCCCCAGCTTCTCAACCAGGGATGAGGCATCGACCTTCCTGCCCACCTGGTCACAGATAAGTCTCATGTTGGTGTGATTGTGTATGCTAAACACATTTAACATATTTGCTTCTAAATATAACTTTGTATTTATGATGCGCTAGTATATATACAAAATTGTTTGCATTTCTTTATGGCTGAAATAATGCAATTGCAACGATAACTTTTGTTAACTAACTCACTCGCTCATGTTGGTGTGCTCAGAAATACTGAATTGATTCTTGTCATATATAGTATGAAACAACATGGGACTTTCTGATGTTGCGGGCAGCACCTGAGAACCAAGATTATTATTTTTTTTAGCCTTATAGCTGTACTCTTCAACTGGTGAACTATAACACTTCATGACTGATGGCATGGTTTAATCCTTCAAAAGAAAATGTCGAACAATTGGCAACTCAAAACTGGATACTGCTTCACTCAATAATCCAGACTTCACATTTCGATATCTGTTATGACAGTATGGATAAACGAGACTTCCAATTAGGTCATCAATATGGAATTATAATGTTAGCAGTGTGCGAAGTGTATGCTGTTAGAAATGAACCCAGTCCATCCAAATGCCTCAATATAGTAGATATAATTTATATTATATATTAATTCTTATTATTGGAAAATATTGATACACAAGGGTCGTCACATGCATTGTAGACAGGCATATGGTAATATACTGGTATACTGGTAGACAGGCATATGGTAATATAACGCCTACTATCTTGCATGCACTCAGTGTTGGAATACATTGTTGAAAGAAAAAGGCAACTGTGGTGTCCATATAAAATGGACTTAATCAGAACATATGAAAATTATCTGGAATTCCAAACGAAGTGCCTTTGGCAGGCATTTGCTGCAGACTTAGGGCCGAATATCAGCACCTGAACAGGTCTAGAGAAATCACTGTTATGAAGACCCAAGTCTAACTTCCACAGCTGTGATTGATATTTTTGTGGTTTGGCATATCAGCAGTGTGAAAGGAGATTGTCAGTCTGTCTCTAGGAAAACATTGGGAAAGCTAGATTTGCTTTTGTTTTTTATTGCAGTTTGTACCATGCACATACCAAACACTAACTTGTGTCGTTAGATATATACCACATTACGATTAAAGTTTGTAGGTGTTGTACACGAAACAGCATACCTCATCAGGGCCCTCATTGATCCATACTGATGATCAGCTGACCCTTGAGAGTGAGTGAGTGAGTTGGGTTTAACGCTGTTTTTATCAGTATTCCAGTTATATCACAGCGTGTCAACTTAATGTGGGAAGAAAGCCCCGAAATGATGTGTATCTCAGACGTTTACCACTTCGGTGAAACCTACGAGCACGGGTATGGTGCTAACAAACCTAGAAACATAATCGGGGCGAACTGGGTTTCGAACCCACAATCATAGGTTTCTGGCGTGCCCAAGGGAAGCAAGTCTGCACAGCAAATCGCGGCGCCTTAGACGACTGGGACCCCCGTGCCCCCGCAGACCCTTGAAGCTACACAGTGCTGGCACACAGTTCCCGTTGCCATGGAGAACTGACCTTCTGTGAGCACTCTTCACTAAAGGCGGCCGTCATCTCTTGGAGGGTGATGTTCCCACTCTCCAGTTGTTGCCAGGCTCCCTTCTCTCCACCATTGACGATCAGACTGATGACAGTCCCCCTCGGTAGGTTGTGCCGCACTTCAAATTCTGGAAGTAGTCAACGTTCTAAACTTGTGTAACCAAATAAACAATGTGTACAATCAACCTGGGAAAGGGCCTCCCCACATAAATGTTTTCCTTGATGAGTAAAATACTGGAATAGACAATTTGACTACCATTGGCATATTAAAGGATTTCTTTCGTGTTATTTTTCAAAATGGAAATAAAAACGAAATGTGCGGCGAACTTTATGATGATGCATGCGGTGCCTGAGAACCAAGACTATTTTTTTTTTAAGCCTTACAGACCACTACACAGGGGACATAATCCTTCACAGAAAGGACCTAGCATGTACACACCAGAGTTAACCATGCTGGAACAACAGAGGGGAGTTAATCATGCATATATATATACGTTTTATCAATCTGTAGACTTCTAATGACATGACATGTTACATTTAAGAACATAGGACATAGTTATATTCATCATTTGTGCCAAATCATCTCCCCAAAGCACTGCATTATTTCCCAGGTCAAGGGATCAGTGTGCAGTTGATTTTTATTCTCTTCTCCCTGGGGAGTATACAACCCAAACTGCCTGTGAGGTGGAAGAAAGTTAACAGTCACATTACTACCTCATCCTACTGGGTACCCATTCATTGCTGGGGGAAGGAGGCAGATTTCGAACAAAGTCAGCATGAGGTACCATGTCAAACATATTTCGCAAATCATCAAGATCATTGTGTATTTCAATAATTCTAAATAAATGTTCAAAGGGATGCAGGTCTCAGATGTTTACCACTTGGGTGAAACCCACAAGCACAGGCATGGTGCTGACAAACCTAGAAACATAATCGGGGCAAACCGGGATACGAACCCACGATGATAGGTTTCTGGCGTGCCTAAGGGACGCAACTCTCAACAGCGAAATACAGTGCCCTAGAATACTGGGCCACCCGTGCCCCCTGATCTGTCAACGCAGTTTATTCTTTTAATTGTTATTTTTTTATTTTTTCTGAATGTTGATCTGATACCGAACACTTTTTTGGCAAACAATGGATGTTAACTCTTTCAACACCAGTCAATTAGAATCTTTCACTGCCATACCACCGAGTTCCCAGAGACTCTGGGGTGATAGATGAAGCCTACATTTATCAAGGCAAATATCAGCTTGTAAAACATCTTTTACTACATGTTATACACCATTTGAAAGGTCTAATCCTACTGTTTATAAATATTATTTAAATACCGTAATCGACGTAATAAGCGCCCCACTCTAATAAGCGCCCACGGTGATATTTGCTAATATATTGGCCAGTGAACAATCTCAATTAGCAGCCCTTCCGATTGATCAATGTTCACAAGACTTATTTATTCGTGTATAATATGTACTCATGTGTCATATGACGCACTCATGTGTCAAATACATATGTTGTATATAAACAATTCAGGCCGTCAGCATAAACCATGAAATTTATGAACTTTCAACTCTGTTTTTTTCTCACCAAAATAATATTCCAATAAGAGACCCCTATTTCTAATTTTGAGAGCACCCTATTACGTCCAATATGGTAATGATCTTACAACATAACTTAGTTTGCTTTTAATAAAATTGTAAGCTGACACATTCATAACATCCAGAGGTAGCACTAAAGATTTCATAATATCCACTTACCTACCGGTATTTCTTTTTCATTTTCATTGTCTACATAATGGAAAAATTATCATAAAAAGAATTTGTTAATATTATCTATCCACCGTTTTCCCGATAACAGTGGGTCTCATGTCGTGTCCGTCTTTCTGGTTGTTCACTCCTATTGTTTGACTGACAGTTAGTGTTAACTGTCGCGGATCAATATAAAAAATGTAAAGCTTCTATCATTTTTGTTGTCATATCAAATACCAGCAGTGAAACATAAATATTGGACAATAACCTTTCAGGGCTTCAATTGGTGATGGGATGACCACTCCGCCCATGTCAAAGATGACAGCTTTGGTCCTTGTAGGAGTTGCCTGCCCTTGTTTACGTGCTGAGGAGGAAAACATGGCGACCGACTGGTATGGGATGACAGTGTGGGATCGAAGCACAGATCTTGACATTGCAAGAAGTAAGTTAGACATCTTCCATAACAGGCCTATACAGAGTTGATTCTACCTACTTCCCATACGTGGATCAGAAATACAACCTGAAATAATAAATGAAAATATATATTATTATGTTGTTGGGTAAAACAATGTACTTCACTTCAATATTAAATGCACAGACTGGTCTTTTAATCCCTCAAGTTTTATGACATGAATAATGTTTGTTTGTTTCTTGTTTAACGCCGCAATCAGCAATATTCCAGCTATATGATGGCCGTCTGTAAATAATTGAGTCGGGACCAGACAATCCAGTGATTGACATCATGAGCATCAATTCACGCAATACGATGACATGTATCAACCAAGTCAGCGAGCCTGACCACCCGATCCCGCTAATTGCCTCTTACGACAAGCATAGTTGCCTTTTACGACAAGCATGGTTTAGCTGATGACCTAGTCTACTGTGGATCTTCACGGGTCACATGAATAATGAGTGGGTCAGGCTTGAACAGTATTCAACTTATATGACATGTCAACATATGGTGGGAAGAAAGTGATGCAGGTCTCAGGCCAACTTGCACAAAGCGATCTTAGCGCTAAAATGATCGTAACTCCCATAACCTTAACTCTAAGATGGCTTTGTGTAAGTGGGCCCTGTGCCGATGTTTACCACTTTGGTGAAACCCACAAGCCTGGGTATCTATGGTGAACCGGGATTCGAACCACGATCATAGGTTTCTGGCATGCCTAAGGGACGCAACACAGTTAATTGCGGTCCCTTAGACAACTGGGTGACTTGTGCCACCTACGACATAAAAGAAATACAAGACTAGGCGTTGCTGCCCGCCATCTCGTTTTTTCAGTTACCTTAAGTTTATCAATAACATTTCCATTACAACCAGTGGCTTCCATATACTACAGTAGGGTTTGTTGTGTTTATGAATGTTTCATCTTGACTGTTTACCATCATCGACCTTGTTTTTCTTTTCCATGAGATGTAGCTAATCAAAATGCAGAAACTTGTACTAGGTTGAGATCACTTGTAAAAAATAATACTCTACACTAGAATACCGAAAATGTGAGTGAGATTTTATATTGTTTTTATCAACATCCCAGCTATATCAGCAGTTGGGTGACCTACATTCCAATGTGCAGAATCGAAGCAGGTACAGGAAGAGGCAAGTGAAACTCACCATCCGACCCCTAAATTGTAGAATACCCAAAACTAAAGATAGGGTTCTTGAACAGTATCAACAAATTCGTCATAAATTTGAACTTTTTTTTCTCCACATTATTCCTGGCTATGGCCATTTTCCAGTATCCAGTCCTGCATTGTGAGTGAGTGAGGATGGTTTTATCCCGCATCAAAACATTTTACCAATAGGCCTAAACCAGCTCTTGGACTTTGGACCAGTAGAGAGAGTCGGTAATGTAAACATTGTTTTCATCGCTCTTCATTCGGTAAAATTACAAATGTCAAACAATGAGAACTTCAACTCTACCTATACTCTGAATCATTCTTTAAAATCAGATATATTTTAATATTCATGTAACATCATGACACAAGCATGTGAAAGAAAACGCACCAGTAAACTGTGACACAAAACTAGACGAACTCTCAAAGAACACATCAAAGGGAGGTAACCATCGCCAGTTATTACAATCTGTGGACCACTAAGAACATATACGGTATATACACAAGCTGCTTGTTAGATTTTAGTCTTCTTTTTCAGCCCTGTTTTTTTATTTTATGAATATCGTTTCAAGGCCAGGTACTAGCAGTCACTATTGCTGCTACTACTATCATTTTTCGATATATCAATTTGAATTGCTCACTCACTTATAGTAAATGAGTTAGGAGATACATGTACTGTATAGATCTACTGTTTTCAATGTGGAGTTAAAATCTTGAATTTGGAACCGAACGCACAGTTAAATGTTAAATGTAGCGCGGTTAAATCTACAGGTAACCTAGCTCTACATTGGAAACACAGTATGTCTATCTCCCTTCTACCATGACGAAATAAAACACGAACTCTTGGGTGTTTGCAAATACATTGAGTGAAGCGGCATGGGTTGAGTCCAGTGTTTCGAGTGGGTTGTCGATCTGAATCACCGATAACAGCCTTTAAAACAAACACGGCACTCTACGTGCTCAAGCAGTTTGTTAACACCGTAATACTTCACTCGAACTTATGTCAGGCACTGAAAGTGTGTAGCACGGAAACTTCGTAAGCTAACATGAGGTGGTCATTCTCTTTGTAGATTTCTATACTGTTTTCTGAACGAAATGTATTGCCCGAGTTCTTTGAATATTTTTGTAACCACATCTTTGCATTTTGTAGCCTAAAATTGTAATATAATTATTAAAATATGCCTACCGATAATGGCTGTAAAAGAAGTACTATTCCAAAAATATTGGCGTATTGATCCCTGATGCGGCCGTGAAATCGAGGGGATTTTTTGTTATTTGTTAATCCCTGATCAAACCTCATTCAAAATCGAGTACTTTCCTAATTCATGGCAGAATGAAATATAATTAGTGTCCAAACGCCAATCGACGGTGAATGTTAAAATATTGTTCGTTACCTATATTTTGTGATGTACCAAATGGTATTCTAGTATATGGTAGTAATGAGGCATTGATACCAATCGCTCCTTCCGGGCAGCTTTTGATTATCTTTTCTTTCACATCGGTTGTGTGCTCTAAAAAATTACAAACAGGAACACTATTTAGCAATGACAATAATTGGATTGTGCAATTTACTTTCTCCCTAGGTCCTCAACTTTGTTTTGTTGTTTGTTTTGTTTGTTTGTTGTTTACGCCGCACTCATCAATATTCCAGCTATATGACGGCGGCCTGTAAATAATCGAGTCTGGACCAGAAAATCCATTGATTGACATCATGAGCATTGATCTACGCAATAGAGGTACGATGACATGAATCAACCATGTCAGCGAGCCTGACCGCCCGATCCCGTTAGTCGCCTCTTACGAGAGATTGAGATTTTCCCGAGAATTCAAGCACATTTCTCATTTTCACAACTGAAGATAGCCCATCCGGATATCTTTCAGTTTTTCACTCACATCAGTCGGGTGGACTATGCTCAAAGAGTGAAGCGTCACCAACTTGATCATGGGGCTTCGTTCAGGTATCTATTGTGACCTCGACCAGCGTTTGTTGCGCCTACAGGGTCATCTTGGAAGTGGTAGAAAAACAGCGCTGCAGTACCTCCATGCCACTGGCCATTTGATCAAGCTACTGTGAAAGTAGGTGAAGTGAAATAGGGTTTAACGTCGTGTTCAAGATTATGGCATTTTTTTGCGACGCGCATGCACGTGTTAGTGTATGCGTGCATGCATGTGTCTGCTTGTACTAGTCCGGACTAATGCCGATTTTAAAGTGCTAGTCCACTAAGATAGAATGCGGCAGTTTAACATGAATACCCCCAAACAGACATAGTATACTTACACCGAGCCGACCAGTCCTTGTTTACACGCTGTGTGTTTGGGGATGGCAAATATCCCGTATTAGGAATAGACATTGTATTTAGCAAGCCTTGGCGAGTTAAATACATAGTGTTTATTCCTAATACAGGATATTTACCATCCCAAAACACACAAGCGTGATAACCTCTTTATCATATAATGTCATTTTGAAAATCGGTTTCCATCTCTCACAAACATTACCGAAACATTGCAAGGTTTCCTGGAATGCGCGCATTAATATATATTACGTCACAGGGTAAGTGATGTGTCATTCGGACAGTGACAGTAGCCAATATAATAGTTCCAAATGAAATATGTTTCTTATACAGTGGCGAAACAACATATATACGCAAAACAACAATTGCCTGCACAAATTGTTCTTACTTGCCTTTCGCGGCAATCCATCGGTCTGTCCGCTAGAGTAGCTGCCCTTTATCAAAGGGAAGCTACTCTAACCCTAGTCTATGAGACGTCACGGTGACGGTCAGATGTTGTTGACAGTCTGTCCAGTCATAACGTTAAGAAGTGCAGTCAGATGTACACACAGGGACAAAACGAAAAAAGGTAACAATTCGAACATATTTCGACAATATTTGGGTCAAATCCAACAATTTTTATTTGTGGAAAACATTCCAGGCCGCAGATGTCAACAATTACAGATATGACTAAAGATCCCACTCTCATACCCAGAGTTCCATGCGGCCGGCAGCCAGCTAGCATAGTACTATATAACACTATGCTGAGTCACCACTGCGACGGAGTGTGTAAAGATCCCGCTCGGCTAGGCCTCGTGCCCTCGCAAAATTGTTTCGCAATTTATATCTCCAAAGCTAAGTTACAGTGAGACACTGATTTTCAGTATATAAGACTGTTCTTTTAATAATGATAGCAATGATCCCAGTAATTTCTCCAAATTCCCGATGGTAAATATTCTGACTCGACTGCCGAATGACAAGGGCGACGCCATATTTGTTTATAGGTGAGGTGAGGTGAAATTGGGTTTAACGTCGCGTCCAAGATTATTGCACTTATATAGCGACGTGCGTGCACGTGTATTTGTGTGTGTGGCTGCTTGTACTAGTCCGGACTGATGCCGATTTATAGTGCTAGCTCACTGAGATACCATGCCGCAGTTTAACATGAATACCCCACTCAGACACAGTATACTGACTCCGAGCCGACCAGTCCTTGTTTTAGCCCCTTAATGCCGAGCGCCAGACAGGGTAACAACAAGTACAATCTTTTAACGTCTTTTTGTATGACGCGGCCCGGGATCGAACCCTGGACCTTCCACTCTCCGGGCGGACGCTCTACCACAAGACCACGGAGGCGGTCATATTTGTTTATAAACACTGAAAGTAGTCCCTACTTGACCTTTGATATTTGCATCTCTATCCACATATGACCCCAACGGATATCGTTTTTATCCGTTGGCTGTATCCTGCAAAGAAACCCACCCATTATATGATAGATATAGATGTTAATATTACTATTTTAATACTGTCACTTCTGAATGCTATATGAAACAGGGTCAAAATTGTGCTCAAAAGTAAGTGAGCAAGAACGTGGCAGAAAACGCCTTTATATCTAAATATATGCACATCACACTACGGCTGGTCGCCTAGGAGATGTGCATATCACTAACGCATCACGGCAACCGCCATGGTAACCCGATGCACGTGATTTCCGTGCAAATTGAAATTCACATGCGTTCCCCCATTTTTATCCCTATAAAATCCACCTAGATCGGATAACATTCATTCGTTATTGAATTGCTACCACATGCCAAGATTGACAAGAAATCAGCGACACCAAGCCCTTGGGCGATTGCAAGCTGGCAAACAGCCCGGCAAGTAACCAATGTCCATGTCAAGTCCACGTAAGGACCATATACAGGCTCAAGCAACGGTACCAGACCATCAACACTACAGATGACCGACCACGTAGTGGAAGATCAAGGGTCACCACCCGACGCCAGGATCGTCAGATTGTGCGACAGCATCTTCAAGATCGCTTTGTTACTGCTGCGGAAACTGCTCGACAGACTATGGGGACACACCAGCGACACATTAGTGCGGACACCGTGCGTCGTCGATTGACACCTCCACTGTCACAGGTCACACCGAGGACCCATTCTGACACCACGTCATCGCCGGGACCGTCTTCAGTGGGCAACACAGCACCAGCATTGGCGCCAACAGCAGTGGAGAAGAGTCCTCTTCTCAGACGAGAGCCGTTACTGTATCTCAACAGCAGATGGCAGAAAGAGAGTCAGGCGACGCCGTGGGGAACGTTATTCGGATGCTTGTGTTGTTGAGAGAGACTCGTGGGGTGGTCCGAGCATCATGGTGTGGGGTTGAATTGGTCTTTCACAGAGGGTCGGCCCTGTGGTCTTCCAGAACATCGGTCAAGGGAGAGGCAATGGTGTCACAGCAGCTCGGTACATTGATCAAGTCTTGAGACCACACGCCATAGCTCTTTTGGCACGTCGCCGCAACCACGAGTTTCAGCATGATAACGCCCGTGCCCAACCTGTGAGAGCGAGAAGAGATTTCTGGAGAGGGTTTTGTCGCTTTTATTTTTTTGAATCGATGAGTATCGATCTCGAGTGAAGCGAACTAGACAGGCGATAGAAGAATTACTGATACGATCTCCGGATGTAACAATTGCTATCAAAGGACCACATATGGTTTCAGGTAAGCCCCAAACCACTCAGTTCGGGATGTGGGGTCCTGTGTATGAGAACATTCTGAAACAAAAGTTTGTTGATCTCAACAACCGGGTGGTTTACCTCGACTTCTGGGATATGACAGTTGCTCTGGAATCTACAGCTATTCACCCAAGTTCGCAGATAGTGAAAACGATGCTGGATATGTTCTTCGGATACGTTTGTTAAACAGAGCTGAATTGAGAGTGAATGAGTTGTGTTTAACCCCGCTTTTAACAGTATTCCAGTTATATCACGGCGTGTCAGCTTAATGTGGGAGGAAAGCCGGACGTGATGCAGGTCTATGACGTTTACCACTTCGGTGAAACCCACAAGCACGGGTTTGGTGCTGACTAACCTAGAAACATAATCGGGGCGAACCCACAACCATAGGTTTCTGGCGTGCCCAAGGTACGCAACTCTGCACATTGAATTGCGGCGCCTTAGACGACTGGGCCAACCGTGCCCCCCTGAATTGAGAGACTGAGTTGAGAATAAAAGTTTCATTTGCTCTTTTTGAAAATAAAGTTTTTCCAGAAGAAACTATTAGTTGACAAAAAATAATCGCAGGAGATGCTGGATGTTATGAAGAAATGTTGTGTTGTGATAAAAAAGAAATATTTTTTTGTTCATCTCTTCTTTCGACAAACAAATGATATGTTTCAAGGCAGTGACCGAATAAATACCAGGGTATATCAGAAAGATTTGAGTCTGGTAAATTCTCTCTCTCTATGTACCTGTAAGGACAACAAAAGTAATAAGATAAGAAAGGCTGAAACTTAACAAGGGGAGCCAACAGATAATTGGCGCCGAACGGTGATTAGCAATGGACAATGGGAAGCCAACACTTAACTTATCACTGATTGGTAATGGACAATGGAGAGTTACGTCCCTTGATGTGACAACACCATGTAATATCGAGCTGAACTGTTTTCAAAATATATACCAAGGTTGGACGCATTTGCACTATTGCATTTGCTATACACCTCTCTGCATCCTTCGCCCAGCTCAATCATGTTGTGTTCAAATGACGTTGAAACAAACCCGGGAGCCACCAATAAGTGCCAGTCAGCGTCAGCCCAGATGAGAGTTGGGTTACATAGACTGGCGGCAAGTCTCCCTCGTCAGATCCTGTATTCCCAGGCTGTGTTTGGAAGTACATTAAACTACGGTTATAACGAACTCAAAGGGACCACTTAATTTAGTTCGTTATAACCGTAGTTCGTTATAAGCATATTTACAACATATATACAGCAAATGGACGGGACCAAAAACAGTTCGTTATATCCGTCAGTTCGTTATAAGCGTGTTCGTTATAAACGTAGTTTACTGTAAATCCACACGTCCCCATCTCACCAGCTGTCTCCAGAACTCTCATGGCGACTTCTTGAGATAATTAAAATATGTTTTCAATGTTCTGCACTTTTGAATATAATAAAGGTGGACCCAGTGTTTGTCATAAGTGTTAGTTACATACTTATATTAATTTTAAGTCGATTAAATGGTTTGTTTACGGTAGACCAATTTATATAAGTTCATAGTGTCATTGCCAAACCCTTTAGTTCAATTCTAGTTGATCCAGACTGCACAGATTTTAGGGATATCATCCTCGCACCTGTTTTTTTGGTACCGTTAATGAAAAAGAAAATATTTTATTAGTGTTTTACATCATGCATGACGAAAAATACACAATACTTAACTAAAACAACATCTGGCCGATTAAAATAACGGGGATTGCTAATTGTAACAACCGCGTGCATGTGCACTGCCATGGTCGGTGAGACGGCGTTAATGCTTTTGAGATCGAAGTGCGGCGAGGGCTTCAAGAAAATAAGAGGGATCTGAGGAAGCTACATCTTTCCCAAATTATTGTCGAAGATCAGAGAAAAATTTAAAATGATTTTCTTCCATATCCATAGTAACACACCTACAAAATCGTTCTTTTAGTGGAATTTTAATGACACCCCACCCCCACCCCCTCCCCCCACCACCACACACACAGGTAGGTAGGTAGGTAGGTAGGTAGGTAGGTAGGTAGGTAGGTAGGTAGGTAGGTAGGTGATGTCATTGAGGATACATTAGGTAGGTAGGTAGGTGATGTCATGGAGGATACATTAGGTAGGTAGGTGGGTGGGTAGGTAGGTGGGTGGGTTGATAGGTTGGTAGGTGGGTGGGTAGGTAGGTAGGTAGGTAGGTAGGTAGGTAGATAGGTAGGTAGGAAGGAGAGTATGGGTTGTCATTGAGGATACATTTGAGGGAGAGGGTTCTACTATTTCCCGAACCGCAGGAAGTGGTAAACATTGAGCTTTGACAGGGATAAAGTAGTGTTGTTTTCATAGGTCTGTTGAATAAACTCTAAGTGCTACTGTCAATCTATCTTCTACACGATCCTTGATACATCATTGTGGCATGTACAATATATATTCATTTCAACCTACATTAATAGTTTACAATCATATTTTTTCGAGTATTTGTCAATTATGTTGGGCTTACAAGAACTAATTGTAATTTATGGTGACATGTAAACATAACGTATCATGTAAAGAATGTAGAGAGTAAGATGGTAAATATAAATATTCAAATGGCATTATAATACAATGATACATCTGTAGTCATAAAGCTTATGTTCCACGTGCTCTGAATAGCCCCGAGGAAAGTTGTTTAAATGATTTAAACATATTTTTATTTCAACTGAAAATTTGGATCGGTAAACAAGACAGCGCAATTTTGAATACCCCTCCCTACCATGGTGAGGTGAGGTGAAATGGGGTTTAACGTCGCGTCCATGATTATTGCACTTATATAGCGACGTGCATGTACGTGTGTGTGTTTGTGTGGCTGCTTGTACTAGTCCGGACTGATGCCGATTTATAGTACTAGCTCACTGAGATACCATGCCGCAGTTTAACATGAATACCCCACTCAGACACAGTATACTGACTCCGAGCCGACCAGTCCTTGTTTTAGCCCCTTAATGCCGAGCGCCAGACAGGGCCCTACCATGGGATCAGGTAACACTGATGGTAAAGATGTTTACCAAATATTTACACAAAAATACCTTGGTGGTCAGTTATCAAGCATGATCAGCAGTGTCCGGTTTTGATAGTCAGACCAGAGACCATAACATAGACTCTTTTTATCCCTGTATTCTAAAGGTGCTCCTCTGATTGGTTCTAAGTACTTACAGGATACATTTAGGAGCACCTTTAGAACACAAGCTCCGGCGTTCATTTTGTTTGGCCCTCACTCTATGAAGGTTCATACTCCAATGAACTCACACAAAGTGAAAGTCAATTCTTAATAACACGCGGGCTGTTTAATAATAATTCTATCCATCCTAGCTGAAAAGATATTTGAACCAAAATAAGGTTAGAGTGTTATCAAATTATTACTTTATAATTCAGGTGAGCTACAGAGCCTTGAAAAAGGTACTTATTTTGTGTCCTATTTTAAGTGATAAGCACAATCTCATGAACGCATTTGCCGCGTCCTTTCACGCATACCTTATCCACAGCGGTAACACGAAGTCAACATTAAATCGAGAGCTTTACCTGGTCTACTGTGTAGCAATCGTGATGGTTAGATTATATGTACACAGCTGGCACATGCCTTATACGACCAAAGTATTAAGCAGGAGGGTTATTTTGACAGAACAGTTAAAAACGACCATCAACGCATTGTTGATACCAAAAAGCATATGTGCATAGATAAACACACAACCCCAATGATTATCTACAGAAATGATATTAACTAATAATCCCCAATATAATCATCACATCCTTTCTACCACAGGATACATATAAGATCCCACCTGACGTGAGATGAAAGTCACTTTAACAGCGGCCAACGGGGATTTTGGAAACATACATTTAAACCCAAAATGGGGTCATATTTATTGATGCTAGAGAATGAAATTTACAGACAACAAATTCTCTGGCATAAACACAAAGTCAAAGAACGAAAGCCGAGCGGCCGAGCGGTCGACCGTTGGACAGTGTCGGCTAGCTGTCGGTGCAATAATTGGGTAAATTTAAGGTTATTGGTGAAATGTCGCTGGAAATTTAGCTGTAAAAACATGGTCAACAACAGAGCTTGCCAATTTTCTTGGTGTGGATTCTAAAACTCCAAATTTAGCTGTGCAGGCCGGAGATGGTGCTATTGCCCATCGCAAAGCAGAGAATTGATATTGTTCGTTACTGGAGAAAGTTGAACAAGGCCTCTCCAAATCGGTTCATTTGTATCGTTAAATCGTGGTCCCTTAAAATCAGAATACCTTTGGATGATACTGTGTTGAAATTGCTTGCCAATTTGCAGTTACCTATTGTAGTTGTTGATGATACTTCATCCCGAGAGTTCCAGAGAAAGAAGGACTATTTACAACTGATTATGAAAGTTGGTACAGTGCTTTATGGAATGATACTGGACAATCTGATGATAACAAACTAAGAATATCTGGGCTGTTTAAAGACAGCCTTTGCACTTCATACACTGTACGCAATATTTGAAATTTATTATCACTGTAGTACTGTTGCCAAGTTCAACCATATCGTGACAACAATTTTGACATCAACACGGAATATGTTTCTAAAAAAATGTCAGCAAAGGACTGTAAAATAATGAAAGTGTCACAGCTTATTTAAAACCATAAAACGATATCACTATACATAACAAAACATGATAAAAACTAGCTAGAGTTAGGCAACCATACTAGGGACTGTGGAGACCCCAGCAAGATTTACACCATCACTTCAGCCGCCGGCGATTATAGCTAATCTTAGCTATCATTTGAAACTAACAAAAATACCTAGATTAAATATGGGCTAGACTCCAATACCCGACGAAATGCCCATTCCTCTTTTGTACTGGATATCAGAGATCAATAAACACCCGTACAAGGAGAGGTATATTCTGGTTCCAGCAAATGTACCGTCGAATCCCTGTCTCAAAGATTAACCGTAATCAATGATGCAATCAGGGAATAACTTTCACCATATTCACAGTGTTCACTGCATTTGAGTGAGTGGAAATAATACCAAATGGATTTCCTTGATTTTTTTGCAAAACAGAACCAAGTTCGATTATGTCAAATCCTTTATTTTTCGAATTTGTACACCATTGTTAGACATGACAAACCTCATTCCTCGTATTAATCTTAAACGTGGTGACCATACATATATTATATACATGTGGATATACATGTCATGAAACATTGTGAAATCATTTGTCACTTGTTGTTTATCAAAACACTTAACACCTCTCAGTATTACCCTTAAAAGTTCTATGACGTGATTAATTCCCACTTCAAAGGTTACATTTCACCACCAGGGGGTCAGATGGACTGACACAATTGTGTTATTGTTCACGAGATGATCTTCAGGATATGCAGGGGTATTTATGAAAGCACTAGAGATTGATATATGAAATGATGTATAATGATAACTCCTGGCAAGAAAACGAATTTATCCAAACCTATGTTAATATTAATTTAAAATGACAAACTGTGATAAAGAGAAAGTTCTGTTTTCGTATTTAAATATAATATATATATAATATGAAAAAGTTAATAATATATTTATTCCTTGTATATGATATATACGAAAAGGAAGCACATGCGGCTGCTGATCTGTTATTGCGAATCCAATTTCAAAGAAAAGGTCGAAATATTTGGCGCATTTTGTAATTAACTGAAACAAAAAGGAATAATGTTATGAAAAAATATCCTCAATACCATTTCCCCCCTATTGCTTTGGAATATCCAACCATGTATACAGGCTCTCATATCACCAATACCTCTCTGGCTGTCTTTGTGTCATTTAGACTATTTGTTTTAATTTGTGCTCAGTTCCCCCACCTTGTTTATAATTTGTGGATTGTATTTAATCACGGGTGTGTTTCCATTTATTTATTAAATAATTACATTTTGGGGGACATTTTAATAATGTTGACACATTGTCACATGAATAAGTTGATGTATTCAGTGTTTACTATCCCAATTTTTCACATACATCTTTATTACTGGGTAGGGTAATGTTGTAAGTCTTAGACAATCTGGTGCAGGACAGTGGTACTTACACCAATACAACAATGGACTGAAGTCAGTGCTACATTATCAGCCAGGGAGTAATCAGAAGGTGTGGAAACAAGGGAAATGGACATTGTGGATACACGAGCGTCTTTTTAAAGGACGTTTGATACAGTTGATGTTCTCTGTAAACGATATGGCGCCTCCGAGGAGTGTCTTTCTCTTTTAATAGACTGACCATGTAACATCCTCAGTGAATGAGTGAGTGAGTTGAGTTTAATTTAGCTTAATGTTGGAGGAAAGCCCGAAGTGATGCAGGTCTCAGACGTTTACCACTTCGGTGAAACCCACGAGCACAGGTATGGTGTTGACAAACCTAGAAACATAATCGGGGCGAACCGGGATTCGAACCCACAATCATAGTTTTCTGGCGCGGCCAAGGGACGCAACTCTGCACATTGAATCGCGGCGCCTCAGACGACTGGGCCACCTGTGCCCCTGCATCCTCAGATTGGCCTGGGATATTTTTTAGAGACAGTATTCAAGAGAGTGTCAAAACGTTTTGAGGCTAGCATACATAGAACTTAAATATTATTAGTCCATGAGCCAGACCCCCAAATCTTATAAAGCGGTACCACCTGGGATGGCAAAATCTCACGAAGATGGCCAAAACATTCTTAGTTGATCTAGTTGCTTCTTGGTTTTGGAGAGACACGTTGTGTTTCTTCTCCATGAATTCTTGTTTGATCTCAGGATGGATCATAGTGATTGATCCAGATCTCACCACCAGTCAATAGCTTAAAATGGCTTCCGTTTGTGATTATATCTAGTTAACAAGGCATATTCTTCATGTCATCCGACAGCATCCAAGGAACCAATCGGACACAAACGTTTGACATCTGTAGATGTTCTTGTTCATACGAGAAGCCTGTGGTCACTATAACACATGGTGTGTAATCCGCCTATTGTTAACACCAAGTTGTGGATGTGATCAATGTTTTCTTTTGTGATGCTGAGGGTGGATCGACTGGAGCTGGCGCCAAGTTCCAAAAGCTCTTCCATCTCTCCCACACTGACATTCCTTCACCCGTTTACGTGAAAGTGCGGCTTCCGATGGGGCAACCTCCATATGAACAGCACGCATCCGTTCATCAATATTCCTGTAGTGATTGAACTTCTAGGGTTCAAACAGCTGCTCTATACTCAGAGAGGAAGTAATTTTTTATCAAGTCACTGTACTGAAGAACGCTAAATTGTGAAAGATGACTTAATAAACACAGGTCGGTACTAATATATGTCACGCGTAGGCATAACAACAACCTGCATTTACCAGATTCAAATCTTTCTAATATATGCTGGTATTTATTTGGTCACTGTTTTAAAACAGATCATTTGTTGGTCGAAAGGAAATGCTGAACAAAACTATATTTCTTTTTTATCACAACACAACATGTCTTCATACCATCTAGCATCTCCAGAGATTATTTTGCTTAAATTTATAGTTTCTTCTGGAGCAAGTTTATTTTCAAAAAAATCAAATGAAACTTTTTTCCCAACTCAGTCTTTCAATTCAGCTCTGTTTTACAAACGTATCCGAAGAACATATCCAGCATCGTTTTCACGATCTGCGAACTTGGGTGATTAGCTGTAGATTCCAGAGCAACTGTCATATCCCAGAAGTCGAGGTAAACCACCCGGTTGTTGATACCAACAAACTCTTGTTTCAGAATGTTCTCATACACAGGACCCCACACCCCGAACTGAGTGGTTTGGGGCTTACCTGAAACCATATGTGGTCCTTTGATAGCAATTGTTACATCCGGAGATCGTATCAGTAATTCTTCTATCGCCTGTCTAGTTCGCTTCACTCGAGATCGATAAACATGTAAGGGAAACAATTGGAAATGCAGATATAAGTGAATGAGAATGATATCTGTACATTGCGATGGTATTTCCTCTAATTGAACAAACACTGGTGGCTTTACCTCCCTGTTAGATCCATCCTGAAACATGGGTATACCATGTGGTGACCAAGACACAGTATAGTTGTATCTGATGTTAAATGCAGCAGTGTATTCATACCATTTCTGGGACAACAGTTCAACATTATTTCGAATCTCCGATGGCTTTGCTCTGAAGGTGAGATTGAGCTTTTTGAACAAATATGAAAACCACTGTCTTACAGTGGAGTCACCATACAGTCTCAATGTTCTGTTCGCTAGGCAGTGATGGTAGTTATTTGTAGTTTTGATGTTGCTAAAACACGATAGAGGGCGCCATGTGTGTTGATAAGAAAACCCAACAGGAGGGGTGGCACGCCAGGTGTTCCGAGGGTCCTGCAGGTTACATGGCCGAGATGCAGATACGGTATCACCTTCAACTGTAGGAATAATAAAATGACAACCATTAACAATTCTTTGTTTTAAGGTGATGCTGACATAGAATTTGAAACTGATAAACACAAGATTAACTCATCGATTCAAATAAATAAAAGCGACAAAACCCTTTCCAGACATCTCTGCAAGAAAACAGCGTCGATTATACGATTCCGACTACATCATGAGCATGTGTTTATGAATCACTATCAAATAGTGATGAGTTTGCAAAAAGGTGAGCGTATTCTGGCCCACCAGTGGCACCCGTTACAAACACATGCAAAGCAAGTCAACTGTTCACCTGAAAAGACACGGGACCATATGATAGAAGTCAAAAGATGGTATTTTATCGGAAAACATTTTTGTCACTGATGCGTCAAATTTGGAAGGTGAAAGATTATTTTGACAAGGACTGTGTGATAATTGTTTTATTTGCAAAGGCATATATAGCATGTGTACCATTCAACTGGTGTACAGATTTATTTATTTATTATATACTTCAGTGTGAAAAACTAGGCAGATATGGTTTTCTGAGGTTGAGAAAAGAGATATGTTCATTGCAGTGATCAGAACACTTGATATTTCACTGCAGTGAACATGACACTTGATATTTCACTGCAGTGAACATAACACTTTGACGGAACTATTTTCTTACGAGAGTTACCTCCACTTAAATTGTCTTTCTTCAGCGTAAATGTCAAGCCTGTACACGAACTATTGACGTCCTTTTTACGCTCGTTCCACATTGACAAAGCAAAATAATGACAGATGGTCATTTTTGGAGTTAATATCACTTTTCGCCGTTTGTTTTCTCTCAAAAATGTTCCGTTCTAAACTTTAAATTTCTCATTTAACTCGTCAATCAAGACTTTTCGTTTCACAAAGAGCCTTTTTTGTAACTTGACCAGTATGTATTCTTTCGCTTCACACAGCGGTCTCTAATTTTACAAGAATATGTTTTATTAAAGTTGATTTTGTATATAATCAAATCTAAATGTAAGGTAAAGAATTTTCGTGACACTCAATTTTTTTATACTTTTTTATATTTATCAAGATTTTCCAAACACGAAACTACTTTTTAAATCGCAAATACAAGGGCAGGTGAACCGTACCTTTGTAAAATGTAGGGAGAATTTACGTTTCAAGGTTTTACATTTGTAATGAAATAGTTTAATTTTCCGGTAGACAGCTAAACAAAAAGTATATAATAAATAGGATATCCCACGTGTCTCGTGAAATGTCATGATTCTCTCATCTCATAACATTGCAAAAGGAGATAGATTCACTCGTGGCTACGCCATTCGTGAAAATATCTCCATTGCCTCCGTCACTCGACGAGAGAAACATGATATTTCACTGGAATATGAAATATTCTCTATGTTCACACATACCATGACCAATAGTTATATTGATGACATCAGGAAGGTTTTCTGAGGCCCTAGATCTGAAAAGAAGAAATGTAATTGTCAATGTATTGAGTCAAATCTTTGAAAGGCATTTAGAAGTGATATACATAAGGAAGAGAATTTATGGATGTCAACTTCTTTATTACGAGTGACACAACGTTTCAGGGCTTATACTTTCTCCTTACTCAGTTGAATAAATGCTATGAGGCAGAGAACAAAATATGTACCTGTAAGAACAAGAAAAGTAATAAGATAAGAAAGTTGGATGCTTAACAAGGGGAGCCAACAGATAATTGGCGCCGAGAGGTGTTTAGCAATGGACAAAGTGAAGTCAACAATTAACTTATCACTGATTGATAATAGGCAATGGACTATGGACAAACGCGATGCCGGGGGTAATTAGCTCTGATAGGTAATAGAATGGAAACGACAATGGACAAAATGGACAATAGACAGCTAGTTAATTAGCACCGACAAAGATCGAAGCAATACATCCATGGTCACGGTTCATGGCTGACTGGTGTCTCCTGATGTCAATGGCTTCTTGTAGTTTTCTTTGTCGCCAGTTGTTGGTGTTGGTAGGCATGAGTGAGTGAGTGAGTTGGGTTTAACGCCGCTTTTAACAGTATTCCAGTCATATCACGGCGTGTCAGCTTAATGTGGGAGGAAAGCCGAAGTGATGCAGGTCCCAGACCATTACTACTTCGGTGAAACCCACGAGCAGGGGTATGGTGCTGACAAACCTAGAAACATAATCGGGGCGAACCGTGGTAGGCATGACTTTGGTGGCTTCCCATATGATGTTATGGCCTTGGTTCATGGGGATGTGTTCGGAAATGGCGGATTTCAGATCTAGTTTGTTAACAGGTGTTCTTTAAGTTTGGTGTTGAGGGATGTGAGGGTTTCTCCAATGTATAACCTAAGCCATTGACATCAGGAGAGACAACCCTGCCATGAACTGTGACCAGGAATAAGTGTATACTCTGAAACGTTGTGTCCCTCATAAGAAAGAAGTTGACATCCACAAATTCTCTTCCTTGTGTATGAAAGCTTCATTCAAAATCTCACCACATGCTAAAGCCATGACGTTTAACGGTATCCAGTATTCGTTGTGATCAAAATATGTAAGTATTCGCTCTTTGAGTTTCTTTAATTAAAGCAGCTGTCGTTCCTGCTTAAACAGTTAGACCTAAATGTTCATAAACTGAGTAATAATAAGTACATACATTTTGTATACATGGGTCTCACCCAGAGGTAAAGAGTATGTTGAGTGGACAGAATAAATGTTGAAAGACATGTTCAAACACTGCACAAGATAAAATACTAAACATTCTTATATAACCGTCAAGTTTTTCTCCTTATTATTGACAGTTGTTGTATAACATTTCAACACATTACAATATTACCGTGCACAACAGCATGTTTCGTGGGCAACCAAAAACTTACTTATTTACGTTTTAAAATAACAAAGGCATCAACATTTTCAGAAAGAGTAAATACTTACTCGTGAAACCATTGCTCGTTTGAGCTGAGAGTCATTTTCTTCAATCTGCAAGACACTTGTGTCCAGTCTACGCATCGCAATCCCTCTCCTTTAGGTTTGCCACAATAGAATGGAACACCATGGTACTGACTGGTGAAATTGCAAAGATTGTCTGTTTTCATATTGTTAATGTCCATGTATCCATTTGTAGTCTCAACTGCCCTAGTTGACCTAAATATACAATTAATTGACTTCCCCTGGTATCCTTTGCGTATCATGTCGTATGTAAAGTCTATTCGTTCCTTGGATGTAACAACAGCCGCCCTTATTGCTGCTGTTCCGGTCCACAAGGTGCGCAGAATACCTGTATACGTCCCGTTGTCATGATCCTTTACAATTCCGGCGGAAGCAGCGCCATTCTTCGTGTCTTTCATCCAAACTACTACCATATCACCTCCACGAGATTTAGGTCTTTTCTTTTGGTCAAACAGGACGATTTTCACTTTGACAGTTTCATCCAGCTTATATAGATGTTTGTTATCAATTAATGCCAAACTTGAGAGTTTTCCAGAAGCATGCCAACTTGATGATTGTGGGTTCGAATCCCGCTTCGCCCCGATTATGTTTCTAGGTTTGTCAGCACCATACCCGTGCTCGTGGGTTTCACCGAAGTGCTAAACGTCTGAGACCTGCATCACTTCGGGCTTTCCTCCCACATTAAGCTGACACGCCGTGATGTAACTGGAATACTGTTAAAAGCGGCGTTAAACCCAACTCACTCACTCATTCGGCGAGTATCCGAATATTATCATGTTTTAATGCTTTCTTTGGCAACTTACGAGAAATAAATTTTATCGCTATTCCTGCCAGTCCAGAGACTCAAGCGGCTATTTCCATGTCAAGTACGATAGGCGTGGCGATTATAGTTGATAGTAAACCAACACCGGCTACACCGAGTCCCCTGCCAGCCTTTACAAGCATACGTTATCAATGTCCCTCGAGTACAAGCAAGTAATATCCATGTACTGGTACAGCATAGCATTATTATGAATATGAAATCACAATAGCACATTTTCTTTTTAAAACAGACAAATTGTGCGTTGATAATGCTTTAATCTCTACATTAACAATCCCGGAAGAAAACTAACCCCTTTATTGCACCACTGTGCCCAAGCTTGTTCCATTATGCCAACAGTTCAAACTCGAGACCTAGCAACATATCCGATTACACTTGGCCCAGGCTGACCCTAGCGGGATTCCGTCAGTTCTCAATGCAATACTCACGCGGTAGTCTGTCTCCTAGGCCTGGTCCTGCGCCATGACTGTGGAATGTATATTTTTTAGGTATTCTGTTTTACTAAATTCCTAGGCAAGTCTAGATCATACTAACCAAGTCTAGTTTAGTTGATTCCATAACAGCAGAAGGAGAAAGGTTCTTCCGAATAAAAAAAATATATTTTAAAGAAATGTTTTCATTGACTATGTGTTACTCTATCTGTGCCCAGATCCTAGAGAATATATTTGAAACGGACTCCAAGTCAAGAATGATTTGACAAGTCTAGATTGCCTAAGTTCTGGTCCTGAAATCAAGCATCGTTCTGGGATCCATTTGTATTCTATTGAGTAGATTTATAATTTTAACTACGTGAAATTGTATTTCTGGGATGTTGGTTGATTTTAGATGTGGGTATTTATAGATAACAAAAAAATATGAAATATATATTATTTATGATGTAGCTAAGGTATGTGCACGTGTAAAAACTGTAGTTTGTAGTCAACCAAAGAAGATAATCAACACAACAGATTGTATATTGTTTTGAAATGTCTCGCCTCATGAACACGTTCCTTATTTCAATATTGTATTCAATTCCACCCATGACTGTACACAACATTTATATATTTACATGTATACGACGGCTACATGGGCAAGTATAACGGTAAACACAAACGTGTGTTTGTTTAACATTTTTGTGTGTTGAAACACTGTTATATTAAAGGGAAATATAACCATTTAGTCTGTTCGGGTAACCAATTCTAGCTATTATTTCCTGAATAAAATATTATCTACTTCAGGCATACACATATTATTTTGTGTCATGTGGCACCAGATGTTGTTATCAACCAATACTCATGTCGTAAACAACCATAGAAATGTGAAACATCAATGCTAGAGAATAACCAAGTTCGATTTTCCAACGAAAAAATTCCTTTTGGCGTAAACGTTGACAATAGCGGTAAAAATATATTAATGGATCACTGAAAATCTGTTGCCTCCGATGAATAGATGAAGTTATGCCGAAACAGTAAGCTCTTAGAAGTCTTGTTTGCCAGCTGGGACCATGTCAGTTTATCAGGTATGAAATGCATTTACACGTTGAACACATTGACAGATAGTATTAGTTACCTTGAACGGTTGGTGAAACCGCGCAAATCGAAACAGTTCATTTATGGTGTAGTATTGTCCACATATTGATATAAGACTTTATCACTGTTTTCAATTCCAAAATGTTAGATATAAACTTTCGGACCCAACACAAGCCAAACACAAGTATTTTATAAAAAATCCCTACGAGATTTTATTTCGTAGGGTGGGGGAGAGTTTATTTCGAGAGGGGCTGAACTGTACCGGTATAAATTCGCCGGGAGAGGGGTGGGAGGGGTGGGGTGGGGGGGGGGTGGGGGTGGGGAGGTATTCTGGGGGACGAATATATTTCGTGACAACGGAACTACTGATGTAACTGATTTCAGAGATCTTATTAATCCTCGCAAACATTCGGTTTTAACACTAACTACGTAAAAACTGTCAACATATCCACGCCGTTATACTCTGATTAAAGATCTAAAATATATTCCTTAATACAGGCTACCATTTGAAAATGGTATCAGTGTAATACCAGGGGCTAGAATATCATGGTGCAACCAGGTTTCTGTTAAACATACAACATCATAACTATCTAATTCAGCACTGATTAAATCTACTTTAAAATCTACTAAGACTGCGTACGTTTACATGTATAATCTTTATAAGCAAAGTAACCCAAAATATAGATAATGTGTATCATCTTCCCGAAATGATTAGCATGTAGAATAGATTCAAAAACACCTGTATTGAAGAACATCAACCGGCATCGTCAAAGCAAAGTGTACATGTAATTGTTACAATGGGGCTGGCGGTGAATATTAATGAAGAACATCTTGTTAAAAAGACACACCGAAACTGATTTGCATAACTGATGACCACAACATATTGCAAAATATCAAAATAGTAAAAATGATACAGTTTAACCTCACACTGAAGAGAAAACAAGAACGACACAGAAAAGTAAAATAGTACGTCATATAGAACTGAGATAAAGTAATCTGAGAAGGGATTCATACGTTATATACAACTTAAAAATATAATATTATGAAAAACGAAAGGAAAGGTGGGACACCCCCCACCCCCCACCACACACCCCACACCCCACACAAGTAACTAAATGTATAATTCAGAAAAAATAAAGGAGATAAAAAAAAAATGAATAAAAAAACACATAAACAAATTAACATTAAAACTATTGGCAACTGCATGGCAAGTATTTATAAAACGACCGGGGAAGGAAATATTCTGGGGGGAGATTTTATTTCGTAGGGTGGGGGAGAGTTTATTTCGAGAGGGGCGGAACTGTACCGGTATAAATTCGCCGGGGGGAGATTTTATTCTGGGGGCGAATATATTTCGTGACACCGGCTCTCCAAATGCACACCTCTGCTGAGAACAGCTGTAACATTTATTTGTGAGGGGATATATCTCCACTGACTAGGATTTGTATTGATTTAAGCATATTTTATTGCGGAAAATCAAATGCATAAGGCACAAGTGACACACTTCAATGCCTTCTCCTACATACATTTTGTTACATTGTAATATGTGTATTATGAATATTATATATATATATATATTTCTACACAGTATTACACCCAAACACATATACTTACATACACATAAACTAGTACATATACACGCGTATACCTATATACATGAGATACATATATTTATCAGTATACAATGGTACATTTGTGAAAGATGTTTAATATATCCATATAATACCACAGTAGTTTATAAACTAAAAGACATTTATATTTAAGTGATTTGTCTTCTCATAGATGAACCAAACACGCTGTCTTTGGTATTGCTTCAGTTAATGTTGGATTGTGTTGCGATAAGCGTTAACGGCGGAGAATGCAAATTAATATAAAGTAAAAATATCATCAGCATCCATCCACGCAATTGGGACCGATGACATGTATCAACCGAGTCAGCGAGCCTCCCGTTAGCCACCTTTTACGACAAGCTTAGTGGCCTTTTACGACAAGAATGGGTTGCTGAAGACCTATTCTACCCCGGACTAAGGTGTCAATACTTGTAAATAAGGAATTGATAGATAATGTTCCCAGGTTTATTATTAACAGCGTACTGTTATCAACGAGAGACAACCCAAAGTAGATGGACCCAATTGTCACAGGCAATTGATAAATAACTGATCAAGAAACAATGAACGAATATGTAAGTTCGTTAACTATGCAACTGTGTGGCAGTTAATTACATAAGATGGCTAAACCAACACATCAACAAGACATATAAGGCAGCTGATTAAACCGATTGAGACCAATACTATTACTAACAATCCATAAACTTGCTCAATATATTCCACGGATTGAACCAATAACACATTTCGGCATTTGTATAAATACAATGTACCATAATGAAAATAAACACAAACTCACGAATTTCAGCCTTTCAGAAAGACTTGCAAGATATTCATGACAGAGCGAAAACGAATTATGTAGGTTTTATGTGTAAAATCGGGCAGCGCAGGCTGCATAGGTGTTAATTTACAATTTACAATGAAACATCTGGCGAGCCTTTCTTGATAACAAGGTGTGCACAAGGTGTGCCGGTGATATTACGTTGATACAAGGATCACACTTCCAGTCAGTTCGTGGAATTATTCACAAGTATACTTTGTCCTCAATGTTTATTGAAATTTAAACATGTTTATATAAGAGCTTGTGTTTAGTTCAGGGATACTGGCCCGTTTCAAGTGTTTAAGTGCTAAACACATTTTTCACATTGTACTTTTTGTATCTCGAAAAGTGTATTTTTTCAAGTTTCAAGTGTTTAAGTGCTAAACACATTTTTCACATTGTACTTTTTGTATCTCGAAAAGTGTATTTTTTCACAATATAAATAACAGTTTACACATTAACAACCCGTCAACATATCAAACATATTCTTAACAACGCAATGTTAATAATGTAGGACGTTTGTAATGGGAAATCTTTTAGAACAAAACTCTCCAGCTCCAGGTGGTAATTCCGTACTGCCCTAGTACATTTCAAGTTCAAGCAATTAGAGGGCGGTCGGGTAGCCTAGTGGTTAAAGTGGTCGCTCGTCATAACGAAGAAACGAGCTAGCAACCAAGGTTAGACCACCATACCAGGGATTGTGGGAACCCAATGAGCATTTACACCGTCCCTTCAGCCGCCGGTGATTATAGCTAATCTTAGCAATCATTGGAAACTAACAAATATACTACGATTAAACATGGGGTTGACTCCAATACCCGAAGACATGCCCTTTCCTCTTTTGTACTGGATTTCAGAGTTCAATACAAAGAGAGGTATATTCTGGTTCCAGCATATGTACCGACGAATCCCTGTCTCAAAGATTAAACATAATCAATGATGCAATCAGGGAATGACTTTCACCATATTCACAGTGTTCACGGCATTTGAGTAAGTGCAAAACAGAACCTAGTTCGATTATGTTAAAACCTTTATTTTTCAAATTTGTACACCATTGTAAGACATGACAAACCTCATTCCTCGTATTAATCTTAAACGTGGTGACCCTACATATATTATATACATATGAATAGTTACATGTCTATCTTAAAAGGTTCAGGAAAATATGTCAAACATGAAAACAAATATCTGAATTTTATTGAGAAACCAATTTGTGAAACGATGGAGATCCTCAAAAATAACATCAATGTGATATTTGTGGACAGGACATTTAGGCAAAAAGTAGGCATCCCCATGGGCACAAATTGTGCTCCTCTCTTTGGTGATGGGTTTCTTGATGCATATGAATCGGAATTTCTGTTCGAACTGGCAACATCAAACAAGGGAAGACGTTTAAAGGGCAAGTTCACACGGAAATGAACCTATTTTTCTTGTACTTTTTCCACATTAAAAGTGTTAACATAGAAGTGTCATAGACAAAAATATAAAAATATCACAATTAATTAACATATTTTTCGCTTTAAAACGATTTATATTTTTCACATTTACCAAGTGTTCTATTTCCACAACAAAAACACCATGGCTTATGCCCCTTGCAATATGACGTCATTGGTGCCAATTGATAAACATTATGACGTCATCATGCTTTGTTAGAGCCGCTTCACGTGGTGTAGGTCCAGGTGTGTGATTCTAGCGTCTCAGATGCCAGCCAGCGTAGTGTTATGCTGAGTCACCACTGCGCCGGAGTGTGTCGTAGGCCATGTTGTTTTACCGCAAACTGGTACTTGACATCTTTTGCGTTGAGAATAGACAGGGACCCAGTTGGATTGGCACCAATTACGTCATAATCTAAGGGGGATAACTCAGGCCTGTTTAGCTCGAAAAACGAAGGCCTCATAACGGCATATCATTTTCACACTATTGTGAGCTTCCTACGTTCACTGTGAAAAAAATGAGTGTATATTTTCAAACACAGATACTAATTACTTCTAAAATTGCGTTTTGTTTAGAAAAAGAAAGAAAGTGATTTTTGCGTGTACACTTCCCCTTTAACTAAGCTTCAGATTAATCGATGATCTCATCTCGTTTAAAAATAGTCAAACAGCAAATTCCTTTCCACGTATTTACCCACCTAAACAAGAAATAAAAAAGTGCAGCGAAACAGCCTCTGTTTCATAGTTGCATAAATATGGAAATTGACAACAAAAAATATCCACAAGGCTGTATGACAAGATGATGCAATTCCCTATTTTAACTTGTACCACATGTTTCCATTTTGTTTTCATGTGAACAATTGACTTGCCTTTATTTGTGTTTGTGATGAGTGTCACAGGTGGGGTAGAATACAACAACCTTTTAGCGAACAGCTGATATCATCACTACTTGATTGTCATTCATAAACACATGCTTGTCGTACAGCTGATTCTCATTTTGTTTATATAAAGATTTTTTTATGATGGTGGAAATAGTTGTGTCGCTTTTATTAACACACTGAACCCATGTGGGAATTTGAACCGGTCCGTACGAACGCGTTATCCACTTGGCTACCCCACCGCACCAATTGACATTATAAATAATCCAATCTGAATTTTAAAGAGACACCACTAAGATACATTTTATTATAAACGTAATAAAATGATAATAACCATTTATCAGAACACCAAAATAACCTATTACCAAGATTTCCCTGCATCCATGACTCGCTATTTAATCCAAAGCGTCACACTAAGCTCCACCGAATTACTCATGAAAGGACATACCATGGAACATCCCACAGGCAAGCAGCAATTCTGTTCCTTGCACGAGAGAATGTATTCATCATACAAGCAACAAAAGCTACCATTGCTGAAGTCAAATTCCCAGATGATCTTGCGACAAGACTTAGCTTAGAGCGACTAAATTCACATAACTCGTCAAACTGCATAACTTATATACAGACTTTGAGGGTTGTTATTACATCTACAGTGTCTCGTTGCAACAGTACTTATCGTGGAATAAATAAAAAAGCTACATTAAAGGCTGAATACTGATTTGAAATCTCCTTTTAAAAACTGTCCCTCTTAGTTTTAAACATATAGGAACAAATACTATTGATAACATAAGAACAAACTAACGCTGAAACTAACTTTGATTCATAATTATATATAAACTCCTTACAATGTGAAGGCAAACGTAAAGATCATTAAACCAGTTTTCAAGCATAATTTATATGATTTGTTAAAAACTAAATAAGGGATTATCGATAAGGGATTTTTTAACAAACAGTAACAATAGCAGCACTTAATTACCATAAACTTTGCCAACAATAAAAATGGAACAAAATGCTCACCCTAGTTATATCAGAGGATTCCATGTGTTATTGAAGGGGCCCACGGTGAAGACAGGAACTAGGAACGAAATACCTTAGGGCTAAGAATCTAGATCTAAGCAAGAACAGCAGTAAAGCTTCCTGAAAAACTGAAGTATAATTATCGTTTTAGTTAACCCCTTTCCAGGCTAGTTTTATGGGGATATGGACATGCTGTTTTGATGTGGATATACATGTCATGAAACATTGTGAAATCATTTGTCACTTGTTGTTAATCAAAACACTTAACACCTCTCAGTATTACCCTTAAAAGTTCTATGACGTGATTAATTCTCACTTCAAAGGTTACATTTCACAACCAGGGGGTCAGATGGACTGACACAATTGTGTTATTATTCACGAGATGATCTTCAGGATATGCAGGGGTATTTATGAAAGCACTAGAGATTGATATATGAAATGATGAATAATGATAACTCCTGGCAAGAAAACGAATTTATCATATAATGGGTAGGTTTCTCGGCAGGATAAAGCCAACGGATAAAAACGATATCCGTTGGGGTCATATGCGGATAGAGATGCAAATATCAAAGGTCAAGTAGGGACTACTTTCACTGTTTATAAACAAACATGGCGTCGCCCTTGTCATTCGGCGATCGAGTCAGAATTAACCATCGGGAATCTGGATAAACTACAGGGATAATTGCTATCATTATCAAACAACAGTCTAATATACTGAAAATCTGTGTCTAACTGTGACGTAGCTAAGGCATTTTATGAGTTTTGGCAACTTTGGAGATATTAATTTCGAAACAATTTGGCGAGGGCACGAGGCCTAGCCAAGCGGGATCAGTAGCCATATCTGTGCTTGTAGATCTCTGCGGCTTGAAACCTCCTCCACAAATTAAAATAGTGGGATTTGGCCGAAATATGTTTGAATTGTTACCTTGTTTCGTTTTGTCGCTGTGTGTACATCTGACTACGCTTAATATCGTTATGACAGGACAGACCGACTGTCAACAACGTCTGACCGTGGCCGTGACGTCTCATAGACAAAGGGCAGTTACTCTAGCGGACAGACCGATGGATTGCCGCGAATGGCAATTAAAAACAATTGTTGTTTTGCGTATATGTTGCTTCGCCCCTGTATAAGAAACAGATTTCAGTTGGAACTATATTGGCTACTGTCACTGTCCGACTGACACATCACTTACCCTGTGACGTAATAAATATTAATGCGCGCATTCCAGGAAAACTCGCAATGCTTCGGTAATGGTTGTGAGAGAGGGAAAGCGATTTTGAAGCATAGAATTAAATAATGACATTATATGATAAAGAGGTTATCACGCTTGTGTGTTTGGGGATGGTAAATATCCTGTACTTGTGTTAGGAATAAACACTATGTATTTAGCTCGCCAAGACTCGCTAAATACAATGTTTATTCCTAATGCAGGATATTTACCATCACCAAACACATTCGCGTGATAACCTCTATTTATCAAAACTCATGTTAATATTAATTTAAAATGACAAACTATGATAAAGAGAAAGTTCTGTTTTCTTATTTAAATGTTATATATTTATAATATGCAAGAGTTAATAATATATATATTCCTTGTATATGATATATACGAAAAGGAAGCACATGCGGCTCCTGATCTGTTATTGCGAATCCAATTTCAAAGAAAAGGTCGAAATATTTGGCGCATTTTGTAATATACTGAAACAAAAAGGAATAATGTTATGAAAAAATATCCTCAATACCATTTTCCCCTATTGCTTTGGAATATCCAACCATGTATACAGGCTCTCAAATCACCAATACCTCTCTGGCTGTCTTTGTGTCATTTAGACTATTTGTTTTAATTTGTGCTCAGTTCCCCCACCTTGTTTATAATTTGTGGATTGTACTTAATCACGGGGTTGTTTACATTTATTTACTGAATAATAACATTTGGGTAACATTTTAATAATTTAATAGTTTTAAGAACTTAAATATTATTAGTCCATGAGCCAGACCCCCAAATTTTATAAAGTGGTACCAGATAGCCATAACATTCTTAGTCGTTGTAGTTGCTTCTTGGTTTGGACAGACACGGTGTGTTTCCACTCCACGAATTCTTGTTTGATCTCAGGATGGATCATAATGATTGATCCAGGTCTCATCACCAGTCACTAGTTTAAAATGGCTTCCGTTTGTGATTATATCTAGTTAACAAGGCATATGCTTCATGTCATCCGACAGCATCCAAGGAACCCATCGGACACAAACGTTTGACATCTGTAGATGTTCTTGTTCATACGAGAAGCCTGTGGTAACGATAACACATGGTGTGTAATCCGCCTATTGTTAACACCAAGTTGTGGATGTGATCAATGTTTTCTTTTGTGATGCTGAGGGTGGATCGACTGGATCGAGCTGGCGCCAAGTTCCAAACGCTCTTCCTTCTCTCCCACACTGACATTCCTTCACCCGTTTAACGTGAAATTGCGGCTTCCGATGGGGCAACCTCCATATGAACAGCATGCATCCGTTCATCAATATTCCTGTAGTGATTGAACTTCTAGGGTAAAAACAGCTGCTCTATATATACTCAGAGCGGAAGTAATGTTTTATCAAGTCACTTGACTGAAGAACGCTAAATTGTGAAAAATGACTTAATAAACACAGGTCGGTACTAATATATGTCACGCGTAGGCATAACAACAACCTACATTTACCAGATTCAAATCTTTCTAATATATGCTGGTATTTATTTGGTCACTGTTTTAAAACATATCATTTGTTGGTCGAAAGGAAATGCTGAACAGAACTATATTTCTTTTTTTATCACAACACAACATGTCTTCGTAACATCTAGCATCTCCAGAGATTATTTTGCTTAAATTTATATTTTCTTCTGGAACAAGTTTATTTTCAAAAAGATCAAATGAAACTTTTTTTTCTCAACTCAGTCTTTCAATTCAGCTCAGTTTTACAAACGTATCCGAAGAACATATCCAGCATCGTTTTCACGATCTGCGAACTTGGGTGATTAGCTGTAGATTCCAGAGCAACTGTCATATCCCAGAAGTCGAGGTAAACCACCCGGTTGTTGATACCAACAAACTCTTGTTTCAGAATGTTCTCATACACAGGACCCCACATCCCGAACTGAGTGGTTTGGGGCTTACCTGAAACCATATGTGGTCCTTTGATAGCAATTGTTACATCCGGAGATCGTATCAGTAATTCTTCTATCGCCTGTCTAGTTCGCTTCACTCGAGATCGATAAACATGTAAGGGAAACGATAGGAAATGCAGATATAAGTGAATGAGAATGATATCTGTACATTGCGATGGTATTTCCTCTAATTGAACAAACACTGGTGGCATTACCTCCCTGTTACATCCATCCTGAAACATGGGTATACCATGTGGTGACCAAGACACAGTATAGTTGTGTCTGATGTTGAATGCAGCAGTGTATTCATACCATTTCTGGGACATCAGTTCAACATTATTTCGAATCTCCGATGGCTTTGCTCTGAAGGCGAGATTGAGCTTTTCTTACAGTGGAGTCACCATACAGTCTCAATGTTCTATTCGCTAGGCAGTGATGGTAGCTATTTGTAGTTTTGATGTTGCTAAAACATGATAGAGGGCGCCATGTGTGTTGATAAGAAAACCCAACAGGAGGGGTGGCACGCCAGGTGTTCCGAGGGTCCTGCAGGTAACATGGCCGAGATGCAGATGCGGTATCACCTTCAACTGTAGGAATAATAAAATGACAACCATTAATAATTCTTTGTTTTAAGGTGATGCCGACATAGAATTTGAAACTGATAAACACAAGATTAATTCATCGATTCAAATAAATAAAAGCGACAAAACCCTTTCCAGACATCTCTGCAAGAAAACAGCGTCGATTATACGATTCCGACTACATCATGTGCATGTGTTTATGAATCACTATCAAATAGTGATGAGTTTGCAAAAAGGTGAGCGTATTCTGGCCCACCAGTGGCACCCGTTACAAACACATGCAAAGCAAGTCAACTGTTCACCTGAAAAGACACGGGACCATATGATAGAAGTCAAAAGATGGTATTTTATCGGAAAACATTTTTGTCACTGATGCGTCAAATTTGGAAGGTGAAAGATTATTTTGACAAGGACTGTGTGATAATTGTTTTATTTGCAAAGGCATATATAGCATGTGTACCATTCAACTGGTGTACAGATTTATTTATTTATTATATACTTCAGTGTGAAAAACTAGGCAGTGATGGTTTTCTGAGGTTGAGAAAAGAGATATTTTCACTGCAGTGAACATGACACTTGATATTTCACTGCAGTGAACATAACACTTTGACGGAACCATTTTCTTACGAGAGTTACCTCCACTTAAATTGTCTTTCTTCAGCGTAAATGTCAAGCCTGTACACGAACTATTGACGACCTTTTTACGCTCGTTCCACATTGACAAAGCAAAATAATGACAGATGGTCATTTTTGGAGTTAATATCACTTTTCGCCGTTTGTTTTTCTCTCAAAAATGTTCCGTTCTAAACTTTAAATTTCTCATTTAACTCGTCAATCAAGACTTTTCGTTTCACAAAGAGCCATTTTTGTAACTTGACCAGTATGTATTCTTTCGCTTCAAACAGCGGTCTGTAATTTTTCAAGAATATGTTTTATTTAAGTTGATTTTGTATATAATCATATCTCAATGTATGGTAAAGAATTTTCGTGACACTCGATTTTTTTATACTTTTTTTATATTTATCAAGATTTTCCAAACACGAAACTACTTTTTAAATCGCAAATACAAGGGCAGGTGAACCGTACCTTTGTAAAATGTAGGGAGAATTTACCGGTAGACAGCTAAACAAAAAGTATATAATAAATAGGATATCCCACGTGTCTCGTGAAATGTCATGTTTCTCTCATCTCATGACATTGCAAAAGGAGATAGATTCACTCGTGGCTACGCCATTCGTGAAAATATCTCCATTGCCTCCGTCACTCGACGAGAGAAACATGATATTTCACTGGAATATGAAATATTCTCTATGTTCACACATACCATGACCAATAGTTATATTGATGACATCAGGAAGGTTTTCTGAGGCCCTAGATCTGAAAAGAAGAAATGTAATTGTCAATGTATTGAGTCAAATCTTTGAAAGGCATTTAGAAGTGATATACATAAGGAAGAGAATTTATGGATGTCAACTTCTTTATTACGAGTGACACAACGTTTCAGGGCTTATACTTTCTCCTTACTCAGTTGAATAAATGCTATGAGGCAGAGAACAAAATATGTACCTGTAAGAACAAGAAAAGTAATAAGATAAGAAAGTTGGATGCTTAACAAGGGGAGCCAACAGATAATTGGCGCCGAGAGGTGTTTAGCAATGGACAAAGTGAAGTCAACAATTAACTTATCACTGATTGATAATAGGCAATGGACTATGGACAAACGCGATGCCGGGGGTAATTAGCTCTGATAGGTAATAGAATGGAAACGACAATGGACAAAATGGACAATAGACAGCTAGTTAATTAGCACCGACAAAGATCGAAGCAATACATCCATGGTCACGGTTCATGGCTGACTGGTGTCTCCTGATGTCAATGGCTTCTTGTAGTTTTCTTTGTCGCCAGTTGTTGGTGTTGGTAGGCATGAGTGAGTGAGTGAGTTGGGTTTAACGCCGCTTTTAACAGTATTCCAGTCATATCACGGCGTGTCAGCTTAATGTGGGAGGAAAGCCGAAGTGATGCAGGTCCCAGACCATTACTACTTCGGTGAAACCCACGAGCAGGGGTATGGTGCTGACAAACCTCGGAAATGGCGGATTTCAGATCTAGTTTGTTGACAGGTGTTCTTTAAGTTTGGTGTTGAGGGATGTGAGGGTTTCTCCAATGTATAACCTAAGCCTTTGACATCAGGAGACACAACCCTGCCATGAACTGTGACCAGGAATAAGTGTATACTCTGAAACGTTGTGTCCCTCATAAGAAAGAAGTTGACATCCACAAATTCTCTTCCTTGTGTATGAAAGCTTCATTCAAAATCTCACCACATGCTAAAGCCATGACGTTTAACGGTATCCAGTATTCGTTGTGATCAAAATATGTAAGTATTCGCTCTTTGAGTTTCTTTAATTAAAGCAGCTGTCGTTCCAGCTTAAACAGTTAGACCTAAATGTTCATAAACTGAGTAATAATAAGTGCATACATTTTGTATAAATGGGTCTCATCCAGAGGTAAAGAATATGTTGAGTGGACAGAATAGATGTTGAAATACATTTTCAAACACTGCACAAGATAAAATACTAAACATTCTTATATAACCGTCAAGTTTTTCTCCTTATTATTGACAGTTGTTGTATAACATTTCAACACATTACAATATTACCGTGCACAACAGCATGTTTCGTGGGCAACCAAAAACTTACTTATTTACGTTTTAAAATAACAAAGGCATCAACATTTTTAGAAAGAGTAAATACTTACTCATAAAACCATTGCTCGTTTGAGCTAAGAGTCATTTTCTTCAATCTGCAAGACACTTGTGTCCAGTCTACGCATCGCAATCCCTCTCCTTTAGGTTTGCCACAATAGAATGGAACACCATGGTACTGACTGGTGAAATTGCAAAGATTGTCTGTTTTCATATTGTTAATGTCCATGTATCCATTTGTAGTCTCAACTGCCCTAGTTGACCTAAATATACAATTAATTGACTTCCCCTGGTATCCTTTGCGTAAAATGTCATATGTAAAGTCTATTCGTTCCTTGGATGTAATAACAGCTGCCTTCATTGCTGCTCTTCCGGTCCACAAGGTGCGCAGAATACCTGTATACGTCCCGTTGTCATGATCCTTTACAATTCCGGCGGAAGCAGCGCCATTCTTCATGTCTTTCATCCAAACTACTACCATATCACCTCCACGAGATTTAGGTCTTTTCTTTTGGTCAAACAGGACGATTTTCACTTTGACAGTTTCCTCCAGCTTATACAGATGTTTGACATCAATTAATGCCATTTGACATGTTTTGAAATCTGTGCCAAGGAATACTCAAATTTAAAAATGACCCAAACATAATTATAACAATTGGCCTGTTCAAAGTGGCATATACATAGCAATAAACATACTGATATTATGTGCAAGACGTGATCATCATTTTGAATGCAATTTTCGTGATATAGACTTGAGAATAGTTAAGAACTAATGATTATTAGCCATAGCAACATCCACGTCATTCAGGATTATGTTCGACTAGATTATTACATCAATAAACACTTGTTACATATCAATTAAAAAAGTCTCTATAATCTGCCGAAAAAAGATTCCACTTGGCACTTAAGGAAAGACATTAATGAAACTTATATGAACGGATTACTGAAAATCAGTGATAACAGCAAGTACAGGCGGGAAAGGACATGTCCCACGCTACTAGTAGCAGCCATCCCTCCGGCCATTTGCACTCTCATTTCAGAAACATGGGTTGGTTTGGTTTGTTTGTTGTTTAACGCCGCACTCAGCAATATTCCAGTTATATGACGGCGGTCTGTTAATAATCGAGTCTGGACCAGACAATCCTGTAATTGATATCATGAGCATCGATCCACGCAATTGGGATCGATGGCATGCATCAACCAAGTCAGCGAGCCTGACCACCCGATCCTGTTAGTCGCATTTTACGACAAGCATTGTCACCTTTTACGGAAAGCATGGGTTGCTGAAGACCTATTCTACCCCGGAATGTTCACGGGTCCAGAGACATGGGAATTACCGAATATATTTGTGATATGCTTATTTCCGCCATGAGTGTAACCTGGAACAAATAGTAGCCCTAAAACGTCATTTGAAACGATGGTATTTTCTAAACTGCCTGTTGTACCAGCTCACCTGTAACCGCACCACCAATAGAAAGTGGTTATTGTCCCAAGAAAAGGAACAAGGAGAAACTTCTGGTTGAATGAAGCCATGGTTGCATCTAAAATAATAAACACAACCATTAATCTGTACATGAAATGTTTCTAATAAATGGAGATGATTTGGGGTTTCCTTTCTGAAACCACAACGTGTTTGGACATCCCATGAATATCACACTGAAACACATGTTAAATGTGGGCAAGTCTCCTTGGGCAAGAGACTTTTACCGAAATATGCCTCCGTTCACATATCAACGAATGGTGCCCGTTCAGATAAAAGTAAAGTGACAGTTAACTTTCCAGCAACTCTTAGGCAGCCTGGGTTGAATAGTCCCAAAGGATCGAAACCAATCTGTGCTACGCAGTGAAACACGAAGCGCAAGTATCTACTATTTGTCCTTCTAACTCTATATGAATAAATACAACTAGTAGGTAACTAGACATGCCTTACTATAATAATATTCTATGGAACTTAACGTGATTCTCTTTAATGAAGTTCACGAAACAGGCCAGAAACATATAACTTTGGATGCAGGAATGAAAAGCTATTCGAACAAGAACACTCGATGATTGTAAGTATCACGTGTCAGAATATAATTCCTGCACGTGCAGCGAATGCTACAATCTATTTGAAGTGTTTTCCGATGCATTGCGTGTTTCTATGATGTGTTAATGTACCATGAACCCAAATCAATGAAAGTTTAATACCTCTCCACAACATATCCTCTCTGGATCAAAGAAGCATGCCTATTAACTGATACCAATAGGAGGTTAAGTACAAGAAATATAGATTTACTAATGTCCTTAACCATCTGCTATCATAGCTTCACTGTGAGTGAAAATTACTTGTTCTCTGATACTGTTCGTAACATGTCTCATGAGCAAAGATTTGGCAACCTGAACTCGAACATAAGTATCCGGTCCTGGAAATATCTTAACTCTGCTGCCAACAGGTCGAGAGTTATCCAAGAAGTTTTCTTAACACCAAAGCTGTATTTTAAATGTTTTAGATAACTTGGTAACTACGAAGTTTATCACAGTTACTGAAGTCAAATTATCATTTTGGTCAATCATTTTCAGTTGAAATCAGAATTACAGTTCCGGCTCTCCAAATGCACACCTCTGCTGAGAACATCTGCGACATTCATTTGTGAGGGGATATATCTCGACTGACTAGGATTTGTATTGATTTAAGCATATTTTATTGCGGAAAATTAAATGCATTAGGCACAAGTGACACACTTCGAGGCCTTCTCCTACATACATTTTGTTACACAGAGGTTATCACGCGAGTGTGTTTGGGGATGGTAAATATCTTGCATTAGGAATAAACATTGTATTTAGCGAGCCTTGGTCAGCCAAATACATAGTGTTTATTCCTAATACAGGATATTTACCATCCCCAAACACACAAGCGTGATTACCTCTTCATCATATAATGTCATTATTTAATTCTATGCTTCAAAATCGCTTTCCCTCTCTCACAACCATTACCGAAACATTGCGAGTTTTCCTGGAATGCGCGCATTGATATTAATTACGTCACAGGGTAAGTGGTGTGTCAGTCGGACAGTGACAGTAGCCAATATAGTTCGAACTGAAATCTGTTTCTTATACAGTGACGAAGCAACATATGCGCAAAACAACAATAGTTTTTAATTGCCTTTCGCGGCAATCCATCGGTCTATCCGCTAGAGTAACTGCCCTTTGTCAAAGGGAAGCTTCTCTAACCGTAGTCTATGAGACGTCACGGTCACGGTCAGACGTTGTTGACAGTCAGTCCTGTCATAACGTTAAGAAGTGCAGTCAGATGTACACACAGCGACAAAAGGAAACAAGGTAGCAATTCAAACATATTTCGGCCAAATCCCACTATTTTAATTTGTGGAGAAGGTTTCAAGCCGCAGAGGTCTACAAGCACAGATATGGCTACTGATCCCGCTTGGCTAGGCCTCGTGCCCTCGCAAAATTGTTTCGAAATTTAAAACTCTAAAGCTGCCAAAACTTATAAAATGCCTTAGCTACGTCACAGTTAGACACTGATTTTCAGTATATTAGACTGTTGTTTGATAATGATAGCAATTATCCCTGTAGTTTATCCAGATTCCCGATGGTTAATTCTGACTCGATCGCCGAATGACGAGGGCGACGCCATGTTTGTTTATAAACAGTGAAAGTAGTCCCTACTTGACCTTTGATATTTGCATCTCTATCCGCATATGACCCCAACGGATATCGTTTTTATCCGTTGGCTTTATCCTGCCGAGAAACCTACCCATTATATGATAAATTGTAATATGTGAATTATGAATATTTACTCAACCAGTTTCACGCATGTGATTTTCAAGAGCACAGTTATACCGTTACGCTGTTTTGACGCTCTAACATAGTATGACGTCATAGTGCAATCTAACTTTGTGATGTCATTATAAGACAGGCGTAAGACGATAGGGCAGGCGTACCACACATATAATACAGAAATAAGTATTGAAGTTGCAGTAAAATGTACAATACATTGTAATTGTATAAAATAATTCAATTATTTCAGGCCATTTAATTTTGGTTTGAAAGTATTAATAAATAATTTTCTTTTATCTTTCTCAATGCATCATTGTCACATTTGTAAAATGGGAATACCACAAAATTTGGTGTTTTATTCCCGGCACACTGATCAATGTGTTGACTGAGTGGGATACACCGACAAGAGGGGTCCCTTATTTGTTGTCGATGGACCCTCACTCTCGCTCTTAGGGTGTCCCCTGCACATTGCATCGAGCACATTGTATGACATAAATCAAGTTTTTTGAAGCACAGTTCATATTTTCACGGACATAGAAAGTTTTTCCGTCTTTGAATGTAAAAGAACAACATTGTAAAACATGAGGGCAAGTACCACAATTTGGTCTGTTACACTTTTGTACTGTTTTACATTCTTGTTTTACTTTACTTTACTTTTTACTTTACTTTTACTTTTAATCTGTTATTTTGTTTTAGTTCTTTACACTTATTTAAGGGATACAGTGTTTCCCTAACACTTCCAAATATTTCCGGGTTTAGGGGATTAAAGGTTGTAACAAAAGTGAGAATACTCTCGTTAGGTTTATCTTTAGGTTTTAAAAGATCACAACGGTTTTGTGATTTAGCCTTGTTTATTGCGTCTTCCACCATTTTTCTAGGGTAGTTTCTTTCTAATAGTGACTCCCTCAGTTCATCGAGTCTATATTGTGCACGATCTGAATTTGATACTATCGCGCAGATCCTACGTGCTAATGAGTACGGAACAGACGATTAACATTTTCTGCATACACTATTGTTGTATTTAGATTATGTGTTTTTGATAGACTTCATCGAAAAAAAGTTTATACTTTGTCTGAAATTTATATTTTCAGTTGGTAAAGTTTCTTTTGGACGTCAGTTTAGATTAGAGAACAACAGTATCGCTCATTTCGTAAATAGGTTACTAAATGATCCCCCGTGCCGTACCATTTCTTGGCAAAGAGTGAGCAGTTCAGATTCAACTGTTTAGTTTTGCTAGGTTCATAAAACATGGTATTATGGCTCGTTTCGTATTTTTTAAAGATTGAATGATACATAAAGGGCCGCCCCTGCATTATATAGCCTGCTACGAATGAGATGCATCACAACTGACATGTTATGTTTTGGTAGAATAAAATCATGTCTTTTGAAATAACAGATGAGACACCGTTATGTATGTAATAGTTATCCGACATTTTTATCAAGTCACGAGCGGACCAATTTTCATTTAACTGTATAATGCACCTTGCTGCCTTTGAGAGAGTCTGTGTCTGTAGAACTGGTTTGGTCCTTGTCTATTTGGTAAACACTCGCCGGAACACAAATATTGGATATTAGCATTGTATTGTGATTTTGAGCATCCGGGTGCCTATATAACATGTAATATATTTCCGATTATAGTACTTGTTGTTCATGCATATGTTCTAGCAACAAGAAATTTGATAAATATTAGTTTTGCTTAAAATATAATTTCTACTTTGAAAAACTTCGTTGGCGCTCAGAACGCATGGCGCTGTATAATTCAGCACACGCATGGTTGGGTTCAAACCAAATTATGTTTATTTGTCATAAATTAAACCACCAGCGGCGGTACATGAGCATATATATAATGTCATACAATACAGAATAGTAGATCAAGATGGCAGTTTCCCTTTAAAGATTATGTATTTCTAAAGATTTGTACAATATATCTTGATAACTGATTTTAATCTTTGATCTTTTATGAAAATAATAGTGGAAATGGTTGAGTACATGAACTGGTTTAGTGACGTATTTTACATTAAAAATGGCGTGATTTACATCGTTAAAATATAAAAGAATCTACACAGTGATACAACTATAAATGGCTGTGATTTATTTAAGAACGAAGTCAGTAATTGGGAATTTAACTTGCGCTTTCCGACATTATGCGTATTTCGCACACAGTTAAGAACGAAGTGTAATTCATTTATTCATACCAAGTACGAATGCATCAATCCGCCCGCGTTGTATCTACTTACATGTTCAATAATGCCAAAAGACACCAACATCACAGGACTAAGAACATAGTTCGTTGAATGTTATTTCGTGAATACACATATTGCGTAACACAGAGCACAAACCCAAATGGCCTGTCCCTTTGTGACAGGTATTAATTAGAGAATGTATTGCCACCACATTATGTCCCGGCAATTTTATGACACTTAATGAACCTAGTCAGTCCATGGGTCTGTAACAACTTTATAAAATCAAAGTAACATGAATGTTACGTAATTCGTATTAAATCAAAAGTTGACTTAATAGGTTATAACATGAATATTATTGCGCTTCTGGGGATAAAAGTGAAACTTTTGTTTAGGGATGACAGTACAAAAACACACCCTTAAAAATGAACTGTATTTATGCACGACTTCACACAGATTGAAAATGTATACATATGTTTATCTAGCTACAGTTACATGCATGGCACAAAGATTAACATGAAATAATAATGTTGGTCATGTTTGTTAATTTCTACATTTCGTTGTTATTGGTATTCTGAGGATGTTGTAATTATACACGGGTTCTGATCTTCTTTGACGTAGAATACATGAACTGGTTGAGTGACTTTCTGCCATCAGCGTGAGAGAATTACCTACACATATACCCACAATCTTTTGACAAAGAGAAAGAAAGGATCATAAATCCTATAGCTATCATATCTACCTGGTACTAAAAGTTCACTATCAATCTCCTCTGATAACAAACTGTTAAATTTGATATCTCCAAGCAACAATACTCAGTATGCTCATGGAGTCATTGTCAAAATCAGAAACCCGAATGATATCCTGTCTACATGGTCACACACGGTGATTGTAAAGATCTACACTCAGACAACATGGCAGTCTGTATTCATTTCTCATATCCCAAAAGTCCCCCACCAAACGTCCTCTTATTAATTCTTACAACAACAAAAAAAGTGGGATTTTGTGAGATGTCCTACTAAGAATGGGAAATTGTACATGCTTTTAACACATTTTTATTCAGTAAATGAATCGGGATTGGTAAAAACTGCTCCAGAAACAAAATTATATTTATCAAGTAATATTGATATGTGTTGGTTTATACATGTGCATATACATACATATTGTAAAACATAACACATATATACATCAAAATAGAACAAAAACGAGTGGTCAACAAATTAGTGCGGTTGATGGACTGGTGTTCAGTTATTAAGAAAAGCTATTTAACTATAATAATTTAATACTTAATACGTAGCTTAAAATATGAATTAATTCTTAAGTTATTACTTTAGTGCAAATCCATCAGAACGTAGATATGGACTGAATTTAAAATTTCTATGTGTTTCCAATAAAGCACTGAATTAAAACTCTACCCTTTAGAATAGAAAGACGATTCGTTTCTTAAAATATTGTAGTAAGGCCATGTGAAAAAATAATGCAGTATACTTTAGCCCAAGAGCATGCATAATGCTTTATCTGAGACGTGTCTTTCAAGCCGATGGAAGTTTAAATCACTACAGCCGAGTCCGAGGCGATTAAGGATATGTGACAAAATCTGGTATCATGGTTTAACTGGATATTAGTAACATTGTCCAAGTTTAATAATCCACTATATCAGATGACTATTCCAAGTATTAATAGTATCAGGAAAGAATGATTTGGCATAGAACTCTGTTCTACAACTGGTAGCCTGTAATTTGGTTCGATTTCTTTAAATGTAATCACTAACAGAAGAGATGTTTTCCATCTTGTAAAATAGTGTTTCCTTTTGGCTATGTTAGTTTCTCAATAAAGTTCCTCATGGCTTGTACCCCTTGTCCCCCCACAAATAGTCCGTAATGCAGTGTAAACTTTCTCGGATTGGTTCTTGTTCTTTGGTACAATTATCCCAAATATGGGAGCAAAGATATGGGCAATAAGCTTGTAATAACTTCTAATGATTTATGTGAAAGGAATATTTATCTGAGTGAGTGAGTATGGTTCACGACAGGGGACACCATAAAGGTATTTTAAGACTTCTAAGGCAACTAATCACAGGGCATACCTTTTTAACTAATCGACCATATCAGAATGCTATTTACAATCTGACTGAAACATTTAACCAAAGGTCATTGATAAAAAATCTTTTCATTTTACGGTTAGGTATTGCATTTAGATTGACGTTAACGTGAAATCGATTAGTTTCTGTTTTCTTTGGATTATACTTTACTTGCTTTCATCCATTTGGCAATTTTCTCCAAATCGGCATTAATATTTTACGCAGTAGTAGTTGGAATTGTCCACTTAGGGAATTGCCTGGACCCCGCCGCAAACACAGTAAACAGACATTCCAAGGTGAATAATATATACAATTGTTTCTTGGCTCGACATGCTAGGGTCCATAATGTTACTTATAATGTAAAACTAATAGTAATATTAAATTATATTAAAACATTTTTATACATTTATGTATTTAACATGAGAGAGGTAGCGACACACATATATTAACATGCTGTATTGTATAATAATGATCGTACAATTCTGAATGCTTTAAACCTGTTGCATTAAACAAATTTTGGATAAGATGTCACATTGTGAATCAATTTATTCGATATTCACTTAATGGCTTTGTTGTGTACAAGACTTGTAAGTCATTTTTTTTATTTCTTCCAAATGTTCTATTGCGAACACATACGGAGTCAGCGCTCATGATTGCCATATCTATTGCACGAATGAATGAAAATATCATCATTAATAAACTTACCTGAGCTCACTGTGTGTTCTGAAGTAAAATCGATGTAAGGCACCCTGCACGGCTTCGTTCACGTTCACCCTCAAATGTACGATAGAAAAATCAGCGATTCTGTGTGTTCTATGTTCAACTACATTTTTGTGACAGGCGTTCGTTTATTTAATGAAATTCCACAAATTCATAAATCACATTGAGTTCCTCGCCTCTTCTCGAGCTGCTCACACTCTCCACTGATGCTGGCTGCCTTAGCTAACTGGAGTCCGCATATAACTATTTACAAACTCTGTTCTAATTATGCTAATCGAGGAAGTGCATTATACCAGATGACAAACTTAGTTATCCTGTCACACTAATCCTTGTTTAAAATGAACATATGTCAATTGACTAAACGAACATCCTTTTTCTATATACTTACGTAGGAGTATCACATTGGACAGTGCATACAACTGTTTGTCAAAACTATATCAAGCAACATTTTAGATTGAGAATCACCATACCATGACATAACAGAAACATATATATTAAATTGTATATATATTCATATTTGCCGATATTCATGATATATTTATTTTACCGTCATTGTTTGAAACTACTCTGAACGATTTGTATGTATAGATCTTCTTATTTGTAAACAGATAGCGCACTTATCATATATATTATTGATATAACTGTCTGCTCAAGTGTTCTATTTCTTTATTACGTAAAATGCTGTGAACAGCTGTCATAATGCCAATAGTATACACTTGTCACATACAATAATACTGTCCGGTATTCTTAGTAATATTGTCAATAGCAACCACATATTGTGAGCATTAATGTCTGCAGTGAAAGAAACTGAATGAAGCAGAGATAAAATCAATCCATTTATACAAAATTGTATATTTTTTGAAATACCAAATATACAAAATTGTATATTTTTGGATATACCATATATACAAAATTGTATATTTTGTATATATTGGAATTTCGCCTTGTGTATTATCAGCACCCGTGGCTGTATCATGAGCTTGCCCCAGGGCGGTATGCAGCTCATGGATGGAGAACATTTCACTATAATCCTCACCATTATCAGAATTAAAATTAATTGTCTTTTTTTCTTGTTGGTCTTTACATTTTTGAAATTTTGGTGTATAATTGGATGAGGAAGAATGATTAGCTAAAGTTTCTCCTGGCTTGTTTGCTATGTCACATTTATCGGTAAATAGTCTATCACCCTCCTTAAGATGATGAACACCAGATTTTGTTCCTTTACCCTTTATCCTTTGCACCATATTCCAAACCTTAGATATTGATGTACGGGAATTTATTTTCCAGACGTAGCTTTGCTATGATTGGCGTTAATCTTATTTAAATGCTCGACGAGCTTTAGCATTTAACATTTTAAATTTATTTAAATTGTGGACAGAAGGGTGCGTCGAAAATATTTCTCTGCTTTTTTTCCTCGCTTTTCTAGGTTGTTTACATTCAGTGTTAAACCTAGTTTACGTATATGTGGAATTGTTGAGGATTTAGGTATATATTCGTCAGCAATTCTATTTAAAACGTCAGAAAACTCCTTAATAGGATCAGTAACATCAGTGAAACATTCAGGTTTTATTTTATTTAAGCAGTGTTTGAAACAAAGACCAGTTTGCCTTTGTAAAATTCCATCTTGTAGGAGGTGGAACATCAGTCGGATTAACAGTTGATAAGATAGTTGGGAAATGGTCACTTCCACAAAGATCATTGTGGACGGACCAATCGAAATCGTTAAGTAGATTAGAGTCAGTAAAGGACAAATCCAAAGAAGAGTAAGTCCCGGTTGCGGGATGCAGATAAGTGTGTGTAACATCATTAAAGATACATTGATCATTATAAAATCCTCAAGTTCTTTACCTTTAGTACTAGTGTTTGTACCACCCCAAAGAGGATCGTGGCCGTTTAAATCACTCATGATTAAACATGGCTTAGGTAGCTGATCGTAAAGATCTGTCTGCTTTAAATATGTTTCTTGTAAGCAGAATGCTGACGGATTAAGATCTTGGACTAATAGATGTAATTCATTAAAATTAGTCTTTAATCCTCTACAATTCCACTATTTGTTGGAGAAACTTTTAGGGGGATCTTTTAGGGGGATTGACTGGGGACCTACGTACCCCTCACCTTCTTTGAGGGCGACAAGCTATGTGCCCTGTGATGGCTCACGTCGGACACATCCATGTCCTCAAGGGATCCAAACTTATTAAATAGCTAGATCTTGTTTCCTGTCCCATTTGAGGCTCTGCCACAATGATACTTGTTAGATTGTTCGGTTTTGGGTTTGGATTTGGTTTTTGAAATTTGTTTGACGGTTGTTTCTGAATGTTCAGAAACTTGTTTTGATGTCTGGTCCTGAGTAAGAGCTGCATCCTTATCATATGATGTCGTGGATTCGATGAATACCTGTGACGTTTGACAGCTAGAGTCCTCCTGTAATTGTCTCACCTGAATTGCTGTAGATAATAACGTTGGACCAGAGGTTTTAGCCCACGTGTAATCAGTCTGGCAGGCTATGGATTTACATGATACATGTTTAGGCTTGGAAACCTGAAGAGAAGCAGAAACAGCAGTAGAATATGTCAGACCTGCTTGTTCCTGAGCTAGAACAAACTTTTTTGCATAAATAAAGATAGGTTTCGTATATGTTTGATCTTTGATATTTTGAACTGTAGTTTATAAGTAGGGCATTCTTTTGAAGAAGAGGGGTTGTTACCTGAACAGTTCACACAGCGAGGTGGTTTGTCACAGAGATTACTGTCTTCACATGCTCCAGCACATCGATGACATGCGGCTGATTCATGGCAAGATTTCGAGCCATGGCCATACTTTTGGCAAGTGTAGCACCTCAAGGGGTTAGAGATAAAAGTATCCACCCTTAAGTTACAATAACCAGCTTTGAGAGAGTCTGGACGCATTGGAAGACAAAAAGTAAACATATATGTGTTTGTTTTTGTGATTTCGTTATTTCTTTTTGCTGTAAAACGTTTTACAGCTATAACTCTGTGACAATTTCGGTTTCAGTCATATCGCAAAAGCATCGTCCGATATCACGGACGATTCCTTTACTACAATTCAATGTCCTGTGAGGGGTAACCTGAACGGGAACAGTAGCTAGTGATTTGGTGGAAAGGAGAATTTGTGACTGGATTTGTTTTTTGCAATGGATAAGTAGCGAGCCAGATCGTAATTTTTTTACTTCCTTTACTTCACCAACTAAACCTTCAATACCCTTTGATATAGCAAATGGGTTCAGTTTTAGTGGATCTCCATTTGGCGCAGACATTACGAGAAAACGAGACCAAGCATCAGGATTGCTGAGAGGGTGAGGAGAATCTTCATCTCCAGAATCATCAGATTCGTGAGAGCGTTTTTTGAGTGGGGGTGCCATGGTAGTATTAAATGTGATTCGCCCCCATTGCTCCCCACCAACCATAGAGTGTCTACGTGGACGATGCCACACGTCTGTGGATCTCCAACAGATGGCACCAAGGATACCAGGAGGGTATACTCAAGCAGAAGTAGTAATCAAAGATTAATAAATCCACCGGATTGGCCCATGAGCCACCGCCTTCTGGCACTGGCATCTCGGCAATTTTTTAATATATCAAGTAGTACAAAAATCAATATTCCTATATATTCATATATAACATTTCAGTCATAAACTGAAACAATTCCATTATAGTTATAAATTTCCAAGCCAAATAATTAGAGCAGTGAGCAAAATGTAAGGTGCTCAGGGCTTGGCATGACCAGCCGATTGATAAGACCGGGCCCATCTTACCACCCGTCCAGGCGAAGTAAGGGTCGAAGTGGTGTGTTGGGCAAAGGAACGCTATTCCTGGATCCAGTGCCCTCAACCACCAGACTCCCGTCCTCCGCCGACACAGGGGCGCAACCCACGACAGGTTGCCCAATTCGGTCGCCTTTTACGACCAGCATTGGGGTGCTGTGGAAATATTCTGCCCCGGTTCCACACGGGGGAAGAGCTATTAGCATTACCCAGCACTCACCACGGGGAGGTTGCTCTTCACGAGTGCCTCGATGTTCGATGTTCGACATGGGTACAATGTTTGAAGTCCATTTCAGTGATATTGTTGGAATATTGCTATAGTGAGTAAGTGAGTTTGGTTTAACACCGATTTTAACAGTATTACAGTTATATCGCGGTATGTCAGCTTAATGTTGGAGGAAAGCCCGAAGTGATGTAGGTCTCAGACGTTTACCATTTTGGTGAAACCCACGAGCACGGGTATGGTGCTAACAAACCTAGAAACATAATCGGGGCGAACTTGGATTCAAACCCACAATCATAGGCTTCTGGTGCGCCCAAGGGACGCAACTCTGCACAGCGAATCGCGGCGCCTTAGACGACTGGGCCACCCCATCCCCCGAATATTGCTAAAAGCGGTGTAAAACCAAATTCACTCACTCATTCACATAATTAGGCCACAGGCCAGTATTACAGATATTGTTAAAAAGTAAAATGCATCCCAAAACCTAAAAATATAATGTTTCAAGATTTACAATGGCGATTACTGTCGTGATAGCTTCGAGTGAGTGAGTATTGATTTATAGTCACATCAGCAGTCTTCCATCGATATCGTGACTACAACAATATAGACATCAATACAAATTTTTTTTTGAATTTCTAAAACCACTGTCGTAAAATAACTAGAGTGGCACAGCTTATTTAAAATAGTATTGAAACATAAAACGATATCACTATACATAACAAAACATGATAAAAACGAGCTAGCAACCAAAGTTAGGCAACCATACCAGGGACTGTGGGGACCCAAGCAGGATTTACACCGTCCATTCAGCTGCCGGCGATTATAGCTAATCTAAGCAATCATTGGAAACTAACAAATATACTACGATTGTGTATAGTTACATGTCTATCTTCAAAGGTCCAGGACAATTTGTCAAACATGAAAACAAATATCTGAATTTGTCAATGTGATATTTGTGGACAGGACGTTTAGGCAAAAAGTAGGCATCCCCATGGGCACCAGTTGTGCTCCCCTCCTTGCTGGTCGGTTTCTTAATGCATATGAATCGGAATTTCTGCTCAAACTGGCAACATCAAACAAGGGAAGACGTTTAACTAAGCTTCAGGTGAATCGATAATCTCACCTAGTTCAATAATAGTCAAAAACAGCAAATTCCTAACAAGAAATAAAAAAGTCTAAGGAAACAGCCTCCCCTTTTTCATATTTGCATAAATATTCAGATTGACCAAACAAATATCCACAAGGCTGTATGACAAAAGGGATGACTTCAGCTTTCCAATTGTCAACTTTCCCTTTATTGTTTTATGGATTAGTCCCGCAGCTCAATTTGTTGCCTATATTCCACACTTTTAACATACAAAAGTTGTTTGATCAGGGTAACATTGATGGCCTTAGTAAAGTTTTCAAAACGTTTATGGTATACATGCGGAGGACATTTCCAAATTTGACGCAGTGCTGACATAAAAGGATGCAATTCCCTCTTTTAGCTTGTGCCACATGTTTCCATGTGAACGATTGACTTGCCTTTGCTTGTGTTTGTGACGATTGCCACCGGTGGGGTAGAATACGACCACCTTTTCGCGAACAGCTGATATCATCATTACTTGATTGTAATTCATGCTTGTCGTACAGCGGATTCTCGTTTTGATAAAGATTATAAATAATCCAACCTGAACTTCAAACAGACACCACTGAGATACATTTAATAAAGGTAATATACTAAGGGATTGTCATTCATAAACACATGCTTATCGTACAGTGGATTCTCATTTCAGCAAAGATTTTTATGATTATGATTTATGAAAATGGTTTGTCGAATTTTTATTACACACTGAACCCATGTGGGAATTTGAACCGTTCCACTTGGATACTTGGCGTTATCCACTTGGCTACCCCACCGCGCCAATTGACATTATAAATAATCCACCCTGAACTTTAAACAGATACCACTAAGACAAAGGTTTTTAATTATAAAGGTAAAATAATTATTATATATACATACCAAAAATATACATTTATCAGAACACAATAATAAATTATTACCAAGATTTCCTTGCATCCGTGACTCGCTACACTAAGCTCCGCCTAATCACTCATGAAACACATACCATGGAAGATCCCTCAGGCTAGCAGCAATTCTGTTCCTTGAACGAGAGAATGCATTCATCATACAAGGGACAAAAGCTACCATTGCTGAAGTCAAACTCCCTGATGAATATGAGGCAAGACTTAGCTTAGAGCGACGAAATTCACATAACCCGTCAAACTGCATAACTAATATACAGCCTTTTAGAGTTATAACATCTACATTGCCTCGTGGCCACAGTACATATCGTGGAATAAATTAATAACCTACATTAAGATATGAATAATGATTCAATATCTCCTTTTAAAAATTGTCCCTCTTAGTTTTAAACATACAGGAACAAATACTAATATGATGACATAAGAACAAACTAACGCTGAAACTAACATTGATTCATAATTATATATAAACTCCTTACAATGTGAACGCAAACGTAAAGATCGTTAAACAGGTTTTCAAGCATAATTCAAAAGATTTTGTGAACAACTAAAATATCGAGGTTATTAATATGGGATTTTTAAACAAACAGTAACAATAACAGCTGTTACCATCTCACAACAAGTGCACATTCTGCCATATTCTGTTATTTGAGGGAATGCATTAATTGCTAACGACCGTTTTGTTAAGAATAAAAATGGAACAAAATGCTCACTCTAGCTACATCAGCTTTCGCTTTCGCTCGTCAAATACAAGAACTATTTACTCGTTTCATAAAATTGGTATTACACGGGAGCTCGTTTAGTATTTTATATGTCACATGTTATTATCAAGACTGAACACCTCATAGTATTACACTTTAAGTTCTATGACGTGATTAATTCCCACTTCCAACGTTACATCTCACCTTCAGGGGGTCAGCTGGACTGATACAATTGCGTTATTATTGAGAGATCTGTGGCTTTGATAGGAATATATTAAATCTGTATAGTCGGTTGATCACTGGTGTGACGTAAACGACTGTTGAAATATACACTGAATGATTGAGAATGACAACAGAAGTTAAATTTGTGGGGAGAAAAGGCCAAGTTGTGGATGGACGAGGCGGGCATCACGCATAAAGGGGGATAACTCCCGTGGTGTTAGTAAAGTGCAGCTTGCAAATAAATAAGCTCTCTGCTGTACCCTCAGACGAGCTGACCTCTCTCTCATCTGGACCCTGAGCATGGGGAATTTTGATTTTATTTTTAGAGTCAAGAAGCATATTGTGTAATATAAGATTTCATAGACTAAATGTTAGTCTATCCTCTATGAAGATGGTCTGTGTTCTTGCACCAAGGTGCACATTGTCTTTGTGGTACATACTATCAGCATGTCGATCAACGTGGTCGTTCCTGACCACTTGGCCCCTGAGCTCTTCAACGCCATTGGCGATCCGACGATTCAGCTTCGTTCTTGCTGTTTCGACCTTGCACACGTTGTTGTCCCCTCGCCACAGCCTGCGTGGAAGCATCCAAGACCATGTCCGTGTGGAGTGAGAGAGGCAAAGACGAGTGTATAATAGGCCCATCAGAATATGTCTCAGAATATTGAGTTAGAATCGGATGTAATTCTGACAGCACAAGGATTGCAATCTGCCATATTGCTGGATTTATTCAATTCCGTTTATTCATATATAAACATTGCCACTCAAAGAAGTTATTCATATATAACTGTAAGGCCACAGGCCCACAGTACAGAATACATGACAATGTGGAAGCGTTTAGAAATGTTACAAGGATTCATTTCTTTATAACATGGCATGATGTATAAAGAGAGATCAATATTGTATAACCGTTTTGCTCACATGATTTTAAAGAGATAAACTTGTATTTATTTGGATGTACATAGTATTTTTGTTCAATATTTTCCCCTTAAATTATCATATTTACAACATACAAATAAAAAGTGAAATTCATCTCCGACGACATTTAAAGAACATTGCCTTCATAATGTTAAACATTTTGGTATTTTTTGTGTGCCTGCCAACTTCAACCATTAACCTGTGTTAGCTGCATGTAAATTGTGTTAATGATATTCTGCATTTTCTGCATTCTGCATCAGTTAAATAATTTTCTGCGCATATTTGCATTTTTAATATCTATAATATTCTACAGTAGATCTCCTTGTTTGAAAGTACATGTCAAAAAGCGTCTGCCTTATTTTCGATATGAACATGGCATGATTCTCTAAGAAACATTGGTTGTACCAGATGTAACCATACCCACATTTAACATTGTATGCCCATTGTATTCTTTTCATACAATAGCATTATATTATAACATTTTTTTGGCAATCTACTTTCTGGCATTTTAAAGTAAATTTAACCAATATCTTATGATTTTTATATAGTTATATATATACAAGGGCATGCGACCACATTCCCCATAAACCATTACGTTAGAAGTACTGTATTGAACACAAGGAAAACTTTTGCATTACTATTGTAGCTGATTTATCAAAGTTTGTAAACCTTTTACAGTACTCACGAACATGATTAATCATCTGCAAATAGTAACATAAATATTTTTATAAGTTCAGGATGTAATTGTACACCATCATCATAATTTGTTTTGATTTGGGCTGCAAGCTCATTAATAAAAAAAAAACAACAACGAAAAAGGGCTTAATACACATCCTTGGCGTACAGCAGTATGACAGATAAAAGAATCTGAATACATGCCGTATTGTTTAACACATGATTTAACTTATTTATAAATACCTCATAACAATTTACCCATTTTATTACTGACACCATGTGAGTTAATTACATACCATAACTTGTCTCTACAGACTGAATCAAATGCTTTAGAAAAGTTTACAGATATAGCGTACAATTTTCCACGTTTACGTTGAATATACCTATCTATAAGAGCCTGAAGGATAAACATGTTATCATTTGTAGGGTAACCCTGTCGAAAACCTGCTTGCTCTTCCTCAATATTATCAAGTGCATCCGACAACAATACCAAGCGTTTATTAATAATGCTAATAAATATCTTACTGAATATACTGGTAAGTGTAACCCCCCTATAATTTTCAACATCTGTCACTAAGCCTTTTTGTGTGAATTGGAACGATAGTTTCAAGTGTCCAACCTTTATGAAAGTAAGAGGTATCCATTATTGTATTAAATAATATTTCCAAATACGACAGGGTATTATCAAGAGAGTATTTAAATAATACTGTTAAAAGTATATAAATTCCAGGGCTTTTCAAGTTTTTCAGATTTTGAATAGCAGATTTAATTTCTTCTTTTGGGATTGGAGAATCTAATATTTCCGTTGCAAAATTGGTTTCATCATTATCAAAAGATAATCAACCCCATTCATTGCTGTCGACGTAGCAGCGCCAATTCGAAAGGAATGAGATATTGGCCAGAGTCAATTCCAAGAAAAGAAATATCTTCTCTGAGAAGGGACTGAAATTGATATCTGGTTAGAAAACTACCATCGAAATGGATGAACAGGTGCTGACATCCAGTAGGTCGAACCAACAAGTAGCGAGACATTGTAATCAGTGGACACTTTTGTGAGTGTGGAATTGACGATAGATGGATATACGCACCTTTTCCTGACTGATTTGGTCTTGGAATACCGCAGGTGAATAACTGCTTGTCGCCCAGTATCAGATAAGGCAACGTCAATTTTAAGGCTCGATCACTATAATGCTGCGTGGAAATGTGAAACTATTTTACTCCCCCGAAAGAATCCAAAGAATGCCACATTAAAAACAGCCCTGAAGGTGAGATGTAACGTTTGAAGTGGGACTTAATCACGTCACAGAACTTTAAGGTTAATACTGAAAGGTGTTAAGTGTTGAGTGACAACATGTGACAAATGATTTCACAATGTTTCATGACATGTATATCCACATCAAAACAGCATGTCTATATCCCCATAAATCTAGCCTGGAAATAGGTTAAGTAAAACGATAATTATACTTCAGTTTATCAGGAATCTTTACTGCTGTTCTTGCTTAGATCTAGATTCTTAGCCCTAAGATATTTCGTTCCTAGTTCCGGTCTTCATCGTGGGCCCCTTCAATAACACATGGAATCCTCTGATATAACTAGGGTGAGCATTTTGTTCCATTTTTATTGTTGACAAAACAGTCCTTAGCAATTAATGCATTACCTTAAATGACAGAATATGGCAGAATGTGCACTTGCAGTAAGATGGTAACTGCTGCTATTGTTACTCCCATATCAATAACCTCGACATTTTAGTTGTTAAAATCATTTAAATTATGCTTGAAAACTGGTTTAACAATCTAAACGTTTGCGTTCACATTGTAAGGAGTTTATATATAATTATGTCATCGTAATAGTATTTGTTCCTGTATGTTTAAAACTAAGAGGGGCAGTTTTTAAAAGGAGATTTCAAATCAGTATTCAGCCTTTAATGTAGCTTATTTATTTATTCCACGATAAGTACTGTGGCCACGAGACACTGTAGATGTAATAACAACCCTCAAAGTCTGTATATAAGTTATGCAGTTTGACGAGTTATGTGAATTTAGTCGCTCTGAGCTAAGTCTTGTCGCAAGATCATCTGGGAATTTGACTTCAGCAATGGTAGCTTTTGTTGCTTGTATGATGAATACATTCTCTCGTGCAAGGAACAGAATTGCTGCTAGCCTGAGCGATCTTCCATGGTATGTCGTTTTTATGATTACTTTGGTGCAGCTTAGTGTGGCGCTTTGGATTAATAAGCAAGTCATGGATGCAGGGAAATCTTGGTAATAGTTTAATTTCAGTTCTGATGAATGTATATTTTGTGTATGTATATATAATAATTATTTTACCTTTATAAAAAAACCTTTTATCTTGGTGGTGTCTGTTTAAAGTTCAGGTTTGATCATTATAATGTCAATTGGTGCGGTGGGGTAGCCAAGTGGATAACGCGTTCGTTCGGCCCGGTTCAAATTCCCACATGGGTTCATTGTGTAAATAAAAGCGACGAAACCATTTTCATAATCATAAAAAAAATCTTTGCTGAAACGAGAATCCGCTGTACGATAAGCATGTGTTTATGAATGACAATCACTTCGTGATGAAATCAGGTGTTCACGAAAAGGTGATCGTATTCTGCCCCGCCGGTGGCAGTCGTCATAAACACAAGCAAAGGCAGGTCAACTGTTTACATGAAAAAAACCCATATGGCACAAGTTAAAATAGGGATTTGCATCGGACATAATTTTGGTCAGTGATGCATCAAATTTGGAAATGTCCTCCGCTTGTCTACCATAAAGCGTTTTGAAAGCTTTACAGAGGCCAAAAACGTTGTAACCCTGATCAAACAACTTTTGAGCAAGTGTTTGTATGACGCTCTTTGACATCTTCGTAGAACGAGCATGTTCGATTGTATCTCAAACATATGATATATTGACAAACGAAATGGAGCTGCGGGACTAGTTCATATCGAAATGAAGGTAAAGTTGACTAATGTAAAGCTGTAGTCAACCATATTGTCATACAGCCTTGTGGATATTGTCTTTTGTCAATCTGAATATTTATGCAAATATGAAACAGTGGAGGCTTTGTTTTCTTGTTCAGGTGGGTAAATCAGCGGAAACAAATTTGTTGTTTGGCTATTATTGAATGATCATGGATTAACCTGAAGCTTAGTTCCAATCAGCGGCGGCGATCGGCAAGGAGGGGAACACAATTGGTGCCCATGGGAATGCCTACTTTCCCCTAAAGGTCCTGTCAACAAATATCACATTGATGTTACTTATGAGCATCTCCATCGTTTCACAAATTGGTTTCTCAATAAAATACATATTTTTGACAAATTGTCCAGAACCTTTCATAACCTGAAGATAGACATGTATATATATATAGTCAGCAGGTTTAGTGGTTAATGCAAGGAATAAAGTTTGTCACGTGGGGCAAAGGTGTACAAAGTTGAAAAATAAAGGTTTTTGACATAATTGACCTTGGTTCTGTTCAGAGATTACAAAAAATCAAGCAAATCTTTTGAGATTTTGATCATCGACATGGTATTACATCCGCTTTCTCAATACTGTGAATATGGTGAAAGTCATTCCCTGATTGCATCATTGATTACGGTTAATCTTTGAGACAGGGATTCGTCGGTACATTTGCTGGAACCAGAATATACCTCTCTTTGTACGGATGTGTATTGAGCTCTGAAATCCAGTACAAAAAAGGAATGGGCATGTCTTCAGGTATTGGAGTCAAGTCCAAATTTGATAGTACTGATTTATGGTTTGGCAGAAATCTGCCTCAGTTAGTGTACAGGCCTTATAGGCGACATTATATGATATAATATACCAATTTCTTTCATCAAACAATTAATGTAGTGATACTTACATGTAAAGGTTATGTTATTTGAGGTCTTGTCAGTTGTAACAACGCCACACTTTTGATGTCGGCAGACTTTGGATATCGGCTGGCTTAGGGCTTATTCCTATTCCGTTTCCTAGTTTTCAGTTTGTGCATTCTACTATTGACAACACCATAAACTTCCTTTAACCCAATCTGAAAGACATTCTACAGGTTGGTTTTTTCCATTGGCCGTTTTTCCATATGCTTGACTGCAAAATGATGCCATGAGTGCAAGTTGTCAAGAGCAGGATATGGTACATAAGTGTCAGACAGATATGTCTTGGAAATGTCTTCGTAAAATCATGTTGGAGGTTATATTTAATGATGGTATCAATAGAAGCAAAGATTAATAGATTTTATTTTCAAAACCGTTGCACAAATTGGTAAGTACATCAACGTTTCTAAGTAATTATGTTGATTTTAAGTCACACTTGCACCCAGATATACATATAATTCAACTACAGGATAGATAATTAATTGGGGCAGTATGTAAATTAAGAATATCACGCCATACCTTTAAGTTAAACCTGTATGGAAGAAAACCTGATTATGTTTGTACCTAATGACAGTGTAATCTTGAAGAAATTAAAGATGAATACCATGTATTATACAAATGTAAGAAATATTTCTTTGTTGCGAGGCAAATACTTGCCAAATATTTGCCAGGATTTCCCAAGCAATAAAGCACGTGCACTAACTTTATTTTACAATAAAACAATGAAGACCTGATCAAATCAATACTATGAGTGCTTGAAGTGAGACAACTACTCAGGATTTTATGAGCGCTTCAACTGGGAAAACATTAAATATTCAATAGTTTAATTCGAGAGAGAGAGAGAGAGAGAGAGAGAGAGAGAGAGAGAGCGAGAGAGAGAAAGAGAGAGAGAGAGGGAGAGAGAGAGAGAGAGAGAGAGAGAGAGAGAGAGAGAGAGAGAGAGAGAGAGAATGAATGCCATGGTATTTTTAAAATACCAGGTACTACTGTAACTAGACCTATATTGTTTTATAGTCTGTATTCCCACAAACTAACTGGATGCTGACACCAACCTATTGTTTTGTATCTGTAGTTTTAGCCATAAGGTCTATATACTGATAAAACCTGTCTTATCCACACGTACGCACCTACACACGCACGCACACACGCATATAGGCATGTATATGCTACGCACACACACATGTATATGCTACGCACACACGCATATATAAACGCTTGCACGCACGCAGACGGGTTTGGCGTTGGCATGTTCGAGACTGGGGATGATTCCTGTTATCTGCCATCTTCCCGAGGCAAGAGAGTTAACTGACTTTAAAAGTCCAGTTTCCACCCTTGCCGAACTAGGCTGGAATTCCTGGGCTCGGTCGTAGTGCCACCAGTGGCTATTACGAGTTATGTCCCTTCTATGCCTCTCCTATGGACCAATCAGATTCCACCTCTCGTATCACTTGCGTTTGCTTTACACAAAACCGCGGCGACCAGTCAAGACGATCTGATCGATAATCAAGGTCTATATATTGTGATAAAACTTGTCTTACATCGCCAAGTGCATCAAAACACGTGAGCATCTTGATTAAAAACATGAAAAGATTTAGAAAATATCTGTTGACAACGAGTTAGCGGTGCACATGCTTTGCAAATCCTTCAATCGACCGAAATCTGCATGACAGTTTACGAACCAGATTTCGATTTCTGAGCGCGATTTTGATTGGACTATGCATAGACTCGTTAGTCCAGCCAAAATGTAACTCCATAATACCAGCCTAGTTCGGCAAGGGTGGAAACTGGACTTTTATAGTCAGTTAACTCTCTTGCCTCGGGATGATGGTTATCTGCTGAGATCATGTTTTGCTGGTTTCGAGCTGATGGTCGGCAGAGTGTGCGCAGACGTCATTACCAACTTCTTGCTAAGTCCACACAAAAGAAAATACTGTTGAAAATAGTAAATATCTTAAATATGAATAATTTAATTAAAATAAATTATCATCCAAACTTTCATGCATCAAATAACACGAGCCTCCATTCTTAGCAATCGTGTCCAATATTTTACAACTCTATGCTGGCATAGAACATATGTATATAGTGGCCTGTATCCCCAGGTACTGATCTATTTAAAGCGAATTTATTAATTTCAAGGAATGTTTTCAGGTATAAAATCTGAGTCTCGACTATGGCACTGTCATCCTTGGTACCCTTAATTTCTGTCAAATAAAGTAGAATAGGAGCATTTTTTCCATCAAACAAAGCTACAGCGATTTTGAATGAAAAGAGGTGAAACAGGAATTATGGCTTTAAAAGCTTGGCTGGCAATTGTTGTACATGCTGTTATTGAGCTTGATCAAAACATTATCCCAAGATATTTATAATAGGTACTGGTTTTAATAACCGTATTATTATAAGTCCATTTTTCAGATTGCTTTACAATACCAGCGTGTTACTGTGTAACATTATATCTTTTATATATCGTGTAACAAATATACCATGATGCGAGATCAGCTAATTCAATAATATAGAAAGTAAACAGTACCGGGTTCAGAATACACCCTTGGCGTACACCACATTGTGAAACGAACAGTTTCCGACCATTATACACGACTTTACAACAGAATACATGTTTCGTAAAATATTAAACATTTTACCTTGGCCACCCTAAGCATGAAGCAATTACAATAGTTCTGTCCACAACAACAAAAATTTGTCTCAAATGCATAAGAGTACAATAGAATATTCCTTTCGTTTTACATAGATATTTTGTGCACAAAGCCTGGAGTGTGAAAATATTATCAGTTGTTGAATAGTTAGGACGAAAACGTCCATCCATTCTCAATCCTTTCTCTAGAATTGTTGTGAATACTTTACCCATTACATTTAAAATTAAGATGTCTCTATAACTATTTGGCTTATTTTCACTGTCTGGCTTGAATCCAGGGATACTCATGCCATTATTCCAGGCAACAGGGATTTTACCATGATCTAGTATTATTTTGATCAGTATATTTAAATGTGCACGTGTAAATTTATCAAACATTTTTAAAAATTAGGAAGGAATGCCATCTTCCTCTGGCACCTTTCCTGCTTTCAATGACTTAATAGCTTTGATAATTTCACATTCGGTTATAACACCAGATAGAAGATCTTCGGTAAAAGTGAATCTGTACAGTGGCTACATGTGTGTTTTCCAACTCAATCTACAATATTTAAATCAAAATCAGTAAGTTAGCCCTCACAGTAGGGTTAAGTATATCGCTAGAATAGTTGAACCAAACATCAGCAGAAATTTTTATTGCTTGACATTTTTTAACTAAAAACAGTTATCACAAAGACTTTTTTTACAGTCACTGTCATGTGATCATTGTTTTCTTTCTTCAGTGATTTTTCTTTCACGGGTTTCTTTCCTTCCGGTACAGCATCTTACAAACTCACATTTGGCATTTATATACCTCTTTAAATTCTCCTCACACTCAAAATGTCTGAAAAGACTTAAACGTGAGAGCTTACATGTTTTGAGTTTTTCACAGTCACTATCAAATCATTCTGGTTGAGATTTGTACCTGGAATCTGATGAACTGAAGATTATGGAAAAACGATATCAAAATAGATCGGTCAGTTTGTTAGTTGCTCGATCTATATCTCTTCTAATAATATAGACCGCCTCCGTGGTCTAATGGTAGACCATCCGCCCGGATAGCGGAAGGTCCGGGGTTCGATCCCAAGCCGCGTCATACCAAAAGATGTTAAAAGATGGTACTTGTTGTTACCCTGTCTGGCGCTCGGCATTAAGGGGCTAAAACAAGGACTGGTCGGCTCGGAGTCAGTAAACTGTGTCTGAGTGGGGTACTCATGTTGAACTGCGGCATGGTAACTCAGTGTGCTAGCACTATAAATCGGCATCAGTCCGGACTAGTACAAGCAGCCACACACACACACATACACGTGCATTCACGTCGCTATATAAGTGCAATAATCTTGGACGCGACGTTAAACCCCATTTCACCTCACCTCTAATAATAGAGTGAATTCACTGTTTATTACATTAACAATGTCTCAATCAATTTATTCCTGGTTCCTTAGTACTCGGTCGATGAATTATTTGAGAGGCATTAATAAGAAGTTGACGGATGACAAAGTAGACACAAACTGGAAGGTTCCAGCCTTGTTTGACAACTGTATAAGGATCTATACCGAAACGTCGCCTTTACATTAATTAAAGGAGTTGTGATCCATAAATAATGTCTACTTAGTACTTTGTCGATATCGTGTAATAACAGAGAAGGGGGGAGGGTATCTGCGAGGGAGGCTTAACTGTGCAACAAAAGCTACGTGGTCAGATTCATTCCTAGCGCTGACAGGCATATATACTGTCAGGGGGGAGGTATCACTTGATAGAATAACATATTCCACAAGACTAAATCTTGCTTGTGAAAGAAACGTATATTGTCCTTGATCATCTGACACCGATCTACAGAGCTCAATATGCAGACTACCACAATTATTGATGACACAATTAGATGAGCAGTGTGATAAACTGATATTTGGTTGCATCAACTAAGATATGATCAATCTCCTTCCAAGTTATATGAGCCAAAGTCATAGATAATCTGAAGTAGATTACTTTTTCCAATTTGTCTATTCTATTTCCATTATGTTTTTCATGCTCGTGTGAGTTTTCTAAATGTATATATAAATTCTATACATAGATGATCTTAAGAGTGTTGATCTGAGAGTTAAACAGTATTCAAATCTTCATATATCTTGCTGAAAAATGGTATAAAACTGTTCTTTATCAGAACTGAAATCCCACCTAAAAGTCTACCTCTCGCCCCAGCTCTGTGTGCAACGCAGTCATGGCACATCCGTGAAGATCCAGGTTGATGCATTTCACCGTATCCCAATTGCGTGGATCGATGCTTATGATATCAATCACTGGATTGACTGGTCCAGACTCTAATATTTATCTAATATCATGTAGCTGGTATAGTTCTGACTGCCGTTAAGCAACAAACAAACAAACGAACAAACAAAAACAAACAAATCAAAGCAAGTGTGATCAGACGTTTACCACTTCGGTGAAACCCACCAGCACGGGTATGGTGCTAGAAACATAATCGGAGCGTATGATAAGTAATAATAATCACGAGATATACATAAAAGCGACAAAACCCTTTCCATATTCATAAGAAATCACTGCTAAAAGCAGAGTCGATGAACATATGTTTATGAAATAGTGATGACACCGCGTATTCGGGAAAAGGCGAGTATACCCTGCCTCGCGGATGGCACCCGTCACAAACACAAAGACATGCAAGAAATCTTCATATGTGCCGATCAGTTTGCTTAAACAAGAGTAGAATCTTATTGCGCTGATCACCTAGAAGAGATATGTCCTGAAAAAACCCTGAATAATCGAAACCGCAAGGTAAAGTGCAGTGTGCCAGGTACACTGATGTCTTGGAGATATACTTGTCACTGATATAATAGGCTTGGAACTTGGAACACGAGAATGGTCATTACGTTGTGCCGCGTGCACAAACGGAGGCACGCACACGAACCTATGATATACATAATTATCCGAGTTATCTGGCAAACCTTAGAAACACGATACCTTACGCCAGGCCAACCGTCCTACGCCCAGTGTGTTTGTTGACTACGGTTTAAGACAATGCCTGTGTTAATATTGATTACTATTCGTCAGAAGGTGACGGTGAGTTTTGAGTGTGCTCTGATTCTTACCATGAATTGCCTATAGTTTCTGATCCTACAATGACTGTAAAAGATCAAATGAACAGATTTTCTTCTTTTTGACAGGTGCCACCAAAATTCTCTTGACATCAATACTATTTGATAGTGATTCATAAACGCATGCTTCTGGTGCAAACTGATGGGCAAAAGGAGGCGAGGTGAGGTGAAATGGGGTTTTTACGTCGCGTCCAAGATTATTGCACTTATATGGCGACGTGCATGCACGTGTGTGTGTGTGTGTGTGGCTGCTTGTACTAGTCCGGACTGATGCCGATTTATAGTGCTAGCTCACTGAGATACCATGCTGCAGTTTAACATGAATGCCCCACTCAGACACAGTATACAGACTCCGAGCCGACCAGTCCTTGTTTTAGCCCCTTAATGCCGAGCGCCAGACAGGGTAACAACAAGTACCATCTTTTAACGTCTTTTGGTATGACGCGGCCGGGGATCGAACCCCGGACCTTCTGCTCTCCTGGCGGACGCTCTACCACTAGACCACGGAGGCGGTCTCACAAATATTGATGACACCAGGTGTTCGCGAAAAGATTAGCGTATTTTGCCTCACCGATTGAGCTACTCACAAACAAATGCAAAGGCAAGTTAAGTGAGTGAGTTGGGCTTTAACGCCGCTTTTAACTGTATTCCAGTTATATCACGGTGTGTCAGCTTAATGTGGGAGGAAAGACCGAAGTGATGCAGGTCTCAGACGTTTACCACTTCGGTGAAACCCACGAGCACGGGCATGGTGCTGACAAACCTAGAAACATAATCGGGGCGAACCGGAATTCGAACCCACAATCATAGGTTTCTGGCGTGCCTAAGGGACACAACTCTGCACAGCCAATGGCGGCGCTTTAGTCCGTGTCCCATCACGTTAAGTCAAGATGTGGAAACACACGAAACTAAGACATAAAATAACATACTGAACTACGTTTTTCCGTTTTGGGTGTCATTACGATCCTAGCTATCTTTGGTAATTAAATATAGTCTTATCAATATTTCATGCAACTTTAATATGTTTTAATTATTTCTGTTATTTCATTTGTGATTTTAAACGGAAGTATCCTTTTGTGCCTTATGTAAATGCCAGTTTTTTTACTATACTCAACAACAAAAGTTCCTGTGACACCAATATTTTAGTGTAAAGTAAGTAAGTAAAGTTTGATTTTTAATATTGTAGTACATGTATGGAATCAAGTCACAAAAACGCAACTGCTACAGAAAAGCATGCATTCCATGCAAAAGATGACTTTTATGCAAGCCCCATGCATTTCACTACCCACGAATGGGTATAAAAACATATGCGTTAACGGGATTCCATATGCATTGTTTAGCATCGTACTGACAACAACCACTCAGAAAAACAACAAAATTACGCAATTATTCAACATTACGAAATGCCACACCTGTCCGAAAATGAGCGCCTGCGAGCCATTGGTATGCTTGAAGCAGGATCGAGTCAACGTGATGTCGTAAGACAATTTAACGTCCACAGAAACACCATTTGGTGTTGGCAACTTTGGCAACAGACGAATGCAGTCAGAGACCATCCTCGGAGTGGCAGGCCACGCGTAACCAATAATCGACAAGACAACTGGATTCGAACAACACACCTACGAAATCGATTCCAGCAAGCAACAGTGACTGCAAGAAGCATCCCTGGCCTTCGACGAATATCTTCACAAACCGTACGTCGTCGTCTCGGATGTGCAGGAATTGTTGCCAGAAGACCCGCCAGACGTCCCATTTTGACAGGAAACCAGCGTCAAGCAGGTCTACAGTGGTGCAGACAGCGTCTACGCTGGACGACCAGTGGGGACAAGTTCTATTCACTGACGAGTCTCGTTTTCACCTCAGCCACAGCGATGGACGGATTCGAGTGTACCGACGTCGAGGTGAACGTTACGTCAATCATGGTGTCATGGAAGAAGATCGGTTTGGGGGCTGCAGCGTTATGGTATGGGGTGGGATTTCACCAAGACAGGGGACCCGTTTGATAGTGGTAGAGGGAAATCTCAATGAACAGCGTTACCGCGACGAGATCATCGGCCAAGTTGTTCTACCGTTTTTGCGTCGTCATGGCCCAGGCATTACCTTTCAACATGACAACGCCCGGCCTCATATTGCTTCGAAACATGCTCCAGCAGATATGGACAGATATCCCACAGGACTTTGTGCGACGCCTGGTCAATTCCATGAGACGAAGATGTGTTGCTTGCATCGCAACCAGAGGTGGACACACACGCTATTGATTTGTAAATTGACATTTTGGCATGTTCATGTTTTTTTTTATGAAATCAGTATGGCAAATTTAAACCATCTGAGCACTTACAGGAGTCTTTTATCTGTTGCAAACCGAAATTGTTTCAGATTTGGTAAAAAACATAACTTTGCAGTAAATCTTATTCAATGTCAAAGGAACTTTTGTTGTTCAGTATACATGCATCCCTTAGAGCTATATTTCACTGAAGGGGCGGTCGGGTAGCCTAGTGGTTAAAGCGTTCGCTCGTCACACCGAAGACCCGGGTTCGATTCCCGACATGGGTACAATGTGTGAAGCCCATTTCTGGTGTCCCCCGCCGTGATATTGCTGGAATATTGCTAAAAGCGGCGTAAAACAATACTCACTCACTCACTCACTCACTATATTTCACTGAAAACATGATGTTTATTATTTTAGAAACCATCATGGCTTCAGCCCAAATCCAACTGCTCCTGCTGGCTGCTGTTCTGGTAATAGTAACGATGTCGTTTCTGTCGTGGCAGAGAGTACAAGGGTGAGCAGGGCTTGCTTGTATTACCTTTTGTTTCTTTCATGGACAATCCGAACGACTCCGTGGTCTAGTCGTCTGCCCGGAGAACGGAAGGTCGGTGGTTCGATCCCCAGAAAGACGTTAAAAGATGGTACATAGAGAATCTCACAACGAGTGTTGATATATTTGATATTAAAGACACGAGGGGGAGATTTTATTTATCATCCAAAATCATTCTTCCAACTTTTTCAGTTTGTAGACAGTAATAAGCAGTGTCTTAAGTGTATAAAGTACTTCTAAAAGCTTTAGTGGCAGGGCCATTAGTGATGTCATTTGATTGTGATGTCATCATAACCAATGACGTCACAATGGTCTGCAAAGCAGTGTGATGCAATTTCATTGCAGCGATATCTAAAGTGTAGATATCGCTTGATCTCACCCAAGCGACATCTCCAGTGGGAGCCAGTTTTGGATGATATGCTCGAGTATGCAGTATACATGTTATTTATTTTCAACAGTAAAGACAAGAAATACTAATAGGGCAAGATTGACAAAAAAAATGACTGAAGACTGTTTAATGGATTAAAAGGCAGATGCCATAATTGTTTTTTTCAAATGTTAAGGGCTTACACAGTTTCGGGTCAATACCCAAAATGTCAGTCAATACCTGATGTGACCACCATTAGCATTGATCACTGCCACACATCTCCTGTACATTGAGTGGATCAGACGATTTGTGAAGGCCCTAGGGATCCTCCTGCACACATCCAGAGCAGCTGTGCGTAGTTCATCGGCAGTTGTAGGGACTGGGCGCACACTGTGCAGGTGCCTTTGAACCTCATCCCACAAGTGTTCGATGGGGTTCAGATCAGGGCTGAGGGCTGGCCACGGTAGAACACGGATGTTGTGTTGTTGCAGAAAGGCCATGGTAGCTCTGGCGACATGGGGACAAACGTTGTCCTGCTGGAAAATGTGTTGTTGATGTTGTGCAAAAAATGGAACACCATGGGGTCTGATCACTTGGTCGATATACCGCTGAGCAGTGACGCCGTGTCCCCGACCTTGACCAGCATTCAGAAAGCACATGGGTCCAAGTCTCGCATTAAGTCCAATCCCTGCCCATATCATGACGCTAGGTCTACCTTTCCACAACGTTTCTGTCAGCGAAACGATCACCTCGACGCCGCCAAATTCTGACTCTTCCGTCTGCATGGGAGACACAAAAGCGACTTTCATCAGAGACGATGACACGCCTCCACTCACGATGACGCCAATTGCGATGACCCTGTACCTACTGAAGTCGTGCTTGTCGATGCCGTGGTTGGACAACAGGACGACGAGCTGGTCGGCGACATCTGAGGTTGTTGGAACGGAGACGTCGGATCACAGTGTCCCGGCTAATGTGTCGATTATGTGTTCCTATGGTCTGTCGAGCACTTTCACTTGCAGTTAGGAACGGTTGTCGCTGGTGTTGACGGGTAATCTGACGATCTTGTCGAGGTGTGGTGACCCTAGGACGACCGCTCCGAGGAAGGTCATCTGTGGTCTGTGTAGCATTGTATCGATGCAGGAGACGGTAAATTGTGGTTATGTTAACGTTGAAATGACGGGCTACATCTTGGACAGACTCTCAAGCTTCCAAACGTCCGATAGCCTGGTTTCTCTGAATTTGAGTTAGGCGTGGCATTGTTGACCAAGGAGTGGTAGGTCCAAGAATCGGCAACAGCTTTATACCCACTACAGTTCGTGACAGTTCGTGCATTTTCGATTTCGCGAGAAATTGGTGCATGATACCCACATATTCATTGAAATGGTGCGTTTTGGCGATTCGTTTTTTATGTTGCGTTTTTACTCGGGGCTTCCAAAATGCAACCAAAAACATTGATAACACCATCAGGTTTCACTACGTGCTAAAACTCGTATCAATTTATTGTTCCGTGTTTGTTACCTATTTGCTTAAAACCACTTGCGTTTCTTTTACGTGTGAGTAAATTAACACAAGTTGATAAATGTGGAAAAAGTTGTCCACTTTCATCAACGAGTGCGATACCACAACATAGAAATAGATGGAATTGAAAGTATGACGCCATGTGTGAAGTGAACTGGTGGATATGTGTGCCGTCCTTTCTTACCGACAGATCGCAACGACTGAATCATTGTTAAATGAAGTCCTTGATTTGCACTTGGGATGGGGTTAAAGGACTACATTTAAGGTCTCGGGTAATCACAGGTAATGAGAGCTAATCACTTGGATCTCGAAAAAGAATATGACACTTGTATCCCATGGTTGACACTGAATAAGCGGGATTGGGTGTTCAGAATCGGTGTTTAACATGGATACCCCACTCAGACACAGTATACTGACTCCGAGCCGACCAGTCCTTGTTTTAGCCCCTTAATACCGAGCGCCAGACTGGGTAACAACAAGTGCCATCATTTAACTTGGTTTGGTATGACGCGGCCGGGGATCGAACCCCGGACCCTCCGCTCTCCGGGTTGACGCTCTACCACCAGACCACAGAAGTGTGAAGCCCATTTATGGTGTCCCCCGCCGTGATATTGCTGGAATATTGCAAAAAGCGGCGTAAAACCATACTCACTCACTCTAGCTGAAATATTGCTGACTAGGACGTTAAACAACATTCACGCACTCACATGCGTGTTTTCTCATTGAAAGAATTTCCTTGTAGCTGTCACCTTTTTTTGTTGCCATGGATATGATGAGGTCTTTTTTATTGTCATTGTTGTGTTTTTAATTCAGTATTCCTTGATACAGATTTCAAAACATGTCAAATGGACTGATGCCACGACCTGCCTTAAAATCTTATTTGAATGAAAGCACCTTAACACGGAAAAGTTTCAAAAACGATTCAAGTTGGCATGCTTCTGGAAAACTCTCAAGTTTGTCATTAATTGATAACACACATCTGTATAAGCTGGAGGAAACTGTCAAAGTGAAAATCGTTCTGTTTGACCACAAGAAACGACCTAAATCTCGTGGAGGTGATATGGTAGTAGTTTGGATGAAAGACAAGAAGAATGGCGCTGCTTCCGCCGGAATTGTAAAGGATCATGACAACGGGACGTATACAGGTATTCTGCGCACCTTGTGGACCGGAACAGCAGAAATAAGGGCGGCTGTTGTTTCATCCAGGGAACGAATAGACTTTACATACGACATGTTACGCAAAGGATACCAGGGGAAGTCAATTAGTTGCACATTCAGGTCAACTAGGACAGTTGAGACTACAAGTGGATATATGGACATTAACAATATGAAAACAGACAATCTTTGCAATTTCACCAGTCAGTACCATGGTGTTCCATTCTATTGTGGAAAACCCAAAACACCAGGGTTGCGATGCGGAGACTGGACTCAAGTTTCTAGCAAATTGAGTTATATGACTCTAAGCTCGAACGAGCAATGGTTTTCCACGCAAGTATCTATTATTAGAACATACGTTAATTTATTTTAAGTGAAATTATATCTTAGGTTATATAATCTTTATTTTTTAGATTTAGAATCGAATGCCATTAAAAGACGACGTATTCTGACATAAATGAAAGTAATGCAAATTGTAAGAGACGAATGCGTAGCGTCAGCAGAATATTGTAACGATTAATGAAGACTGCTATATGTTGTGCATAACTCCGGTTGATACCTTCTTTCAGATAATATCTTGCTTCAGATTATGAAGCCAAAAGGACATGTCAGTTATTATTACCGTAGCATGTAAATAAGGTGTGACACACATGACTTCGTTTACTTTTACCGTAGCATGTAAGTGAGCTATGACACGCAAGAATTCATTAAGATTTAAAGTGGAAATCGGTTATTATTACCGTAGCATGTAAGTGAGCTATGACACACAGGAATTCATTAAGATTTAAAGTAGAAATCGGTTTTTATTACCGTAGCATGTAAAGGTGCTATGACACACAAAACTTCGTTAAGATTTAAAGTTGAAATCGGTTAGTATTACCGTAGCATGTAAGTGAGCTATGACACACAAGAATCCGTTAAGATTTAAAGTAGAAATCGGTTATTATTACCCCAGCATGTAAGTGAGCAATGACACACAAGAATCCGTTAAGATTTAAAGTAGAAATCGGTTTTTATTACCCCAGCATGTAAGTGAGCAATGACACACAAGAATCCGTTAAGATTTAAAGTAGAAATCGGTTATTATTACCGTAGCATGTAAGTGAGCTATGACACGCAAAACTTCGTTAAGATTTAAAGTGGAAATCGGTTATTATTACCGTAGCATGTAAGTGAGCTATGACACGCAAAACTTCGTTAAGATTTAAAGTGGAAATCGGTTATTATTACCGTAGCATGTAAGTAAGCTATGACACACAGGAATTCATTAAGATTTAAAGTAGAAATCGGTTTTTATTACCGTAGCATGTAAAGGTGCTATGACACACAAAACTTCGTTAAGATTTTAAAGTAGAAATCGGTTTTTATTACCGTAGCATGTAAAGGTGCTATGACACACAAAACTTCGTTAAGATTTAAAGTAGAAATCGGTTATTATTACCGTAGCATGTAAGTGAGCTATGACACGCAAAACTTCGTTAAGATTTAAAGTGGAAATCGGTTATTATTACCGTAGCATGAAAGTGAGCTATGACACGCAAAACTTCGTTAAGATTTAAAGTGGAAATCGGTTATTATTACCGTAGCATGTAAGTGAGCTATGACACACAGGAATTCATTAAGATTTAAAGTAGAAATCGGTTTTTATTACCGTAGCATGTAAAGGTGCTATGACACACAAAACTTCGTTAAGATTTAAAGTAAAAATCGGTTTTTATTACCGTAGCATGTAAAGGTGCTATGACACGCAAAACTTCGTTAAGATTTAAAGTAGAAATCGGTTATTTTTACCGTAGCATGTAAGTGAGCTATGACACGCAAAACTTCGTTAAGATTTAAAGTGGAAATCGGTTATTATTACCGTAGCATGCAAGTGAGCTATGACACACAGGAATTCATTAAGATTTAAAGTAGAAATCGGTTTTTATTACCGTAGCATGTAAAGGTGCTATGACACACAAAACTTAGTTAAGATTTAAAGTTGAAATCGGTTAGTATTACCGTAGCATGTAAGTGAGCTGTGACACCCAAAACTTCGTTAAGATTTAAAGTGGAAATCGGTTATTATTACCGTAGCATGTAAGTGAGCTATGACACGCAAAACTTCGTTCAGATTTAAAGTGGAAGTCGGTTATTATTACCGTAGCATGTAAGTAAGCTATGACACACAGGAATTCATTAAGATTTAAAGTAGAAATCGGTTTTTATTACCGTAGCATGTAAAGGTGCTATGACACACAAAACTTCGTTAAGATTTAAAGTTGAAATCGGTTAGTATTACCGTAGCATGTAAGTGAGCTATGACACACAGGAAATCGTTAAGATTTAAAGTAGAAATTGGTTTTTATTACCGTAGCATGTAAATTAGCTATGACACACAAGACTTCGTTATGGCTTAAAGGAGAACGAGATCTGGAAATTGAAATGTTTTAGAGTACTAATGATTCTGATTAGTAATATTTTTAATAATGTGGTTGACTTTCAGGTCGCCAACAGAATACTTATCTGAAGTCATCAAGATAAATGTTATATCACAAGGTATGTGTGAACATGAATACATCTCTCAACACTATAGATACAGGAAACGATTTTAGTTTTATGAAATAATAAACACAACATACCGTTATTTATGTCAATTATGAATACACTGCAATGCATATAGTATTAATACATAATAAACATATCCCATTGTGTCTTCAAACTTCAAATTGAATTGAATGCAAATAGAAATGGCCCTTGATAAAGTTCAGTGGGTGTTATGTCTCAAGCTAGCACCTTTTTATTCTACGGCTAAAGGGAATATGTGAGCATGTACTTGTCATAATGAAGTGTTAATGGTTGTCATTTTATTATTCCTACAGTTGAAGGTGATACCGTATCTGCATCTCGGCCATGTTACCTGCAGGACCCTCGGAACACCTGGCGTGCCACCCCACCTGTTGGGTTTTCTTATCAACACACATGGCGCCCTCTATCGTGTTTTAGCAACACCACAACTACAAATAGCTACCATCACTGCCTAGCGAACAGAACATTGAGACTGTATGGTGACTCCACTGTAAGACAGTGGTTTTCATATTTGTTCATAAAGCTCAATCTCACCTTCAGATCAAAGCCATCGGAGATTCGAAATAATGTTGAACTGATGTCCCAGAAATGGTATGAATACACTGCTGCATTCAACATTAGACACAACTATACTGTGTCTTGGTCACCGCATGGTCTGCCGATGACGTTTCAAGACGCCAACATGACAGACATTCGACCAGTGTTTGTTCGGCTGGAGGATATTCCATCACAATCTACAGATATCCTTCTCGTTAACTTGTATTCTCATTTTGAATTGTTTCCCTTACATATTTATCGATCTCGAGTGAAGCGAACTAGACGGGCTATAGAAGAATTACTGATACGATCTCCGAATGTAATGATTGCCATCAAAGGACCACATAATTTTGTTGTTGAAGGTAAATTTACGACCACTTTGGGCGGGATGTGGGGTCCTGTGTATGAGAACATTCTGAAACAAGAGTTTGTTGATCTCAACAACCGGGTGGTTTACCTCGACTTCTGGGATATGACAGTTGCTCTGGAATCTGAAGATATTCACCCAAGTGAACAGATAGTGAAAATGATGCTGAACGTGTTCTTCGGACACGTTTGTAAATTGAGTAAGTAATATAAAAAAATATATAATATTTCAGAATTGTTTTTTAATTTGACAGTTGCTCGAGAATCAGAAGCTATTCAGCTCGATTTGAAGATGGTGAAAATGATGCTACAGTTCTCTGGACATGTGTGTAAACGGAGTCAGGGAAGACAGCTATTTGTCAGAATAACGCCAATGTTGACAAACATTCTATATGAAACCACGCCCTCAACCACGTACTGTGTCATAATCTCGAACGCAGCCAATGATACACGATACATGTAGCTGAATACATGAGTGTGTGTCAGACATATGTTACGAAACGTATTTTTCATGTTCATGAATACTGACAAGAGTATCGTGTAAAAACGATGATGAACGCATGAATTTAATAATCTCATTTCCATCCAAGAGAAGAAGTAGCATCATCTACAGACTGAAACTGTGTCAGTTGATTTTACGTCACGAATAATGGAGTATGACGTCACCATCTCCAAAGTCTCACTTTAATCTGTTAATGTATTTCCAGTTGGTACACCTGAAGCAGCATCCGTACAGGGTGTCTCCCATATCCAATGTATTTCCAGTTGATAAACCTGAAGCAGCATCCGTACAAGGTGTCTCCCATACCCAATGTATTTCCAGTTGATAAAACTGAAGCAGCATCCGTACAGGGTGTCTCCTACATCCAATGTATTTCCAGTTATTAAACCTGAAGCAGCATCCGTACAGGATGTCTCCCATATCCAATGTATTTCCAGTTGATAAACCATGTAGCAGCATCCGTACAGGGTGTCTCCCATACCCAATGTATTTCCAGTTGATAAAACTGAAGCAGCATCCGTACAGGGTGTCTCCTACATCCAATGTATTTCCAGTTAAGACACCTGAAGCAGCATCCGTACAGGGTGTCTCCCATGTCCAATGTATTTTTCCAGTTCATAAACCTGAAGCAGCATCCGTACAGGGTGTCTCCCATATCCAATGTATTTCCAGTTCATAAACCTGAAGCAGCATCCGAACAGGGTGTCTCCCATATCCAATGTATTTCCAGTTGATAAAACTGAAGCAGCATCCGTACAGGGTGTCTCCCATATCCAATGTATTACCAGTTGATAAAACTGAAGCAGCATCCGTACAGGGTGTCTCCCATATCCAATGTATTTCCAGTTGGTTAAACTGAAGCAGCATCCGTACAGGGTGTCTCCCATATCCAATGTATTTCCAGTTGATAAAACTGAAGCAGCATCCGTACAAGGTGTCTCCCATATCCAATGTATTTTTCCAGTTCATAAACCTGAAGCAGCATCCGTACAGGGTGTCTCCCATATCCAATGTATTTCCAGTTCATAAACCTGAAGCAGCATCCGAACAGGGTGTCTCCCATATCCAATATATTTCCAGTTGATAAAACTGAAGCAGCATCCGTACAGGGTGTCTCCCATATCCAATGTATTTCCAGTTGATAAAACTGAAGCAGCATCCGTACAGGGTGTCTCCCATATCCAATGTATTTCCAGTTGAATAAACTGAAGCAGCATCAGTATAGTGTGTCACCCAAAGCCAGTGTATTTCCATGACATGCTGTACTATCTCGATCAAAATCGCAGTCACCCATGCAATAAAAATAATTGTCAACAAATATCAAAATCACCATTATTAGTTAAAGCCTTGGGTACGCAAGGGTGGATCAGGGAGTGGGAAATGTCAAAATGGTTATGTCACTCCAAAGAGCTAAAGATTGTTTTCAGTAAATGTGTATAGACAAACTAATAGCAAATGTATATATATATATAACGAAACAAAACCAATTACAAAATCAAATGGGACATAATCAAGAAATCAAACACCAACAAAAGAGACTCAGGGATTTGCAATCTACGCATGGAAGAGAAGCTCGAGATTCTCATGCTAACATCCAACAAGCTAAACAAAAGAAGCGAGCTCATTTCCACCTGTCGCCATGGTAAACCCCCAAGCCGAGCAAAAAAGAAAGGGTCAAACTAAAAACCATGTTTCATTATAAGATAGACACAATTTTATGGATAACAACTTCTTTAATACTGTAAAAAGCGACGTTTCGGTATAGATCCTTATACCGTCAAGCAAGACTGAATGGGGGACATAGTGCAGAATATATATAGCAAGTGGAGGATTAACAGTAGAGGATTAACAGTAACAACAAGGGCATACATGAGTGGGATAACATAGGTAGGTGTGACAACAAGGATGATGCTATCACAACACGATGGACTTGCTATATATATTCTGCACTATGTCCCTCATTCAGTCTTGCTTGACAACGGTATAAGGATCTATACCGAAACGTCGCTTTTTACAGTATTAAAGAAGTTGTTATCCATAAAATTGTGTCTATCTTGTCGTCCGCCAACTTCTAAGTAATGCCTATCAAACAAGTCATGTTTCATTATGCCTGATGATCGTATGCAATAACACTACAATCAAACAGATTCGAGTCTCGGTGGCCCAGAGCAAGTTATTAGGTTTTAAACATCTATAAACACCTATTGATTTAACGGTTAACGTTGCCCCCAAGATGTACTTACACAGCGACGCGTATGCAAGTGTGTGTGTGTCTGCTTGTCCTCGGCCGGATTTGTGCCGGTTTTCTAGTGCTAGCCGACTGAGTTTTACACGGATACCCTACTCAGACAACATCAGACTTCACTCCAAGATGGCCAGTCCTTGTTTTATGCCTTCAATGCCAAGCAGAGAGTAACAGCAATTAGCAGCTTTGAAAGTTATTGGTATGACGCGACCAAGGGATCGAGACAAGGACCTTTCGCTCACGGGGCAGACACTGATTTGATAATGAAAGACGATGAAGTCAAGGGCGTTACTGAAGACGGGCATCGTAGATGACTTTCAGATTCAGAAGTGGTGCACTTCATTTGATACCTTACCTTCATTTACTACCTATCTCGGTTAACGCACCGCAATATTCTTTTACCAACATATTAGAGAGTGCCAAAATACTGAACATGTGTCCTGGAATTAACTGATCTGTAACTGATTGATTGATACTCGTAAAAGATCAATGATGTCAACACAATATAGTTTCACGCTGGTATGCTTACATCTCTTTTTCGTAGATCAGTCTCACAATTGAGAGATTTAGAGTTGATATACCGGGACGTTAACGGACGCGAGTGCGTCATGTCATCGACTGATTGACGTCTTGAAGACAATGACTAACAATGAGTGAGTGAGTGAGTGAGTGGGTGGGTGGGTGAGTGAGTGAGTGAGTGAGTGAGTGAGTGAGTGAGTGAGTGAGTGAGTGAGTGAGTGAGTGAGTGAGTGAGTGAGTGAGTGAGTGAGTGAGTGAGTTGGGGTTACGGCGCTTTTAACAATAGCACGGCGGTAAAAAGCAGTAATGGGTTTAACACATTGTACCCACTTGGAGAATTGAATCCGGGACTTCGGCGTAAAGAGCGAAAGTTTTAAACAAAAGACTGGTCCACAGCCCCTGACTATTGAAGAAGCAATATGGTCTGGTCCCTCTGTCAAAACGTAACCGATTCATATGAAACTCCCACAAACTGTATATACATGTATTTTCTATTTTTGTATCACTTGTTCCCCTCTGTATTTATGGAAGCTGTTGCCAAGAAGCCCAACATGTTAGAATAAGTTTCCTTCACTTCCGTCTGTTTTATGTTCCAATCCTCTTCTATGTCTATGTTTTGTTTCATTCAGAAATAGAAGAGGATTGGAACATAAAATGTGATATGATATAGGCATATTCATTATTTTGAATTTTGATGAATGCAAATATAATTTCGGTAATTTTAAGAAGGTACTATCCAGTGAAGGTCATGCGCGCTTTGGGCGATTCTTTTCAAATCATTATTAAAGTGTTGCCAAGTAGCATCACACAATATATATCCAGATATAGCAAAATAAGCAGGCTTTGGTCGATAAGCTTCAATATTGTATTTGTGTTCATGTAGGTTGTAAATGTATGGTATTATCATTGCTATGGCTATATAATATCTGTTGTACATGACAACGTATTTGGAGCCAGAATTTTACTATCTGCCGAGAGCCGCATGATGGCATGTTTTTGTGCACGTCTTCATACTATCTGCACTGTTCACGTGCATTTGTAGCCAACCATCACTGAATGCTTCAGCGTGTTTTTTTTCATATTTCTTGTTGATCGCAAAGTTATGATCATTTGGACGACTAATAAAACACATTTTTAATCCTTGTTTGTGCTACTCTTACAGAAACTAAATAAAAGTCCAAGGATATGTCTGATCTTCAAATGTTTCTTTTTTTGTTTTATACAGTAATTATTGCAATGTTTTCATTGTGTGATGTGATATTGTAAAAAGAACAACTAGACTTTTGAGTAACTTAAAAATATAAATTCCAAAACATTTGACATACCTTAAGTCAATAATTATGTAATTATGGTTGTGTAATATAAGGTTCACCATTCGACAAATCTGGGTTTTCTGGGTTGTGACTGGTAAGGTCAGAGGTTTTCTGTGAGATTTTATATAGCAACCGAGTAGTCCCTAATTTTGCAGAGAAATGGCCATCAGACGTTACAATATTCCTGGAGCACGAATCTTCTATGGCATTCATGGAGCTGTATCCTATCGTGGTTGCTGCTAAACTTTGGGGACATTTGTGGACACACAGACGAGTGCTATTTGATTGTGACAACCAGGCCACGGAGTTTTTATTAAGAAGATGGAGAAATTTCGCAGACTGGTGCCGCAGGCATATGTACTCACACAACAGTGCCCACCCAGCTCAGACATCATGTGGACTTGAACAGTTACCTTAGTACCCCGTGGCAGCAGCTATCAGTCAGGGTACTAAATCTGCATACTCTACAGGCTTCCAGTGCTATGTAAATTTTCCGTTGAAATTCAGCCTAGTCAGCAACCTGTTACTCCAGTCCACCCTCTCACCGATAAGTGAGACTTATCTACAATATTTCGTGGATCAGTGTTTCGGATGCTAAAACTGAAACATGACACAGTGAAAACTTACCTGGCCGGCATCGAGTTCATGTACCTCCAAGCTGGTATCAAGACCCTTTTTGACGATGTATCTTCAGGAACAGTACACAGACTACAGACTTTATTAAGAGATGCAATCAACATCTACAAGAAGCGCTTGCCTATTACCTACAGTGTTTTATGTAAACTAGTGGTTCAGTTACAAGCAGGTGTGTTTGGATATTTCAACGATCTGGCTATGAATGTATGTGTATAACTGCCTATTTTGGATTTCTCTGTTGTGGAGAATTTACTTGTTCCTCGTCGTTTAATCCAGATGTACTTCTAACAGTGAGCGATGTGCCATTTGAACAGACACAACATAAGTGCATCTTAAAAGCTTCCAAAACAGATCCCTTCAGAAAGGGTGTGCAACTAGTGTTGTTCGCTACATCTAAGACTGTGTGTCCTTACATGACCCTTATGACATGGCTTCAAGTTAGGAAGTTGAACGGAGCAAGACCCAGTGATCCTCTCTTTGTGGAATCGAACTCTAGAGCTATTACTAGAGCTGTCTTCTTGTCCTGGCTTAACATTGCTCTCACCAGGGCAGGCTTAGAATCCAGTGCTTATTCTGGACATTCATTCCACATTGGTGCAGCAACTACAGCTGCTAGTGCCAGTGTGGGAGATCATTTGAGTAAACAGGTGAAATTCAGACTGTTTCACCAGATACATCATAACACCAGAAGAGACATTAAGGAAAGCCAAACGAACATTATTCTTTGAGTGACTCTTGACCAATGTGTGTGTTGTTCTGGGACATAACCTGGATAATATAACTCATTCGACAATGTTGGATTCAGTTTTTAATTCTCATATGTAGTATATTTAACATTATCGTCTTATATCATCAATTCTATACTTTTCTTATCACTTTGGGGGCTCTCGGTTTTTACCTCGCTTTGGGCTTTGCGGGTCAATCATTCTGTAGACTATCATTATATGGCTTGTGGCCCCCAAAGTATTTTCATTTTCACTCATACCCGCAGGGTATCACCCTTTCTACTGACCTCTAAATTACATTGCCCGCAGGGCAACCTTTCCTTATACCCGCAGGCTATCACCCTTTCTACTGATTTTCATTTCACTCATATCCGCAGGCTATCACCCTTTCTACTGATTTTCATTTCACTCATATCCGCAGGCTATCACCCTTTCTACTGATTTTCATTTCACTCATATCCGCAGGCTATCACCCTTTCTACTGACCCGCAGGGTCTCTAAATTACATTGCCCGCAGGGCAACCTTTCTTATCTGGTATAACCGTTTTAGAGGTACCCGCAGGGTTCTAAATCATTTTCATATATATTTCAAATATACTTATGCAACTCGCAGGGCTGTCTTTTTATACTACTTACCCGAAGGGTAAGTTACCTTTCCAACACCGAGTCAGCCCCCGAATCGTATGCCATGTCTTGTTTATAATAAACATTTGATCGTACTCAATTGTTTTTGTTGTCACTGCACAAAATGTTAATGTTAATATTTTGTTTGTGCAGTGATCAACATAGCCTTTCACCTATTATTAACATTGTTGTCTACACAACAGATGTATATATTTGTCACCTACGACCATCTTACAAAAATAGTCAGTTTGGACATAGCTATTGCATCTCTTGGCTTTAGGAGGCTTTAGGAGATATACGACAGATAGCGGATCTAACTGTAGTTCTCGTTTTAACCACTCAGAAAAACAACAAAATTACGCAATTATTCAACATTACGAAATGCCACGCCTGTCCGAAAATGAGCGCCTGCGAGCCATTGGTATGCTTGAAGCAGGATCGAGTCAACGTGATGTTGCAAGACAATTTGGCAACGTTGGCAACAGACGAATGCAGTCAGAGACCATCCTCGGAGTGGCAGGCCACGCGTAGCCAATACTCGACAAGACAACTGGATTCGAACAACACACCTACGAAATCGATTCCAGCCAGCAACAGTGACTGCAAGAAGCATCCCTGGCCTTCGACGAATATCTTCACAAACCGTACGTCGTCGCCTCAGATGTGCAGGGATTGTCGCCAGAAGACCCGCCAGACAGACGTCCCATTTTGACAGGAAACCACCGTCAAGCACGTCTACAGTGGTGCAGACAGCGTCTACGCTGGACGGCCATGCAGTGGGGATAAGTTCTAATCACTGACGAGTCTCGTTTTCACCTCAGCCACAGCGATGGACGGATTCGAGTGTACCGACGTCGAGGTGAACGTTACGTCAATCATGGTGTCATGGAAGACGATCGGTTCGGGGGCAGCAGCGTTATGGTATGGGGTGGGATAACAGCAAGACAGAGGACCCGTTTGATAGTGGTAGAGGGAAATCTCAATGGACAGCGCTACCGCGACAGATCATCGGCCCTGTTGTTCTACCGTTTTTGCGTCTTCATGGCCCAGGCAAGACCTTTCAACATGACAACGCCCGGCCTCATATTGCTCGACTTGTTCACTCTTCAACAAAACATCGTCAATGTCATCCCCTGGGCGGCTCGCTCCCCAATCGAGCACATGCGGGATGAGATGGATCGGCGCCTTCGACGTCAACTACGTGTTCCACAGACACGCCAGGAATTCGAAACATGCTCCAGCAGATATGGACAGATATCCCACATGACTTTGTGCGACGCCCTGTCCATTCCATGAGACGACGATGTGTTGCTTCAATCGCAACCAGAGGTGGACACACACGCTATTGATTGTAAATTGACATTTTGGCATGTTCATGTTTTTTTATATGAAATCACGCATTTTCTGAAGTCAATATGGCAAATAAAACCATTCGAACACTTACAGGAGTCTTTTATCTGTTGCAAACCGAAATTGTTTCAGATTTGGTAAAAAACATAACTTTGCATTAAATCTAAGTCAATGTCACAGGAACTTTTGTTGTTCAGTATATGTTCTCTGCCTCATTGCATTTATTCACCTGATAAAGGAGGAAGTATATTCTCCGAAACATTGTGTTCCTCATAAAAATAGAAGTTGACTTCCATAAATTCACTTCCTAATGTGTATCACTTCTAAATGCCTTTCAAAGACTTGATCCAAGCTATAGTCTGAATTTTACTTTTCATCCAGTGTAAATCGGGGTTTCCCAAATAGATTTCTCGGCACTGAGACTCGTTATACTATCCACAAATACATGTACATTCATACACTTGACATGTATACTATTAGGTTTGACGATCTAGTTTAATCAAACAATTCATAGCAACCGAATGAAAACGGACATGAACTAAACTACTTGGCATTAATCACACAGACTTGACGAAGGCCAGACATGGAGTCATACTCAGGTCTCATTTCACATAGTATGGGGGCGGTCGGGTAGCCTAGTGGTTAAAGCGTCACGCCGAAGACCAGGGTTCGATTCCCGACATGGGTACGATGTGTGAAGCCCATTTCTGGTGTCCCCCGCCGTGATATTGCTGGAATATTGCTAAAAGCGGCGTAAAACCGTACTCACTCACTCACTCACTCACATAGTATGCACTGTGTAACAGGGGCGACAATGCAGAGCCGCTGTGACTGTCCTCGGTGAGAGAACACTACTTCTTGTTCCGTTTAGCCGACACTGAATATATGACACAACGCTCCCGCTCATACGGTTACATTTAGAAAAAGTTGCGCCACCCTGTATACTACTTCCGGGTTTGGGGCGGTAGGGTAGCCTTGTGGTTAAAGCGTTCGCTCGTCACGCAGAAGACCAGGGTTCGATTCCCGACATGGGTACGATGTGTGAAGCCCATATCTGGTGTCCCCCGCCGTGATATTGCTGGAATATTGCTAAAAGCGGCGTAAAACCGTACTCACTCACATAGTATGCACTGTGTAACAGGGGCGACAATGCAGGGCCGCTGTGGCTGTGTTCGGTGAGAGAACACTACTTCTTGTTCCGTTTAGCCGACACTGAATATATGACACAACGCTCCCGCTCATACGGTTACATTTAGAAAAAGTTGCGCCACCCTGTATACTACTTCCGGGTTTGGGGCGGTAGGGTAGCCTTGTGGTTAAAGCGTTCGCTCGTCACGCAGAAGACCCGGGTTCGATTCCCGACATGGGTACGATGTGTGAAGCCCATATCTGGTGTCCCCCGCCGTGATATTGCTGGAATATTGCTAGAAGCGGCGTACAACCATACTCACTCACTCACTTCCGGGTTTGCCGAGTTTGTCTGCGGTCATGGCATTTAATTCGCTCCACTCAAACCTGGCGAAATTATAATTATACATAATATTAACACCTATTTATATCTGAGTTCAGTACTCACTACATGTCCTGACAAAAACCTTGTTGGCCAAAACAGTTGTTTGGACCCTCTATTTACAGAAAATAACAGCTGTGTCTTTTGAAGCAGTGACCAAATTTTCTATCTGTAACGGACATCCAAGACTGACGATCTCAACCTTGGGTGTTTCCCTTCTATTTATGGCATCATCATACCCCTTAATAGGACATGGGGAATACCCAAAACATCATCATAGCCATTAATAGGACATGGGGAATACCCAAAACATCATCATAGCCATTAATAGGACATGGGGAATACCCAAATGGATAATACAAATGTACATTCAAAAGATAGTACATTTATCGTGATGTTGATAATGAAATTGTTTTGACGTCTCTTTTGCTTTCACGTCATGTTGTTTCCATAAATGGAATCCTATTGTTCCGAAAATATCTTACTATGAAGATAATGACTTTAGAAAGAGACTTTGTCGTGTTTAAAAGTGAATCCCAAATAACCAACTTTTAACTCACTCACGACAAAATGATAAAAAGCAACTTTACAGGCAGATACAATATTTCTACTCTGAAACTACCTCAGCAGACTATTTTGAGGGACATGTCATGTGTATATTTAGCCAGTAAAGTGAGACCATGATCACGTGAGTGTAACTGAATCGTTTACAGTTGGACTATCCTCTCTCAACCGCCAATCAACAGCCGTGTTTCAACACACGGAAGGGCTTCAACGCATAAGGTTATCTAACCGAGCAATATTATCCTGTTCGTGATTCTGTGACGAAGTGTGTTCATACCTTTCGAATGTACGCTGTTAGGAGCTAGAGAACCTAAATTGTGTTGTAGCATTTCTGTAAATTGTGGTTATATATTTCGAGTTATTCATGGATTCCAACTGGCAGTTTTGAGCCAACCATGTTGGAACGAGTTGGTGTTTGTTACAAACGATTTTCTTACTTCGCGGTGTAAGTATGTTTCAATATCGTGAGTTTGTATGTTGTTTTAATTACCTTTGTATGAAATCAATTTGCTGCTTTGAATTAAATGATGTTCAACTGAGGACTTGTGTTTCATTTTGCCATGAAGAAAGGTGCCTTTTGTACTTTACCTTACGTGGGTCTATAAATACACAAGTGGGGGTGTTCCAGTGTAGTCTTAAAATAAATATGACACAGCTTTATGTACGGAAAATAGGCATGTAACTACTTTCCTCTAAAAGCACTGTCACTTATCAAATTTAGCGATTCAACAGCTCCGATGCTTTTTGGATGTCAGCAATTATTTGTTTTTAGTCTTTTGTGGTCTGACATTAGTCTGACAAATGTTGTGATAGATATGGATATCAAGACCAGGCGATTATTAGTGATCCGGTGATTATTTGAGCTCCGTAAATTATTAGAGAAAATACAGTTTTCTTCCGGAGTATGCGCATGCGCAGGACGGTGGAAAGAGGAAACGCTTAAACAGTTTGTTAGTAAGTTTGGCTAGTAATTGTCACAAACCTTCTTCCAATTAGATATGGAAAGTAATCAAATGACAGGTGCCATCTCAAAGGTGGGCCTGCAGATCACCAATGAGTCACCGGAATTTAGAGAGAGGCTCGATACATTTCAGGACTGGAGCAGTAGTGTTGTCAACAAGTATTCTCTTGTACGAGCTGGTTTCAAATTCATTGGTAGGTATTTTTATTTTTGTTCGTTGTTTTGCGCTATTGACAGCAATAAAGCGATTTCATTGCTGACTGTAAATAATCGAGTGCATGGGAAGTTGAATAGATGACCTTAGGTTAATCACTTATAACTTCTTTATTCTTTGTGGCTACGTTTTAGGAATACTTAGTGTCATGTATTCATGTTCTTCCAACTTCTATATGACAATCAAAGAAATAATTCTAAGTTACTAACCATATCACCTACAGTGGAATGCTAGCCATTATTTCAACGGGTGCATTGCCAAATAAAATTTGAGGTGAGGTGAGGTGAAATTGGGTTTATCGTTGCGTCCAAGATTATTGCACTTATATAGCGACGTGCATGCACACGTGTGTGTGTTGTTGCTTGTACTAGTCCGGACTAATGCCGATTTATAGTGCTAGCTCACTGAGATACCATGCCGCAGTTTAACATGAATACCCCACTCAGACACAGTATACTGACTCCGAACCGACCAGTCCTTGTTTTAGCCCCTTAATGCCGAGCGCCAGACAGGGTAACAACAAGTACCATCTTTAAACGTCTTTTGGTATGACGCGGCCGGGGATCGAACCCCGGACCTTCCGCTCTCCGGGCGGACGCTCTACCACTAGACCACGGAGGCGGTCCAAATAAAATGTAGCGCATGTGGGTGTCCTTGTGCATTTGCTACTTTCTGAAATGAGAATATTCGAACTATTTCAGGCCCTGGTGACAAGGTGCAGTGTGCATTCTGCGGGGGAAAGTTGTACGAATGGACCACCGATGATGATCCTTTTATCCAACACCAGAAGTTCTTCCCAGGCTGTGCCTTTATCCTACAGCTGGCACAAGACAAAAAGAAACCTGTTATAGCTCAGTACCAAGGGCTGGCCGATCGTAGGGCAACCTTTACCAGGGGAAGCGTACAGATCTTTTCACCAAACCGTTTTGCGGCTGCTGGCTTTTACTATGACAATGAGCTGACGCTGTGTTTCTACTGTGGGGTGCAACTCCGGGATTGGGGCCCAAATGATGACCCGGTCCTTGCACATCAAATCTTTAATCCAGGCTGTGGCTACATAATGGACTCGTTGAACTTCCAGAGACTTGGCATCTCAGAACATGCTGATGGGTCAGTTGAATGTCTTCGACACACTGCAGAGTCAAGTCTAATCAAGGATCCACATCTTCGGGCACAGCTGGATGATGTCACCTCGTCCCACCCCCTTGTTAAGGAGTTACCAAATAAGTATGATATTGAAACAAAACTCCAAGAAATGAAAATCCAGATTATTAGAACTGGAAGGAACTTTGAGACTGTTGCAGATTTTATTGCTGGGGTTGATAAGCGAAAAGAAGCAATGGGAATCAAAACAACTGATACCCAAATGACTGGCCCAGGTCCACAACTCTTTTCTGAGAACCAGAGACTTCGCCAGTTGAAGTTGTGCAAGTCATGCAATACTGATGCCTTGGTTGTCTTCTTGCCATGCGGTCATCTGGTTAGTTGCTACTCGTGTGCAGCGACCATTCATAAATGTCCCATCTGCAGTGCGGGGATTCATGGTACAGTGCCAGTTTATTATTCATGACATATCTGTGAAGATCTTGGTGGTATTTGACTAAGTAGTGAATGTTGTTCAAGGTCAAAGCCCGCAATATTCCAACCACAAGAAAAAGGATAATTCACTATGAACTCGTAAAACAGTGCAAGACATGCAATGACGATGATGCCATGGTGGTCTTCTTGCCATGTGGACATCTGATTAGCTGCTACTTGTGTGCTTCTTCAGTTCAGAAGTGTCCCATCTGCCGAGCAAGGATCCAGGGTACAGTGCCAGTATTCATGACACGTCTTTGAAGACCTTGGGGGTATTTGAGTGTGTGAATGCTGTTTAACACCAAAGACAGCAATATTCCAACTACGCATATATATCACTGAATTATTAGGGTAATGATCCAAGCAATAAGGGTTCAACAACAGGCCTTTTACCAATTTGTGAAACATGTGAAATCTTGCTGCCTTGACCTGAACATGTGAAATATTGCTGCCTGTAATAAATGTAATCAACCTAAATTATTATTCTTTTCATTTGTAATAATGTGTGCTGTATATCCTTAGTTCTGCTTTAGATTTGTGACACCTGTTTCTTCTCATCATGTGGCATGACCCAGTCCTTGCAACCATTTGGAGGAACAAAGTATTCTTGTACCCACCTTTCAGCAGACACTGGTGGCGTCAGACATTATGAAAAAAAACAAGGCCAATGTCATATGTAGATATTTCCAAAACACACTTTTAACTATAGAATGTAGAAGTGAGTGAGTATGGTTTTACCCCGCTTTTAGCAATATTCCAGCAATTTCACGGAAGGGGGCACCAGAAATAGGCTTTATACGCTGAACCCATGTCGGGAATCGAACCCGGATCTTTGGCGTGATGAGCGAATGCTTTAACCACTAGGCTACCCGACCGCCCCATAGAATGTATGATAAAACAAAAGGATGGTGTCTTACTTTTCCAGGTATATATTTATATATTTTGTCAATTTTATCAATAAAATAAGGTGTTGAATAGCAATATGTTGTCTGCGTAGACAGTATGAGATGGAAGTGTAGAGCTAACAGAACAGATCACGATGAAAAATGGAGAAACAATGACAAAGGCTAACAATGAAAATGTTTTTGTGTTTTTATTGTTTTGTTTGTTTAATGCCACACTCAGCAATATTCCAGCTATATGACAGTGGTCTGTAAATAATCGAGTCCAGGCCAGATAATCCAGTGATTCACTCAGCAATATTCCAGCTATATGACGGTGGTCTGTAAATTATCGAGTCCAGACCAGATAATCCAGTGATTCACATCATGAACATCAATCCACGCAATTGGGATACGATGACATGCATCAACCAAGTCAGCGAGCCTGACCAGCCGATCCTGTTAGTTGCCTCTTACAACAAGCATAGTCATCGCCTTTTACAGCAAGCATGGGTTACTGAAGACTGATAACATGAAGGAGAACTAAAAAGTAAAACAGCTGAGTGACATGCCAGCTTATTTTGGGAAAACAAGACGCACAACATGTCCATTACCACTTACATTAAAACCACGATCACAGGTATGGTTTCATTATTAGGATATCATTATTAGGGTGATTACTAGAACTTAAACCCATATTCATAGGATCCTGTCACGACTAAGGGATTCAACTCCATTCAGACAATTCAGCCACCCAGCCTTGAGAGATGTGTTACAAACAAATCATGACATGAAAGCATGTCTAACAATATGATAAAAGTCATTCTGTCGATTTGTGAGAACTAAAATTTGAAACTGATCACAAAGGTCAAGATGGTTCAAATTGGAATGATGGTGACAAACAAACATGGTTGGTAATATGAACATACACACAACCGTCTTTCATCATATTCAATAACCATGGTAAAATATCCATAACATATCACAAGTACACCATCATTAAAATGGGTTTAATGCCGCTTCCAACAGTATTGCAGTCATATCACGGTGTGTCAGCTTAATGTGGGAGGAAAGCCCGAAGTGATGCAGGTCTAAGACGGGTATGATGACGACACCTAGAAATCGGGGTGGAGCAGGATTCGATCTCACGACTATAGGTGTCTGATGTGCCTGAGGGATGCAACTCTGGACAGCAAATTGCAGAGCCTCAGATGACTGGGCCCCATAGTGTCCCCCCCATATCATCATCATACTCATCTATATTGAACACTGACTCATCCCTTGTGACAGTTTAGACCCTTCTCAACTCTATGTAAAAGAAACTGTCATCATGTTGTTCTTTATTGTACTGTTATTTCATTAGAAGCATGTTACCCAAATTGCATTTCTTTCTTTTACAGATTTTCAGTGTTTAATTAGGATGAAAATAGACCCCATAAAGTTTTTAAGATATTTCAATTATATAATTCAAAATTTAAACGAATTAAATTTCTGCCATTTTTGTCATTATTACACAAGATAATTTTCATTCCCCATTAGACAAGCATACAAGTTTGAGGTGATTTTTGAAATAAGTACCCTTGTATATAAAAACTGCATCAAGCTATTCTGGTCTGTCTTAACAAATGCTTTGATGTATACACAGTAAGAACTTCTTACTAAGAAGACTGATCAATCTATACACCATTTAGTAATCTAAATAATTCATATCATCAGAATAGTCACTTTTCTGCTGTCAATAAAATCAATCAGTTACTTTTGCCTTTTACACAAGGACAGAACACGATCACTCAAGACTGTGAAACAGATTCATCAGTGGCCTCTTTGAGTTTTTCCTCCAGAGCAACATCTAGCTCCTTGTGGAGATCCTTGTCAATGTCCACTGTGTGCAAGTCTTCCATGCCTTCTTTCGGCTCGTCTCCGATAAGAATGTCGATGAGACTCATGATGGCGACATTGTTGACTCGATCTGTCTCCCACTTATGGAGTTCTCTCATAATGACGTAGGTGTTCTTCTCCTTGATGTACAGCCGCCATTTCCTCATTGAACAAAGCTGGGACAAGAAATAGTTGAGTTAGCACAAAGGGTGTGTGAGTGAGTGAGTATGGTTTTACGCCGCTTCGTCTTCGGCGTGATGAGCGAACGCTTTAACCACTAGGCTACCCGACCGCCCCGTTAGCACAAAGAGAGAGAGAGAGTGAGAGTGGGAGAGTGAGGCAGATTTTATGCTGCTTCTAGCATTATTCAAGCAATATACAGGCAGGGGACACCTGAAAAGGGCTTCACACAATGTACCCATGTGAGAGTGAGTTTTGTTTTACCCTGCTTTTAGCAATATTCCTGCCACATCACACCTGAGGATGCCTGAAATGGGCTTCACACACTGTACCCTTGAGGTGAACTGAACCCGGGTCTTTGTCGTAACAGGTAAACGCTTTAACCATTAGGCTACTCCCTCACCCTGCTAGTACAAAGAGTATTCTCCCATCCCATATATTGGGTCTGAACCCAAGCCTAGTAATTGACAAATGAGGCAACCCAAGCAAGTGTTGTTTGTTTGTTGTTTACACCACACTCAGCAACATTCCAGCTATATGACAGCGGTCTGTAAATATTCAAGTCTGGACCAGACAATCCAGTGATTGACATCATGTGCAATCGATCCACACGATTGGAATACGATGACATGCATCAAGCAAGTCAGCGAGCCTGACCACCAAATCCTGTCACTCACCTTTTACAGCAAGCATTGCCAAGTAAGTTAAGGGTTGTGCAAATGAAGGAAGAGAAATTTTTTTCACGTCTACATCTTTCCCTGACATGAGTGAGTGAGTGAGTTTGGTTTAATACGGCTTTGAGCAATATGCCAGTTATATCAACTGTTGACCTCAAGTGAGTGCACAAACACGAATCCTCATTCTCAAAACTGTAGATGATCCTTAAGGGGCTCCATAAAACCATCTTTGTTGACACTGTGGATAGTCCTTGAAGAGCTCCACAAGAACCCCTATGTTAATACAGAAGATACTCCTCAACATGCTCAAGGAGCTCCACATTACCACTTTCTTAACACTGTAGATGCTCCTCAAGGAGCTCCATTAGACTCCCTATGTTAACACTGTAGATGTTCCTCAAGGAGCTCCATTAGACTCCCTATGTTAACACTGTAGATGTTCCTCAAGGAGCTCCATTAGACTCCCTATGTTAACACTGTAGATGTTCCTCAAGGAGCTCCATTAGACTCCCTATGTTAACACTGTAGATGTTCCTCAAGGAGCTCCATTAGACTCCCCATGTTAACACCTGTTGAAGCTCCCCAGGGAGCTCCATTAGACTCCCTATGTTAACACTGTAGATGCTCCACAAGGAGCTCCATTAGACTCCCTATGTTAACACTGTAGATGCTCCTAAAGGAGCTCCATTAGACTCCCTATGTTAACACTGTAGATGTTCCTCAAGGCGCTCCATTAGACTCCCCATGTTAACACTGTAGATGCTCCACAAGGAGCTCCATAAGACCCCCTATGTTAACACTGTAGATGCTCCACAAGGAGCTTCATTAAACTCCCTATGTAAACACTGGATGTTCCTCAAGAAGCTCCATTAGACTCCCCATGTTAACACCTGTTGAAGCTCCTCAAGGAGCTCCATTAGACCCCCTTTGTTAACACTGTAGATGTTCCTCAAGGCGCTCCATTAGACTCCCCATGTTAACACCTGTTGAAGCTCCCCAGGGAGCTCCATTAGACTCCCTATGTTAACACTGTAGATGCTCCACAAGGAGCTCCATAAGACCCCCTATGTTAACACTGTAGATGCTCCACAAGGAGCTCCATTAAACTCCCTATGTAAACACTGGATGTTCCTCAAGAAGCTCCATTAGACTCCCCATGTTAACACCTGTTGAAGCTCCTCAAGGAGCTCCATTAGACCCTCTATGTTAACACTGTAGATGTTCCTCAAGGAGCTCCATTAGACTCCCTATGTAAACACTGCAGATGCTTCTCAAGGAGATCCATTAGAACCCCTATGTAAACACTGCAGATAATCAAGGAGATCCACTAGACCCCCTTTGTTAACACTGTAGATGTTCCTCAAGGAGCTCCATAAGACCCCCTATGTTAACACTGTAGATGCTCCACAAGGATCTCCATTAAACTCCCTATGTAAACACTGGATGTTCCTCAAGAAGCTCCATTAGACTCCCCATGTTAACACCTGTTGAAGCTCCTCAAGGAGCTCCATTAGACCCCCTTTGTTAACACTGTAGATGTTCCTCAAGGAGCTCCATTAGACCCCCTATGTTAACACTGTAGATGCTCCACAAGAAGCACCATTAGACCCCCTTTGTTAACACTGGAGATGTTCCTCAAGAAGCACCATTAGAACCCCTATGTTAACACAGTAGATGCTCCACAAGAAGCACCATTAGACCCCCTTTGTTAACACTGTAGATGCTCCTCAAGAAGCACCATTAGAACCCCTATGTTAACACAGTAGATGCTCCTCAGGGAGCTCCATTAGACCCCTACGTTAACACTGGACGTTCCTCAAGAAGCTCCATAAGACCCCCTATGTAAAACACTGTAGATGCTCCACAAGGAGCTCCATTAGACTCCCTATGTTAACACTGTAGATGTTCCTCAAGGAGCTCAATTAGACCCCCTATGTAACACTGTAGATGTTCCTCAAGAAGCTCCATAAGACCCCCTATGTTAACACTTTAGACGTTCCTCAATGAGGTCGACTAAAACCCCTATGTTAACACTGTAGATGCTCTACAAGGAGCTCCATTCTACCCCCTATGTTAACACTGTAGATGTTCCTCAAAAAGCTCCATAAGACCCCCTATGTTAACACTTTTGACATTCCTCAATGAGGTCCACTAAAACCCCTATGTTAACACTGTAGATGCTCTACAAGGAGCTCCATTCTACCCCCTATGTTAACACTGGATGTTCCTCAAGAAGCTCCATAAGACCCCCTATGTTAACACTGTAGATGCTCCACAAGGAGCTCCATTAGACTCCCTATGTTAACACTGTAGATGTTCCTCAAGGAGCTCAATTAGACCCCCTATGTAACACTGTAGATGTTCCTCAAGAAGCTCCATAAGACCCCCTATGTTAACACTTTTGACATTCCTCAATGAGGTCCACTAAAACCCCTATGTTAACACTGTAGATGCTCTACAAGGAGCTCCATTCTACCCCCTATGTTAACACTGGATGTTCCTCAAGAAGCTCCATAAGACCCCCTATGTTAACACTGTAGATGCTCCACAAGGAGCTCCATTAGACTCCCTATGTTAACACCTGTTGAAGCTCCTCAAGGAGCTCCATTAGACCCCCTATGTTAACACTGTAGATATTCCTCAAGGAGCTCCACTAGACCCCCTATTTTAACACTGCAGAAGCTTCTCAAGAAGCTCCATTAGGCCCCCTTTGTTAACACTGTAGATGTTCCTCAAGGAGCTCAATTAGACCCCGATGTTAACACTGTAGATGTTCATCAAGAAGCTCCATTAGACCCCCTGTAGATGCTCCTCAAGGAGATCCATTAGACCCCCTATGTAAACACTGCAGATGCTCCTCAACATGCTGAAGGAGATACATTAGAACCCCTACGTAAACACTTCTCAAGAAGATCCATTAGAACCCCTTATGTAAACACTGCAGATGCTCCTCAAGGAGATCCATTAGAACCCCTATGTAAACACTTCTCAAGAAGATCCAATAGACCCTCTATGTAAACACTGCAGATGCTCCTCAAGGAGATCCATTAGAACCCCTATGTAAACACTTCTCAAGAAGATCCAATAGACCCCCTATGTAAACACTGCAGATGCTCCTCAAGGAGATCCATTAGAACCCCTATGTAAACACTTCTCAAGAAGATCCAATAGACCCCCTATGTAAACACTGCAGATGCTTCTCAAGAAGATCCATTAGAACCCCTATGTAAACACTTCTCAAGAAGCTCCATTAGACCCCCTGTAGATGCTCCTCAAGGAGATCCATTAGACCCCATATGTAAACACTGCAGATGCTCCTCAAGGAGATCCATTAGAACCCCTATGTAAACACTTCGCAAGAAGCTCCATTAGACCCCCTGTAGATGCTCCTCAAGGAGATCCATTAGACCCCATATGTAAACACTGCAGATGCTCCTCAAGGAGATCCATTAGACCCCATATGTAAACACTGCAGATGCTCCTCAAGGAGATCCATTAGACCCCATATGTAAACACTGCAGATGCTCCTCAAGGAGCTCCATTAGAACACCCATGTAAACACTTCTCAAGAAGATCCAATAGACCCCTTATGTAAACACTGCAGATGCTCCTCAAGGAGATCCATTAGAACCCCTATGTAAACACTTCTCAAGAAGATCCAATAGACCCCCTATGTAAACACTGCAGATGCTCCTCAAGGAGATCCATTAGAACCCCTATGTAAACACTTCTCAAGAAGCTCCATTAGACCCCCTGTAGATGCTCCTCAAGGAGATCCATTAGACCCCATATGTAAACACTGCAGATGCTCCTCAAGGAGATCCATTAGAACCCCTATGTAAACACTTCTCAAGAAGATCCAATAGACCCCCTATGTAAACACTGCAGATGCTTCTCAAGAAGATCCATTAGAACCCCTATGTAAACACTTCTCAAGAAGCTCCATTAGACCCCCTGTAGATGCTCCTCAAGGAGATCCATTAGACCCCATATGTAAACACTGCAGATGCTCCTCAAGGAGATCCATTAGACCCCATATGTAAACACTGCAGATGCTCCTCAAGGAGCTCCATTAGAACCCCTATGTAAACACTTCTCAAGAAGATCCAATAGACCCCCCATGTAAACACTGCAGATGCTCCTCAAGGAGATCCATTAGAACCCCTATGTAAACACTTCTCAAGAAGATCCAATAGACCCCCTATGTAAACACTGCAGATGCTCCTCAAGGAGATCCATTAGAACCCCTATGTAAACACTTCTCAAGAAGCTCCATTAGACCCCCTGTAGATGCTCCTCAAGGAGATCCATTAGACCCCATATGTAAACACTGCAGATGCTCCTCAAGGAGATCCATTAGAACCCCTATGTAAACACTTCTCAAGAAGATCCATTAGAACCCCTATGTAAACACTGCAGTTATGTACCTGTGTAACTGCTTCCACCAACATCTTCCGAATGTCTGGATCCTTCTCCCGCTCCTTCTCTGGAGGTAGGTACTGGAGGTCATCCGGGAGTCGGTCCATGTCATCCTCGTCAAACTCTTCTGGCCCAGCCAGGGGCAGCAGCAGTCGAGGCAAGATGTCCACCTGGTCCCCCATCAACCAGTCATGGCGGTCTACACAAACACAGAATCAGTGTGTAGCAATGTACTTACCTTTAGAATGTGACAAGATGTCAACCAGTTGTGGCAATCTGCACAAATACCATCTTCCCGAGGCAGTTAACTGACTTTATAAGTCCAGTTTCCACAATTGCCGAACTAGGCTTGAATTTCCAGGCTTGATCATAGCGCCACTCATGATTACGACCCATCAGTTGACATCTCTCATAAACCAAATGGCGGCGCCCAGTCAAGACGATTTGATCAAGATCTTTATTGTAATAAAATGGGTCTTACCTCGCGAAGTGCATCAATCACTTGAGCACCTTCATTAAAATCATGAAAAGATTTTGAAAATATCTGTCGACACCCAGTTGATGACACACTACTCTGCAAATCCTGCAGTCGACCGAAATCAGTCAGTTAACTCCCTTGCTTCGGGAAGATGCACAAATACAGAATCAGTGTACAGTCAAGTCCTGTTAATCCGACATCAAAGGTTGCATATGATTGTGTCGGATTAACGAGTATGTCGGATAAACGAAATTTAGTAGTATCAATGTTCGTGATCGAAAATCGGATAACTACACAATAGATAAGGATTCAAACACGTTATAAAAAATATAAAATATATATTCATATTGTTATGTTACATTGTTGGCGGAATATGTTTTCTAATCATGCAACCTCTAAAGTTTAACACAAAACAACTGTTACGGACTGTATGACAAATTCAAAATACTTTAAAAAGCATAGTCTGGAATGGAAGTCGCAACTTTGAAACTGGTACCCAAAGCTTAAGAAAGCTGCTTTTTAAGTGGCTAATGTCGACTTCCTGTTGGTCATTTCATTCGTCGGTCATAGTTCGCGAAATGTTGTTCTGACGTGACTTGTAATGGGATGTCCTCGTCGATAGCGAGAACTTGTATCTGATTTTAATAAGATTGAGGTAATCTAAGCATGTGAATTATCCTGTTTTCTTTATTTAAAGCTTTAATTGTTTATTGTTAAGCAAGTTTATCTCTGCAGCTTTGTAATATGCAGCTACCAGCCAACTCGCCTCGCATCAAAACACTGGCTGTGTACCCGCGGGCAGATGACCACGGAGTACGCTGATCACTGTGTCGGATTAACGAGACTGATTAATGAGTGATTTCGGTAATTCGTTGCAAATTAGGTGTGTCGGAGTCGGAGTACGAGACTGTCGGATTAACGGGTCTAAATAGCACTGATTTAATCGGTTCCCATCATAAGTGTCGGATAAAGCCGATTGTCGGATTAACGAGTGTCTGATTAACGAGATTTGACTGTATAGCCATGTAAAGATTTACAAGTAGAAAGTGACAAGATGTCCCGGTGACATCCCATCAACCTGTCGTGGCAGTCTACACAAACACAGAATGTGTGTGTGTGTGTGTGTGTGTGTGGGGGGTAATTCTGGAGAAGCGTCTGTCAACAGCATAATCTGACAGTGAACAACAGTGCATGAAAGTCACCCTGATGCCCTGCAGATGGATCATCAGGACTCAAATGTCAAAATAACAATGCATATTTTCCTCTGAACATGCTCAAGATGCACAATACTTTTTCCCCCATAGTTTCCAGTGAGGGAGTGAATGAATGTTGCTTTATGCCACAGTCAGCAATCAGTTTTGGAAATTAAGCATGAAGGTCCTGGGGTCCTAATATTACAAAGATTGAGAGGGCTCCAGACTCATATACCACAGTAACATGTGTTAAGGACCCCAGGACTCCCACCCTCGCACTTAATTTGAATGCTGGCAATTTGCCAAGTCTATCTTGGCAGCCTGTAAAGAACCAAGACTGGACCAGACAAACCTGTGACTGAACACCTGAGCATCAACCCTTCCATCACCGTCATACAGCTGGAATATTGCTGATTGAGGTGTTAAAATCAAAACAAAAAACACACACACCAGACAGCCTGACCACCCACATCCATTACCCAGCTGCTGAAACTCTGTGCTGCTCCCCAAAACTGGTTTTATTTTGAATTGTCGCTACACAGATCCAAATCTGCATTGTGTGCAATTGTTGTTACTGTTAATCCCACTCGTGTATGCAATTGTTGTTACTGTTAATCCCCTGCCGTTAATTCTCCACCTACTATAAACATTCTGTACAATGCCCCTCATTCAGTCCTGCTTGACAACGGTATAAGGATCTGTACCGAAATGTCGCTTTTTACAGTATTAAAGAAGTTGTTATCCATAAAATTGTGTCTACCTTGTCACCCATCAACTTCTAAGTAATGCCTATCTAACAAAGACAAAATATGCAGAAAACAGGGTCCTTATCAACTTATCCTTTGTCCTATGGAAAACATCAACTAACCTGTCTCAAAGCAGCAATTTTTCAGAGTTCCAACAACCCCTCCTCTTCGTAGATGGGAGCCTTTGTATTCTGTGAATGGTATCAGCCTTTGTAGAATGCGACTGTTCTTGTCCATCAACTCCTGTCTGATGGAGGAAATCTGAGTCAGATTGGACAGGAGCAGCCCCAGACAGTCCAGGGTAGCAGACTGGTTGTAGTCCAAGTTACACAGAGCGTCAACCATCTTCTCCACACCAACATCATCGCGATGCTCTTCCACGACAGCTGCAAGTTTCAGAGCACATCTCTGTGTCCGTGTCATATTGGCTAACATGCTGCCCACCAGGTCGGCAAAATCACTTTCTTTTCTCAACAAATATTTCATCAAGTCTAGACTTATATTGGGAAATTTGGCCAGATTTAGTAAACGCCATGAAATGTCTTCATCTGTTGCCAAATTGAGCAAACTTCGGAACGCATCTTTTACGATATCTTGCATGTCATCAGAGGTCAAGGACACAATCGCTTCCAGGAAAACTGGATTATCTTTGACAAACTGAACACCCTCTTTCTTCCCAGTTAGACCAAGTATGAAGCCGAGAGCCTTGTGTTTCACGTCTGGTCGAGCAGATGGAGACAGAAATGGCAGCATTTCCTCCTTCACTGTCTGCATGGTCGCTTCATCAAGGGCAGACATTGTCTGGAAACAAATCAGAAGGCATTGTTACCATGGTTACCTTTGCTGCTAAATCAGAGCATTGTCCGTCTTTGTCTTCAGTAAATTTTACTGTCCATCTTTAGTACATATAGTTATGTAATCCTCTTCCAATAACATGACAAAGCTATTTCAACTGAGTGAGTGAGTGAGTTGGGTTTAACGCCGCTTTTAACATTATTCCAGTTATATCACGGCGTGTCAGCTTAATGTGGGAGGAAAGCCCGAAGTGATGCATGTCTCAGACGTTTACCACTTCGGTGAAACCCACGAGCACGGGTATGGTGCTGACAAACCTAGAAACATAATCGGGGCGAACCGGGATTCGAACCCACAATCATAGGTTTCTGGCGTGTCCAAGGGACGCAACTCTGCACAGCGAATCGGGGCACCTTAGACGACTGGGCCACCCGTGCCCCCAATATTTCAACTGAAACTGTGTCTTGTTTTCAACCAGAACATGTGAACTATTCCAGTGTTCCCCATACCTCTTGATAATTTTGTTTACATGAAATTCTTAGGGAAGCAGCTTAACTTCTTCATGCTAGTTGCGTTTTCAGTTTCATAACTCATTTACTTTCTTTGTAAAATCTTCATTTACTCAGTTCTCAAAACAAGCATCAGATAAGCGTGATAATGTGACATATTCTTTCCTGGAATCCCAAATGCAAATATTATTTAATAAGTGTATGTATATGATGTATTATTATGAGAAGACCGCCGTCATATAGCTATATACATATATATATATATATCAGTATGGTCACAAACCTGTAGTCAAAACGGCCACAAAGAAAAAGTCAAAACGGCCACCTCAAAAAATAATAATAACGTGAGCAGGATGTGTACAGGGTATGCATGTCAGATGTTGTTATTACAATGTATTATCTTCCAGTGGAGTGCATGTGTTGTTGTTTTAACCAATCACATCAATTTACTATGATCTCCGTACTGACCAGTGTCAAACCGTTGTGCAATCTCATTAAAATCAGATCTTAGTTCTCGCTACCGCTAAACAAAGATCTGAGGACATCCCATTATAGGTCATGTCAGACCGACCTTGCGTGAACTTTGACTAACCAATGGAATGACCAATCAGAAGGCAGCTTTCTCGCGCTTTACGGCACTAATTTCAAATTGTCGACCACGCTTCGAAACATATTTTGGCAAATTCTCGATTACAAATTTGAAACCTGAACAAAAGAACAATCTGGAATTGCTTATAGGTGGTTTGGATTGTATGGATTCAGTCGTTAAACCCGTAACTATCGTTCGGAGTTGAAGTTTTCGAGGTTGCATGATTAGAAATCACATTCCGACTGTCACATTCATAATCTGGTAAGCGATGCTGTGATTGGTCGGATGAAAGGTCGTTCTGACGTGACCCTAGTGGGATGTCCTTAGATCTTTGTTCAGCGGTAGCGAGAACTGAGGTCTAATTTTAATGAGATTGACCATTGTGTAAACATGAATAAACGTTTATTCTAATGATGATGAAACCCTTTGCTGCCTGGAGATTATACAAGGGAGGGGACACCATATGGGCTTCAAACTATGAACCAAAGGTTCAAATGTGTGATGTGTAGTTAGTGCTGAAGATCTGTGAGTCTACAATTAATCTGATCTGATCTAAGAACTGTTATACAATGTATATAATGCAATCAATGCATAATACAATTAATGTGACACAATACTTGAGTTTGTCGTCTTTAATTTCTGTGTGGCTGTTATGACTTTTTTTTGGTGGCCATTGTGCCTTATTTGTGGGCGTTTTGGCTTTTCTGGGGCCCTTTCGACACGCTATCCCTTCAGACCCCTAAACACAAGTCTTGAAAACACCTGAAATCAATTCCATACTCTGCATAAACACAGGGACAGGAGAGGTCCCTTTCTATCACATTGAGATGACAGTAGCACATATACACGAAACTCTCGAAGCCAAAAGGATCACATGTTAATTAAAATGTATAACAATAACTTGTAAGTTGTATTCTGACACATACCTTGGTCAACAAAACACAAAACACACGTGCGTGTGCAGAAACCCCAGTTATCTCCCTTGCGGAAGCTGTTTTGTTTCGTTTCGAACAATACATTTGGTTGTTGATTGACTCACAATCACATTAATGTAGAGCTTATCGATAATAAATGTTTATAATATCATTACCATCAAATTAACGCCAGTTTGATTATGTCAAATTACGAAAAAGCAGATGTGTTTAACTCTGTGCAGGTGTCCATGTTGCGGTAATATTTCCTGGTGGAAGAATTTTTTCAGAATATTTCTTTTTCACTTATTGATCAGGTTCTTTGTAGAAAAAATATCATTTTCATTCGCCATACGTAACCCGATTTTCTTTTCATTCTGGCGCAAACATGATTAATATCTAAATCCAAACACTCCAGAGTAAACAAATGTGATTAAGTTTCAATAAAAAAAATGATTCTGTGAGTTAAGAATTGATGTTGGTTATAGATGGCGTAGACTCAAATGTACAAAAGCGGTTAGATAACGGGTTAGACTTGATCGTTTCAGCTCCGTATTGGCCGACATCTTGCACGTTCAACATTCATAGAATATGGTATGATTATGAAGACTTGACAATGTGCTATTATGTTTCAGAATTTCATGATGGGATAGAACTGTATGTGATGTCTTGCATGTTGAAGGTAATGGTGATACCATCAAATGAGTAAAGTTAATTCTTCGATGGACATAGCCTTATATGTGCATTGATAAAACATTCATGCAGGAAAGATTGTAAACTTACAACTGTGTAACAGGTGATTATCATCCCTTTCCTTCTATAATTGGTTTTAAGAAACCTTTCTCTGAGATAGAACATTATAAGCATGTGTCAGAGGAACAGTCAGATTGTAAGCGATGTTGAGACTCTGATCACTAGTTCAAGGACCCGTGAAGATTCCGGGTTAGAATAGGTCTTCAGCAACCCATGCTTGCCATAAAAGGTGACTATGCTTGTCGTAAAAGGCGACTAACAGGATCGGGTGGTCCCAATTCCGGATCAATGCTCATGATATTAATCACTGGATTGTCTTGTCCAGACTCTATTGTTTACAGACCACGGTCATATAGCTGTAATTTTGCTGAGTGCAGCGTTAAACAACAAACCAACCAATGAACATTAGTTCAAGCCTTTGTATTCAAATTAAGAGCAATACATTTTCAGCACATTTTTAAGACAACAGCTACAAGTATCACAACCTTAAATTGTACAGGCCTCAGTGTGTTGCACAGTTTTACTTTTGGCTCAAACTAAATTTCCTTGTGATCAGAACCTCAACAGTTTTAGCTCACCTGCACCAAAGGTCAAGTGGGCTGGGTTATTCATTGTGTCTGTGATGTCTGTAGGTTCTCAGAAATTTATCTGAAATAGGTTACCGTATTCGACGTAATAAGCGCCCAGGGCGCTCTCAAAATGAGAAATAGGGGGCTCTTATTAGAATAATATTTTGGTGAAAAAAAACAGAGTTGAAAGATAAATTTCGTGGTTTATGCTGAAAGCCGAAATGTTTATGTACGACAGATATATTTTTCCAGAATTTAATTGCCCATGATTAAGGATGCATATAACACACGAGTGCGTATTATACGCGAATAAATAAGTCTTGTGTACATTGATCAATCTGAAGGGGTGTCAATTGGGATTGTTCACTAGCCAATATATTAGCAAATATCGCCGTGGGCGCTTATTAGAGCGGGGCGCTTATTACGTCGAATACGGTATCTGAAATTTAACTTGTAAGTTGCTGGTTTCCTCCAGTGATTTATGACACCTAAGATGCTGTCACAGCTTTATGGAAAAACATGCTTGTCATGTTTTGGCTCAAAGTAATTGTGAGCGCAATTGTCTTAAAATAGGTATCTGGGGAATATTTAGTGGGTCTCAAAGTAATTTTTGGTTTTTGATATGATTTGGGTATTGGACCTCTACCATCCTATCACCATAACATAAAAAGTTCTTTTGATTTGCATTCTTCATCTGAAAATGCTGCAATTTGCCTTTACTTGGCATACAATTACCACAAAGGTTTGCAAAATAATCTTTTTATATTTATCAGATTGATTTTTTAAACAAACGAAAGGAGTAAAAATGTTTGGGAAAACAGAAATATAAAAAAGAAAGAACTTACTACATTTTGCAAAAATACAGACCAGCAAATTGAATCTGCTCAAATGATCATAAGAAATATATTTTTGTGTATTGATTTAGTGTGTTTATCACTGACCTTCACAGCCTGGATGATGTTCAAGTTATGATTTTGGGAATTTCTTCTCATATTTGAAACTGCCAAGCCAATCAACATGCTGAAAACTTGTTTGTTTTTCATCATAAGAAACTTTCTTTTCTTCAAGCAAAGCGACTGTAAGGAGCTTATGAGTAAGTGAGAGTTTATGCAGTTGTCAGCAGTATTTGAGGTATTTCATAATCATGATAGTGAAGAACAGCAAGAATGAACGTGCAGAATTTGTCTATATTTGGCGTGTGATTCCTGTACAAGACAGACAAATGTTTTAACACTTAGACATTGAAGGGAACTCAATAAGATCAAGGGTCTTGTAAGATATTTGTTATATTAATGATAACTGAATTTTCATGTGTTTTGATCTGAATAAGTTGTTGATTTATCCTTTGTTTCATAAATCCTATTGGTGTCTGTTTTTCTTTGCTGTCGAATATCAAACAGAAATAATTAGGTGAGCTACAGTGCCACTGTGCTGTTATTGAGACTAACATGTTAAGCCTTTGTTGGACATTGTTTGGTTTGTATTGTAATAATTCTTATATTTCTAAAAGTTTCTGATTTCTCTGTTTTTGCATTTCCTCAGGGGATGAAAACTTTATGGCCAGCCAATATTTTAAGATGCACTGTGCATTGTACTTGTAAAGCTGAGGTCCATAACCTAACCAACGTCAGCATTACCAGTACTTTCAGCAGTGTATGAGATCTCCTGGTCACATGCTCAGGTCATGTGACTGTCACATGACCTTTCATCGACAGGACAAGCTTTGATGGAATATCGTCGTCATTGCTGAACCTCACTGATGATATATATGATCATCGTTCAAATTGGCTTTCCTTGACAAATGAATGTTGTTACCATTTGGTTATTTCTGACAAAAATCTTTTTGAAGTTGGTTTCAGTTGACTTTCATTCTCTTTTTTTTGGCCAATTTTTTAGGTTTCATCTAAGACTCGTATGTTCTTTGTCTATAAACAGTTGTGAGCCAGTTTGATGCTGTTTGGCTGTTGCAAAGACTAAATCATAGTTAAAACTAAACTCAAAATGAGTGAACTTTCAATAAGCGGAACTGTGCAAAATAATGGCGATGAAGGGATTGGAATCGCAGCAAGCAACTCGGACATGGAGTCCGGGGAAGAGGAAGATGCCACACCATCATCACATCATATGTCCAACTCAAAATATGAAGAGTTGGACTGTGAAAATGATGCTGGAGGGCTAACCACTGAGAAAGGCAACAAAATTCACCTCCAGTCGCAGGAGGAGGACGAACCACCACGGAAGAGACCCAGACGTGATCACACCAGGGATGTGAATGGGAAAATTGAGTTTGAAATTATTGATGAGATTGAGGCTGATGAAGAAGACCATGGGAATGGGGACGATAGTGATGATGACGACCTCTCGGATGACGAGATCTACGCATGGCTGGAGGAGGGAGTAGATAAGAATGTCCAGGCGGAGAAGGATGACAGTATTCCTGTCGAGAGGGAGAAGGTGGTATTAAAGGGTAAATTGTTGACACATTCTCTATTTGGCCTGTCAGGCAGGGTTTTAACAGGCACCAGTTCCATTTTCTTGTCCAATTAGCTTCATGTATATATCGGAACCAGTTTTTGTCTGAACCTATAGCTTAGGTTAGGAGAATCTTAATGTGTGACCCACAAGTAGAAAAGGGATCTTATAGGTGCTAGGATACAATTGTGCTGTGACGTCTTAAAGAAAGATGTTTGATGTCAACTTCCTTGCATAAAGATCACCTTGTAAAAAATATCACATTTTTCTCTAGTTAGTTCGTAATGTAATGAAAACATTATTTTCAGAGCATTTTAGCATATATGTCAAGTTTCAGTTAATCAGACATGTCTAAAAACTGAAATTATTACATAAGCAGTTATAAGAAAATGGGACTTTGCAGAAAATGAGTCCAAATGTTTGATGCCATGTATATCTGTAATAAATATTTATTGAAGTGTGTAAATTGTAGTTTTATGGTCCTAAGATACTGTAGTTTTAAAATAAAATACAAAGTCAAAATGTTATTTTTCACCCATAAGGTCCCTTGTCTCATGGTTGGTCTCACATAATGTTAAGAATAGTCTGAGATGTTAGCCCCAGACAGCCAATGCAGATTTGACAAATTATTCTAAATTATGGCTGGAATTTACTTGAGAGTTGTCATAAATCTCTTACCATCACTTTCCTTACATATATACACTATGATAAGAGTGACATACTGTTCACTCACTCTATTCTATTATGCTTGCCGTAAAAGGTGACTATGCTTGTCGTAAAAGGCGACTAACAGGATCGGGTGGTCAGGCTCGCTGACTTGGTTGATGCATGTCATCGGTCCCAATTGCGTGGATCGATGCTCATGATATCAATCACTGGATTGTCTGGTCCAGACTCGATTATTTACAGACCGACGTCATATAGCTGGAATATTGCTGAGTGCGGCGTTAAACAACAAACTAACCAACCAACCACTCACTCTATTCATTCATTTTCAAGTATAGGGTTCAACATGTTCAAAAGACATGGATAGATATTTGCTGGTTCTTGTTAGCTGTGCTAATGTGCTGAAGTTTTGTGCTTGTAGATGATAGTTTTTCTCATCAGACAGGCCTGAGTAATGATAAGATATGGAACACTGTTGAAAATATGAAATTTCTACTCGCCCCAAAGGACACCTCTAACATTGTGGCAGATTTCAATCAGACCAGTGGGAAAGTGCTGATTTCGTTTTCACTTTTGATTAGTGTTTCAGGAATGTAATGTTAGGGTCTCCTAGGATAGTAGGGCTAGGTTTGACAATGTCGCTTTATTGCCTTGGGTTTATAAGGAAATTGAGCCAGTGATAAGAACTACAATGTTTGGATAAATAATAGTTTGCTTTCACAATGCTGTTGATTAGCAACCATGTCAAGAAGTAATAGCTTAAAGGGTTGAAACACGATTGAGCAAGTAGCCAGCTGCTGTCAATCATTTTCCACATCCTTCTGGCACACCATCTGTTTTTATGAAAAACTGGAATTCAATGAATCTAACTCTGCATGTTGTGACCCACCCCATATTTTGATGACTATATTGTATCACCGTGTTATGGGTTTTCGGACTCTTAAGAAGCATTTGTAGACTTATCTCTAATCACCTGAACAACTGTAAAACATCCCATTCATTTATGAAAAGACAACTTTCTCTTAAAAACAAGCCATCATCTGAGTATTTGAAATGTCTGTGTGATGCTACACTCCCTGTTATAGTGCGAGTAGTCACGATAAACATATGATGCATGTTCAGTCCCCCCTGTATTCAATTTTTGTAAATCCTGCAATAAAATTTTGATAATTCTGCACACATTTCTGCAAACTTTTAAGCTTTGGTTTTGTGAATTATGTAGTTTTGCACCTGTTTGACTTGTTGCGGGCATTTTTATGATAAACTTTTTCACAGCTAGAAGAGCTGATTGAAGTGAATCTGGAGATCACTAGTGAAAACATAAACATGCAGTTTTGGTATGCAATAATACAAAAGTCAACTTCATTTTAAGGTGAAATAAATATTTGTTTACTCATTTAAAACTTTATGCTCACCTGTTTAAATTCTGCTGTGTATTTGACGAATTCTGCAGCAGTTAAATGCAAAATTATTGTTAATATTTCTGCAAGATAGTTATATTTCTGCACCAAGTAGGATGTTATGCAAAATATTCCGTGACCATGGAATAACGGAATGCAGAGGGGACGGTTCAATAATCTTAATGTGTTATGCAATGTTAAGGGAATTGAAAGAATGGGCTTTGGTATTTCTTCAGGTGAATGTACTGACAAAAATTTGAGATAAACTTGCCAAACAATGTTTCAGAAAAAGGTCACGATCCATTCGACATTCTCCCTGAAGGCTGGGTTGTGGTGACCCACAACAGCGGCATGCCGGTCTATCTGCACAAGGAGTCGAGGGTTTGCACCCTGGCTAGGCCCTACTTCCTCGGACCAGGCAGCGTCCGGGTAGGTTTCATGATAGGAATTGACTGTGGTGGGAAGGAAAAATGGGAAAATTTTCTGTGCGTGCTCTGATACTTGGCCTCTTTCATTTCATAGACATTGAATAGAATTCATTTCTTCATGTCTCTCCATCACCTCATCTTCCCTTGCCTCCCGAGGCAAGGGAGATAACTGACTATAAAAGTCCAGTTTCCACCCTTGCTGAACTAGGCTGGAATTATGGAGTTACGTTTTAGCTGGACTAAAGAGTCTATGCATTGTCTATCAAAATTGCGAAACAAAATTGACATCTGGTTTGTAAAATGCCATGCAGATTTCAGTCGATTACAGGATTTGCAAAGCATGTGTACCGAAGACTCGGCGTCAACAGATAATTAATCAAGGTGCTAATGTTATTTGATTCAAATTGCGAAGTAAGACCCCTTTTATTACAATATAGATCTTGATTATCGATCTGATCGTCTTTGACTAGGCCACCATTTTGTTTGAAGCAAATGTAAGTGATATCAGAGGTGGAATATGATTGGTCAATAGGAGGGACATAACTCGTAATGCTCACTGGTGGCTCTACGATCAAGCCCAGAAATCCCAGCCTAGTGCAGCAAGGGTGGAAACAGGACTTTTACAGTCAGTTAACTCCAGTATCTCGCGAAGATGATGTCACAATGGGCCACTTTGCAGTGTAGTTGCTCTTTTGAACCTCAGTGGTCTACTGGATAGAGTGCCTACCCAGGGTGCAGATGGTGGTTCATACCACAGGACAAAAAGATGGTATTTGTTGTAAGGTGAGGTGAGGTGAGGTGAGGTGAAATTGGGTTTAACGTCGCGTCCAAGATTATTGCACTTATATAGCGACGTGCATGTACATGTATGTGTTTGTGTGGCTGCTTGTACTAGTACGGACTGATGCCAATTTATAGTGCTAGCTCACTGAGATACCATGCCGCAGTTTAACATGAATACCCCACTCAGACACAGTATACTGACTCCGAGCTGACCAGTCCTTGTTTTAACCCCTTAATGTCGAGCGCCAGACAGGGTAACCAGTACCATCTTTTAACGTCTTTTGGTATGACGCGGCCCGGGATCGAACCCCGGACCTTCCGCTCTCTGGGCGGACACTCTACCACTAGACCACGGAGGCAGTCGGTATTTGTTGTAAGCCTGCCTGGCACACGGCATACGGGAGATAAAACATGGACTGGTGGACTCTGCAGTCCGTATACGGTGTATGAGTGGGGTATCCATTAGGGCTGGGACAGGAGACTTGAGTACTCAGTTCAGATGGATCCTGAGTGGGACCCGGCTACCCACAGGAATAACTGGACCAGTGGTGTCGTATATTGTTTGTGACAATAAAAATAAACACTACAAGTCGCTAAATGGTGACAATTCTTTCTGATTGTGCATGCATTCCTTTTGACTTTTTTATGTTTGCGTAAAGATAAAGCTTTAGTCAACTTCCATGTTTGCATGATCAGATTGTTTTATATGTGTATGTAAATAGTTTTTGCCAGGGCTCTAGTAAAACAAGTCCCAATCTACAGCAGGTACCCTGGTAGGGATTGGTTAATTGGGGGTCGGGTACCTGTGTAATAAATTGTCCTAGCACGCGTATCCATGTGAAACTGTGGCATGGTATCTCAGTGGGCTAGCACTATAAAACAAGCATTAGTTTGTACAAGCAGACATGCGTGCATGCTTTGCTATATAAGTGCAATAATCTTGAATGCAACGTTAAATTCCATTTCACCTCACAAAGAACAAGCACTTCCTGCTTTCAGCGACAGAGAAGGCAACGAGTGCTCAGCTTACAATGTGTGATGTTTCTTGCATAACATCATTGCAATATATGTTATAGCCTTGCTGTCTTCTGCTCAGTGTCAGGCAGTGAAAGAGTTAATGGACAGAGTAGGGCTCATTGCATGTCCATGAGTTTTATACGTCCTCATTTTGAATAAAAACAGACTTGGGTCACTGCGACATGTCTCAGCAGTCTCATATATTCACGGGTGATGGACATTTGTGTATACAGGACGGTGAAGTATTGAAGTATTGTGGTAGAGTGTCTGCCCAGAGCGCGGAGGGTCTGGGGTTCGATGTTGAAAAATGGTACTTGTAGTTACCCTGCCTGGTGCTCGGCATTAAGGGGCTAAAACAAGGATTGGTCGGCTCAGAGTCAGTATACTCTGTCTGAGTAGGGTATTCATGCTACAGACCCGTGAAGATCCAGGGTAGAATAGGTCTTCAGCAATCCATGCTTGCTATAAAAGGCGACTATGCTTCCTGACTTTGTTGATTCATGTCAGGTTCATGATGTCAATCACTTGATTGTCTGATCCAGACTTGATTATTTACAGACTGCCGTCATATGGCTGGAATATTGCTGAGTGTGGCGTTAAACAAAAAAGAAACAAACAAATATTCATGTTACACTGTGCCATGGTATCTCAGTGGGCTAGCACTATAAATTGACATTAGTCTGGACACACTCGTGCGCACAAACAAACAAACAAACAAACACACACACACACACACACAGCTCTCACTAAATAGTGAACAGATTTATGTTCGCTTTTAACCATATTGTTTTACTATTTGCCTGGCTGAATTAACACCTGTCTGGTACCACCAGGCTGAATTTACACCTGTCTGGTACCACCAGGCTGAATTTACACCTGTCTGGTACCACCAGCCTGAATTTACACCTATCTGGTACCACCAGCCTGAATTTACACCTGTCTGGTACCACCAGCCTGAATTTACACCTGTCTGGTACCACCAGCCTAAATTTACACCTGTCTGGTACCACCAACCTCAATTTACACCTGTCTGGTACCACCAACCTAAATTTACACCTGTCTGGTACCACCAGCCTGAATTTACACCTGTCTGGTACCACCAGCCTAAATTTACACCTGTCTGGTACCACCAACCTCAATTTACACCTGTCTGGTACCACCAGCCTGAATTTACACCTGTCTGGTACCACCAGCCTGAATTTACACCTGTCTGGTACCACCAGCCTGTATTTACACCTGTCTGGTACCACCAGCCTGAATTCACACCTGTCTGGTACCACCAACCTAAATTTACACCTGTCTTGTACCACCAGCCTAAATTTACACCTGTCTGGTACCACCAACCTCGATTTACACCTGTCTGGTACCACCAGCCTGAATTTACACCTGTCTGGTACCACCAGCCTGTATTTACACCTGTCTGGTACCACCAGCCTGAATTCACACCTGTCTGGTACCACCAACCTGAATTTACACCTGTCTGGTACCACCAGCCTAAATTTACACCTGTCTGGTACCACCAGCCTGAATTTACACCTGTCTGGTACCACCAGCCTAAATTTACACCTGTCTGATACCACCCGCCTGAATTTACACCTGTCTGGTATCGCCAACCGGAATTTGGACTTTACTGGTTTCACCGGGCTGAATTTTGAGATTTTACTGCAGGTGCTTGACAAGGGGGAATTCTCTATATACTGTGGGTGTTGATCTGTCAGTAGTGAGATATAATCTGCCCCTGCTTGATCAGTTGATACCCGTTTTTGTCCTCAGAAACACGACATTCCTCTAAGTGCCATTCCATGCTTACAATACAAACGAGAAATAGAGAAGGAGAACACAAATGATGCCAATTCCATTCCTGAAGAGCTGGAACAAACAACAGTCAAAGAAAACGAAGTTTCTGATACAAATACTGAGAAGCAAAATGAGGTTGAGGCAGGGAATACAATAAATTGTGTGGATCTTGTGCAGAAGACAGCAGGCATTATGGAGACAAACTCAAGTGGCCAGGAAACGTCTTCTGCTCTAGCATTTGGTAGTGTCCGGAATATATCCAAGACTGGCGCTAGTCAAGATGAAGAGCCAGACAAGACAGCCACTGAGAATCCCGATGAAGAGAAATCCAGTTCTATACTTGTTACAAATGCCATGTCGGATTCTTCCAAGGTGGGTGCTGTTGGTGGCAAAAATCAGTTGGTTACAAGCCAGTCGGAAACCTGCCCATTTAAACCGGTGCAATCTAGTGTGAATGTCAGTTTGGATGAAACTGAAATGGATTGTGCCGAAAATGAAAATATATCCTGTGCCACTACAAGTGCCAAACCAGCGGAGGTGTCTGTTGAATCTGAGTCAGTCAATGCCAAGGTCACTCTGGAAGGGGCATCTATAATAGAGAACGGCATAGCAGGAAGTAACACTGGTGGAGGAAGAGATTGTGAAAATGGTAGGTTTTTACTTAAGTCCCCTGGGTGAGGATAGTTTGTTACTTAAGATGTAATATAATCATCAATTGGATCCTTTACTCTGAAATGTCAGGGAACTTACTTATAGGTCAAACAGTGCCAAGGCTTCTCAGTACGAGTGAGCAGAGCATTCAGAGCAGCATGTATGATTTCTCTATCTCCAAAATAAACATACATGGGCAGTTCCAAATGGAAAAAATAAAGGTGTGCTATGTTTGTTGTGGATATATTCCATACACTCGTTTTCTGATCTGTATTGCATCTAAACCAAAAAAGGTCCCTTGTAGGAGCTATAGATAGCATGCCAAGGGAGACAACTCAATCAGAGCTTATCTGAACCATGCAGACATCACTGCTTCTTCCCTTGTAGGAGCTGTAGATAGCACATCAAGGGAGACAACTCAAGGAGACCAACGAGTGGAAGTACATCCTGTCAAGGTTGAGAGTGCTGAAGAACGAAGAAAGCAAGCTTCTTTAGGTAACAAAGTTGTGTGATGTAGATAAATAAAAAAAAAAGGGAGTGTATTGTAGACTTTGTAGAGTGTATTGGAGGGCACCGTAAGATGAATAAGTGATCACTAACTTTCTGTTTAAAAATAAATGTTACACTCTCTGCCAGTCACTCCTTACAGTCGGAACTGTCTTCAGCAACCCATGCTTGCTGTAAAAGGCGACTATGCTTGGTGTTAGAGGCGACTAATGGGATCGGGTGGTGAGGCTCGCTGACTTGGTTGAAGCATGTCATCAATCCCAATTGAGTGGATCAATGCTCATGATATCAATCACTGGATAGTCTGGTCCAAACTCGATTCTTAACAGACATATAGCTGGAATATTGCTGAGTGCGGCGTAAAACAACAGACCAATCAACCAACCACTTGTTAATCAGTCATGTCTGGAATTTCAGCTCATCTTTCTGTCACTTGATCATGTCATCACTATAATGTTTTCAATCTTTTTATTTCAGACCCACCTGCAGTTAGAGAATATTGCTCAAGACTGTTTGAATTTAGGACAATTACTGTCAGAAAATACAAGTAAGATGTTCTTCTGTCTACTCTTAAATCACAAAAAACTTTGCACTTCTTGCATCTTCGATATGCGTGATATGTCCCCAGGGAATTCCATGGCATAAAAAGTGTGAGAAGGACTATACATGTTTGATAAATAGAACTAAGCACTTGCTAATACTGTTTATCAGTGGCTACACATTAAGGGAGCAGTTTAAGTTCTAGTTTATCTGGTGGTGCTCAGAGGCCTATTTTGGCACCAAGTCTGCAGCAAATGTCAGTTAAATTCCCAAATTGGAATTGAGATCTTGTCCAATCATGTTAATGTAAGTTAACTACTGTATTGACCTTGTAGAGACTTGTACTTCATTGATATTGTGGTCGATAAACATGATGAAGAGGAAGAGGCTTGAATGCTTAGTTGTAGATATGGCTGGCTTGATAATCATGAACTAAATATCCATCAGTTATCGCTAAATATCGGACTTCGAGCAAATATGCAAAAAGCTGAGGGAGAAGACAATATTTTTCACTTCATTGGTGAGTGTTGACACATTTATGTATGGATTACGAGGGACATTTAAGTTAAGTTGCTTTCCGTCTTCAGTAATGGACAGTAACAAGTCTGCTTTGGTAATTAAAACATTATTTCATCACGATAGTTTATGTAAGATATCAGTGACACAATTTTCATATCGATAATCATAAATATTTCTTCTCATCGACGATATTTCCGATTATCAATCTTTTTGCCAGCCCTCGTTGTAGATTACTGCATTGAATGCAATGCTGAGAATATATTGGTAAAAAACACCTCTGCATTTAAGAAAACAAGAA